>NC_064826.1:128746695-129381322 GCF_024166365.1 Elephas maximus indicus
AAATAAATAAACAAAATAATACACACAACAGGAAATCATGGAAATCAATACATAAACGATCACAATACTCAAAAAGAGGGACTAAATACAGGAGGCATTGAACTGCCACATGGAGAGTGACACAAGGTGATATAGAACGATACAAGTTAGGTTTTTACTTAGAAAAATAGGGGTAAATAATAAGGTAACCACAAAAAGGAATATCAATTCCATAACTCAAGAAAAAAGCCAAGAAAAACGTAAGGACTCAACAAACACAAAGTTAAACATTATGAAAACGAGGATCTCACAAGCTACTAAGAAAAACGTCTCAGCACAAAAAAGCATGTGGAAAAATGAAATGGCCAACAACACACATGAAAAGGCATCAAAATGACAGCACTAAAAACTTATTTATCTATAATTACGCTGAATGTAAATGGACTAAATGCACCAATAAAGAGACAGAGAGTCACGGACTGGATAAAGAAACACGATCCATCTATATGCTGCCTACAAGAGACACACCTTAGACTTAGAGACACAAACAAACTAAAACTCAAAGGATGGAAAAAATATATCAAGCAAACAATAAGCAAAAAAGAAGAGGAGTAGCAATATTAATTTCTGACAAAATAGACTTTAGACTTAAATTCACCACAAAGGATAAAGAAGGACACTATGTAATGATAAAAGGGACAATTGATCAGGAACACATAGCCATATTAAATATTTATGCACCCAATGACAGGGCTGCAAGATACATAAATCAAATTTTAGCAGAACTTAAAAGTGAGATAGACACCTCCACATTTATAGTAGGTGACTTCAACACACCACTTTCAGAGAAGGACAGGACATCCAGTAAGAAGCTCAACAGAGACACGGAAGACCTACTTACAACAATCAACCAACTCGACCTCATTGACTTATACAGAACTCTCCACCCAACTGCTGCAAAATATACTTTTTTTTCTAGTGCACATGGAACATTCTCTAGAATAGACCACATATTAGGTCATAAAACAAATCTTTGCAGAGTCCAAAACATCGAAATATTACAAAGCATCTTCTCAGACCACAAGGCAATGAAACTGGAGATCAATAACAGAAAAACTAGGGAAAAGAAATCAAATACTTGGAAAATGAACAATACCCTCCTGAAAAAAGACTGGGTTATAGAAGACATCAAGGAGGGGATAAGGAAATTCATAGAAAGCAACGAGAATGAAAATACTTCTTATCAAAACCTCTGGGACACAGCAAAAGCAGTGCTCAGAGGCCAATTTATATCGATAAATGCACACATACAAAAAGAAGAAAGAGCCAAAAGCAGAGAACTGTCCCTACAACTTGAACAAATAGAAAGTGAGCAACAAAAGAACCCATCAGGCACCAGAAGAAAACAAATAATAAAAATTAGAGCTGAACTAAATGAATTAGAGAACAGTAAAACAATTAAAAGAATTAACAAAGCCAAAAGCTGGTTCTTTGAAAAAATTAACAAAATTGATAAACCATTGGCTAGACTGACTAAAGAAATACAGGAAAGGAAACAAATAACCCGAATAAGAAACGAGAAGGACCACATCACAACAGAACCAAATGAAATTAAAAGAATCATTTCAGATTACTACGAAAAATTGTACTCTAACAAATTTGAAAACCTAGAAGAAATGGATAAATTCTTGGAAAAATACTACCTACCTAAACTAACACATTCAGAAGTAGAACAACTAAATAGACCCATAACAAAAAAAGAGATTGAAACGGTAATCAAAAAACTTCCAAGAAAAAAAAGTCCTGGCCCGGACGGCTTCACTGCAGAGTTCTACCAAACCTTCAGAGAAGACTTAACACCACTACTACTGAAGGTGTTTCAAAGCATAGAAAAAGACGGAATACTACCCAACTCATTCTATGAAGCTACCATCTCCCTGATACCAAAACCAGGTAAAGACATTACAAAAAAAGAAAATTATAGACCTATATCCCTCATGAACATAGATGCAAAAATCCTCAACAAAATTCTAGCCAATAGAATCCAACAACACATCAAAAAAAATAATTCACCCTGATCAAGTGGGATTTATACCAGGTATTCAAGGCTGGTTTAATATCAGAAAAACCATTAATGTAATCCATCACATAAATAAAACAAAAGACAAAAACCACATGATCTTATCAATAGATACAGAAAAAGCATTTGACAAAGTTCAACACCCATTTATGATAAAAACTCTTACCAAAATAGGAATTGAAGGAAAATTCCTCAACATAATAAAGGGCATCTATGCAAAGCCAACAGCCAATATCACTCTAAATGGAGAGAACCTGAAAGCATTTCCCTTGAGAACGGGTACCAGACAAGGATGCCCTTTATCACTGCTCTTATTCAACATCGTACTTGAAGTCCTAGCCAGGGCAATTAGGCTAGACAAAGAAATAAAGGGTATCCAGATTGGCAAGGAGGAAGTAAAGCTATCACTATTTGCAGATGACATGATCGTATACATGGAAAACCCTAAGAAATCCTCCAGAAAACTACTGAAACTAATAGAAGAGTTTGGCAGAGTCTCAGGTTATAAAATAAACATACAAAAATCACTTGGATTCCTCTACATCAACAAAAAGAACATCGAAGAGGAAATAACCAAATCAATACCATTCACAGTAGCCCCCAAGAAGATAAAATACTTAGGAATAAATCTTACCAAGGATGTAAAAGACCTATACAAAGAAAACTACAAAGCTCTACTACAAGAAATTAAAAAGGACATACTTAAGTGGAAAAACATACCCTGCTCATGGATAGGAAGACTTAACATGGTAAAAATGTCTATTCTACCGAAAGCCATCTATACATATAATGCACTTCCGATCCAAATTCCAATGTCATATTTTAAGGGGATAGAGAAACAAATCACCAATTTCATATGGAAGGGAAAGAACCCCCGGATAAGCAAAGCATTACTGAAAAAGAAGAAGAAAGTGGGAGGCCTCACTCTACCTGATTTCAGAAGCTATTATACAGCCACAGTAGTCAAAACAGCCTGGTACTGGTACAACAACAGGCACATAGACCAATGGAACAGAATTGAGAACCCAGATATAAATCCATCCATGTATGAGCAGCTGATATTTGACAAAGGACCAGTGTCAGTTAATTGGGGAAAAGATAGTCTTTTTAACAAATGGTGCTGGCATACCTGGATATCCATTTGCAAAAGAATGAAACAGGACCCATACCTCACACCATGCACAAAAACTAACTCCAAGTGGATCAAAGACCTAAACATAAAGACTAACACGATAAAGATCATGGAAGAAAAAATAGGGACAACCCTAGGAGCCCTAATACAGGGCATAAACAGAATACAAAACATTACCAAAAATGATGAAGAGAAACCCGATAACTGGGAGCTCCTAAAAATCAAACACCTATGCTCATCTAAAGACTTCACCAAAAGAGTAAAAAGACCTGCTACAGACTAGGAAAGAATATTCAGCTATGACATCTCAGACCAGCGCCTGATCTCTAAAATCTACATGATTCTGTCAAAACTCAACCACAAAAAGACAAACAACCCAATCAAGAAGTGGGCAAAGGATATGAACACACATTTCACTAAAGAAGATATTCAGGCAGCCAAGAGATACATGAGAAAATGCTCCCGATCATTAGCCATTAGAGAAATGCAAATTAAAACTACGATGAGATTCCATCTCACACCAACTAGACTGGCCCTAATCCAAAAAAACACAAAATAATAAATGTTGGAGAGGCTGCGGAGAGATTGGAACTCTTATACACTGCTGGTGGGAATGTAAAATGGTACAAACACTTTGGAAATCCATCTGGCGTTATCTTAAACAGTTAGAAATAGAACTACCATACAACCCAGAAATCCCACTCCTCGGAATATACCCTAGAGATACAAGAGCCTTCACACAAACAGATATATGCACACCCATGTTTATTGCAGCTCTGTTTACAATAGCAAAAAGCTGGAAGCAAACAAGGTGTCCGTCAACGGATGAATGGGTAAATAAATTGTGGTATATTCACACAATGGAATACTACGCATCGATAAAGAACAGTGACGAATCTCTGAAACATTTCATAACATGGAGGAATCTGGAAGGCATTATGCTGAGCGAAATGAGTCAGAGGCAAAAGGACAAATATTGTATAAGACCACTATTATAAGATCTTGAGAAATAGAAAAAACTGAGAAGAATACATACTTTTGAGGTTACGAAGGGGGGAGGGAGGGAGGGAGGGAGAGGGTTTTTTTATGGATCAATCAGTAGATAAGAACTGCTTTGGGTGAAGGGAAAGACAACACTCAATACAAGGAAGGTCAGCCCAACTGGACTGGACTAAAAGCAAAGAGGTTTCCAGGATAAAATGAATGCTTCAAAGGTCAGCGGAGCAGGGGCTGGGGTCTGGGGAACATGGTTTGAGGGGACTTCTAAGTCAATTGGCAAAATAATTCTATTATGAAAACATTCTGCATCCCACTTTGAAATGTGGCGTCTGGGGTCCTAAATGCTAACAAGCGGCCATCTAAGATGCATCAGTTGCTCTCGACCCACCTGGATCAAAGGAAAATGAAGAACACCAAGGTCACACGACAACTAAGAACCCAAGAGACAGAAAGGGCCACATGAACCAGAGACCTACATCATCCTGAGACCAGAAGAACTAGTTGGTGCCCAGCCACAATCGATGTCTGCCCTGTCAGGGAGCACAGCAGAGAACTCCTGAGTGAGCAGGAGATCAGTGGGATACAGACCCCAAATTCTCATAAAAAGACCATACTTAATGGTCTGACTGCGACTAGAGGAATCCCGGCGGCAAAGCTCCCCAGACCTTCTGTTGGCCCAGGACAGGAACCATCCCCGAAGACAACTCATCAGACATGAAAGGGACTGGTCAGTGGGGGGGAGAGAGATGCTGATGAAGAGTGAGCTAATTAAATCAGGTGGACACTGGAGAGTGTGTTGGCAACTCTTGACTGGAGGGGGGATGAGAAGATAGAGAGAGAGGGAAGATGGCAAAATTGGCACGAAAGGAGAGACTGAAAGGGCTGACTCAATAGGGGGAGAGTAAGTGGGAGAAGGGAGTAAGATGTATGTAAACTTACATGTGACAGAGTGATTGGAATTGTAAATGTTCGCTCGAAGCTTAATAAAAGTTAATTAAAAAAAAAAAAACCGAACTCCTAAAATTAATAATGAATGGTATCAATTTTGCTTGAGAGGACAGTATGCATAAAAATCAGCTACTTTTCTAAAACTTCAAAGCAAATATTAGAAAAAAATTTTTTAAGAACAAAATCACACTTAAAATGGCAGTAAAAATTACAAACTACCAGGTAATAAACTTAACCAATGAAACATAGGGTTATTTTGGAGAAAATTAAAAAGCTTTTTTTTTTTTTTATAAAAAGGATCTAAAAAAAAGATTAATATAAATTGATAAAAAGGGGGGAATATCATTTTCCTAAATGGAAGGATCATGATTATAAAGTCAGTCTACAAATTAAATGACTGTTTAAATTCCTGTATATCTGTGTATATACGTGGCTGATCTAAAATAATTTGGATAGAAAAGTAAGGGCTAAAAGTAATAAAAAAATAATACAACTTTTGACACATACAAGGTTGGGGGGACTTTCCCTACAAAATATAGACTAGCAATAAAGTCACTTTGAAATTGGTTATGCGATAAACAGATCAATGGTAAAGAGTAGAAATAATGGAACAATACCTACATATAAATATACAATAGCATATTACTCAAGTAGAATGAAGTCAGAGGGGAGAGAGAAAAAAAAAATCACAAATGGTCATAGGGCCACTGATCATACATGTAAAACAAAGAATTGAATTATGAGTTCACCACACACACACACACACACACACTTACAGGCACATTACATACTTAAATGTGAGAACAAAATGTAGAAGAAAATATAGCAAGAAGATATCTTGGCCAGGGGACAATTTATTAAATAAAACTCACATGGAAAAACAATCATGAATAAAATGAATCAATTCAATTTCTTAAAAAAAAAAAAAACTGGAAAATACACAAATGTATGGAAATTGAACAAATTACACGGAGTCAAGGAAGAAATCATAAGAGAAATAATCAATTTTATAAGGTCAAATGAAAATGAAACCACAATATACCAAAACTTATGGGATATAGCAAAGGTGTGTATATATAGACATATATCACTATAAAAATGTATAGTGATAAATACCTAAATGAAAAAAGAAGATATCAAATTAGCAGCCTAAATCAACAACTCCAGGAACTAGAAAGAGAAAAGCAAACTAAACCTAAACCTACTAGAAGAAAAGGATCAGAGTAGAAATAAACAAAATCAATAACAGAAAAATGACAATCAATAAAACAGGAAGTGTCTTTGAAAAAATCAGTAAAGCTGATAGCTTTTAGCTAGATTGACAAAGGAAAAAAAGAGAAAAGATGCAAATAATCAAAATAAGGAATGAAAGAGGGAACTTTACAACTGGCCTGACAGAAATAAAGACAATTGTGACAGAATATTATGAACAAGTATATGGCCAAAAACTGAATAACCTAGATGAAATGGACAAATCTCAGAAACACACAACCAACCCAAACCGACTCAGGAGGAAATAGAAGGTCTCAATAGGCTCATAAAAAATAAAGAGATTGAATCAGTGATCAAAAATTCCTCCCACACCCCCACCAAAAAAAAAAAGAAAGAAGGAAAATCCTGGACCAGAAAGCTTCACTGGAGATTTTTACCAAACATTTAGAGAAGAGTTGACACCAATATTGTTTAAATTCATCCAAATGATAGAGAAGGAAGGACTACTCCCTAATTCATTCTATGAAGCAAACATAATGCTGATATCAAAACCAGACAAAGATACCATAAGAAAACAAAACTACTGGCCAGTATCCCTTATGAATAAATCCTCAACAAAATACTAGTGAACAGAATCCAACAGCTTATTAAAAGAGTCATACACCATGACCAGGTGGAATTTATTCCAGGAATGCAGGGATAGTTCAACATTAGAAAATCGGTTGACATAATGTTCATCAATGGAACAGAGGAAAAGAACCACATGATCATTTCTGTGGATGCAGAAAAAGCATCTGATAAAATCCAACACCGTTTCTTGAAGAAAACCCTAACAAAGTTTGGAATAGAAGGGAAATTATCTAATATGACTCAGGGCATCTATGCAAAACCAACAGCCAACAACATACTTAATGGAGGAAGACTGAGAGCTTCCCCTTGAAACCAGCAACAAGACAAGGTTTCCCACTCTCACCACTTCTATTCAATATTTTATTAGGACAATAAGACAAGAGAAAGAAATAAAAGGTATCCAGATTTGAAAAGAAGAAGTAAACTTACTTCTATTCACAGATGATATGATCCTATATATAGGAAATCCCAGAGTAGACAAGAAAACTTCTAGAGCTAATGGGGGAATTTAACAAACTCTCAGGGTACAAGGTCAACAAATAAAAATCAGTTGGATTTCTATACACCAGCGATGAGAAATCTGAAAGGGAAATTAGGGAAACAATTCCATTTATAATACCATGTAAGAGAATAAAATACTTAGGAACAAATCTAACCAAGGACATGAAGGACTTAGAAAATGAAAATCACTGCTGAAATAGATTAAAGAGGACTTCAATAAATGGAAAGATATTCCATATTCATTGACTGGAAAACTTGACATTTTTAAGATGTCAACAATACCCAAAGTAATGTATAGATTTAATACAATTCCAATCAAAATTCCAACAGCCTTCTTTACAAAAATAGAAAAACCTATCCTCAACTTTATGTGGAATGGAAACAGGCCCTGAATAGCTAAAGCAATGTTGAAAGAGAAGAACAAAGTACGAGGGCTCACACGTCCTGATTTTAAAACATAAAGTAGAGGTACAGTAATCAAAACAGCATGGTACTGGTATAACGATAGACACATAGACCAATGGAATAAAATTGATAGTCAAGAAATAAACTCACACATCTATGGACAATTGATTTTTGATGGGGTGTTAAGTCCATTAGATGGGGGAAAAAGGGCCTCTTTAATAAATGGTGCTGGGAAAATTGGATTTCCACATGCAGAAAAACAGAACCCATGTCTCACATCATACACAAAAACAAATTCAAAATGAATTAAAGACCTAAATGTGCAAACTAAAATCACAAAATTCTTAGAAGAAAAAGCAGGGGCAATACTTTCAGGCCTAACTTTTAACAATGGATTTTCTAATTTAATAACAGAACACTAACAAGAAAAGACAAAATAAATGGGATCTCAAAAAAATTAAAACCTTTTGTTCATCAAAAGGCTTTAACAAAAAAGTGAAAAGCTACCTATTGGGAGAATATCTTTGGAAACCATATATCCAACAAGAATTTAATAACCAAAATATGTATAAAACTTCAACAGCTTAACAACAAAAAGACAAAAAACCCAGTCATAAAATGGGTAAACAACTTGAATAGACAGTTCACCAAAAAGGAAATTCAAATTGCCAACAAACACATGAAAAGAAGCTCGGTGTTAACATCTATGAAAAAAAAAAAAAAAGAAAAAAAATTTTTTTTCTTTTTTTTTTTGAGAGAGGTTTAAATCAAAACCACAGCGAGATACTATTTCACTCCCAGTAGGATGGCTGAGATTTAAAAAAAAAAAAATCAGAATATAACAAATGCTAGCGAGAACGTGGGGAAGTGAGAACTCTTACCCGTTGCTGGTGGGAAAGCAAAATGCTACAGTCGTTGTGGGAAACAGTGTGGCAATTCCTTAAAAAACCAAAAATAGAACCACCATATATCCAGCAGTTCCACTCCTAGGTACTTACCCAAAAGACTTGAAAACAGACTCAAATAGCGACTTGTACACCAACGCTCATTGCTGCACTATTTACAATACCTAAAAGGTGGGAAACAACCTAAATGCTCATCAACAGATGAATAAATAAACAAAACGTAGTGCATACATACAAGGTTGTAGTACTCAGCCAGTAGGAGAAATGAAGTCCTGACACCTGCTACAATATGGATGCAGCTTAGACACTATGCTGCGTGAAATCAGTCAATCACAAAAGGACAAATACTGAATGACCTCACTTACATAAAAAGACCAGAAAAGCAAATGTATAGAGAACAAAGGTTGTTAGTGGTTACCAGCCACAGGAGGAAGGGGAAGTAGGGGAGTTAATGGTGATAGAAAAATTGCATTGAGGGTAGTATTGCAAAGCTGATTGTTGTAGTTGCTGTCAATAAATTGTACACCTGTAAAAAATTGAATTGGCAAAAGTTGTGCGATAGATATATTTATTACAATGACAGAAAAATTTTTAAAAACTGCAGCTTCTGAAGGTGCTTATGTACAACCAAAAACCTCATGGGATTTGGTTTCTCCGTTTGGAGGTTTAGGATCATGGTTGCATGCACTGTCCCAGGTAATCGGTCTAATAATGCATTTAGTGTTTCTGTTCTACGTCCTAGTTTGTTTTGTAGTCACCTGGGACTTTAAAGCTTGGAAGCAGCCTTCCAAGGCAAAAAAAAATTGGTCTCTATTCACCTGGAACAACAGAGGAAGAAAAAGAGTCAGGAATAGGAGGAGGATGTGAAATGTGTGGCTAATTGCCTCCGTGAACAATTCCCTCCTTTGGCTTGAAACCAGGAGAACAAGACAGTGCCTGGCTACCACTACCGAACTTTTTGAACAATCTGAACACACAGAAGAGTTCTGATCAAAATGGAGAATATGCAGAACAGAATTTAAAATTCTAATGGACTCCTGACTTCCTGGAGCCATGAAGTTTGGATGGAGCCCTGAAACTATTGCCCTGAAATAATCTTTAAACCTTAAACCAGAAATATCTCCTAAAGTCTTCTTAAAACCAAACAATAGTTTAGCTTAAAGTAGTAAAAAATGTCTGCCTTGATCCTTATGCTCTTTTTAGAAGTATCTATATGAGATTCCGTGGAAAACAAGGCCTGGCGATCTGCTTAGGTTAAAATAAGTACATTAAAACCCTATGGAGTAGTTCTACTTCGGAATTGTCTCAGTAGCAACCGACAACAACAGAAGCTCCACAGAGGCGATACTCAGGGTCAGTGGGAAAAGAAAAGACTTCTTAACAATCAGATGTTAAAATGTTATATATGAAAAAACAAAATATACTAAGAAAAAAAAATTCTATGGGATCAAATTAACAACAGCAACTTGAAAGATTAGATAGGAATCTTTGGGGCAGTATATTTATGTTAATGAAGGGGAAGAACTCAGAGAAGGAGGGTGAGAATGTCTGCACAACTCAAAGAATGCAATCAATGTCACTGAATGGTACATGTAGAAACAGTCGAATTGGTATATATTTTAACGTGTTTATTCTCAACAAGCGTTCATTCCCCTTGCCATAGCAACCCTGTAGGACAAAGTAGAGCTGCCCCCCAGGGTTTCCAAGGAGCAGCTGGTGGATTTGAACTGCCAGTATTTCAGTTAGAAGCCTGAGCTCTTAACCACTGTGACACCACAGCTCCTTCTCAACAACAACAACAACAACAAAAAGTTGCAGTTAAAATCCTGACTTCTGGCAAAACCATGTGTTACAGAGTAGAACGAGCTCCACAGGGTTTTCTTGGTTGGAATCTTTCCAAAAGCAGACCACCAATGATTACTTTCATTGTGCCACTGATTCCAAAATCAATAAGAAATAAAAGAAGCAGAAAAAGAAGCAAAGGATATTAGCAAGCAAATCACAAAAAGATATTGAAATGCCTTTCCATCCCCCTATCCCAAAGAAAACCAAAAAACAAAAATGAAATAAACAAAGGGAAAATAGGAAAGATGTTCTTTAATAACGATAACAACAGGCAGAGCCAGAGAAGTGGAGTTAGAGGGAACACTGCGTCAGGAGAAATCCTGGAGTCGGCCTCCACGGAGCAGCAGAAGAAAATGGAAGATAAAATACAAGCCCAGAGAAAGCTGAAGAAGTAATATTAAAAGAAAGGTATCCTTGCCTGGGACAAAAGCCTGGAGGTTCAGATTTCTTAAGGAAAGAATCGTGGAAAGGGCAAAAATATTTTGATTCTGGAGATTACACCATAGCTAAAGCCAAAATGAAGAGCAAGCAGCGTCCTACTGCAGCCCTTGATAAGGTTGCTGGTGACCACATCCCACTCCACAGGACCTTCTCGATGGAAACCATCCCTTATTGCTAGCAAGCTGACTGGGTGATTAAAAGGGCTGAACTTCATGAATCTTCTAATTCGTACAGAAATCATTCTGCTCCAAGTAATTAGTTATGGTGGTTAAAATATTAAAAGAGAAATCAATGAAATGGCACAGCTCAAAAACAAGGTACACAGCCCTGAAGACCGAAACAAAATAGAAACCCCAAATAATAAGTGGCTCTGAAACCATGGACTCGACAGGCCCGGGATCTAGAGTTGGGCATTGGCTCTTGGATTTCAGCTCCTTCAGGAGAAAAGAGGACTAAAACAGAAGACAGGGCTGGTATGTGGTCTTCCGAGCCGCCCCTCACCTTTGCCACATCTCCAGTGAAAAGAAGTTTAAAAATGGCTGGGGAAAAAGAGAGAGAGAGAAAGGACTGCAGTCACAGCTGTAGAGCAGAACAATGCAACAGAACGTTCTGCCAGATGGAAAAGAGCTGCCCATTAGAGGAGCATTAGCCACGCTTGGCTAGTGTGACTAAGAAACTGCATTGTTACTTTTATTTAATTGATTGTAAGTTAAATTTAAAGAAGCCTTGATTGCACAGTGGTTAGATACTCGGCTGCTAACTAAAAGGTCAGTGATTCGAACCCACCAGCCCTCCGTGGAGAAAGATGGGAGAGTCTTCTCCCACAAAGATTACAGCCTTGGAAACCATATGGGGCAGTTCTACTCTGTCCTACATGGTTGCTATGTGTTGGAATTGACTTGTTGGCAACATGTTTAAAGTTAAATTTAAAAAGCCACAAGTGTCTAATGGCTGCCTGATTGGACAACCTGACTCTAATCAACCTAAAAGCCTAGGGATTAGGGAGGAGACAGACAGCCTGTTCCATTGATTAAGGACTCCTGCTGGTTCTGGGACTCGGTGAACTATCCCAGATATCAGCACATTTTAATCCCTAGCTCTGAATTGCACGCTAAGAGGGCCTGAAGTCAACTGCCAACAGCAGTACAGAAAGACAGACGTCAAGGAAAGTAGACAGGGAGAGGAAGAAGGCAGGAAGAGGGAGAAAGAAGGAAACAAAACAAAAAATCCTCCCATCAAAATGAGAGAATTCAAAATTCAAAAACTAATGAAGAAATTAAATCCTATAAAAGACAGACAAGAAAATTCACTCTAGTTAATATTAACTTTATGAAACCATTTGACAAATGTTTTCAAATGTGATTAAAATACTCAATAAGAATTAAAATTAAAAAAATATATAAGATAAAAGCAGCCAACAATTAAACTCTTGTTTTATAAAAATAATCAATTAGAAGGTATAGGAATACGAAAATAAAAATCAGGTAAAGAAAAAGTACAATAGTTGGGATAAGCTCTTGATTAGACACAATTAAAGGACATACTAATTAACTGAGAGATAGACTTGGGAAAACTCACCCAGAATGAAACCCAGAGAGTCAAAGGGAAAAGTCATATAAAAGTGTATTAAAAACTTGTAGGATAGATGGAGATGCTCCAACCTAGGGATGAAAATAATTCCAGACAAATAGAATAGGGGGGATAGCAGAAAGGCAGTTTTTGAAAAAGTTATTCATTGTTAGCTCTTGGCAAATCTCTTGTGATTCATGGCTAACAATTATCCATTTGAAGAAAGATATGAGTTCTCCAGTAAAAAACCACACTAGAATACATATACATACATATAGTTTAAATAAAATAAATAAATCCACAACTAGATCTATAGATTTATTGCAATTCTGATCCAAAGTCCAATGACATTCTTTAATGAGATGGAGAAACAAATCACCAACTTCATATGGGAGTGAAAGAGGCCCTGGATAAGTACAGCAGTACTGAAAAAGAAGAACAAAGTGGGAGGCCTCACTCTACCTGATTTAAGAACCTATTATACCACCACAGTAGTCAAAACAGCCTGGTGCTGGTACAACAACAGATACACAGACCAATGGAACAGAATTGAGAATCCAGATATAAATCTAACCACATATGAGCAGTTGATATTTGACAAGGCCCCAAATCAGTTACATGGGGAAAAGACACTCTTTTTAACAAATGGTTTTGGCATAACTGGATATCTACCTGCAAAAAAGTGAAACAAGCCTCATACCTCACACTATGCACAAAAATGAACTCACAATGGATCAAAGACCTAAACATAAAATCTAAAACGATAAAGATCATGGAAGAAAAAATAGGGACAATGTTAGGAGCCCTATTACATGGCATAAACAGTATACAAAACATTACTAACAATGCAAAAGAAAAAGTAGATAACTGTGAGCTCCTAAAAATCAAACACCTGTGCTCATCCAAAGACTTCACCAAAAGAGTAAAAAGATTACCTTCAGAGTGGAAAAAAGTTTTTGGTTAGGACATTTCTGATCAGTACCTGATCTCTAAAATCTACATGGTACTGCAAAAACTCAACTACAAAAAGACAAATAACCCAATTAAAAAATGGGCAAAAAATATAAACAGACACTTCAATAAAGAAGACATTCAGGTAGCTAACAGACACATGAGGAAATGGTCACGATCATTAGCTGTTAGAGAAATGCAAATCAAAACTACAATGAGATTCTATCTCATTCCAACAAAAAAAAAAAAAAATTTTTTTTTTTTTTTTTAAAAGCTGGCATTAATCCAAAAAACACAAAATAGTAAATGTTGGAGAGGTTATGGAGAGACTGGAACACATATACACTGCTAGTGGGAATATAAAATGCTATAACCACTTTGGAAATCGATTTGGTGCTTCCTTAAAAAAGCTAGAAATAGATCTACCATGTTGTTGTTGTTGTTGTTAGGTGCCATCGAGTCGGTTCCGACTCATAGCGACCCTGTGGACAACAGAACGAAACACTGCCCAGTCCTGTGCCATCTTTACAATCGTTGTTATGCTTGAGCTCATTGTTCCAGCCACTGTGTCAATCTACCTCCTTGAGGCTCTTCCTTTTTTCCGCTGACCCTGTACTTTGCCAAGCATGATGTCCTTCTCCGGGGACTGATCCCTCCTGACAATATGTCCAAAGTATGTAAAATGCAGTCTCGCCATCCTTGCTTCTGAGGAGCATTCTGGTTGTACTTCTTCTAAGACAGATTTGTTCATTTTTTTGGCAGTCCATGGTATATTCAATATTCTTCGCCAACACCACAATTCAAAGGCGTCAACTCTTCTTCAGTCTTCCTTATTCATTGTCCAGCTTTCACATGCATATAATATGATTGAAACTACCATGGCTTGGGTCAGGCGCACCTTAGTCTTCAGGGTGACATCTTTGCTCTTCAACACTTTGAAGAGGTCCTTTGCAGCAGATTTGCCCAATGCAATGCATCTTTTGATTTCTTGACTGCTGCTTTCATGGCTGTTGATTGTGGATCCAAGTAAAATGGAATCCTTGACAACATTAATCTTTTCTCTGTTTATCATGATATTGCTCATCGGTCCAGTTGTGAGGATTTTTGTCTTCTTTATGTTGAGAACTACCATACAATCCATGAATCCTACTCCTTGGAATATATCCTAGAGAAATAAGAGTGTTTACACAAACAGATATATGCACACCCATGTTCATTGCAGCACTGTTTACAATAACAAAAAGTTGGAAGCAACCAAGGTGCCCATCAATGGATGAATGGATAAATAAATTATGGTATACTCACACAATGGAATACTATGCCTCAGTAAAGAACAGTGATGAATCTGTGAAACATTTCATAACATGGAGAAATCTGGAAGGCATTATGCCTAGTGAAATTAGTCAGTTGCAAAAGGACAAATAGTGTATAAGACCACTATTATAAGAACTCAAGAAATAGTTTAAACAGAGAAGAAAATATTCTTTCATGGTTACAAGAGGGAGTAGGTAGGGAGGGAGGGAGAGGGATATTCACTAATTAGATATTAGATAAGAACTACTTTAGGAAAAGGGAAAGATAACATACAATACAGGCGAGGTCAGCACAACTGGACTAAACTAAAAGCAAAGAAGTTTCCTGAATAAACTAAATGCTTCAAAGGCCAGTGTAGCAGGGGCAGAGGTTTGGGGACCACGGTTTCAGGGGACATCTAAGTCAATTGGCATAATAAACCTATTAAGAAAACATTCGGCACCCCACTTTGGAGAGTGGTGTCTTGGGTCTTAAACTCTAGCAAGCAGCCATCTAAGATGCATCAATTGGTCTCAACCCACCTGGAACAAAGGAGAATGAAGAACATCAAGGACACAAGGTAATTATGAGCCCAAGAGGCAGAAAGGGCCACATAAACCAGAGACTACATCACCCTGAGACCAGAAGAACTAGGTGGTGCCTGGCTACAACTGATGACTGCGCTGACAGGGAACAAAACAGAGAACCCCTGAGGGAGCAGGAGAACAGTGGGATGCAGACCCCAAATTCTCATAAAAAGACCAGACTTAATGGTCTGACTGAGACTAGAAGGACCCCAGTGGTCATGGCCTCCGGACCTTCTGTTAGCCCAAGACAGGAACCATTCCCAAAGCCAACTCTTCAGACAGGGATTTGACTGGACAATGGGATAGAAAAAGATGCTGATGAAGAATGAGCTTCTTGGATCAAGTAGACACTTGAGACTATGTTTGCATCTCCTATCTGGAGGAGAGATGGGAGGGCAGAAGGGGTCAGAAGCTGACAGAATGGACATGAGCAGAGAGAGTGGAGGGAAGGAGCAGGCTGTCTCATTAGGGGGAGAGCAATTAGGAGTATAAGCAAAGTGTATATAAGTTTTTGTATGAGGGACTGACTTGATTTGTAAACTTTCACTTAAAGCACAATAAAAATTTTTTTAAAAATTGCTGCATTCAGAAGACATAATCAAGAAGGACATGGAAATAATGTATACAGTGTCTTCATATTCCAGAACGCTAACTAGGCAATCATCTTGGGTTTTTTTTCAAATTTTTTATGTTCCCTTGAAGATTTTAGTATGCCCTTTTAAGGATGCTCAACTTCTGTTCTCCTAGCTTCCAGGTGGCACCCATCAGGGGCAGCATTTAACACTGCTACTTAAATTAGCCTTGGTGGTGCAAATGGTTAACACACTGGTCTGTTCACTGAAAGATTGGAGGTTTGAGTCCACCCAGAGGCACCTAAGAAGAAAGGCCTGGTGATCTAGTTCCCCAAAAATTAGCCATTGAAAACCCTATGGAATACTGTTCTACTCTGACACACATGGGGTGTCGACTAGAGGGCAACTGGACTGGCTTACTATTGTCACAAATCCCTGAACTGTGCCAAAATGCAAAGAGTAGAGATCAGTTGCTTAGATTAAGAAAAAAGAGATATAAAGGGAGTAGACTGTCCAGGGTATGGGGTAGAGGGCATAGGAGTCAGGTACCAGTTGTCCCTGTGGCTAAGTGTTCAGAGGTAGACCTCCAGGGAGTCCAAAATTCTACATATGAACCTGGACTTCCATATCATTTATCAGGGTAGGAGAAAAGAGTATTTCATTTGATAGTTTTTACTTTGATTAATAACATTTTGGTATTTTAATATATGGTGGGTCTTGGGCCTCTATGGTTGCCCTAGGCTGGTCTGTAAAAAATATTAGGAATGAAATTGGACACAGCCTCCATATAAGTAGGTAGATGATGTCACCTGGAGGTCCATCTCTAGGAAAAGTGAGTGTGAAATTGACAAGTAAAATTGGGACTCCATGATGCAAATGCCAAAGTAAGAAATGGGTCAACGTGAGAGGGTCATTTGAAAATATTTTTCTTCCTGGGTAGAGCTGCCTTTTCTTTTGTC
The DNA here is from genome assembly GCF_024166365.1 of Elephas maximus indicus. Taxonomy (NCBI): domain Eukaryota; kingdom Metazoa; phylum Chordata; class Mammalia; order Proboscidea; family Elephantidae; genus Elephas; species Elephas maximus. The sequence goes on from NC_064826.1 coordinate 128,763,704, forward strand.
TGCCTTTCATATGGATGTTAGGGATGCAGGTTGCCTCCAAGTTTGCTTTGTTCTACCTCAGATAACAAATCAATATTATAAGCCCTCCTCAGGAGCATTGGCTAATTTCTTTTGAAAGCAGAGTTCAGGAGGGTGTTAAGCTTGGGAGGCAATACTGATGGGCCCTATAGCTGGAACGGGGAAGGGAATGAATAGGGTAGTTAATGAAGAGCAACAGGCCAGCCAAACTTAAGGCACTTCTTCATCTAATTACCAGTAGGTCTTTAGCTTGTATCAAAATCCCCTGGTTGTCGTTGTTGCTAGTTAGTTGCCATCAAGTTGGCTCTGATCCATGGTGTACAACAGAATGACAAGCTGCCTTGTCCTGCCTGGATCTTCATGGTGGACAGATCTCAGCAAAGCTTCCAGATGAAGAAAGACCAGAAAGAAAGAACTGGTGGCTATCTACTTCTGTAAATGAGCCAGTGAAAACCCTATGGATTGCAACAGAAAATTGCCCAATGTAATGCTGGAAGATAAGTCCCCTAGGTTGGAATTCTCTGGAGGGCTTGTAAAATCACATATTGTAGGACTACACACCCAGAGAGCCTCTGATCGAGACCCTTGCTACTCAAAGCAAGATTCAAGGACCAGCAGCAGTAGCCTGGCAAGAAATGCAGACTTTTGGTCTCCCCCACCCCAGACCTTTCAACCAGACTCTGCACTTTAAAAGGGTACCCATGTGATTTGTTTGCACGTTAAATTTTAGACACCAAGCCCTGAGAGCCTTTTCCTGTGATGTACGTTTGTCAATCATGAAATTAAATACCACAGAGCCTGCCTTTCTTTTTACTGCAGTACTCTCCTAAATGCAAATTATGGTTTCCAACACATTCCTTTCTCCAATAAACCAACTCCATATGCATTGTAAGTTCAGGATTCTCTGTCCAATAATTGGCACCCCTGCTTATTTGTGAGCACTATTATCAATTAAAAAAAGAAAAAAAACTTTGCTATCAAGTAGATTCCAACTCAAAGCAGTATTGTATAGGGCAAAATAGGACTACCCCACAGGGTTTTCAAGGAGCAGCTGGTGGATTTGAACTGCCAACCTTTTGGTTAGCAGCCAAGCTCTTAACCAACTGCATCACCAAGGGTTCCTTTTTTGGACCTCTGATAGAGCAGTACTTAAGCATTCAGCTGCTAACCAAAAGGTCAGCAATTTGAATCCACCAGCTACTTCTCAGAAACCCTATGGGGCAGTTCTGCTCTGTCTTATAGGGTTGCTATGAGTCAGAATCGACTCAATGACAAAGGATTTTTTTTCATTATCAATTTATTCTTTTTTTTTGTATTATTTCTATCATTCAGTGATTTGGGTGGAATGGGGGCAGGATAGAAAAGTCCTCAATTCGCATTTTTGATGTAATATTCTGAGCACTTCAAACAAGTGTATAATTGAATTATGTATAAAAAATCCCACTGCTATCGAGTCTATTCCAACACATAGTGACCTCTGTAGGACAGAGTAGAATTCTCCCATAGGGTTTCCAAAGAGCAGCTGGTGGATTCGAGCTGCTGAACTTTTGGATAGCACCTGAGCTCTTAGTCAGTGTGGCTGCTGGGATTCCACTGAATTATGTGTAATTGAATTCAATTGAATAGTAGACTTATAAATTGAGTTATGTCTTAAATACAAATATTTTAAAAATATATGGATGAGTGATTATTTAAGAATGAACAAGTTGAAAACACCATTGAGAATAATTATGAAGTAATGTTTGCAAAACCTTGGAAAATGAGAGAGCTGACAATATACTGGAGGTAGACAAATGTTCTTATTTCAGAGAGATGAAAACAAGCTTGTATAAATAAGAAGTGTTATGAAACTAAGAAGATTTAATGCAAAGTTCCTTCATGGGTTGGAATAGCAAGACAAGACAAATTAATACAAGTTTCTTCTGTGGTAGCATCATTAGAATAGCAAACTAGAAGCATGACATAGCTACACTGTTTCTTGATGTTTAACAGAGCATCTGATGTCCTCCTGGGCAAGGTAGAAGAATATGATACAGTCTGCTGGATGTATAGTTGGAGCAGCCATCCACCATGCCTCAGAAGTGCTAACTAATAACAGGTTGGACAGAAGCCTCGAGCAGTGTGCAGTAGGTTCACCCTTGTGCTGTCCTTCCCAACCTGTGTATCAGTGTCTGGGATAAAGGCCTGGATACTTTTTTAAAAATCACATATAATCAGGAAAATTCAATTATGTAAAGGTAGGATGGAGGACTTTTTTTTTTTTTGAGTAGAAGTTTGTATGTAGAAGTCTTGGGTTCATTTAATTGTTGTTGTTGTTGTTAGGTGCCGTTGAGTCAGTTCCGACTCATAGCGACCCTATCCATAACAGAATGAAACACTGCCTGGTCCTGAGCCATCCTTACAATCGTTGTTATGCTTGAGCTCATTGTTCCAGCCACTGTGTCAATCCACCTAGTTGAGGGTCTTCCTCTTTTCCGATGACCCTGTACTTTGCCAAGCATGATGTCCTTCTCCAGAGACTGATCCACCCTGACAACATGTGCAAACTATGTAAGATGCAGTCTCACCATCCTTGCTTCTAAGGAGCATTCTGGTTGTACTTCTTCCAAGACAGATTTGTTCGTTCTTTTGGCAGTCCATGGTATATTCAATATTCTTCGCCAACGCCACAATTCAAAGGCATCAACCCTTCTTCGGTCTTCCTTATTCATTGTCCAGCTTTCTTTCACATGCATATGATGCGATTGAAAATACCATGGCTTGGGTCAGGCGCACCTTAGTCTTCAGGGTGACATCTTTGCTCTTCAACACCTTGAAGAGGTCCTTTGCAGCAGATTTGCCCAATGCAATGCGTCTTTTGATTTCTTGACTGCTGCTTCCATGGCTGTTGATTGTGGATCCAAGTAAAATGAAACCCTTGACAACTTCAGTCTTTTCTACATTTATCATGATATTGCTCATCGGTCCAGTTGTGAGGATTTTTGTTTTCTTTATGTTGAGGCGCAATGCATACTGAAGGCTGTGGTCTTTGATCTTCATCAGTAAGTGCTTCAAGTATTCTTCACATTCAGCAAGCAAGGTTGTGTCATCTGCATAACGCAGGTTGTTAATGAGTCTTCCTCCAATCCTGATGCCCCATTCTTCTTCATATAGTCGAGCTTCTTGGATTATTTGCTCAGTATACAGATTGAATAGGTATGGTGAAAGAATACAACCCTGACACACACCTTTCCTGACTTTAAACCACTCAATATCCCCTTGTTCTGTCTGAACAGCTGCCTCTTGATCTATGTAAAGGTTCCTCATGAGCACAATTAACTGTTCTGGAATTCCCATTCTTCACTATGTTATCTATAGTTTGTTATGATCCACACAGTTGAATGCCTTTGTATAGTCAATAAAACACAGGTAAACATCCTTCTGGTATTCTCTGCTTTCAGCCAGGATCCACCTGACATCAGCAGTGATATCCCTGGTTCCACGTCCTTTTCTGAAACTGGCCTGAATTTCTGGCGTTCCCTGTCAATATACTGCTGCAGCCATTTTTGAATGATCTTCAGCAAATTTTTGCTTGCTTGTGATATTAATGATATTGTTCTAAAATTTCCACATTAGGTTGGATCACCTTTCTTGGGAATAGGCATAAATATGGACCTCTTCCAGTCAGTTGGGTTCATTTAATAGCACATAGCATATAAATCCTAGAAGTTTGTGAAAACAATTTAAAAGACAGCTTAGTTGATATTAAGATAAATATGTTTTCTAATTGATGATGGTGGTATGGGTAAGGTCACTGTGGATTGATTAACAAACTATTGGAGGCCAGAACAGAGCTATGATATTCAGATCCCAACCAGAGAAAGACTAATGTGTCTAGTGGTCCTAATCCTCTTATGATGACCTGGCATGATAAACATGTATTTTTCATCGGAACAATTAGGCTTTGTTCAGTGACTGTCCCTGCCTAGAGAGTTGGGCCAATTGCCTCAGCGGTGGAATGTATGAATTTCTTAAGCAATATATTTATATTGTAGCAATTCCCTGCATAGGAAGTTAACAATAGAACCTCTAAATGTGCCCATCAATGGAGTCAAATCTGACAAATGACAAAGTGCCTGCCTCATGATAGTTCCTAAATCACTGCTGAGAGACCCTGACAACGCAAACATCGAGGTCAGCTCTGGTGTATTTCTGCAGTAGGTAAAGCGTTGGAATAAACCATCTTTTTCCTTAAGACGGATTGGGGGGACACTAGTTCCTTGAAAGATGTTGGTTAGGGTTATTGAATGTAAATTTGGAAAACTACGGGGTCAAACGAGATGAAACAAGTAGTTTTTTTTGAAAACTGCAGTAGTCTTTAATCTGCTCATGTGTATTATGAATTTCTAAGAAGACATACGTCATATTTCCCCAGGTACACGGCCATGGAATTTCACTTAAAAATACCTTCTGCAAGTAATTATAAAATACACCATAGAAAACACTGAATTAGAAAGCCTCTAGGATTCCTTCCATGCTAAGTTTCTATATACACTGCTGTCTTCCCACTCAGATGCTGATAGATGATAGATAGATAAATGGACAAATAGACAAAAATAGACGAAAGTACCCTCCCGCCAAAGAAAAATCACTATGTCTCAGTGACAGAAACAGTAGAATATTACCGTCTCATCATTTTTTTTTCATCGTTGTACATATACCCTTGTTTTTAAGTTTATGCATTTACCATGATTTAAGGATTTTGCTACTTTCAAAATGCATTTATAATATACATCTACATGTGATACTAATTTCATGTCTGTTCCTCATTATTTATCCAGAAGTTTCACTCTTGCAAAAGACCCCAGCTCAGTGTGCCTAGGTTGTTAAAAGGATCATGAAGAGATTCATGGGCTATATGGATTTTCAAGCCAGAGATCAGAAAGATGAATGCCTGTGCCAGTGGGAGGCCCAGCTTCAGAAAACCTCTAGCTCTTTATTCCCTGGTGAAACCCTCTGGTCACTTGCTTCTGGGCTCTGCTTCTTCCAGTCCTCTCCATCATGGCCCATCAACATATCAAGTTCTTGTTTCACAGTCACTGAGGAGTCGGAGAGGGGAGCAATATTCCTGAAATAAATTGTTTCACATGCATTGGGTATCACTGCTTTGGTGAGAAGTACTATTTGGAGGTTGTGGAAAATTCCTTGGATATTATGCTGGTCCTCAATTCCAAAATTAGTTGCTCTGGGCTTTAAAATTTTGGAGGTAAAATTTAAAAATAATTCATTTCCAGGGACTTTCAAATGCTCTTTTCCTGACACACTTTCAGTCCATGAATTGTCTGTATCTGATCGATTTTCACAAAGTGAGTGCAGCTGTTAGAGTCAACATGGTGGAGGGGAAGACTGGAATCCACAAGCAATCCCTTCATTATTCATTAACTTTCCCGCGATGAACTACATCACAACCTTGCTATTGTGTTGTGACTCTCTCTTCCATACAGCCCTGCTTCCTATCCTATTGCTTGTTTCCCCCACCGCCTCCCCCCTGCATGCATACTCAGGATCAGCCTAAAAGAGTGACCACAATGTGGACTTGGCCTGCAAGACTGCTGGGCCAAAGGTTCAAAGACTCAAATTCAGATCCTAGCTCTACCACTAATCTAGCTGAGAGACTTTGTCCACGTTCCTGAGCATCGGTTTACTCAGTTACAAATGAGGACGATAACACATTTGTTACTTCTTTTGTACTTAAGAGTTTATTAGGTTAGAATACCACCTGAGAAAAGGTATAAGAAAGTTCCACATCTAGAATACACCCAAAACATGTAAGCTATTGTGAATCTTCATTTGCTTTCTTTCACAGGTTTTCCAACTTAATACACACAAATTGAGGTGAATTGGGTGGAACTGAACATTGTTGTGGGATGATATGTTTGAAAGTGCTTGGAAAAGTATGAAGCACTGTGCAAACATAAACAAACAACCTCAACGCTGATACTGTAACTGCTAGAAGATTGGCTATCTGAAAATGCTGGCTGTACTTCCTTTGTGTGTACAACATGCTTTTGAAAATTTTCCTTCATCCATTTATTATAATGTTGTATATAGCATTTTATATATATATATATATATATATATTTATATATATAGCATTACCGTATAGCTGAATAGCATTACCCTATAATGTTGTAGGGTAATGCTATTCAGCTATATGCATCCCCTCCTAATGGAATCAGCTTTGCTCTTCCACGGAGCAGTCTGGGGATGAACTCGGGATGGACTCGGGCTAAGGTACAAGGCCAGGAGGGGCATGACTGGGCCAGCGGCTGAGGAATGCCTTGGCAACAAGAAGGAAAACATCTGGGCCTGGACCTGAAGTCCCTGGGAACACTGACTGCCCAAGGACGTGGGAGAAAATGATGAGCCTTTGCCCTTTTTTTTTTTGTCCCAGCTGGAATGGTATATAAGCTTGGGTCGCTAGAACATGGGACTGGAGCTAGTTGGAGGGGATAAACAGGTCCCTGGCACTGAGAACGCCCTGTAACACCCAGTGCAAAGCAAGAGTTAAAACAGCAGGGAAAAAAGAAAAAAAAAAGGAGTAAAAAGCCCTTCAAGAGAGCTTGTGTTGAGTGACCTTGAAGAGATCTCAGAATTCTCTGATAGATGCCCCCGCCAAGAAAACTGAACAGCAACATAGCTGGAGCTACAATGGTAAGGGGAAAACTAAAAAAGGGGAACTCATTTTCAGGTTACCAGGGAACTGGGCTGGAACCAAGTTTGCACCTGGTGTGGTGGAGGCGTGACCCCACAAATGAATGGAGGGTCTGCCAACCTTTCCCTGATCTTCCTTCAGAAATAATTAAGATTGAGGATTGAGCCTAATTTTTCTGTCACCAGCAAGGAGCAAAGGCTTTATGTTACAATTAAAGTCCAGTGAGGTATACTCTAGGTCTGAGGTCACTATCATTGAGACACTTGGCTCAGCCTGACTATGGGTAGTCCCTTGGGGCCCCTACAAATCCTTATTGTGTATACTGATGATGTCGATGTATTAATGCACACCTTTGTAAACTTTTGCCTCCAAGTCTTGATGCGGATTGCTGCAGTTAGGGCCGTTTTTAGAGGGGCACAAGGAAACTGTGACGTGGACTCTAGCTAAAAGCCTGGCCATTCAATCTGGCCACTGACAACTCTCAGACTGACATAAAATGCAAGTCCTTATGGAAATGAGGCATCTGGACAAAAAAAAAAAAAATCAGTTCTGCTCCTGAGAAGCTTTTGTTACTTGTGTGGATAGTCATCAGAAAAGCCCCTAGGCTGAGAGTGGAAAACAGCCAACGAACAGACCGGTCTTAACCAGCTGACTGCAGAGGCTGAAGCATTGCCTGCTCCAGAGTAAAGAGATGTGCAGTCGACCACCTCCTGGATTTAAGAGAGGACCGTCCACGGAGATTCACACACCATCCTAGACTGGGGCTACATGTATGGACTGCCACTGCCATCAGAAGATGCTGGCTAGCACAGGAAAGCTGACCTGCCTATGAGACCCTGGCCAAAGCTAAAACCTGTGCAGGGACAGATTCCTGAGCCAACAGGCCAGGGTGTTCTCGGCAGGTGAATTGTATCGGAGCTTTTTATCCTATACAGAGGCTTCCACTGGATCTTGAATGAACTCTTCACACTCTTTATCACCCCAAGACATAGGGGCAATTAAACACTTCAATGGACAGGTTTAAATGGCTGATGTGAGGGGACAAGACAACCCCAGCCTGGACCATGCATCTCAGACAAGCAGTCTGGGGTCTCAATGCAGCAGTCCCCTGCAAGAGCATTTCTTATTTGTGCTGTATGTTTGATCAAACTGCCTATTCTATAAAATGTGTTTCTTTGGTGTAGAATTGTTCCTGACAAAAGCTTTGGGTTCCACAAAGGCACTGACCCAGAGCCCATAAGAGTAGGCCAAACCTAAGGCTCCCTCACCTGCTGAGGGGTGGGATTGTCCCTCATCCCTTGACTAGGGGTGTGGCCAAGGTGCACCACAGGTGTAGGAAGCCCTCCGCTGGGTGACAGGGGACCGGAGGCCACACACTGAAATGATCATACACTGGACCCCCACTAACAAGCAACATGTTTTAGCTTTGGTGGACACTGGAGCAGAATGCACCCTGTCGTATGATAACCCTGATTGGTTTAAAGGGCTGCTAATAGCTATTGATGGGTAGGGGGGTAGGCCCATCTTGGTGCACCAAATCAAACTAATGCGAAGATTGGAAGGCTACCCCCAAAAGCCTACCAAGTATACACAGCCCTAATACCGGAATACATTCTGGGCAGAGATGTCTTGTTGGGGCTGGAGCTGCAGACCCCCGGTGAGTTCTACCTGCAAATGAGAGCTATAAAAACTGTAGCACAAGGTAATGCTAAATGGTCCCCTGTGCAGTTGCACTCCCCAGCTCAGGTCAAGGCCCTTAAGCAGTACCACCTCCCTGGTGGGCACCAAGAAATCGCTGAGGCCTTGCAGGAGCTACGCCCAGTGGGGATTCTGAGACCAGCCAAGAGCCCCTTCAATAGTCCTGTCTGGCCAATGTGCAAGATGAACAGCTCCTGGAGAATGACAGTAGACTACTGAGAATTGAATAAAGTGACTCTCCCATTGTTTGCAGCTGTACCCAACATTGCACAGATAAATGGGGCAAATGGGGGAGGCACTGGGCACTTACCACTTTGCGCTCGACTTGGCTAAAGCTTTCTTTGGCATCCCTCTACACTCAGACAGCCAGAACCAGTTTGCCTTCAGTTGGGAGGCAAGGCAGTGGACTTTTACCGTGCTCCCACACTACGGCATGGCTGCCACTGACCTCAAGTAGTAGATTGCCCCTGCTGAGGTGGCCGTATTCCACTATATTGATGATATCATGCTGACCTCTGACTCATTTGCTTCTTTGTAGACTGCAGTTGGTGAGGCAGTCACACACCTCCAGTTGCAGGGGTGGGCAGTGATCGAGGGAAGAATGCGGAGGCCTGGTTTGTTGGTCAAGTACTTGGGTGTTATCTGCATGGGTAAGACGCAAGTGATGCCTGAAGTGGTGATAGATAAAGTCCAAGCGTACCCATGCCCAGAAACTGTGAAGCAACTACAGGCATTCGACAGGCTCCTAGGGCATTGGTGCACCTTCGTACCCCATTTAGCCCAAACCCTATGGCCCCTATAAGTTAGTAAAAAAAGAAGTGAGACTGAAGATGGTAGAAACAAAAAGATTGGATGAGAAAGTGATACGGGGTGGGCTAGACGGGAAGAGAATGAGTGAGACAGAAAGAGACAGACACACAGAATATGAGGAAAGGAGTAGTGTGGGACTGAGAGACACAGGAAGAGGAGGCCTTCCAGCAGCTAAAGGTCACTGTAAAACAAATACAGGCTTTAGGAGTGTTAATGCAGGGTCAGCCGTGCCAATTGGACATAGCCTGTTACCCTGACGGGTACGGGCAGGGCCTGTGGCAATGGCAAAGCGACGAGAAACGGCCACTGGGATTTTGGTCCCAGTTGTGGCGAGAAGTGGAAGAGAGGTTCAGCATGTTGGAGAAAGTGTCATGTGAAGTGTATAATGCCCTACTGCAAGTGGAACCAAGTCCTTATAAAAAGCCAAGTTCCCTTTCTCGGAGTGTTGGAATGAGACTAATACCTTTTGTCCCCTCAGAGTGATGAATTGGACCTCCAACACAGTGTGCTAGAACCCTGCTAGCTGTTGCCAATAGATGGTTAGGGAAGCAAAAGCAAAGCCTATGGGCATACCCATCGCTCAAGGGGTGGCTCTGGACATGTGGCTTGCATGGGTGGCCCTACAAATGGGTGGAGCACTGCACCTGGGGGCGGCTGTACACAGCTGCTAATATTTACACCACCCTCCCCAGTGTTCCCAGCAACTGGCAAACTGTAACAGCCCAGCACAGATACCAGCACACATCAAGGTGGTTTTGGCTCTTGTCCCTGTTCTTGCCCCAGACCACCACTATAGATATGGAGTGGCAGGTAGAAGCACTAGCCAGAAACACCACAGCTGCATTTAACAAAACCAGGTGGGCTAATGCCCTTCAAAATGTGGAGACAACAAATACAGAAGGTCGTCCTTCAGAGTAGGATGGCCCTTGACATCCTGACCGCCACGCACGGTGGCACATGTACTATGATAAAACCTGAATGTTGCGTGTATAGCCCTGATGCCTCTAAAAATGTGTCTTTGGCTGTGCAGGACTTGCAGCAACACATCACTGCTATCAAACATGACACTGCCGACCCTGTCTCCAGCTGGCTGCAATTCCTCCTGTCCGCCTGGCAGAAAGGCTTCTGGATGATATTGGGGCTCCTATTGCTATATATTTTCCTGGGTTGCTGGTTACGCTGAGTATGTGTTTGGTTCTGCAATGCTCCTCTGCATACCAAGTCAGAGGGCTTTTGCTGAAGAGGGGGCGGTAAGATTGTAGGGACATTAGGAGGGTTTGCAGAATTGGATTGTAGGGTAATGCTATTCAGCTATATGCATCCCCTCCTAATGGAATCAGCTTTGCTCTTCCCTGAAGCATGCTGGGGATGAATTTGGGATGGACTCAGGCTCAGGTACAAGGCCGGGAGGGGCATGACCTAGCCAGCGGCCAAGGCTGAGGAATGCCTTGGCAACAAGAAGGAAAACATCTGGGCCTGGACCTGAAGTCCCTGAGAACACTGACTACCCAAGGACGTGGGAGGAAACAATGAGCCTTGGTCCCAGCTGGAATGCTATATAAGCTTGGGTCCATTGCTGGGTGGTTGCGGAAAATACTCCAGGTGGCCACCACTGGAGAGCAACTGCTTGCCTGTTTCAGTAAGTTTCCCTGAAATCATGAATCTGGAAAAGACTACATGTCAGTTCTTTGGATTATCTGCCAGGACGCACAGTGAGGGTCTTTCCTTGGTAGGGCTGTCCCCCGACAAAGTATTATAATACATTTATTGAAATGTATTAAAAACATTCTGGCTTGATCTTGGGGCTCTACCCATGCATTCCTGAGCTGATACTGATGCTCTTGGTCTTTTTATTTCTTCAGACCTATCAACATGTAGCCAGATTCTTGGGATCCTAGTAGGACTCAACTGAACCACACATCTTTGATGGAGTGGCAGATTTGTGCTGGGAATTCAGGTTAAAGTTTAAGGCAAAGGAAAATTAAAAATCCCAGATAGTCATCTTATAGCATTAAGCATTCCCCATCTGTCAGTTTGTCCTACTGTGGAGGTTCGCATGTTTCTGTGATGCCGGAAGATAAGCCACTGGTATTGCAAACACCAGCAGGGCCACCCATGGTGGACAGATTTCAGTGGAGTATCCAGACTAAAACAGTCTAGTAAGAAAGGTTTGGTGATCAACTCCTGAAAAATAGCCAGTGAAAATTCTATAGATCACAACAGAATAGTGTCCATTACAGTGCAAGAAGATGAGTCCCCTAGGTTGGGAGGCACTCAAAGTACAAAGTGGCTGCAGCAATGGACTAGAACATGCCACTAACCATGAGGATAACATGCGACTGAGAAGCATTTTGTCCTGTTGTACGTAAGTTCACTGAGTCAGAGCTGACTTAACGATAGCTAACAACCACAGCAAACCTTATTAGCTTACAAAAGACCAACTATGCATTCATGAGCATGAGTTCTGTAGATATGTACAGGGAACACATTTAGGAACAGGAATTTTGCAAGTCACCAAGGATCCAAAGTTGTCCTTTAATGACTCATACTAGCCCAACAGACAACAACCCAAACCCATTGCTATCGAGTCAGTTCCAACTCATAGTGACCCTATAGGAAAGAGTAATATTGCCCCATAGAGTTTCCAGGGAGCAGCGTGTAGATTTGAACTGCCGACCTTTGCGTTAGCCGCTCAGCTCTTAACCACTGTGGTATCACAATTGCTTATTGTGATGATTAAAATCTATCCAACTCTAACAACTGTTATTTCTTTTATATTTAAGAGTTTGTTAAATACTTTTATATGTTATATAGTGTTTAATTGACTCTTTGCAAAATCTCTCATTTTTAAATAGGAAAATTGAGGCTATGAAGGCAAAGCGATCCAAGGCCTCACCATTTTTGAAATAGAATTGCTTCTTCATGAAAATGGTTGTAGATGATGAGTTCCACAGTGTTCAAATCACTGATTCCACAAACATGTTTTCAATCAATTATTCTTAATGGTCCTATCAATTTTTTAATTCATTCTTATGGACTCTCTGTATTTTGCCTAGAGAGTTTAGAACTACCACTCAGGCCACAGTATGTGGACACAAGGAACACAGAAGAAAACTTTGAAACTAAATGAAGTGTTCTGCCTGCATGTGGCTTATAAAGGCACTTTATGACAAAGCAGCTGGTTTATAAAAAAAGAAAGGGTTCTCAAGCCCAGCTGAGTTCACTAATTAGATGGTCAGAAGATAACTACAGAAGTGATCTGATTATAATACCAACATTTATAAAATGTCATGTCTGCCTCCACTTCCCAACAGGCTCTGTCAAAACCTAGCTGCAGTTATTTTCTTTACTTTGAAGTTCTTTATTCTTGGAATAAAAAACTGTGCCCTCTCTCAACTTCAGACTATCCGAGACAACCTCAGATAGGAAAAAATAGAAATTCTTGGCTCATCAAAGTGATGCATTAATAATCTTGGCAATAGTTCAGTTTAGTATAGTTACTTTCCAAAATTCCACATCAAACTCTTTTCCTATATCTAAGTCTCCTGGAGTGACAAGCTGTGTATGATTTCAAGCTGGTATTCTCAGGCAAAAATTTTCAATGTATTTCTCAGTCTCTGATGTAACCTAGATGAATCGATTTCCAGCATCTGACCTAACTTGAGACTTTGATCAAAATGATTTTTACTTGCCATGTTTTGTTCATGTGGGCTGCTGCCAGCTGTACCTCCACTGTCCCTCATGGTACTGAGCCTGTTGCATATCCTCTAGATGTGGGCAGAGCATGCTGGAGTTATCTTGATTCACCTTGCATACCCACCGTTCTCTTATATTGTCCTCTTGTATTTGAGTCCATGCATGGAGAAATACTATGCACTCTTAATGTGTTTATTATAAACCATGCTTTGTAGATCAAATACACACATACACACAAATACATCCATATATGTGTAATTGTTTATAAAGTTGACCAAAGCATATTTGTATAACATTGTTTATTGGGGGTGAGTAATACAAGGACACTGCCAGCTTGCTGGCACCATGGAGACTGAGGAGGAGGTACATATAAATCATTAAATACAGAAGGATGAAGTAAGTCAACATAGAAACTCCCTTTACTTCAGGGAGTGGGACACCAAGGAGGAAGCTCCAGCCCAGTCTTAATAGCATTAATGTCTTAATGCTAGACAAGGAAGCAGGAACATAGCTGCCATTTGGGGCAAAAGTGGGGCTGGAAGATAACCTCTGGATGTAGCTAGATTGAGAAGAAACTAATCTGAGCAAGAGAATACACCTAGTTGTTTTAATTAAAATTTGATTCCTCGATTGTGCCTTTCTTCTATTCTTTTTGCCTCCCTTCCTCCGTCTCTCCCTTCCTTGTTTCTATAAACATGCATTAGGTGAGTACATAATAGGGACTTGCCCTGGCTTGGCCATCAATCATTTTATGGTCAATACAAGTTTATCCTAATGCCAGTTCAGAATCTTAGGATGAAGTTCTTTCTATTGGCCATGTGTTTCATACACCAAGAAGACAATCATACCTCAGGAAACTTTTATTTGACATGGAAAAATCTATGTTGTCCCAATAAGACAAGATGTTACAAAGGTTGTATGGTAAAAACTTCTTGTGAGTCAGCTACAACAGACTAACATTTGCTTTTTTTTTTTTTTAATTTACATGTTATGCATTGCAACTTATATGTAATGAAAACAGCACAGGTCTTTGAGTCAAATGGGTTTGGATGTTATGCATCTTGTATTCTTATTCTGAAATCTGGAGCACGTCACTGAACACTACTATTAGCAGCAAATAGACAACACATGGAATACTTTATACGGACTAGTACCTTATTTGCATTCTCATTTTTTCCTCAAAACTGTGCTTTAAGTTAGATGTTAATATTATCCCCATTTTACAGATGTAGGCACCAAGACTCCAACAGGTTTAGTACCTTTCTTAGGGAGCAGAACAAAGTGGAGCTATGATCGAACTTGTGTCTCTCTGATGCCCTAACCCATTACTTGACCAGTACACTATGTCTCCATAAAATAATTTAGATAATAGGGCTTATGTAGATAAGTAAACCTATTCTTTCCTCCCACATTTTTGCACTTTAAAGATATCTTTTGAAACTATGAGTTATGTTCTTCTCATGACATTAGATAAAGGTTCTGAGATATTTTTATCATATGTTAATGCATAAATTTTTCCCCCAAGAGATTCCTGTTATCCAATGTAACCGACTTCTTTCTTTAAGCACCCCTCCTCTCACTAACCATTTTCACATTAACTTTTTACCTTATGATCAAGCCAGCAATTCGTATCAGTGGAGCTGACTTTAACCTAGTATCATACAAATGGAGCATAAAACAACATTGCCAATGTTTAAAAAAAAAAATCAGATGGGCCATGAATCAAAATACTTTTGGAGTTCTCTAAAATTACTTGCTTCACTAAAAGTAGGAAATTATTTGAATGTATTAAAAAGAAAGAAAGAAAAAGGCAACAGAACGACAGTCTATATGGCTGAAAAATTGGTTCAGAGGTGTTTTCATTGCCAGCCTTCCACCTTCTCGTAAGACAGGGCAGACATACTTCACCTACAATCCACACAGAGCAGAGCTGTCACAGCCTCATAAGATTGCACATGGATCCACAAGGGCATACACCAGTGGTTGCCTGGAACTCAGGCTCATTAATAACTTTCGGAAATCAAGTTTGATGGCCTCTGGTTCTCCTTCTCCCTCCTCAACCACCAAGGGTTCCCTTTATTCTGCTCCCTGCTTCTTCCCACATATTATGCTGCTAAACCAATTTAAAATAAATAAAACCCATTGCCATCCAGTCAATTCCCATTGACTCATTAAAATTGTGTTGAAGATGAGAATATCATTCCACCTGGTGTTGGGATGTCTGTGAGTCCTGTAGTCTGTTGGAAAGATGACATTTTAATCATCCACTGTTTTAATATTTTGGGCAATCTGTTAACATAAAATTGGGTGTGGTGTTTGTTTACACTGGTAGTGGGGAATGAACCTGCATGGTCCTGTCCTCTGCAAAGGGGGAGACAGACAGAAACAGTGAATGAACTTATTTGGGGTCACAACAGGATGGTCAGCTGCTGGGGTTTTCTGAATAAGACCAGGCCACCTTGGAGACACAACCCCTCTATAATTTTTATAAGGCCCTTCTTCAATTTGACAGCCTTTCCTATTCCACATTTCTTCAACAGTCTTTAGCTTCATTTCCTGGACGCCCCTAACACATTCTCCAACCTCAAAATCAAATAATTTTAATGTCAGTGCTGTCACTGTGTACCAATGGAAGTCAATGAAAGATAATGTGGCCCATTATAAACAGTTGTGTTTACCGGATGTTCTTAAAATTGAGATTGATTTATATGTGACTCCCAATATAGAATAGTTTCTGTTTTCTTATTGATTCCACATTTACTGAGCATTTATTATGTATTAGCACCAAATGGTTAGGCCATAATCCCGAGAAAGTATCAGCCTGGAAAAAGGAGATCCAACAAGCAGAACGAGTTACTTGCCAGAAGCGCAGAAGTTAAGAAAGGGGTATAGTGGAGGGGGATTCATCATAGATTAAATCACAATGACCGTTAAGTAATTTATTTAATTTGCAATATGACAGCAGTCAAACTGGACAAAGTATGTGTCATCAATTGTCATTGAAAATGGTAAAATTTATTAAGACACAGATGACTGTTATGGATTGACTTTTGTCACCCAAGATACCTGTTGAAATCCTAACCCCTAAAGTGCTCCTTAGAAACTCTACGGGGCAGTTCTATTCTGTCCTATAGGGTCTCTATGAGTCAGAATCAACTCGAGGGCAATGGGTTTTGGATACCTGTAAATACAACTTTGTTTGAAGATAGTTTTTTTTGTTATGTTAATGAAGTCATACCAGAGTATGGTGGGTCCTGAACCTAATCACAACTAAGTTACAGTAAGGGCGGGTTAGACACAGAGACACACTTAGGGGAAGAGGAAGACAGACACTGGAGACAGATCCATCTGTCTTACAAACACTAAGGATTGCTCACAGCTACTTAAAAAAAAAAGTTGCCATACAGTTCATTTGGACTTATGGCAACCTTATGTGTTCTGCCAATCTTTTGGTTAGTAGCTGAGTGCTTAATTGTTTGTGCCACCCAGGGACCCCTTCCAGCAGCAACTAGAAGATGAAGTAGATTGGAAGGACATCTCCTTAGAGCCACACCCTGAATGTGTACTTCTAGCGTCCTGAATTGTGAAAAAACGGATTTCTGTTTTTTAAAGCCACCCACTGTGGTATTTCTGTTACAGCAGCACCTGTAGACTAAGACACCAGGTCTCTGCTGGCAAGCCTTCCCGTACCCAGGCAACGTTCAGGGTGTTCCCCTGGACACTGGCCTTTTGCTCTGTTCTGGGGCTGTTTTTCCCCACTTGACAGAGCCCTCTGAAGACAGGCATCGGTCTGGCCCTTTCCTCATTGCCAGTATCCCGCATCATGCCTGGCACCAGGGAAGGCTCAGGAAATGTCCTTCAAATATGAGAAAAAAGTATTGTTTTATACTAAGTGTGCCTAGGTCTGGGTCATACAGAAGCAGGAAAAGAGGAAATTACTTTTTTTCCCCCCTAACAACCTTTCCCTGCTCTGTTCATCCCTTCCAGCTTTGCTTGCCACCCTCATCCTGTTTCCTGATTCACCTAAAATTATCTCCTTTTAGCCACTTTTTGTCAAAGGCTCCCCTCTGCATAATGGTGACGCTTTTGCCACTGTGATGGTCTCTGGGGAAAATACTTCGTATGTAGTCAGATTACTTACTGCCTAGTCTTACTTCTTGGGAACTCTAGCCTTGCTTAAAATAATAATAATAATAAAATTGCACTGAAACTCATAAAAGATGTGTTGACTATGGATGTGTCTTTTTTAGGCAGGAGAAGCGATTCCCCCTCTAGCCTCAGAGTGTGCTCTTGGGAGAAGAGAAGTAAGGACTGTGGTGTCAGCATAAGAGGCAGAAGCTCATGACGTGATGCAAACAGACACCTGTCAAGGTGATTTAGCGCATTCTTTCTCATCATGGGCCACAAAGGGAGGTGCTGACTCAAAAACGCGCTGGAGGAAGCTTGCAGGTAAAGGCTTTAAGCGAATCTTTTTATTCCCCCCAACTTTTGAATGTGCAGCACTTCAAAATGGCACAAGTGGTGTTGTTTCTGGGACAAAATACAACAGCAGCCACGTGGTTCAGTGATGGTCAGAAAACATCTGCTTTGGGAAACTTGTCAAAGAAAAAGGAAAAAAATGAAGGACAATAGGAAGAAAAACCTATTTCCCAGAAATAATTACTAATTAAAACTTAAAGAAATGTGTGTCTAACCTTTTATATAGTCACAGGATTTTAAAATATATGTATATCTGTATATATATATTAAGAGACACACACAAATGCTGTAGCCACCTTTTCTTTTATGTAATAACATGCACTGAGTCACTATGCCTTATTGTATTTAACCCTTACACAAATACTATTCCTTTATATTATTTTAATTTCTTGGTCCTATAGAGCATGCTGAGACGTACATTTTAGTGCATATTTTTCCTTTCTTTGTCATTTATTATTTTGTTAGAGTTTCAAATATAAAACTACTCAGCAGTGAAGGATTAGATGGGGCACAATAATATGTACTAGGTCAGATGATGTATCTATCTTAAATATCTATTTTAAACATAGGCATATATACTCTGATTAGAAAGTAATACAAGCTCCTGCTGGAAATTTGGAAAATCCAAAAACCATGGTAAGAAATGAAGTTATTCACACTCCTGCCGTGGAATCATAATCCGTGGCCACATTTTGGAGTGCATGCAGATTTTGTTAGTGAGAATTACAGTTCATATATAGATGTACACATATTTCTATAATTGGGTTTTCTGAAATATTATCAACTGTTCCTATTTCAACAAACTATTGTTTGAGAACACAGTGGTTATGGCTCCTTTAAAATTCTACCGATGTAACTGTATGTATGGTCTACATAAGTTGCTTTTTGGAGTAAATTTGGTTTTATCAGGTTTTCAACATGTTAAAGCTGGATGAAACTTCTCAGAGAGATGTCTTTATGTACAGTTTTGTGAATAACTCCTGAGGACACATTTCCTAAAATAATTTATTCAGACCTGAGCATTTTAAGAAAATACACATCATTTAAAATGATGTGTAAAAATAACAATGAGAAAAAATTATTTGTAGTGAGCAGTTACCATCTGCTAAAATTATAGGAATGTATAGGTAAATAAAAAAAAAGTTTTTTTTTTATTTACCTATATTTTATTATACTTTTTATTTATACCTAAGTATAACCATATGAGGTTGGGATTATTATCTCTATTTTGTCATAAAACTGAGGAACAGAGGCATTTAGTAGGAGATGGAGCCACTGTGTGAATCGAGGCAAGCTGGCCCCAGATCCAGCTTCCCCAGGTACAGGCAATTATGATATGTTTAAATAGGAATATTCTCACTGAATATTGTTGGAAAATTGACAATGCATAATAATACCTTCACTAACTATTCTAACCTAATGAAATTACCATTACCAATCATTCGTTAAATGAAAGACTCTGTATGAGACTAAAGGTCTTTATCAAAAAAACAGAAATTCCATTTTAAATTTAGTGATAAATAGACCCATACTGTTGGTTTGACAACATGTACCATATTATTTATCTTTAGGGGAAGTGAAAAAATAATGCAGTTAAGCAGGATTTCGTATTATGGAATCCAAAAACCAAACCCAGTGCCGTCGAGTCAATTCCAATTCATAGCGACCCTGCATAGTCATGAGGGGAAAAAAAAAAAAAAAGTGGCAAAGTAGAAAGCAGCTAATAGGAGATTAGTCAGAAAGATCAAATAGGTCAAGAGCTTATTACTGAAGGCCAGGACTGATGGGAGTGGTCAGAGGCTACCTGTGGAACAGCAGCATTTCTTTTAGTGATGGCAGGTCAGTAACAAACAGGTGTGTTATGGGTTGAATTATGCCCTCCAAAAGGAAATGTGAAAGTCCTAAACTGTGAGTGTGACCTTGTTTGGAATTCAGAGGTTTCTTTTTTTATGCTAATGAGGTCATACTGGAATAGGGTGAGTCCTAAACCTAATTTTTTATAGTGGTCTTTTATAAAACCAGCAGAGAAGACACAGGCATATGCAGCGGGAAGACAGATACCAAGGTATGCCAAGGAACTCCCTGGGCTACCCACAAGGAAGGACCACTGTGAGAGAGGCTAACTGAAAGAAAGAGAAGGGGCAGGGGCTGTCAGGGAGACATTGGCACTGAGGGATTGCTATGGGAATAGAAGAGACGAGTTCTATTTTGACATCATTTTTCAAAAAACTGTAGACATAAACAGAGAAAATAAAATTAAATATGGCAGACTATCAAAATACCAATGACAAAATGAGTAATTTGTGATCCAAATGATGTGAAGCAGTGCAAGGAACACAATGAGGTCAGGAGAGCAGAGGACCCACAGTGTCAAGATGGTGAGATTGGAATGTCATCAGTATCACATTAGCGATGACTTCTTCAGAGTAAAATGATCGGCTGTTGTGGAGTAGTTTCAAGAAGGAGCAACCTCTTGACTCTCAGATTTTCTTCTTAGTTTGTCCCAGTTTCTACCATGGAAAAATGTTGACAAGGACGATGAAGAAATGCTAAATACAATTGCAAATTTGGCTGTAGTCTTCCAAACTAGTTGTCTAGTGCTTACCCATATCTGTTCTTCCTCTCCTCGCTCTACTCCTGGACTTCCCTCTCTGCTTCCAGTTCAGTCAGCCCACACTTCAAGCCAATCCGATGTGAACGGAAATGACACGTGCCTTATCAGTCTGAGGCAGTGAGAAACCTGTACGTAGCCTTCCAGTATTTCCTCCTCTGCGATCTTTCTTGGAAAGTCACTTGACCCACAGTAAAATTACGACCATAACTTAAACATTGTGTTAGGCTGCTAAGATTGTAGGGCTTATTTGTTACTTAAGCATAACCTGTACTGACCATTACAGGTGTTAATCCTAGGGTCTTGGTGGCAATTCCTGAGCATCAGGTGAGCTAGCATGGTCATCGCTAATAGTGGTTCTAACGGTCTTTGAATTCCCTAAGTGCTCCAGATGGGATCAGATGTATATGCGTTAACTTGCTGATTAACAAGTGCTTGGCTACTAACCAAAAGTCTGGCATTTCAAATCCAACTAGAGGAACCTCAGAAAAAGGTCTGGCAATCTACTTCTGAAAGATCACAACCATTGAAAACCTTATGGAGGGCAGCTTTACTTGGAAACACATGGATGCCAAGAGCCAGAATTTACTCGGTGGCAACTGGACAATCCCAGCTTACTCTGCCAAGGAAAACAGCTCATCTTTTTTTTTTTTTTTTATAACCAGTTTACAATCATTTGGATAAACATACAGCACATAAGCAGAAGAAGAAGATCTACCTTAGATGTGGTTTTTGGATTATTAAAGAAGATTTTATTTTTACTTCTTTTAATATTTTTACTTCCAAAGAATTTAGCTTAAATACTAGGATGAACCACATGAAATTTCCAACATTTGACTATTTTTGATCAACAATTTCATGAGACGCAACCTGGTATTTTCTTTACTATGTTTATAATGTAAAACCTGGTATTTACTGTGTTTATAATGTAAAAAATGAAGAACTTTAAATTATAAACACAAATTGGAATCCTTCTTAAAAATCATAAACATTCTTCCTGCTAATGGGAGGAACAGGTGAGTTCAGAGAAAGGATTCAGGCACACAAACTATAGTATAGAGTTCAGAGTCTTTTTCTTCCTATGTATCTATGGAAAATTACATTGGGGCTTTTATAGGCTTAAACACCTTCAGGGACTATGAAGAAATCAAGCCACAATATCCAAAAATAAGTGCATGGAAATTATGACTAAAATTATTGAGGCTATGTTTTCTTTTTTTGCTAAAAAAGACTAATAGATTAGTTCTAGGTGAATGCCATTCTAAACCACCTGATTTATAAAACTGCTATTTAATAAAACTATAATTTATGTGCATAAACTTGTTTATTTCCTGGGAAACAAATATTATTGTGATTCAGAAAACTGAAATTAGCTCATTAACTAGAAAAAACATGCAATAAATACTTTCTAAGTGAATGGCCAACAAACACAGAGGCAATTTCCTAAAAATAACATTAGCCCTCAGTATTTTCAAAAATATTCAACAATATCCTAAAGACTGATTAAAAAAGAATCTCCAATAGAAGCCATTAATGAAACAATAACAAGTCTGATTATACCACCAACTCTCAGAATTACCAGAATAGAACATTGTAGAGATTCTCCATTCAAAGTGTTGAAAAACATGTATTGAACACCTGCTACAGACTTTAAGGAACACATGAACGGATAAAATCTTCCCTAAGCTTAAGTCTAGGTGGCAAGTAAGGAATGTAAGTATATAATATAATGTAATATGCTACAGAAAGTGCTACAATATAGATGTATTCAAGGACACTGGATATACATGCAGAGGAGTGAACGATTATGCCTGGGGAAAGGTACAGACAAGTTATGCTTTAACTGTAGCATAAAGGTTGTGTAGGAGTCCATGAGTGCACTGGAGGAGGAAGATCCAAGGGGGCACATGGGCAGAAATGGAAGGGAATGAGTGTGCCTGGTGAGTACGAGCCCCTACATGCTGTTGAGTGTGGCTGGCATGCGAGGTGCTTGGCAGGGGCAGGAGAGGGGAAAATGAAAATTAGTTTAGAAAAATCTGCTGTGTAAGGCCCTGCAGAGTCTAGAATAGCAAGCAAAATATTGTAACCTTTAGTGAAAGCAGAAACCGTGGTGGTGTAGTGGTTAAATGCTACGGCTGCTAACGAAAGGGTCGGCAGTTCGACTCTGCCAGGTGCTCTTTGGAAACTCTGTGGGGCAGTTCTACTCTATCCTATAGGGTCGCTGTGCGTTGGAATGGACTCGATAGCACTGGGTTGTTTTTTTTTTTTTGGTTTTAGTGAAAGCACTAGGGAGTCACTAAGAGACCTTAAGTAGGGGAACAGAAAGATCAGATTTGGGAAGGTAACATGTCTGCTGTATGGCTGGTAGGGGGGTTAGAGGTGTGGGCATCTGCTCCCTAGGCCCATTCTTATTCTAATTTACATCTTATCAGCCCCGTATGATTCTCTGAATCTATCAGCTCACCCTCAACCCCACACACATGAATATACGCGTGTAACGATGCCTGAATTGATTCCTGCCTTCTTATCTTTGCCCTCAAATTTCCTCTACCCACTGCACCCGTCCTCTATCTTCTAATAGTATGTATGACTGCTTTTCAGGATTTAGCCCAGTTTCCACTTACAACAAAAAATCAAGACTCACAGAATTCCACTGAAGGAACTGATTCGTATTGTGAATAATTTAAATCTGATCCTCTTGATAAAGAAGAGGTAAGTCAGAATTAATAAACAGATTCCATCTATTCCTGACAGTGGAGGAAACAAAGATGGCGTAATCATCACTGGTAGGAATTCAGAGACAGAAGAATGTTAACTGGGCATCCAGGAGCGACCACATTACCTCCTTGTCTTGTGGAGAACAACAGAAAAGCTGCCACTCAAAATGTTTGCCTGCTGCGTGAAAGGATAGAGCTTGGCAAGACTCAATGTGAATGAGGGCAAAGTACATTTCAAAGCCCATTAAGCCTTAGGAAGACTATTAAAAAGAAAGCCCTCAGATAAATCCAGAGTGGTTAAATGTAGCCAAATTTCTCGATTGACCTAAGATGGCCCATGAGGGCAGGATGGCTTGCTAACTTAGACTGGAAGCTGGTCAGCAGGGATTCTAAACTAAATCTGCCTGTATTCCTTTAACAGGAAGCTCTTTTTAGAAACATGACCAAATAATCAGGACTCAAGCATTTGGTTCTCTACAAAGTCCAAGAATATTTCTCTTGTTCCATGGTCCATTATTCATTGACATTTACCTCTCTCAGCCAGGTCCATTTATTGTTCTCATTAAAACCAGAAAAAAAAAAAAAAAACCCAAATCCATTGTCATCGAGTCGATTTCAACTCATAGGGACTTCTCTCATAGACTCAGGATATATGTGTATTGGTCAGATTTCAGTGATTTTGCCAAGCAAGGTTAAAAGGGCATCTTATTGTGAGGGATATCAATAAAAAGAAGATAAATCCAAATAAAGAGCTGCTAGGGTTCAAACTCTGATGCTGTACCCAATTATATTAAGTCAAATACATATATTATATTAATAGTAATAGCAAATAATGTTAGAAATTTCTCATAAGCTAAAACCAAATATTTTGTATTTATACCTCTGTATAATTTTAATTTTCACACAACCCAATGTGGCAGTAACGATCATCACCCCATGTTACAGGTAGTTGGGTATAATAGTAGTACCCATCTCAAAGGATTGTTATGAAGGTTGGATAAAACGTAGATCACATAGCACCATGATTAACACAAAGTGCTAACCAGACCAGACCAGTAGCCATCAAACTGATTCCAAGTCATGGCGACCCTTTGAATGTCAAAGTAGAATTGTGCTTTCAATGGCTGATATTTTGGAAGTAGATCACCAGGCTTATTTTCCTCGAGGTTGACTTGAACCTCCAGTGTTTCTGTTACCAGCCAAACACGTTAACCATTTGCATCACCCAAGGAATCCAGCACAAAGTGAGTATTAATAAATGTAAGGCATTATTATTGTTATGATCCTTTCTATTTTTCAGACGTAGTAGTAGTGGTCTTCAGGCACGTGTACAAGCACATATAAGCAGTGATAGAAACCCATTCAATATAAGTGGCATTAACAAGGAACGCTGCTCAGCTTAGAGTGAAGAAAAATAAGACATTTAGCAAATACTTTGAACAGTGCCTGTTACGTAGGAATCACATAGTAAAGAAGAGTGAGGGTTGTGTAACTGCCATGAGAGGGGAAAGGGTCAAAGGAGGTTTGATGTAGGGATACTTGAGCTGATATCTACTAAAGAGTGACCAGGTGATGAGAAGGACAAGGGCAGTGAGCAGAATGGACACAGTCCATTTGAAGGCAGCAGGTCTCTCAGCGAGGCTAGATTCAGCTCTAGGTATGGAGAAGTCAGCAGGTGGTAAGACTCCCTACACCATGAAGAGGAGATAGACAAACTCTAGGGCACGGTGGGAGCATATTTCATACTCAAAAGCAGGGAAGTGACTGAAAACTAACTATTGTTATTGTAGAGAGGGTGCTACCCTGGAGAGGAGTGGCCAAAGGCAGGAAGTGGAGAACCTGAACTGCAGAGGCGACGGGGACTGTACAATAAGTCTCTGTCCTTGACCTGGTTGTTTTTTTACCCCACCCCTTTGGTATCTCCTGTACCGTAAATTCCCAATGCCCTGTTCAGGCCTCCAGATTGAGCGTACTTGTATCGTTTGTATTAAGCAGAACTGAGTTTGAACTCAATGGGAAAATAGTGGGGCCTTTTTTTTTTTTAAATAATTCCTTTCCTTCTTCCCTGCTGCAGTGTACTTTCTGTAATTTATTCTTTTACAGGACACACTTACAGAGCACATCTGCTTCATCATTATTTTATTATTTCTTCTGGCTTTGAAACTACATAAGCCACTGAGCATCTGAGATGATGACTAGGGAAACAGCTGGGCTCTGGCTGGATGAGGGTGTGGTTAAGTTTTGGAAAGCCTCTGTGTATCCATTCATCTTTGTAGTCTTGCCCATTCGTATTTCGTATTCTTATTTCAATTTATCTTTCGACTTTCAAAATTAAGACCTTCTGTAGATGACCTGTTCTACCCTCCCTGTTTTCATTTCCCAAGCCCATTGCTATCAAACCACTCTGTTGCTGAAAATTTTTTGAGTGTTCTAAAGTCTAATTCTTCATCAAAGCACTCAGGGTCCTTCGGAAATTGCCCCTCATTCTATTTCCCGTGATACATTCCTACAAATTCCAATTTAGTCAAATTTCTTCTGGAATAATTTGCTGTATCTTTGCTTCACACTATGTCTCATGCTTCCCCATTTTGCATGGTGCATCCTCCTACTCCCCCCCCCACCCAGTTCTAGAACTTTCATCAAGACTGTTGTGTCTTCATCTGTTATATATTTAGGGAACATACTTGGAATACATTCAAGACTTACGAATATTCTCATGGGCTTAGAGAATGTCTGACATGATAAGGGTTAATTCCCAAAGCTAGAGGAAAAGTAAAACAGCAAAACCTACCAGAATTTACTATTTCCTCTGATCCAACAATGGGAATCAATTATTGGCTTCCTTCTAGAGATTAACCTTGAAATTTGGTTTTCCACAGTAATGAAGAGAAGGTTTCTATTTAAAGATATATTCCCCACAGGATCAACTAACATTATATGTACTTGCCTCTTGGTTCAATTTACATTATATTTCAAAAACAGGGAAATCAAGTAAAAAAAATGCTAAATTTACTTGGTTTAGAATCATGCTACCGTCACTTCTGGGAGAAATGAAAATGTGCATTCTATCCATTCTGTTGCAATAAAGACTTCTAATTTATTTACTTGGTGTGAAAGAATGATTATATTACCCATTATCCCTGAGGGCTGCTTCCTCAATTCTCCTTCTTTAATCTCCATATGTGTACTTATTAAAATGTATCCTTGTATCTAAATATAATAGGATTACCCATCTATGGGGAGCTAATGCTACTTTATTGCTTGGTGAGCTCTCTAGCCCAATACTTGAAACAGTGAACACAGGGACACTATGGATATATACACACAAGCATATTTTCAGGAGGCATCTGTTTCAAAGATGTGAACTCAAGTCAATAGCATGCAGACAAATTGTACCTTAGAGTCCTTGTCTATAAACTGGAACTTTCCACAATACTTATTTGGCTTTTCATAGTTTAAGAAAAAGCAAAGAAAAACAAAGCAAAAAGGTGGTTTTCTATCTCTAGCCTATAACAGTCTGGAACAAAATCTCTTTTTTTTTTTTCTGAGAGCACAAAAATTTCACTACAAAAATACAACTATTACCTGCGAAAACTGCATATGAGAACACATATTTCAGCAGAATGGGCCAGAAAACTTAAACCAATTTATAGTGTCTTGCATCCCCACAAGGAAAGGTGGAATGCTATTTTGAATCAGCTAGCTATGGTTCTTCAATTCATGGAAGTTTGCTAAAATATCCTCATCTAAGTCACTCCAGCCATTTCCTTAATATTACCCCAAACACACTTATTTACTTCGCATCTTTAGAAATATAATAATCAAAAATTATAAATACAATGGCAAAATAATGGTAATGATGGCTTTTACTGAATGATATCTATTTATTAAATGTTATAGCAGGTAAGTTTTATTCATTATCAATTTAATTCTTCCATTTCATGGAACAAGGAGCCCTGGTGGCACAGTGGTTAAAGCAATCAGCTGCTAATTGAAAGGTCGGCGGTTTGAAGCCACTAGTGGCTCTGAGGCAGAAGGATGTGGCAGTCTGCTTCCATACAGATTACAACCTTAGAAACCCTATGGGGTCGTTATGAGTCGGATTCGACTTCATGGCAATGGGTTTAGTTTTTTGGTTTCACTTCGTGGAACTGTTATATACAAAGTTCTACAATAGGCACTTTGATAGAGGAAGGAGAGAGAGAGAAAGAAGGGAAGGAAAAAGAGGAAGGAAAAGGGTAGTATGACAGAGAGGAAGAGGAGAGGGGAAAAAAATAAAGGAAGAAAGACAAGGAGGAAGGAACAGAGGGAGGGAGAGAGAGGGAAATAAAGAGTCTTTTTTTTTTTTATACCTTCAGAGAGCTAACTGTAGGTGTGGGGGACATCTGTCAATTTCTGCCCATTGGTTTACTAAGACTTTTAGTTCTTGTCCTACTTAAAAAAACTGAAACTGGAAATTATAGAGTAAATGTGTAAATTATATATGGCAGTAATTTTTTTTGGTAAAAAATTCATTCAGCAGATTAAAGAAAAGCCTTAGATAGACATCAAACGACTGGCAAATGAATCTACATATTTGCAATGAACACAAAATGTTTAAGAGAGATAAGAATTTTCAGGCTTTGTTTATTTAACATACTTAAAAAAATAATCAACTAATCAGAAATCTTGATCAGTAAAGCAAACATCTGCTGTAAATAGTATGCTACTCAACTAGTACAGGCAAGAATGATTATTTACCCTAAATCAGACTGACTCCAAAATTCAAGACTTTCTATCACAGGATAAATACAAAACACTACCTACCTAGAAAAAAGAGCCCCGGTGGTGTGGTGGTTAAGCACTCAGCTGCTAACCGAAATGTTTGTGGTTTGAACCCACCAGCTGCTCCATGAGAGAAAAATGTGTCAGTCTGCTTCTGTAAAGATTATAGCCTTGGAAACCCCATGGAGCAATTCTACTCCGTCTTACAGGGTTGTTATGAGTCAAAACTGACTTGATGGCATGGGCTATCTAAGAGTCCCTGGGTGGTGCGAATGGTAACACATTCAGCTCTTAAGCCAATAGTTGGCAGTTCGAGTCCACCCAGTAGTACTACAGAAGAAAGGTCTGGCAATATACTTCAGAAAAAGCAGCCACTGAAAATTCCGTGGAGCACATTTCTACTCTGACACGCGTGGGGTGCCATGAGTCAGAACGAACTTGATAGCCACTGGTACTCTCCATTCTCTGTCTATGTACCTACCTAGCTATCTATCCATCTATCTCTCTATCTCATAAGTAAGCAGGAACTGAAAGTGGATGTATGAGGAGGATTGCAATGACAGAGTCCCGCTTAGTTTGCCATTATAGGGATAACCGGAAACAAGAAATGATGAAGAGCATGTTGATTCCAAGTGAAGGGTGATTCAAATTTTTTTTGTTTTCTTCCTCTGACTCTACTCACCTTTTTATTCTGCACATTTTCTTCTGAATCTATGACTCTATCGCCTGACAGATACAGCAACCTCTTGATAGCCATGGGTGCCTTTAAAACCCTCACTATCTATCACAGAATTCTATTCAGGAACAGTTTCTGAGAACGGTGCTCATGCCCTACCCTGTATGGGGTACTGGGGAAGAGAAATGAAGAGGATCTGAATCCTCTTTGGGGAAGCTTGCCAAGAACTACTCTATTAGAAGAGATGCAAACAATGGGAAGGGTTCTCCTCCAGAGGAAGGTGTTTGGAATTTACCAAATATTTATCTCATACCTACTGTAGACAAGGATGTGTTCCACCTACTCTATCAGCAAAGGAGAACGTCTGCCACAGACTGGTTAGTTAATACGTAATTTCACCCATGATCATATTAAATAGGAAGGGAACCAGATGAGTAACTCCTTTGTTTTATAACTTTTCACTTGAATAGCAAGCACTTCGTTTGCCTGTGAAATTCAGGAGAATATTGTGAGCAAAAAAGAATACTAGAGTTCTGGTGTTTCTGCTAGTCCTTGCTGAAATTTTGACCAGTTTGCAGCGCAAATATTGGCATAACAATTCTAAGTGGACTGTCTTGGGAAGGGTTTACATTTATTATGAATTTATCCTTCCTGTGTATTTTATTATTCTTTAGTTTATAAATGATATCGATAGCTAATATTGATTGGCACTTTCATCATACAAAACACTAGTATTTCACATAGAGTATCTTATTGAATATTACTATAATCTTACAAGGTATGTGGTATTATTATTTCCAGTTTGAAAATGGGAAAGCTGAGTTTCAGGAAGACAAGGAAATTGTCTAGCATCACTCAGTCAGTAAGTGACAGGGATAGTGTCCATACCAGGCAGGTTGGCTCCAGAACCCAAGCTCTTACTGTGCTGTAATGACTACCCAACAGGCAATCCTCCCCCCCCACCCACATCATTTCTTTATCAGGAGTCAAACTTAGCAGTCAAGACTGAATTCCCAACTGTGATTCAATATATTAGTCTTTGAAATATAAAATCTAGGACTCACTGATCTAGAGCCCAGGCTGTAAGGCTCTAGGGCAAACAGGCTAAGCTGTTTGGAAGGTAGAATACTTGCCCCACAGCCAGCACATTTAAACACTAACCTATCACAACTTAACATGTATCGGCCACCGTGGTCTTGTGTCTAGCATCCCTGGGCTAGAAGCTTTCAGGCTGGGATTGGATAGTAACTGAAATTGCACCTGCTTGTAATTACCAGCATAATTTTGAGCTTTCCAGTTTAATTCCACTGAAACCGCATTGTGAACCTGGGCACTTAGGAAGGGTTCCTAGTAAAAGAGAAATGGTTCTGAATCAAGCTCCTCCATATTCATAATCATATTGAGCTACACTGAGTCTGCCCTCTGAGAAAACACCAACTACCCGGGCTCAGACCATGACCAATAGCAATTCATAAATATTGAACACAGCTGAATTGCCTGGCCTTCTGGATAAGTCCAGAAAATAAAAAAATATATAAATTATGATGAGGGAATGTAAGGTAGTCTGGGATAGAGTTTAGGATTGGGAAGGGTCAAAGGGGCTTTTGCTGTCCTTAGAATACTTTATTATTATTTTATAAGGAATATGCGTGCATGCATTATTTGCATAATTAAAATTTTACTTTTCAAAATATTCAAGCCATTAACTCCTTCATCAACTATTGATTGGTTGTCTAATGTGTCATTCTGCTAGTCACTGGTGATTCAGCAGTGGATAAGAAAAAAAAAAGGATAACATACCTCATGTCTCTCAGAATCAGCTGAAGAGCAGAGGGTAGAGTGGTATTTAGCACAGTCTCTGGCACCAGCCCACATTTCAGCATCATCAGTTATCAGCTGTGTGGCTTTGCGCAAAACCCTTATCTCAAATTTCTCATATTAAAAAAAAAGGATACCACCTACCTCATAAAGTGGCAGTGAAAATTATACAATGTTAATGTAGGTAAAGGGGAGCCCTGGTAGCACAGTGGTTAAGTGCTCACTGCTAACCAGTCAGCAGTTGGAACTCACCAGTCTGTCCATGGGAGAAAGATGTGGCAGTCAGCTCTCATATTACAGCCTTGGAAATCCTATGGGTCAGTTCTACTATGCCCTACAGGGCCACTGTGAGTCAGAATTGACTCGGCTGCAATGGATTTTGGTAACATAGGTATTTTTTTAGGTATAGCACTTAACCACTATGCCACCAGGGTTTCTATAACGGTCCCTAGGTGGCACAAAGGATTTGAGTTCAACTACCAACCTAATCTTTGGTGGTTTGAATGCGTCCAACAGTACCTGGAAAGAATAGGCGTGACAATCGGCTTCCGTAAAGATTGCAGGCAAGGAAACACTGTGGAGCAGTTCTATTTTAACACAGGGAGTCACTATGAGTCAGAACTGACTCAATGGCAACTAACAAAGATAAAATAGGTAAAGAGGTTAAAATAGTTTTTGGACTGGGCGAATCCGTATAAGTCTGAGTGTTATTAGTGGGGAAAAGAAAGTGAATGAAGACTCTACAAAGAAGAAGCGTGTAGTGTTTAAGTAGCAAAGTGCAAGGGGATCTAATTATAAGAGAACCTAATCTCGTCTTGGGGCCATGGAATATTCTGGGCTGTGTGGGGCATGAACATTCTCCCACCACTGGTCTATCAGTTTGTCACGTTGCAGTGGCTTGTGTGTTGCTGTGATTCTGGAAGCAAGGCCACTGGTATCTCAAATAGCAGCAGGGTTACCCATGGAGGGGGGGTTTCAGCGGAGCTTCCAGCCTGAGACATATTAGGGAGAAGGACTTGGAGACACACTTTAAAAAAAAAATGACCAGCGAAAACTTTACAAATAGCAGTGGAACATTGCCTGATATAACGCCAGAAAATGAGTAACTCAAGTACTAAGGCACTCAAAATATAACTGAGGAAAAACTAACTCCCCAGAGTAGAGTCAACCTTAATTATGTGGATGGAGTGCCGATTTGAGGACTCCTAACAACAGCAACACAGATGTTCTCACAGAGGTTGTGGGAAGATGTCATCCAAGATGGGATGAAAAAAATTATTAACAAATGGAGAGAGGAGGGTGCAGGGGAGGTGGAAAATGTTTTTATTAAATGATACACATTTGAGGAAGTTGAAGCACGGGTCTACATAATTTCAAGGTTTTCTTTACCTGCTTTATAACTAACAAAGTCTTTGCCAGTCAATCAAAAATGGTAAAAGAGGTGCCTCAGAGCCTGCCGTATAACTTTTCTTTTTGTGCTAGAATTCTGCTTTTTCTTTAAAAGGTTCTGGGTGACTCACTGTTGAATAACCCAGGGCAAATGGTTGTGTTCCTTCCGACTATCTATTTTAAGCTGGAATCTTTATGTCAGAAGACTCTCGTCTGCTACCACCACCTTGAGGACTGACCCAGCCAACCAAGTCTTCACCTCCCAGGACAGGACCATCTTGTTGAACGTCAGTTTCTTCGGCATCAATAGGAGTAGGGAAGCAATTTAATGCCTTATCCATTATCCTATAGCAGTAGATCAAACTTAGTAACAAATTTCACTTTTACATGTACAGTGACATTATGGTAATTATGTTCATCATTTCGTGCATCCTTTTTTCCTACACCCTTAACAGAAGCTCAGTGCCCCATAAGCAATAACTTCCTCCTTTCTTCTTCCCTTTGCCCTTGGTAACCACTAATAAGCTTTGGCGTCTATACATTTTCCTAGTCTAGATAGTTCACATAAATGGGATCATGCAATAGTTGTACTTCTGTGACTGACTCATTTTACTCAGCATGTTTTTAAGATTCACCCATGTTGTAGCATGCACTAGGACTTCATTTTTCTTTATCGCTGAATAATACTCCATTGTACGTATGTCGTACTTTATTTTGTTTATCCACTCATAAGTTGGTGGACATTTAGGTTGTTTCCACCTTTTTGCTGATCTTGTATAGTGCTACATTGAATATTAACGTACAAGTATCTGTGTTTCTCCTTTCAATTCTTCGGGTATATACTTAGGAGTAGGACTGATGGATCATATGGTAATCCTATGTTTAACTTTTTTAGAAACCACCTAAATGTTTTCCACAGAAACTGCACCATTTTACAATCCCACCAGCAATGGACGGTGGTTCTAATTTCACCATATCCTTGCAAACACCTGTTGTTTTTCATTTTTGTATCACAGTCATCTTAGTGATAGAGAAGTGATATCTCATTGCGGTTTTGATATTTCATTTCTACGCTATTCTGTAGGGTTGCTGTGAGTCAGAACTGACTAGACAACAATGAGTTTAATGACTAAATGACATGGAGTATCTTTTTATGTGCTTGTTAGCCATTTGTATTTATTCTTCGGTGGAATGCCTATTGGAGTTCTTTGCCCATACTTTTTATTTGGTTGTTTGTCTTTTTGTTGTTAAGTTGTAGAGATTCTTTATATATTCTGGGTATTAACCCTTATCAGATGTATGGTTCTGAAAAAAAATTTCTCCCAATCTGTAGGTTGTCTCTTCACTTTGTTAATAAAGTCCTTTGATGACCTAGTACTTTTAATTTTGATGAAGTCCAATTTACCTATTATTTTTTGTCTGTTGCTCATGCTTTTGGTGTCATATATAGAAACCTATCATTAAAAACTAGATCCAAAAGCATTACGCCTGTTTTTTAAAGAGTTTTATGGGTTTAGTTCTTACATTTATGTGTTTGATCCATTTCAAGTTAATTTTTATATATGGTGTGAGGCACAAGTCCATGTTTATTCTTTTGCATGTGGAGATCCAGTTTTTCCAGCACCAATTTATTAAAGAGGTTAGTTTTCCCCATTGAGTGGACTTAATGACCTCATTGAAAATCAGATGGCAGTAGATGTGTCAGTTAATTTCTGTATTCACAATTCTATTCCATTGGTCTGCCAAGTTATTGCTTTTTTAAAAAATCCACCTTAAATCATTATTCAAGAATTTTGTAATAATTAAAATAAATCAAGCTCTTTCCTTGCTGAAATTGTTCCCCAGGTATTTGGATAATAGTCCTTTCTTAATGTAGATATTAATTTAATACAAAACCCTATTACTGCTGTATTTCTGTTAGATTATAGATCATACATTTTGCTGCAATGAAAACATAAATTTGATTAAAAAATAGTCAATAACCATAAGCAAGCTCAAACAAAAATTATTATGAAGAAAATAAAGGAAAGGACAAAAAATTAAAAGCTGCAAAAACTTCAGAACCCCTGAGTTCAAACACTGCACAGATTAGAAGAGCTCGGATATCTAAGAAAACAAAAGGACTTGATTGAATCTCCCTCTGCCCTGGAATGACATGAAAGCCAAAATGTGCATTAACCCTCCTAAAAAAGCTCCAAGCTAAAAGGAAACAATGCTCAAAGACAAAAATTCAGGGACTTATTCTAGACAATAACAAATGGAAATGGCAGAAAAAAGGATTTTTATCTTCTTCTGGGGTCCAGGGATATGGCTGTGGAAGTCCTTCTACGCCCTCTCACCCTTAGAGTGACAACGATTGTAAACACCCTTAGCGGGAAGAGAAAATAGGTTAAGACTCTCATAAGGCAATCCAAATGGATGCTCTAGTTTTCCATAAAAGTGCTAAATTGTAGTCTAGGATTATGAACCCTTCAATGAAGAGATAAGTTTAAATTTGTTATTGCAATAATTTTTTAAATGCAAACAGAAAGGTTGGGTTGCTTTTGCTTTATTTCCCCCCATTGATTTTAAGTAAAATAAAGCTAGGTTGATACCTAGTATTGAATGATAATATAACTCCCTGTTGTTGTCATGGAAACCCTGGTGGCGTAGTGGTTAAGCACTACAGCTACTAACCAAAGGTCGGCAGTTTGAATCCACCAGGCGCTCCTTGGAAACTCTATGGGACAGTTCTACTCTGTCCTATAGGGTCGCTATGAGTCAGAATCCACTTGACAGCACTGGGTTTGGTTTTTGGTTTGGTTATTGTTATGTGTCTTCGAGTTGATTCCGACTCTCAGCAACCCTATAGGCAGAGTAGAATGGCAGTATAGTGTGTCTAAGACTGTAATCTTTACAGAAAGAGACTGCCACATCTTTCTCCAGTGGAGCAGCTGATGGGTTCGAACTGCTGACCTTTTGGTTAGCAGTTGAGCTCTTAGTCACTGAGCCAGGGCTCCTTATATTTCTCTCTAATTCTTAAATACTCCACAGGAAGTGGAATTTTAGAAGCTGGCACGTGGCTGAACTTATGGATTTACAGACTTTTGCTATCTCTTCATGAAGTTTCTTGCCCAGTTTGGTTGACAAAAGAATTCCCTCTTTTACCTGTGTATGTGTGAAATTAGGTACATCACAAATAGACTGATAGCTCACCGTGTGCATGTGTGCCTGTCTGTGTGTGTGGCGGATGGGTGGTGACTAAAATAACAAAAACTGGCTTTCATTTGAAAGACTGGAGACTTTCAACCAAGCAGGACATGGGCACTTACTTGAAAGCACTTTCCCCAGACTGGGTGCTCCAAAGGTTAGCAGATGTAGGGAGCATGCTTGAGGAGCCATCCTCATGAATAGATTCAAATGTACACTAGCCAATGGGACCATTTGTTCCTAAGGTCATGAAGGGAATTGTATTTAATCACTACTAAAAGCCTAGAGATGATGAGATTCAAGGCATATTTAGGTATCATTGAAGAGGCAAATACAGAGGCTATCCCTGACCCCTCCCTCCTTTACTCCTATATCTGACGTCTCTGCAATTTCCGTGACTTGTAATTCCAAATATTGTTCTTCACTTTTCCTTCCCACCACCACCACCGTAGAACCTGGCCAGGGAACTAATGCAGAAAACTCTCTGCTGGTCTCCCACAGCCACTTGAGCCCCTTCCAATCAGCTTTCTGCACTGGAGACAGATTTTTTTTTTTTTTAATCTATAAATCTGATTTTACCAACCACCCAACTCTAACTTAAAATAATTCGATAAACCAGTTGTCATCGAGTCAATACCAACTCATAGCAACTCCATGTGTGTCAGAATAGAATTCTACTCCATAGGGTTTTCAATGGCTAATTTTTTAGAAGTAGATCACTAGGCCTTTCTTCCAAGGCACGTCTGGGGGGACTCCAACTTCTAATCTTTTGGTTAGCAGCCGAGGGCTTTAGCAGTTTGCAACACCCTAGCTTCCCATTTTTCTTCAAATCAAAATCAGAAGGTGGCCCCTGACTCTCTCCAGCTTAGTCTGGAGTCAGCTCCTTACCCTGCTCTGGCCACATTGACCTGCTTTTTCTTGTCCTGATGCTCCTCCTCATGTCTCACATTGGGGTCTTCGTACTCTGTAATCAACCTGCCTAAAATATTCTTGTTACTTACCCCCTTTCACATGGTTAATACCTGCTCCTTTCCAGTTTATCACTTGACTTTCTGGGAAATCTTCTAGACTTTCTTGATTATGACATTTTGCCATGGTTTACATGTTCACAGAGCCATTTTGGTAGGAGATTTGAAGACTCTTAGTCATCTAGTGCTGCTATAACAGAAATGCCACAAGTGGATAGCTTTTAACAAAGAGAATTTTATTCTCTCACAGTCTAGTAGGCTACAGGTCCAAATTCAGGAAATCAGCTCCAGGGGAAAGCTTTCTCTGTTGGCTCTAGAGGAAGGTCCTTCTCATCAGTCTCCCCTTGGTCTGGGAGCATCTCAGGTCCAAAGGATGTGCTCTGTTCCCAGCACTGCTTTCTTGGTGGTATGAGGTCCCATGTCTCTCTGCTCACTTCTCTCACTTTTATCTCAAAAAATATTGGCTTAAGACACTACTTAATCTTGTAGACCTCTTCAATATAACTGCTGCCAATCCATCGTATTACATCATAGAGATAGGATTTACAACATATAGGGAAATCACATCAGAAGATAAAATGGTAGACAATCATACAAGGAAATCATGGCCTAGCCAAGTTGACAGATATTTTTGGGGGATGCAATTCAATCCCTGACAAGTCTTAATATTGAGAGCAAGGGGAAGGTAGAGGGAATCTACTTCCCAGAGATGCAGATTAAGGCCCAGGCTATAAACCTTTTCAGGGTAAGCAAATCTGGGAGCTATTTGAAGAGTAGAGGTTTGTGTGGAGAGAATACATGTAAAGAAAACAGAAGAGCTCAGGTCTAGAATTTGGGGAGCCTATCCATTTTTTTTTTTAATCCATTTAGATAGTGAAGAAGAGATTAGGCATAAGCAAAAAAAAAAAAAAAAAAAATTCCACTAACTTAACTAAACTAAAACTCCACCTATAAGTTTTTGGCCTCTGTCTAGTAATTATCTGCCACCGAACCTTATGGAGAGATCATGTATGTGACAATAGAGCGTCCAGAATGTCGGTTTTACATTTTAACAGATGGATGACTTCAGCTGAGGTGTTTCACCCCTCTGTGACCAGCTTCTCCACCACCTACGAAGGGTCATTAACCTCATTTTACAAAGGATGAAATATAGATGAGAGATGTTAGATCATGTGAAAAGTCAAACAGCCAGTGAGTGGCAGGACCAGGATTAGCACTCAGAACTCTGATCCAAGCTTGGATCCAAATCCAAGCTCTGCACCTTGCACAGCACTTCTCCCAGGGGATGAGTTCTCCCTCAAGGCACTTTGCCCTGAGGGCACCTCAGTAGTCCTCCAAAAACCAAAGAACCAAACCCATTGCCATCAAGTCGATTCCGACTCATAGTGACCCTACAGGACAGTGACCCTATAGGTAGTGAGAAAGAGATTAAGCACAAGCAAAAAAGAAAGAGACCCCACTAATTTAATTAAGCTAATTAAAACTCCACCTATGATAAATGCATGGTAGCATATTATGAAGTTTTTGACTGCCGGCTAATTATTATCTTCCACCAAACCTTGTGGAGAGATCACACATGTGAAACGCCCATAGGGTTTCCAAGGCTGTAATCTTTAGTGAAGCAGAATGCCACATCTTTCTCCTGCAGAGGCGATGGTGGGTTCAAACTGCTGACCTTTTCATTTGCAGTAGAGTGCTTAGCCACTGTGCCACCAGGGCTCCTCTCAGTAATCTTCAATGTGCCAAAAACTGACAAATTCAGACCAAGTCCAAGATACTCGTAGCAATTTGCTGCTGAATTAGGGGTCAAGGATACTTGCTCTGGGCAGGTTATGAGAAGACCTAATCTCTCTTTTGGTAAAATCTGACCAGAATGCTCTGATCAAGCAATGGGACTGACACCACCTAGGGTAGGGTCCCAGTCAGGTTGTATTTTCCAACTACAATGGAGAATTACCTGGAGTGAAGTAACTAAGAGAAGCATGAATCTCAGGTGTTGTGGATATTTCCAGGCTGCAGAGTATGGGAGTATGGTAGCTTTGAATAGTCCTGGTAAGGACACCAGGGTGTAGGAAAACCAGTTGTTGTGGTTTTGATCCTGAATTGTAGCAACCCATGTGTGTCAGAGCAGAACTGTGTTCCATAAACTATTTTCCTTGTCTTTATTACTGTACTGAAAACATACACACCAACACATCTGCCAGCACCACTACCACAATTACAACTCAGTGACGTTGATTATATTTTTCATATTGCAGAACCACTATAGCTATCCTTATTCAAAATATCCCACCACCTTTAACATAAATGCAATGCCCCCTCAAACAAAAATTCCCCTTTTCCCCCTCCCTCTCACATTTTGTTTTTTTATATACTTGCTTATTTCATATAAGTGAGATCATACTGTTTTTGTCCTTTTCCAACTGACTTATTTCGCTCCACATAATATTTCATTTTCAAGGTTCCTTCATGTTGTGACATGCATCAGAACTTTATTTCTCTTTATGGCTGCATAATATTCCACTGTGTGTGTGTGTGTGTGTGTGTGTGTGTGTGTGTACCTCATTTTGCTTATCCTTTCATCTGTTCATGGACTTTTTGGAAGTTTCCACCTTTTGGTTATTGTGAAAATGCTGCAATGAACATTGGTCTACAGGTCTCTGCATTCCTGCCTTCATGTCTGGGTATATATCTAGGGTTGGGATTGATGGGTTGTATAGTAATTCTATGTTCAAATTTTTAGGAATCTCCAAACAGTTTTCAACAGTGGCTGCACCATTTGACATTTCTCCATCAATGGATGGGGGTTCCAGTTTCTCGGCAACTTCATCAACACTTGATGTTTTCATTTTTTTGATCATTGCCATTCTAATGGCAATGAGGTTACAATGCATTGTGGTTTTTAATCACATTTCCTTACTGGCTCATGGTGTTGAGCATCTTTCCATGTACTTGTTGGCCATTTGAATATCATCTCTGGCGAGCTGTCTATTCAAGACCTTTTTTGATTGGGTTGCTTGTCTTTTTGCTGTTAAGTTATAGAAGTTTTATATATATATTGTATATTAGACCCTTATCTGATATATTGTTGTTGTTGTTAGGTACCTTCCAGTCAGTTCTGACTCTATTACAACAGAACGAAACATTGTCTGGCCTGCGCCACCCTCACAATTGTTATGCTTGACCCATTGTTGGAGCCACTGTGTCAGTCGATCTCCTTCAGGGTCTTCCTCTTTTTATTTGATCCTCTACTTTACCATGCATGATAGCCTTCTCCAGGGACTGATCCGTCCTGATAACACGTCCAAAGTACGTGAAATGAAGTCGGCCACCCTCGCTTTTAAGAAGCATTCTGGCCGTACTTCTTCCGCGACAGATTTGTTTGTTCTTCTGGCAGTCCATGGTATATCCAATATTCTTCACCAACACCATAATTCAAAGATGTCATTCTTCTTTGGTCTTCCTTATTCCTTGTCCAGCTTTCAAATTCATATGAGGCAATTGAAAACACCGTGGGTTGGATCAGGGGCACCTTCAGCCTTAAAGTGACATCTTTGCATTTTAACACCTTAAGGAGGCCTTTTGCAGGAGATTTACCGAATGCAAATGCTTCCATGGGCACTGATTGTGGGTCCAAGTAAAATGAAATCCTTGGCAGCTTCAATATTTTCTCTCTTTATCATGGTGTTGCTTATTGGTTCAGCTGTGAGGATATTTGTTTTCTTTATGTTAAGGAGTAATCCATACTGAAGGCTGTAGTCTTTGATCTTTATAAGTTCTTCAAGTCCTCTTCACTTACAGCAAGCAAGGTTGTGTCATCTGAGTATCTCAGTTTGTTAATGAGTCTTCCTCCAATCCTGATGTTGAATTCTTCTTTATATAGTCCAGATTCTCTAATTATTTGCTCAGCGTGCAGACCGATCAAGTGTGTTGAATGGACACAACCCTGATGCACATTTTTCCTGACTTTTAAACCATACAGTATTCCCTCATTCTGTTTGAATGACTGCATTTTGGTCTCTGTTTAGGTTCTTCATGAGCAGGATTGAATGTTCTGGAATTCCCATTCTTTGTAGTGTTATCCATAATTTGTTAAGATCCACAAAGTTGATTGCCTTTGCATAATTAATAAAACACAGGTAAACATCTTTCTAGTCTTCTCTGCTTTCAGCAAGATCCATCTGGCAACAGCAACAATATCCCTCATTCTACCTCCTCTTCTGAATCCAGCTTGAACTTCTGGCAGTTCTCTGCCAATGTATTGCTGTAATGGCTTTCGAATGATCTTCAGCAAAATTTTACTTGTGTGTGATATTAATGATATTGTTCGATAATTTCGGCATTCTATTGGATCACTTTCTTTGCAAAGGGCACAAATATGGATCTCTTCCTCTCAGTTGGCCAGGTAGCCATCTTCCAAATTTCTTGGCATAGAAGGGTGGGTACTTCCAGAGCTGTATCCTTTCTTTGAATCATCTCAATTGGTATTCCTTCAATTCCTGAAGCCTTGTTTTTCACCAATAAACTCAGTGCTGCTTGGATTTCTTCATTCAGTAACATTGGTTCTTGATCATATGCTACCTCCCGAACAGCTGAACTTCATCTCTTCTTGGTACAGTGACCTTCCATTCCTTCCATCTTCTTTTGATGATTCCTGCGTCATTTAGTATTTTTTCCCTATAGAATTCTTCAATGTTGTAACTCAGGCTTGAATTTTCTCTTCATTTCTTTCAGCGTGAGAAATGCTGAGCATGTTCCTCTATTTTGGTTTTCTAACTCCAGGTCTTTGCACATTTTATTATAATATTTTACTGTGTCTTCTTAAGCTGCCTTTTGAAATCTGCTCAGCTCTTTTACTTCATCATTTCTCCCTTTTGCTTTAGCTACTCTATGTTCAAGAGCAAGTTTCAGTCTCTTTTGACATACATTTTGGTCTTTTCTTTCTTTCCTGTCTTTGTAATGACTTTTTGCTTTCTTCATGTATGATGTCCTTTATGTCATTCCACAACTCATTTGGTCTTCAGCATTAGTGTTTAATGAGTGAAATCTGTTCTTGAGATGGTCTCTAAATTTAGGTAGAATATACTCAAGGTCATACTTTGGCTGTCATAGACTTGTTCTAATATTATTCAGCTTCAACTTGCACTTGCAAATGAGCAATTGATGGTCTGTTACACAGTTGGTCCCTGGCCTTGTTCCGACTGAGGATATTGAGCTTTTCCATCTTCTCTTTCCACAGATGTAGTGAATTTGATTCCTGTGTATTCCATCTGGCAAGTTCCCCCTGTATAGTCACCATTTATGTTGGTGAAAAAAGGTATTTGCAATGAAGAAGTCATTGGTCTTACAAAATTCCATCATGTGATCTCCAGAGGCCGCATGATAGATCTGATACATGGTTCCTGAAAAATTTCTCCCAATCTGTAGGTTGTCTTTTCACTTTTTTGCTAAAGTCCTTTGATGTACAAAAGTATTTAATTTTTATGAGGTCTCATTTATCTATTTGTCTTTTGCTATTCAAGCTTGTGTTATTATATCTGTTATCACATCTGATAATCTAGATCCCACAGCTCTCCCCTACATTTTCTTTTAGTAATTTTATGGTTTTAGTTTTCATATATAGGTCCTTGTTCCATTTTGAATTGGTTTTTGTACAGCGTGAGGCATGGATCCTGATTCATTCTTCTGCAAGTGGAAATCCAATTTTCCTAGCACCATTTATTGAAGAAACTCTTCCCTCCTCATTGAATGAACTTAGCAGCCTTGTCTAAAATCAGTTCACCATAGATGTGTGGACTTCTGGATTTTCAATTCCATTCCATTGGCCTATATGCCTGTAATTATACCATTTGAAGGCTGTTTTTAATACTGTAGTTTCGTACTACATTTTGAAATCAGGAAGTATACGTCCTCCTACTTTATTTTTCTCCTTCAGCATTGCTTTACCTATTGGGGTCCCCTTGCTATTCCATATAAATTTGAGTGCGGGCTCTTCCTTTTCTGCAAACAATGCAATTGGAATGTTGATGGGTATTGCATTGAATTTATAGATTGCTTTGGGTAGTATTGACATTTTAACTATATTAAGCCTTCTAATCTATGAACAAAATCCCTTTCCATTTATTTAGGGCTTAGTTATCTAGTGCTGCTATAACAGAAGTACCACAGGTAGATAGCTTTAACGAACAGGAATATATTTTCTCACAGTTTAGGAGGCTAGAAATCCAAATTGAAGGTCCTGGATCTAGGGGAAGTCTTTCTCTCTCTGCCAGCTCTGGAGGAAGGTCTTTCTCTCTTTGAGCTTCTACTGTTGGGCAATCTTTATGTGGCCTGTCATCTCCCTCCCCACATCTCTTTCTCTGCTCACTTGTTTAATCTCTTTAATATTTCAAAAGAGATTGACTTAAGATATACCCTACACTAACAAAGACATAACAAAGACAACCCATTCCCAAATGAGCTTATACCTACAGGCATAGAGGTTAAGATTTACAACACTTATACTGGGGGGACATAATTCAGTCCATAACATTCTACCCTTTGGCCCGCCAAAATCCATATCCTTGCTGTATGCAAAATGCATTCACCCCATCACATTATCC
This sequence comes from Elephas maximus indicus, assembly GCF_024166365.1. Lineage (NCBI taxonomy): Eukaryota > Metazoa > Chordata > Mammalia > Proboscidea > Elephantidae > Elephas > Elephas maximus. Next base: position 128,805,833 of record NC_064826.1, read on the forward strand.
CAAAAGTCTTCAATCAACTCCAAGTCCAAAGTCTCATCTTCTGAATCATCTAAATCAAATATGGGTGAAAATTTAAGCATATTCTATCCCGGGGAAAAATTCCTCTTCATCTGCGAAACTGTGACATCTAGAATACAAGTTATCTGCCTCCAAAGCACAATGGTGAAACAGGCGTAACGTGGACAATTCCATTACATAAGGGAGAAATTGGAAGGAAATGAGGGATAACAGGCCAAAGCAAGTCCAAAATCCAGCAGAACAACTTACATTACCTCTCAAGACTTGAAGATAAGCCTCTCTTCTCTAAGACCATCTGTGCGATGGCCCTGCATTCCAGATGCTGGGTGTTGGCCTTACCCTCTGGATTCTGGGTGGAGGCCCCTCAGCCCTGGGCTTCAGCTCCATCTTCTAGGTCCTCTGGGATGGCAACTCAGCTCCCTCAGCTTTAGCTGGCCCCATTCTCCTAGTTTTTCTGAGTGGTGACACCAACCTTTTGGCCCAGGCAAGCCCTATTCTTCTGCCCATTAGGCATGGAAGCTGTACCCCCTCAGCTTTGGGTGGTGGCCCCATCTTTCTGGAACACCTTAAAGGCAGTCCACACTCCAGAACCAAGTTGGCAAAGCTCAGACTCCTTGAAGTCCACCCTTCGAGATCCAGGAGATCATGGCCCCATCCTTTGAAACCATGAAGGCCCTGCTTCCCACGTTCAACAGTTCTGCTGATTTTGGAGCTCTTCCAGGGATGACCCTTTTGTTTCTTTTCTTGGAGGATAACAGAAGTAGCTACTTTGGCCTCTTTCCTCCTGTAGAGTTCCAAAAGGCAGTAGTATTTTTTCCTTTGATTCTTTCTCTGTCCCCTTTAGTCTAAGCTGATTGGTTTTCTGCTGTGCTACTTGATTACATCCACCAGTCACAGGCTTAATCACTTTTAACAAAAAATTGTGTAACAACATCCTTGGTGAACATTCTAGGACACATGTCCCTAGTTTGAACAACAGATGTATCCAAATCTTTAAATTCCATTTTCATTTTGCACGGTTCATTTTTAAGTTCATCTCTTTCCTCTTGCATTTTACTATAAGTGGCAAGGATAAATCACATGGCCTCTTTAAGATCTTGCTTAGAAATCTCACCAGGCAGATATCCAAGTTCATCACTTACAAGTTCTACCTTTCACAAACATTTGAACATAATTCAAACAGGTTATTTGCCATCAAGTGCATAAAAACACTACGTTTCCTCCATTGTTCAATCACACGTTCATTGTTTTCTTTTAAAGCCTCATCAGAAGCACTTTTAACATATACTTCTATGTATTTTCTAAGATAATAGAGACTTTCTCTATAACTCTCCTCGCTGCCTACTAAGCCCTCACCAGAATTGACTTGACGTCCAAATTCTACCAACTGTCTCTTCAAGGCAATCTCTTACTCCATCTCTCCTCCACTCACTCATTTAATCTTTTTAATATCTCAAAAGAGATTGACTTAACATATATGCTATATTAATACTGTCTCATTAACATAACAAACACAGCACACTCTCAAATGGGATTATAATCACCAGTATAGAGTTTAGGATTTACAACACATAATTTAGGGGTACATAATTTAACCTTTTTTTTTTTTTAATTTAACCCATAATAGGTCTTCTTTAATTTCTTTTAGTAATGTTTTATAATTTTCTGTATACAAATCTTTCACCGCCCTGTTTAAATTTATCCCTAGATACTCTATTCTTTTACATGCTGTAGCGAATGAGTTCCTTTATGTGACCTTTTGCCTTTGTTCTTTGAAAACACAGCTTGAGAGATTTTTTTCCCTAACCCTGAAGAGTTGCCTTTGCCCTAGTTTTTCTACCTCAGAGGGTGTTTTACTTTTGTCCAGGTGATTGACATTTCCTGGGTAAGCTGTAAACAACTTGTGGCTTGATACTTTTTGTCTGGTCCTGGGCTGCAGGCTGCCCTGGGATTGGTATGCACCCAGCAAGGATTGGTCAATAGACTATGCAAATGAAGTGTCTTTGGCCTACCGACAGGGATTGCTCTGTTTGTGGCCCTGGTTGGAGGGCCATGTCTTGAAATTGATGAGTTTGTGTATATATGATGCCAACTCCACAGAGGTTTTTCAGAGAGAAGGAAGCAGGAGGAGAAACAGCAAGACAGAAACAAAATGAAGAAGGAAGAGAGGAGCATAGAGAGAGAGGGAGAGGAGACAAGGAACTTCTTAAAAGTACTGTAATATGGGTCAAGGACTATAACATTGAAGACAGCAACAGTCCTCGAAGGGGACCAGTGGCAGAGCCAGCAGTGACGGGCTCAGAATGGGCCTTGTGGCAGAGTTGGTGGTGACAGACAGCAGGGCCAAGAGGAGCTTATCCTGAGGGAGCTGAGAGGAGCCTGTCCTGAGAGAGCTGAGAAGAGACTTATCCTGAAGCAGCTGAGAGGAGGCCTACATGGCCAGAGTTGCTGAGAGAGCTGTCCTGCACTGAAGAAGGGAGGGGTATGCTCTCTACTTTGGGGGAGCCCTCCAGACATTGCCTGCATGCTTTGTGATCCTGATCCCAAGTTGTACCTTGTTGTTTCCTTAATAAACCACTTAACTGTGAATATAGTCTGTGAGTTCTGTGTGGCCATTTCAATGGATTGTCAAACCCAGAAGAGAAGTAGAGAGCACTGTGGAAGGGACAGCTGGTATCAGAATTGGTTAAAAATTTGGAGTGGAGGCCTGTCTGACCTCCACCTCATGGAAATTAGCCTTGGGCTGATCTTGATTTACATTATCAGCCCTGAAGTTAGACAGTTTCTGACTGTGCTACTCCTACCATTTCATGCATGCTACTCTCTGTAAACAGTGATGTTTCTTTAATTTCCTTTTCAGATTGCTCATTGCTACATATAGAAACTCAACTGATTTTTTTGTGTGTTGACATTGTAGTACTCTGCCATTCTGTTGAATTCATTTATTAGTTCTAATAACTTTCTTGTTGAATTTTTGGGGATTTCTGTGTATAGATGATGTCATCTGCAAAAAAAAAGGGAGAATTTTACTTCCTCCTTTGGTATTTGGATACTTTTTTTTCCCCTAGCTTAATTGCTCTGGTTAGAACTTCCAGAACAGTGCTGAGTAGCAGTGGTGAGAGTGGGTATCCCCTTCCTGTTCCTGATCTTAATGAGAAAGATCTCACTCTTTCTCCGTCGACTAAGGTATTAGCTGTGAGTTTTCATAAGTGTGCTTTATTACATTGAGGAATTTTCTTGTATTTCTATCTTGTTGAGTGTTCTTATCATGAAAAAGTGTTGAATTTTGTCAAATGCCCTTTCTGCATTGATTGAGATGATCATGTGTGTCTCTTTTCCCTATTCTATTAATGTGGCATATTACACTGATTGATTGTCTAATTATGAACCACTCTTGTATTCCTAGGGTAAATCCCACTTGATCATGTTGTATAAAAAAAAAAAAAAAAAAATTCATTGCCATCAAGACGCCCTTTTAATATGTTTTGGATTGGATTTGCTAATATTTTGGTATTTTTGCATCTACGTTCATTAGGAATATTGGTCTGTAATTTCCTTACTAGTGGTGTTCTTGTCTGGCTTTGGTAATGTTCACCTCACAAAATGAGTTAGAAGTGTTCCCACCTCCTCTATTTTTGGAAAATTTTAAGTGAGATTGGGATCACTTTTACAAATGTTTGGTCAGATTCCTCAAAGAAGCCGTTTGGTCCATGGCCTTTTTTTTTTGCTGGGGGCGGGTGTGGTTATTACTGACAAAATATCACTTCACTTGTTATGCGTCTGTTGAGATTGATTATTTGTTCTTGAGTCAATGTAGGGAGTTTAAGTTTTTCAAGAAATTTGTCTATTTCCTCTAAGTTATCTAATTTGCTAGTGTGCAACTGTTTATAGTATTCCCTCACAATCCTTTTTATTTCTATAGGACTGGTTGTAACGTCCCACTTTCATTCCTAATTTTAGAGATTTGCATCTTCTCTCTCTTTTTCATTGTTAGTGTAGCCAAAGGACTATCAATTTTATTGATTTTTTCAAAAAGCAACTTCAGGTTTTGTTGATTCTGTATTGTTTGCTTTTCTCTATTTCCTTTATTTTTGCTCTGACCTTTATTACTTCCTTCTTCTAGTAGCCGTAGTTTTAGATTCCTCTTCCTTTTCAAGTTACTCAAGTTGTAGAGTTAGGCTATTAATTTGGAATTTTGCCCTTTTTTAATACAGGCATTCATTGCTATAAATTTCCCTCTGAGTGCTGCTTTCACTGCATCGCATAAATTTTGGTATGCTGTGCTTTCATTCTTGCTTGACTTTAAGTATTTTTCCACTTCTCTTTTGATTTCTGCTTTTACCCACTGATTGTTTCACACACCCACCCATTGCCATTGAGTCGATTTTGACTCATAGCGACCCCACAGGGTTTCCAAGGCTGTAAATCTCTATGTAAATCATTTTTCTCCTGAAGAGCCACTGGTGACTTGAGCCAGTGGTCTTTCCGGTTAGCAGGTAATTGCTTTAACCACTGTGCCACCAGGGCTCCTTACTTGTTTAAAAAAAATTTTTTTTTTGCTGTTGTTGTTTAGTAGTATGCTATTTAGTTTACACGTATTTGTATATTTCCCAGTTTCCTTTATGTTATTAATTTCTAGTTTTATTCCATTGTGATCAGAAAAATATACTTTTGTGGTTTCAATATTTTTAATTTACTGAAACTTGTCTTGTTTCCTAAGATATGGTCTATGCTGAAGAATGTTCCATGTTGCACTGGAGTAGAATGTATTTTGTGCTGTCGTTGAATGGAGTGTTCTGTATATGTCTGTTAGGTGTAGTTGGTCAATAATGTTGTTCAGGTCTTCCATTTCATTTTTACATTCTTTCTTGTTTTTCTACATTATTGAAAGTGACGTATTATTGCGTTTTAAGGAAAAAAAAGAAAGTGATGTATCAAGTAGTGTTGTAAATATGTCTATTTCTCCCTTCAATTTTGTCAGCGTATAAGGCTCTGAGGCTCAGTGCATAGATATTGGTAATAGTAATGTCTTCTTGGTGAACTGTCCATTTTACCATTATATACCATTGTCATCGAGTTGATTTTGAGTCATAGTAACCCTATAAGACAGAGTAGAACTGCCCCATAGAGTTTCCAAGGAGTTCTTAACCACTGCCCCACCAGGGCTCCTCACCATTATGATACTTACCATTATACAGTGTCATCCTTTTTCTCTTACGCTAGATTTTGACTTAAAGTCTATTTTGTCTTATATTCAAATTGCCATACCTGCTCTCTTTTGGTTACTATTTGCACAGAATGTTTTCTTCCATCCTTTCATTTTCAATCTATTCATGTCTTTGTGCCTGAAGTGTGTCTCTTGTTGACAGCATATAGAAAGATCATGTTTTTTGTTTGTTTGTTTTTCTCCAATCTATCACCTTCCGACTCTTGATTAGGGTATTTAATTCATTTACATTCATGGTAATTACAGATAAAGAGGACTTATTTCTGTCATTTTGTGATTTGTTTGCGTGTGCATGTGTCTTATACTTTCTTTGTCCCTGTTTTCCTCCTGTGCTGACTTCTTTTGTGTAGGTATGTTTTGCGTATGTGTGCTGAACAATTTTGCTTCCTTTCTTTGGTGTAAAAAAAATTTATTTACTTTTTTTTTGTTTGTTTGTTTTGTGGTTACCATGAGAATTACATTTAGTGACTTACGTTTATAACAAACTGGCTTATATGGATACCAATTTAACTTAAGTAACATACCTCTACACCCATGCGCTTCCTCTCTCACCCCATTTATGTGGTTGTTTTCTCTAATTAAATCTTTATACCTCAGACACCCTGTAATTTAAATTTAACTTTATTTTAGTTTTATTGTTATTCTGTAGATACATGTATGTATTTGTTTAATTTTATTTTATTATTTGACAAGCGACAATACCATAGCTCTGGCTTTTACATTTTTCAAGTCATTTGCTTTAATGGTAATTTTCCTTTTTTTCCTCCTGTATATACAACTTCAGGTTACTGTCAAGTGTCTTACTTTTCCTTTTGGAGGACACTGGAAACCCTGGTGGTGTAGTCGTTAAGTGCTACCGCTGCTAACCATAACCAAAAAGTCAACAATTTGAATCCACCAGGTGTTCTCTGGAAATTCTATGGAGTAGTTCTACTTTGCCCTATAGGGTTGCTATTGAGTCGGAATCGACTGAACAGCAACGGGTCTTTAGTTTTCTTGTAGGTTTGGTTGGTCTGTTGATAAAAAATTTCTTCAACTTTTGTTTTTCTGAGAACATATTAATTTCACTCTCATTTTTAATGACAGTGTTGCTGGACACAGTATTCTTGGGTGACAGTTCTGTCTGCACTTTAAACATGTCATGCCACTGCTTTCTTGCCTCCATGGTTTCTGTAGAGAAACTGACACATAATCTTATTGCAGTCTCCTTGTATGTAATTCTTCACTGCTCTAAATTTTTATCATTTCCTCAGTTTTTGAGATTTTGATTATAATATGCCTCAGTGTGGCTCTATTTAGATGTATTCTACTTGGAGTTTGTTGAGCATCTTGGATAAAATAATTTCTTGTCTTTCATCACATTTGGGAAGTTTTCAGCCATTATTTCTTTGAAAATTATTTCTGTATGTTTGACTTTCTCTCTTCTCCTGATGAGACTCCTATAATGTATATATTATTTTGTTTGGTGGTGTCCCACAGACTTAGACTTCGCTTGTTTTTCTTCATTCTATTTTTCTGTCACTCCTCAGACTGAATAATCTTTCAATTGCCTGATCTTCGAGTTCACTGATTCTTTCTTCTGCCAATTCAAACCTGCTTCTAAGCCATTCCAGAGAACTGTTCATTTCTGTTATTGTACTTTTCAGCTTCAGTATTCCTTTTTTATTCTATTTCTATCTCTTTATCAAAATTTTTGTTTTGTTCTTAGATCATTTTCCTGATTTCCTATAGATTGCCCCCCCCCCATTTTCCTTAAACTCTCTGGGCATGCTTAATATTGCTGCTTTAGTGATTCTGTAATCTACTCTCCTAGTGATTCCATAATCTAGTCTCCTTCTGGAGCAGTTTCTGTCCCTTTATTTTGGCCTTTTGCATGGGCCACTCTTTCCTGCCTCTTCATATGCTTTGTAATTGTTGGCTGAAATCAAGACGTTAAGATATTTTACTGTGTCATCTCTAGAGATTAGATTCTTCCCCTTCTCCAGTGTTTTCTCTTCTTCTTCATTATTATTATTATTTTATATTAATGGAGATTGCAGTTCTCCGATTCAACTCCAGACTCAACTCACCATCTAAATGCATCTGCTCTTGTCCCTTTCCTATTAGATTCCCTGCCCAGGGGTGCTGGCTGTCACTGTTTCACCTCTAGGTTTCCTAGAGGCAGGACACTTCAGCGCCAAAGTCTATAGTTTGTAGCACTTGTTAGTATGGGGACGCTGACTATATTATTCTGGTTCAGACTCCCCCACCCTTGGGTATGCCCTCCAGCATCAGCTCCTTATTTGGGAATACTGGCTATCTCCGATAGCTCACCACAACCCCCACTCTCATCTCTGTGCCCTCAGCCATGCATATGTGGCACTAGACTCCCGCCCAGGAACTACAGCCATCACAGGTGTACCCTAAGACTCTCTTCCCAGGAACATCGTTGTGCTACTTCAGCCTCAGGGTCTTGCCTTGGAAGTGGCACCTTTTGAGAGTTTACCATGTGTTCTCACTGTTCATCAACTGCAGCCCTCTCTGTGCTCATCACGCTGTTATTTCTTGTGATTCCCGGGAACCCAGTTCACATTGTTCTTACCAAGCTGTTCTGTCCCATGCCTGATGGCTCAAGTGTTTTGGGATGCATGTGCTCACCCAGTCTTTCTGTCCCAGGCCAAGTGTTCAAGAACTCAAGCTCAGACTATGCTTGCCAAGCCACTCCACCCCAGGTTTAGCTTCTCAGTTTCATTCTCTGGTGCCTGACTGTTCACAAAGGCCACACTGCTCCATGTGATACTTCCTCCAGGGACTCACACAGTTCTAGGCCTCCAGTGTGCTACAGTACCCTTTCTTGAGCCTGGAGTCTCGGTCATCCTTGCCTAAGCTGCGTTTACCAGGTCCTGGTTATTTACAAAATCCAGGCCTCACAGGCTTCACCTGCCACTCCCTCCCAGGACCTGTGCAGCCTCAGGCCGTGGTGCACCAAGGTGCCCTTTCTTAAGTCTGTGTGTTCAGGCTTTCCTAATTGCAGTGCCTTCACCAGGGCCTGGCTGTTTGCAAAATCCAGGCCTCACTGAGCATCAAAAGCCGTTCCCTCCCAGGATCCACATGGCCTCAGGCCTGTGGTATGTCAAGGTGCCCTTACTCATGTCTGGCTGTTTCCAAACTCCAGTCCTCACTGCACACCACACTGGTTGCTGCTGCCCCAAAATGGCCACACCATGTCCATGTTTGGGAGGAGAGTAGAGTGAAGATGTTCTGTGAAACTCCGCTTTCCCACAGTCAGTATGTTAATTTTTGCATGGTTCAATGTTCCCATTATCCTCCAACCCTTTATCGTATGTCCAGAGTTCTGTGGTTACTGCTTTTATCAATGTTTGTTGTCTTCTGCAATAGCTGTAGAAGTCCAGAGAGTGAGACTGCTTATGACTCCATTTTGCTCTGCCTCCTCCACAGAGTTTTCAAGGGCTGATTTTGGAAGTAGGTCACCAGGCCTTTCTTCCCAGGTGCCTCTAGATGGACTCAAACCTCCAGCCTTTTGGTTAGCAGCCAAGAGCCTTAACTGTTTGCACCACCCAGGGACTCTTCCAGGGGATGGAAAGAGGTAGGTTTACTGTGCACTGAATGGAGTGCAAGCTTCAAGGTCCCTCTTTTGCTTGATCCCCTGAGAAGGCTAGGAGTTTGTAGGACATGTACCATGTTCTAGGTAGAGAGGAGAAGCCAGGTCGCAGTCAAGAAACTGTCTATGCAAGCATTTTCCAATATATTCCCTTAAAAAGAGCCCAAAAATGGGAAATGGACCTCCAAATCTTCAGTAATGTATGAATTTTTTTTCTGTTTGTAAATTTGCATTATTTCCTTAAAGAGGGCCGCAAAATTGAATGCATTTTAGGATTCCCATTGGAATCCCTGTTCTTTGGTCCTTGTCTTAATTTTCTCTTTAGTTTCACTTTAGTTACTCCGAATCTACTTCTAGATGAATAACCTGAAGGAAAGGCTACTGACTGAAACCACACGGTAAGAGCGAGGGAATCTTTCTATTGGTTTTAGGAAGAACAGGTATTTGGTAATAAAATTTCAATAATATTTTTGTATAATAAAATGTCAGGACTAGATAGCAACTATTACTGGGATAACTAATAATTACAAGCATTGCTAGATATCTAAGAATTTGCCATGCAATCTGGGGGAACACGGTGTGTGTTTTTCATGTATGTGTGTGTTTGTATGCATGTGTGCTTCTACTGTGTATGCATATTTGTGTTTGTGTGTGTGTCTGTACATGCACAGTTGTGTGTGTATCTATTTGTGTTTATACTCTTTATGTGTTTGTGTTGGGTATATTGAGGTAGGGCCTGGAGTATATTTATTGATTTGTGAGGATGAAATGGACAGAGACAGAGAAAGAGACATAACCAGATATGTGTAAAGCCAGGGCAAAGAGATACAGAGAGAAATGGTGAGAAATGAAAAATTTGGGTGGAAAAAATGATGGCTAGATTCGACCCATTTAGGAAATAAAGACATTAATTTAATAATGAAAAAAGTCTTGTACTTTACTAGACAAAGTGACTGTTAGTAAAATATTATTTAATTGAAAAAGTCTCTTCTTATCACCTGAAAAATAAAAAGCCTTATGTTCCAACCCTTTGATTCTCATTTCGCATTTTTGATGAATGAGTCTCAGATGGGCCATTTCTGCCAGTGGCAAACCATCTTTATATTTTGGAGTTAGCCTTACAGTGGTCACATAAAATCTCTCCACTGCAAATTGCCATGGAGCTCTGGAGTTCTGAAGTAAATAAAACATAATTGGGAGGTCTCTGGTAGCTAAATTAAACTGAAGATACAGGAAAATAAAGACCCACAAGTTCATTCTTTGTTCAACTCAAGAAAATCATTATGGTTAGAAAACTATACATTGTCCCAAAGCAAATGACACTTAGTACTATGACTAGTTTCCGAACATCTCATTTAACAGCCAATTTAAATTTTTAGTCCTGTATTATTATCATTATTATTATTATGATTATTATGACTAGCATATCATTATCATAAATGGCTGACTATACCAAATTCCAAAACATAAAGGTGGCTTGCCATTCATTTTCACCTCTTATGTAGTACTGAGTCTCCATAATTGATCTTTCATATTTATATGATTTTGGACTTTCAACTTGCAATATGTAAACATTTGCATCAAACAAGACACATCTACTGATTCTAGTAACAACTATATGTGATGTTGCCATGGCAATATGCTGGTGGTGATGAAGTAAAATAAGGAAGAAGGAGAAGTAGTTCTGACTGGTTTCTTGAACACTTTACTCATTTGAACAAGAACCCACTGATGGGGGTTGCAGAGCTCAGCCTGAAATGCATACCCTTCTAGTTTGGGGTCCCTCCATAGTAACATAATGCTAAATTGCCACCATATAACAGAGTCTACAAATCTGTAAATGTAGATGCAGTTCCCAAATTCACACTTTTGTCTTCTGTTTGTGAGAACATAATTTTGTTTTGACCACCCTCAGGTCACCACAGCCTTTGAGATCACCTGGCACATGAAAAGTACTCAACACTTGCTTTGCAGATGAATTATGGAATACGGAGAGTCTTCGGATGGAGACTCAGAATTCTTCTCAGTATCTTTACAAAGACTTGATCCTAAACATCAACTTATATATCACTCCTGCTTGCTATAGCAACTACGAGTAAGCAAACTGTTAAGATCATGGCTTCTGAAGTTTTGATATTGGGAGACTATGCCTATCAAGAAAAAGTCTGATCTAGTAATACGAAGTCTAATGATTCCTAGGTGAACTCACAGGTTTGGCTCATCAAAGGGAAAGCCGAGCCCTTGTTTCTTGCGACAATCTTACTGATGATGAAATACCCAAACAGGTCGAAAATCTAAGAACTTGAGAGGGCAATGGAATCAGATTTCCAAGAAATGAAGCCTATTAGCCACATCCAGGAATGCTTATGACTAGCTACTTTTGTCTCCTTAGAGCACTGATGAAACTAACCCTATTATAAACAATAGATTTTCCAGAAAACTCTCTTAGCCATTCTACAAGAAGTTAGTCTCCTTCTCAAAGTGCTCTTGGAAATGGAAGTACTGCACAAATGGGCAAGAGACTTAAGTGTAAATTTAGCCCCTATACTAACTTTGCAGATGTATTTCCATTGCCTAGTACACAGTCTACCATAAATGTCACTATGCTAATTTTTTTACATGTTGCTGTAAAATGAACTAGCATAGCATTCTTACAAAAATACCTCACAAGGGGAGGGAGCGGTTGGCAAGCAAACATAGAAGGCACATGTTATTTTCATAAGAATATGGTACATAGAGAAACATTTACTTCAAGGAAATGGCTCACACAATTGTGAGGAAACAACTCTAGCAATTATAGGGGCTGGCATATCCCAAATTAAAGGTCAGGCAACAGACTGAAGACTTCTGCTGGTTTACGTGGTTGTAGTGGCTGATGAACCCAAAATTTGCAGGTCAGGTGGCTGGCCAGAGATTTCCGTAGGCTTACTTTCCAAGAATTGGAGATCAGACAATGAGAAGAGTGCAGGGTAGAGAAAGAGAGTGAGTTTTGCAAGAACATCCATTTATATACTGGAGGCAGGCCACATCCCCAAAGGGGCTCACCTCTCAACTGATTGGCTGCTCACATTAGATTGAAAAATGAAAGGTGATTACATAATGTCTGCCAGACCACAGAGAATCATAGCCTAGCCAAGTTGACATATAACATTAACCATCACAGGAAAGAAGTGGAGGCCAGGGTGCCCCCCCCCCCCAAAAAAAACCCACTGCCATCGAGTCAATTCCAACTCTATAGGACAGAGTAGAACTGCCCCATAGAGTTTCCAAGGAGAGCCTGGCAAATTTGAACTGCCAACCTCTTGGTTAGCAGCCGTAGTACTTAACCACTACGCCACCAGGGTTTCCGGCCAGGGTGAACAGCCAGAAAATATGGCTCATGAGCTGTAGAGGTTTGATGAAAAGAAGTATAAGATACTTTCACCTTGAACATTCAGCGATATTTCAAAAAATTGGAGTGTTAGACCTGGTCAGATTTCTCTCAAGTGTCCCTTCAACTCAGGGCCCTCATTCTGTTGGCAGTGGGTTCTGGCCTTTATAGTGACAGATGACTGCACCGTCGTTGGGTGACAGTAGGTGCAGTGGGATCTTGAGGTGCGTGTTGTGGGGCCCAGGATGATGGTGATTATGTCCATTATGGTACCCTATTAAGAAGCTGAGAAAGTTATGGAAGATATTGCATTAAATTTTATGAGTCAAGTACTCCCTGAAAATCATCCGTCTATATACCCAAACTTAATTACCATGGACTAAGCCCTGAGTTGTTTAACTTTGCTGCTAATTTGCTCATATTAAATAGCTTGTGCCTAGTGGGCTTGGGATACATTCCCAGCAATAATTAATCTAGATGAAACCAATCCTACTTTCTATTAATTAATGAATGCCTTTTCCTAATAATTAAAAGAAAATATTCATTAGCAAATTGTTAGTAATCCACCACCTATGAAAAGATAAGCTTGGGAGTGTGTCTCAAAAATTTCACAGCTTACTGGACTTATTGGCAGGATTTTTTTTTTTTTTTTAATCATCTAGTACTAAAGAGTACATGAAGGAAGGGAGGTAGGGCAGAGAGTAATGGCAAACGCCAGTGTTATTATTCAAAGTCATTACTAGTTTGAAGATTGAAGTAGCCCCAGTACAGTTATGTGCGTAGAGTGATACATGTTATGCCCTCAAAACAAGAATACTTCTTTTAGAATAAGGAGGGTAAGGGTGTAAAAGTGAATTCGATCATGCCCAAATATGAAACTGAGAGTCTGGGATTTTCCCACATGCAGAACATCATAGAGAACTCCACCAAGCAGGGACAAGTTATGGGTGAGTGTTAGCTGTCCAATTGATTGAACCAAGGTTCCAATGAAATCTTACATTCGGAGGCGGGGCCAAGATGGCGGACTAGGCAGACGCTACCTCGGATCCCTATTGCAACAAAGACACAGAAAAACAAGTGAATCGATCACATACATAACAATCTATGAACCCTGAACAACAAACACAGATTTAGAGACGGAGAATGAACTAATATGGGGAAGCAGCGATTGTTTTCAGAGCCTGGAGCCAGCGTACCAGTCAGGCAGCTTCATTAACATCCCAATAGCCTAAACCACACGGAGAACTCTGACAGGAATCTGACTGCATTTTTTTTTAGCAGATTTTCTGGAAAAACTAGTTTCCCAGTGACGGCTCGGAGACAGCAATCCACATCAAACCACTTAAAGAAGCAGATCATGACAGCTTCTCCAACCCCCCAAACAAAAGAATCAAAATCTTTCCCAAATGAAGATACAATCCTGGAATTATCAGATACAGAATATAAAAAACTAATTTACAGAATGCTTCAAGACATCACAAATGAAATAAGGCAAACTGCAGAAAAAGCCAAGGAACACACTGATAAAACTGTTGAAGAACTCAAAAAGATTATTCAAGAACATAGTGGAAAAATTAATAAGTTGCAAGAATCCATAGAGAGACAGCATGTAGAAATCCAAAAGATTAACAATAAAATTACAGAATTAGACAACACAATAGGAAGTCAGAGGACCAGACTCGAGCAATTAGAATGCAGACTGGGACATCTGGAGGACGAGGGAATCAACACCAACATAGCTGAAAAAAATCAGATAAAGAATTAAAAAAAATGAAGAAACCCTAAGAATCATGTGGGACTCTATCAAGAAGGATAACCTGCGGGTGATTGGAGTTCCAGAACAGGGAGGGGGGACAGAAAACACAGAGAAAATAGTTGAAGAACTCCTGACACAAAACTTCCCTGACATCATGAAAGACGAAAGGATATCTATCCAAGATGCTCATCGAACCCCATTTAAGATTGATCCAAAAAGAAAAACACCAAGACATATTATCATCAAACTCGCCAAAACCAAAGATAAACAGAAAACTTTCAAAGCAGCCAGGGAGAAAAGAAAGGTTTCCTTCAAGGGAGAATCAATAAGTTCAGACTACTCAGCAGAAACCATGCAGGCAAGAAGGGAATGGGATGACATATACAAAACACTGAAGGAGAAAAACTGCCAACCAAGGATCATATATCCAGCAAAACTCTCTCTGAAATATGAAGGCGAAATTAAGATATTTACAGATAAACACAAGTTTAGAGAATTTGCAAAAACCAAACCAAAGCTACAAGAAACACTAAAGGATATTGTTTGGTCAGAAAACCAATAATATCAGATATCAGCACAACACAAGGACACAAAACAGAACATCCTGATATCAACTCAAATAGGGAAATCACAAAAACAAACAAATTAAGATTAATTAAAAAAAAATACACATAACAGGGAATCATGGAAGTCAATAAGTAAAAGATCACAATAATCAAAAAGAGGGACTAAATACAGGAGGCATAGAACTGCCATATGGAGAGTGATACAAGGCAATATAGAACAATACAAGTTAGGTTTTTACTTAGAAAAATAGGGGTAAATAATAAGGTAACCACAAAAAGGTATAACAACTCCATAACTCAAGATAAAAGCCAAGAAAAACGTAACGACTCAACTAACATAAAGTCAAACATTATGAAAATGAGGATCTCACAATCTACTAAGAAAAACGTCTCAGCACAAAAAAGTATGTGGAAAAATGAAATGGCCAACAACACACATGAAAAGGCATCAAAATGACAGCACTAAAAACTTATTTATCTATAATTATGCTGAATGTAAATGGAATAAATGCACCAATAAAGAGACAGAGAGTCACAGACTGGATAAAGAAACACGATCCATCTATATGCTGCCTACAAGAGACACACCTTAGACTTAGAGACACAAACAAACTAAAACTCAAAGGATGGAAAAAAGTATATCAAGCAAACAATAAGCAAAAAAGAAGAGGAGTAGCAATATTAATTTCTGAGAAAATAGACTTTAGACTTAAATCCACCACAAAGGATAAAGAAGGACACTATATAATGATAAAAGGAACAATTAATCAGGAAGACATAACCATATTAAATATTTATGCACCCAATGACAGGGCTGCAAGATACATAAATCAAATTTTAACAGAATTGAAAAGTGAGATAGATACCTCCACAATTATAGTAGGAGACTTCAACACACCACTTTCGGACAAGGACAGGACATCCAGTAAGAAGCTCGATAGAGACACGGAAGACCTACTTACAACAATCAACCAACTTGACCTCATTGACTTATACAGAACACTCCACCCAACTGCTGCAAAGTATACTTTTTTTTCTAGTGCACATGGAACATTCTCTAGAATAGACCACATATTAGGTCATAAAACAAACCTTTGCAGAGTCCAAAACATCGAAATATTACAAAGCATCTTCTGAGACCACAAGGCAATAAAACTAGAGATCAATAACAGAAAAACTAGGGAAAAGAAATCAAATACTTGGAAAATGAACAATATCCTCCTGAAAAAAGACTGGGTTATAGAAGACATCAAGGAGGGAATAAGGAAATTCATAGAAAGCAACAAGAATGAAAATACTTCCTATCAAAACCTCTGGGACACAGAAAAAGCAGTGCTCAGAGGCCAATTTATATCAATAAATGCACACATACAAAAAGAAAAAAGAGCCAAAAAGCAGAGAACTGTCCCTACAACTTGAACAAATAGAAAGTGAGCAACAAAAGAATCCATCAGGCACCAGAAGAAAACAAATAATAAAAATTAGAGCTGAACTAAATGAATTAGAGAACAGAAAAACAATTGAAAGAATTAACAAAGCCAAAAGCTGGTTCTTTGAAAAAATTAACAAAATTGATAAACCATTGGCTAGACTGACTAAAGAAATACAGGAAAGGAAACAAATAACCCGAATAAGAAACGAGAAGGACCACATCACAACAGAGCCAAATGAAATTAAAAGAATCATTTCAGATTATTATGAAAAATTGTACTCTAACAAATTTGAAAACCTAGAAGAAATGGATGAATTCCTGGAAAAACACTACCTACCTAAACTAACACATTCAGAAGTAGAACAACTAAACAGACCCATAACAAAAAAAAAGAGATTGAAATGGTAATCAAAAAAGTTCCAACAAAAAAAAGCCCTGGCCCGGATGGCTTCACTGCAGAGTTCTACCAAAATTTCAGAGAAGAGTTAACACCACTACTACTGAAGGTATTCCAAAGCATAGAAAATGATGGAATACTACCCAACGCATTCTATGAAGCCACCATCTCCCTGATACCAAAACCAGGTAAAGACATTACCAAAAAAAGAAAATTATAGACCTATATCCCTCATGAACATAGATGCAAAAATCCTCAACAAAATTCTAGCCAATAGAATCCAACAACACATCAAAAAAATAATTCACCTTGATCAAGTGGGATTTATACCGGGTATGCAAGGCTGCTTTAATATCAGAAAAACCATTAATGTAATCCACCACATAAATAAGACAAAAGATAAAAACCACATGATCTTATCAATTGATGCAGAAAAGGCATTTGACAAAGTTCAACACCCATTTATGATAAAAACTCTTACCAAAATAGGAATTGAAGGAAAATTCCTCAACATAATAAAGGGCATCTATGCAAAGCCAACAGCCAATATCACTCTAAATGGAGAGAAGCTGAAAGCATTTCCCTTGAGAACGGGAACCAGACAAGGATGCCCTTTATCACCACTCTCTTTCAACATTGTGCTGGAAGTCCTAGCCAGGGCAATTAGGCTAGACAAAGAAATAAAAGGTATCTGGATTGGCAAAGAGGAAGTAAAGTTATCACTATTTGCAGATGACATGATTATATACACAGAAAACCCTAAGGAATCCTCCAGAAAACTACTGAAACTAATAGAACACTTTGGCAGAGTCTCAGGATATAAAATAAACATACAAAAATCACTTGGATTCCTCTACATCAACAAAAAGAACACCAAAGAGGAAATAACCAAATCAATACCATTCACAGTAGCCCCCAAGAAGATACAATACTTAGGAATAAATCTTACCAAGGATGTAAAAGACCTATACAAAGAAAACCACAAAGCTCTACTACAAGAAATTCAAAAGGACATACTTAAGTGGAAAAACATACCTTGCTCATGGATAGGAAGACTTAACATAGTAAAAATGTCTATTCTACCAAAAGCCATCTATACATACAATGCACTTCCGATCCAAATTCCAATGTCATTTTTTAATGTGTTGGAGAAACAAATCACCAACTTCATATGGAAGGGAAAGAAGCCCTGGATAAGTAAAGCATTACTGAAAAAGAAGAAGAAAGTGGGAGGCCTCACTCTACCTGATTTCAGAATCTATTATACAGCCACAGTAGTCAAAACACCCTGGTACTGGTACAACAACAGGCACATAGACCAATGAAAGAGAATTGAGAACCCAGATATAGATCCATCCACGTATGAGCAGCTGATATTTGACAAAGGACCAGAGTCAGTTAATTGGGGAAAAGATAGCCTTTTTAACAAATGGTGCTGGCATAACTGGATATCCATTTGCAAAAAAATGAAACAGGACCCATACCTTACATCATGTACAAAAACTAACTCCAAGTGGATCAAAGACCTAAACATAAAGACTAAAACGATAAAGATCATGGAAGAAAAAATAGGGACAACCCTAGGAGCCCTAATACAGGGCATAAACAGAATACAAAACATTACCAAAAATGATGAAGAGAAACCCGATAACTGGGAGCTCCTAAAAATCAAACACCTATGCTCATCTAAAGACTTCACCAAAAGAGTAAAAAGACCACCTATAGACTGGGAAAGAATTTTCAGCTATTACATCTCTGACCAGTGCCTGATCTCTAAAATCTACATGATTCTGTCAAAACTCAACCACAAAAAGACAAACAATCCAATCAAAAAGTGGGCAAAGGATATGAACACACATTTCACTAAAGAAGATATTCAGGCAGCCAAGAGATACATGAGAAAATGCTCTCGATCATTAGCCATTAGAGAAATGCAAATTAAAACTACGATGAGATTCCATCTCACACCAACAAGGCTGGCATTAATCCAAAAAACACAAAATAATAAATGTTGGAGAGGCTGCGGAGAGATTGGAACTCTCATACACTGCTGGTGGGAATGTAAAATGGTACAACCACTTTGGAAATCTATCTGGCGTTATCTTAAACAGTTAGAAATAAAACTACCATACAACCCAGAAATCCCACTCCTGGGAATATACCCTAGAGATACAAGAGCCTTCACACAAACAGATATATGCACACCCATGTTTATTGCAGCTCTGTTTACAATAGCAAAAAGTTGGAAGCAACCAAGGTGTCCATCAACGAATGAATGGGTAAATAAATTGTGGTATATTCACACAATGGAATACTTAGGCATCGATAAAGAACAGTGACGAATCTCTGAAACATTTCATAACATGGAGGAATCTGGAAGGCATTATGCTGAGCGAAATTAGTCAGAGGCAAAAGGACAAATATTGTATAAGACCACTATTATAAGATCTTGAGAAATAGTAAACCTGAGAAGAACACATACTTTTGTGGTTACAAGGAGGGGAGGGAGGGAGGGTGGGAGAGGGTTTTTTATTGAATAATCAGTAGATAAAAACTACTTTAGGTGAAAGGAAAGACAAGACTCAATACATGGAAAGTCAGCTCAATTGGACGACCAAAAGCAAAGAAGTTTCCGGGATAAAATGAATGCTTCAAAGGTCAGCGGAGCAAGGGCGGGGGTCTGGGGAACATGGTTTGAGGGGACTTCTAAGTCAATTGGCAAAATAATTCTATTATGAAATCATTCTGCATCCCACTTTGAAATGTGGCATCTGGGGTCTTAAATGCTAACAAGCGGCCATCTAAGATGCATCAATTGGTCTCAACCCACCTGGATCAAAGGAAAATGAAGAACACCAAGGCCACACGACAACTAAGAGCCCAAGAGACAGAAAGGGCCACATGAACCAGAGACCTACATCACCCTGAGACCAGAAGAACTAGTTGGTGCCCGGCCACAATCGATGACTGCCCTGACAGGGAGCACAGCAGAGGACCCCTGAGGGAGCAGGAGATCAGTGGGATGCAGACCCCAAATTCTCATAAAAAGACCAAACTTAATGGTCTGACTGAGACTAGAGGAATCCCGGCGGCCATGCTCCCCAGACCTTCTGTTGGCACAGGACAGGAACCATCCCCGAAGACAACTCATCAGACATGAAAGGGACTGGTCAGAGGGTGGGAGAGAGACGCTGATGAAGAGTGAGCTAATTATATCAGGTGGACACTTGAGACTGTGTTGGCAACTCTTGTCTGGAGGGGGGAAAGGAGGATAGAGAGAGAGGGAAGCCGGCAAAATTCTCACGAAAGGAGAGACTGAAAGGGCTGACTCAAGAGGGGGAGAGCAAGTGGGAGTACGGAGTAAGATGTATGTAAACTTATATGTGACAGACTGATTGGATTTGTAAACGTTCACTTGAAGCTTAATAAAAGTTAATACAAAAAAAAAGAAAAGAAAGAAATCTTACATTCAACTGAGTTCAGGGCCCTAACAGGTCAGTTGGCTTGGACACGTTGCCTGACCCAGACAGTACCTCTTGCCACCGACTTTTCAAAGTCAAGATAGAGCTTGAGTATGAAAGGCTTACTGTGTGCACTCCCATTATTGGTGACTACCCTAAAGCGGGTGTGGAACGACTATAGCCTCAGCGTCAGTTTCATCTGCACACAGAGCCCACATTCCAAATGCTGGAGGTAACTGTGCAAACATCCTTCTTTGGCAAGAACACATCTTTTCAAAGCTGTTGTAAACCATTGATGAGTTGTTGAAATCTCTGAAGTTCTCACTGAGCTCAGGGAACACTGGGTTCTCACAGAGGCCATTTACGCCCCATGACTCATACAATTTCCCTGGATTGTTTGCTGACCCCCTTATGAGATAAGGCTCAGATACATGCCTATGGAGATATTTTCAAAAGATTCTCATTATTGTTCTCCTTCAAATCCCCTCTTCTCCCACACTTTGGCTCTCTTATTTTCTATTACCAAAATTTTCAATTCCTATTGATTTATGCAATTCAACCTCTGATAACCTCAATGTAGATAGGCTCAACCCACTTAAGTTCAAGGAAACTCTCACCCCTGCCATCCATGTAGCAACTGAGGGCCCTCAGGCAGCACTGTCACCGTTCACTGGCTTTGTGGCAACCTTGGTTCGGTTCATTTATCTTGGACACTCAGTCTTTCATTGGATAATTATTCCTGTTCAACCAGAGACTGCTCGTTACCTGTCTAATATTCTTTCCCCTCTTGTTTAGTAAGGGGACTTTATTTTATATTTGGAATGATAATAAGTGCAGTCAAGGTACTACAGACAGAGTTACAAAACAGGGCTTCAAGAAAACTTTTCACCCCATCTTGTCATTTCCTTCTTCCTAGCTGGTATACAGCCAGTATGAATGGAGCTCTAGTAGTGATCTTGCAACCTTGAGCATTGAAGAACATGCTGGGGAGGGCAAGTCATAAAGCCCCAAAAAGCCTGTGGCCTCAGTGGCTTTATGGCTCCCCCACGCTGTCTTGGGACCTTACCTCAGGCCCTTTCTCTGTGAGAGGGTATATACCTCCTCCATCCTGTCTAAGCCTCCTTGGTCAAGTCACTGGTATCTAAGTGATATGCTGCATCACAGCCATGTGTGAGGCTTAAACCCAGGAATGTTTGTGAAAACACCAAGGTAGTAGCTGGGACGTAGCTGGCACTCTGTACTTTTCAGTTTCCTTGACCTGTGGCTTCAGCCTGGCCCCTCTAAAATGCCACTGGACACTTGAACTGTGACTGATCCTTGGTCCCTGGCACTGAGAGCAGAAGCTGTTTCCTTGAGTAGTTTTGAGACAAATGCGTTGATAATTTCAAGGACTAGCTTTGTGACTGAGCATCTTTTTGAGGTTAAAATAGCCCAGGCTTTCTATCAATTACAAACGTAATCTGTGAAGTGGCTCGTGTGTGCTCTTGATAAAAACGTCTTTGAGAGCCTTGCTGGTTGGCTTTGAAAGTTTTCTAAAGCAGAATGATCTGATGGAAAAACAACCAACAGGCAGCAGGGCGCACGTCGCCCCTTTTCATGTGCTTTTTTGCATTCACACATCAAAGTCACTTCAAAAATAATAAAAGAAATGATAGAAAAGAGACAGCCGCAACAGCCACACACCACAAGTCTACTATTTTAGAAGCAGAACTGTGTAGGTACAGCAAACTTGACATCAGTATTGCAAGTAACATCAGCCACATCTGGCTTTGTGCCCCCTTCTGTGATGTGAAGAAACTGTTTTAATAAGGGCATTGGGGAAAGGGAGTGTTAGTCCTCCCAGCCCTCACGGGCATCCTCCCCACCCCAAAACAGCCCCGACCTCTGTGAGGCTTCCATGTATCTGAGTTTGTCAGTTCAAAGATACGAAGCTTTAATGGCGCAAGGGCCTCTGTTTAATGTTCTTATTTGCAGCATCTGTTGCAAATGTTATAGCAGACGAACACTTGATTGGTGTTTGTGTTTTGCTTTGGGTAGTAATTTATTCATTTCCATCCCACCTCAGTGGGCTTATTGTGACTCTTACAGATAGGTATGCATGCGTACATCATGAACACAGCCTTTCCCTTATGAACATGCATACATGGGCACTTCAGGTACATGGTTTTGTCCCTTCTAGTCATGTATATAGATACATACCATGTGTATATATGCATACATACATGACACACACAGTGCTGTCCCTTACAGACATGCATTCATTCACACATCACATATGTACATATATGCATACATACATCAAGTACACGAGCCTATCCCTTAAAGACAGCCGTGCACACACACATCATGTACATACTTCTGTTTCTTACAGATACACATGCATACACACATTACCTACAGTTATATTTCTTATAGACATGCATACACATACCTTCCATAGTCAGTCCTATCTTTTACATACACAAACATACACACACACAAACACATGCACACGCATACACGCACAGGACCAGTTATGAAAGCTGTGGAGATCCCCCCTTCTAAAGCCCCTATTTGTCTGACCACAACTAAAGGCAAGGACAATTGGCCTAGAGGCAACTGAATAAGATTCAACCACCTTTAAATCTTTAATTGAGCTGTTGTCATGCCTTGCCCAGTGAACTGTGCTAGGACCCAAGGACACACGCATAAATCATACATGGCCCTTGCTCTTAAGATGCTCACAGTCTGGTGAAGCCCAAATGGCTGGGAGGCTGACACCTCTGGAGAGCCCCTCCCATTTCCATTACTTATGTGTTGTGGCCTAATGCCAGGTCAAGACCCAGCTGATACCACTATAGCTTTTTCTTTCCAGCACTGAAATCTTGAGAGATTTATAAACTTTCTGTAGTGTTCTCTGCTTTCATGTCTGCAGAAAAGAGTTAATTATGGAGAGATATTAGATATTTGATATTGCCCGATTAATCAATATGTTCTTTTAAGGATTGTATCTAAGAAATCTCTAAACAAACAAATAAAAAACCAAACCCATTGCCATGGAGTAGATTCTGACCCATAGTAACCCTGTAGAACAGAATAGAACTGCCCCCACAGGATTTCCAAGGCTTTAATCTTTATGGAAGCAGACTGCCAATTTTTTTTCCCCCCTGCGGATAGATGGTGGGTTCGAACTGCCAACTTTTACGGTTAGCCACTGAGTGCTTTAATCACTGCACCACCACACACACACACATACACACAGACTTATACACATCTATCAGAGTACTTAATAAATAGAACACCGTGGAATAGCTTTAAAGCCTACCCCTACGGAGTGGCACAATCATTAGCCAAGAAATGAAATAAAATAGCTAAAAACATATGTCTCTCTGTCTCTCTCCATCTGTCTCACCCTATATTGTATAATAAATACACATTCTAATATAATATACAATCATATATAATAAATGTTTTATAATATATCATGTATATGTATGTTTTATGTATGTATTAAACACACATACATAGAGAGAGAGAGAGAGAGAAGATCAGAAATCTGGCTTCCCAACACTTATCCCACTGAACAGCTGTACTTGTGTTTAGTGGATTATAACCGGTGATACTAATGGGTGCATGTTTGCAGGGTCAGTTTCCCTCAGTAGAGTGCCAGCTCAATGAAGGCAGGGCTTTAGTGTGCTGATTTAGGGAAAAATAGATCCTTACCTCATACCATATACAAATTAATGTCAGCCTAACTGATGTTGTAACTGTAAAACTATAAGACTTAAAACAATAACCTAGGAGAAATTAAAAGTAAATATTCACTGAAATGAAAAGGGGAAGGGGCTTTTATAACCCAAAAAGAAATAGTATAGGCCACTTTTCACAACAACAACAAAAAACTACAAACCATTCTCTGTTCAAATAAGAAAATGAAACTGAAAAGACAATGAGTCAAGTATAAAAAAAGAACAAAACAAATGAAAAAACAAAAAATCTGATCAACAGATTGAGAGATAAAGGGTGTGGTAGTTCTCCATGTGGAACTCGAATAAATGGAGAATAATAATAAGAACCCAAAGGTTAACTGGGTAAGGAGCCTAAGCAGGAATCTCAATACTTTCTTCCTTGTAAAATTTATTTTTCCTGAAGTTTGGCCATGAATAGAAGCTTGATAGTCAAAATTACCTCTGGAATTTATGCTAGTACTGTAATTATCCTCCTACTAACACTGTCGCTTATATATGAGTATATTAAATCTCATTTACAAAAGCAATTTTATTGTCCACTGAAGTTTCCGGAGAAAATTTGGAATTCGACAAAACTGCAAACTAGACATTCCAAAAAGAAAAGTGAGCCACTAAAATAGCATCTCTAGAGGTCCAACTTTCATCTTATGTTCCAAGAAACTGTACATTTAAGGGGCCATATGCTGTAGTACTGTCAGGAAAACATTAGCAATGAAAACACAATGACCATGAAGAGAGTTGGCCAGATTATTCTATTACTGCAGCAGTGTCTTTATTCCCAACATTGTTCTCCTGGGGTAGCTAAGGGTCGTCCTATAGGACCAGTGCTAACTGAACCGGTGGAGAACAGCCCAGCAGCAACAACAGCAAGGCAACTGGACAGGAGATGGAGTCGGGATAGATGGCATCCTGGCCACTACAATCATTCATGGTAGCTAAAAGACAGCAAATTTACATTATCCCAAATGAAAACAGTCATATACTGATTTTTTTTTCTTTAGAATGTTTTAATGTGTATGAAAGTGCATGGCTCATCTTTTCATTATTTTAGCAGTGTCTTTCAAAGAGCAGAAGTTCTTAATTTTACTATTGCCCAATTAATCAGTGTGTTCTTGTATGGACTGTGCCTTTGGTATAGTACCTAAGAAATCTCTGCCTAACCAACGGTCACAAAGGTTTCTTTTCTCCTAAAATTTTCATAATCCTATGCTTAAGCTTATAACAGTTTGAATTAACTTTCACAAATGGTGCTAGTTCTTTTTTTTTTATTTGCATGTGTATCGTGTCGTTCCATCACCATTTGTTTAAAAGGTTATCGCTTCTCATCTGATTGTATTTGCACCTCTGTCAAATCAGTTGTTTGTATATGTGGGCTCTGTCTTGTGTTCCATTTACGTATTTGTCTATTTTATGCTAATATCACACTTTTTCAATTGTTATAGCTGCAATGAATGTTGACATCAGGTAAGGTTAGCCCTGCAACTTAGTTTTTTTTCTTTTTTCACCCAAAATTGTTTTGTCTATTCAAGGTCCTTTGCATTTCTCCAGGATTTTTAGAATCCATTGTCACTTTTACGAAGAAAAAAAAGAAAGAAAAAAGCCAGCTGGAATTTTAAGTAGGATTGCATGGAATATATATGTCAATTATGGGAGAAATTAAATATTAATATTGAAACTTCTCCCATGCATATGTTATATCTCTATATTTAGTTAGGTCATCTTTAACTTCTCTCACAAGGTTTTATACTTTCAGTATGAAGGATTTGTGTATTACGCCAACTTTTTCCATAAATATTTTATGTATTTGATGCTATTTTAAGTGATACTCCTTTTTAATTCCAATCTTCAGTTGTTTGTTGCTGGTGTATCAATTTTGTATATAGATCTTGTATCCTGCAACTTTGCTAAACTTACTTAGTGCTTCGAGTAACTTTTCTGTATATTCCATCAGGATGTCTACATAGGCTCTTATTGTATCTGCAAATACAGTTTTAATTCTTCCTTTCCAATCTGGATATCCATCAGTTCTTTTTCTTGCCTGATTGCACCGTCTAGAACCTCCAATATTTTTTTTTTTTTTAAAGATGTAAGACTGGATAGTTTTGTCTTAATACTGATCTTGGGGGAAACACATTCAGTCTTTCACCTTTAAATATAAGAGGTGTAGATTTTTCATAGATGTCATTTATTGAGAAATTCCCTTTTATTCCTACTTTGCTGAGAGGTTTTTTTTTTTTTTTTAAACCCAAGAATGGATGTTGATTTTGTCGAATGCCTTTTTCTTCATCTTTCAGATGATCATATGCTTTTTATTTTTTTAGGAAGGTTTCTATAGCAAATTACAGTGACTGATTTTTAAATGTCAGGCCAATTTTGCTGGCTACTATTGTCTGCAGTACATAGTTGGCTTTTGATGTTTTATCCAATCTGACAAATTTTGTCATTTAATTGGATTATTAACTTAGAATTTTTAAGTTTAATAAGGTTATTGTTATGGTTAGGTTTAAATCTACCAGAATACTGTCTTTTTCTATTTGCTCCATATGATCTCCCCTCCCCCTCCTTTGTTTTACTCCTTTTCATTTGGATCAATTTTTTTTTGAATAATTCATTTTACCTTCCTGATTGGCTTATTAGCTGTAACTCTTTCTTTTGTTATTCTGTGGTATATCTCTTTAACTCAGCACAGTCTATGATCAAGCCTCCTCTCTCTTTTCAAATACTTTTTATTTCCTTATTGGGTTCTGGTTTTGATTATTGATTTACAAGTACATTTTTACAAATTGAGAAAACTAGCACTTTTTCTTGTCTTATTTGTTGTAAATACATTTGTTCCAGGTTTCCATTTTGCTTTTAATTTTATTTTTGCACTGCAGAATATTTTAAAAATTTTATGTAGCTTAATTTTATCAGTATTATTTTTCTTCATTTTTTGTTTTTTTCTGAGAAATGCCTTCTTCACTACAAGAAAATATAAATGCAATTGTAACTTGTCTTCATATTTTTTCCTAGTATTTTTCTAATACTTAAATCCTTGATCCATTTGCAATTTAACCTAATATAAGAAACAAGGCAGCTCTATCTTTTAAAATGTAAATAAATATATTTTACCTAATATTTCTTATACATCTGAAGCAAGAAAGCCTTTCTCAGGGAAATAAATTCCATACTGCCCATTTAGATAATAACCTATTTCAAGAGTAAGTACATAATTGTTTATACTTCTTAGACACTTTCGAAATTGCCTAATAACGAAAAGACAGTCTCTTTAACAACTGTTGCTGGCATAACTGGATATCCATCTGCAAAAAAATGAAACAAGGCCCATACCTCACACCATGCACAAAAACTAACTCAAAATGGATCAAGGACCTAAATATAAAATCTAAAACAATAAAGATCATGGAAGAAAAAATAGGGACAACACTAGGAGCCCTAATACATGGCATGAATGGTACACAAAACATTACTAACAATGCAGAAACACAAGAAGAGAAACTAGATAACTAGGAGCTCCTAAAAATCAAACACTTATGCGCATCCAAAGACTTTGCCAAAAGAGTAAAAAGACAACCTACAGACTGGAAAAAAAAAAAAAAAATTTGGCTACCACAAATCTGATCAGCATCTAATCTCTGAAATCTACAAGATACTGCAAAACCTCAACAACAAAAAGATGAATAACCCAATTAAAAATGGGCAAAGGATATAAACAGGTACCTCACTAAAGACATTCAAGTGGTTAACCGATACATGAGGAAATGCTCAGGATCGTTAGCCATTAAACCTAAACCTAGTGCCATCGAGTCATTCTGACTCCTAGCGACCCTATAGGACAGAGTAGAACTGCCCCATAGAGTTTCCAAGGAACCATTAGAGAAATTTCCATTAGCCATTAGAGAAATGCAAATCAAAAGTACAATGAGATACCATCTCACCCCAACAAGGCTGGCATTAATCCAAAAAACACAAAATAATAAATGTTCATTACAGCACTATTTACAATAGCAAAAAGATGGAAACAACCAAGATGCCCATTAATGGATGAATAGATAAACAAATTGTGGTATATTCACACAATGGAATACTACCCAACAATAAAGAACAATGATGAATCCATGAAACATCTCATAACATGGAGGAATCTGGAAGTCATTATGCTGAGTGAAATTAGTCGCAAAAGGACAAATATTGTAGGAGACCACCACTATAAGAACTCAAGAAAAGGTTTAAACACAGAAGAAAACATTCTTTGATGGTTACGAGGGTGGGGAGGGAGACATAGGGTATTCATTAATTAGATAGCAGACAAGGATTATTTTAGGTGAAGGAAAGGACAACATACAATACAGGGGAATTCAGCACAACTGAATAAACCAAAAGCTAAGAAGTTTCCTGAAAATAACCAAATACTTCAAAGGACAGAGTAGCAGGGGAACAGGTCTGGGGACCATGGTTTCAGGGGACATCTCGGTCAATTGGCATAACAAAGTGTATTGAGAAAACATGCTGCATTCCACTTTGATGAGTGGCATCTGGGGTCTTAAACGTTAGCAAGCGGCCATCTAAGGTGCATTACTTGGTCTCAACCCACCTGGAGCAAAGAATGAAGAACACCAAGGACACGAGGTAATTATGAGCCCAAGAGACAGAAAAGGCCACATAAGCCAAAGACTCCATCAGCCTGAGACCCGAAGAATACATGACGCCCAGCTACCACCAAGGACTGCCCTGACTGGGAATATAACAGAGAGTCCCTGATGGAGCAGGAGAAAAGTGAGATGCAGACCTCAAATACTCATAAAAAGACCAAACTTAATGGTCTGACTGAGACTGGAGAGGCCTCCAGAGGTCATGGCCCCTGGACTCTTTGTTAGCCCAAAACTAAAACCATTCTGAAGCCAACTCTTCAGACAAAAATTAGACTGGACTACAAGACATAAAATGATACTGTCGAGGAGAGTGCCTCTGAGCTCAAGTAGACACATGAGACTATGTAGGCAGCTCCTGTCTGGAGGTGAGGTGAGAAGGCAGAGGGGGATAGGAGCTGGTTGAACAAACAAGGCAAATACAGGGTGGAGAGAAGGAGTGTGCTGTCACATTGTAGGGAGAGCAACTAGAGTCACATAACAATGTGTATATGAGTTTTTGTATGAGAAACTGACTTGAGTTGTAAACTTTCACTTAAAGCACAATAAAAACAAATTTAAAAAAGAAATTGCCCAATAACATATTTTGGTCGGTCATACATAGAAATACTTTTTCTTTCTTTTTTTAATTTGTTTTCATTAACTGGCAAACTTCTTTGTTACCTGAAGATTAAGCTACCTAAGAAAGCCTCTTCTGGCCTCCATGTGGAGGAAATTTGTTCCTTGGTGTCTGTCTTTAAAATGTCGTTTTTTTATTGCTGTGTACACTTTTCTTGCTTCTTCCTTATGGGACTGTAAATGCCTTGGGAAAGGAACCATGTTTTATCTACCTAGTAGCAATAGAAAAAATCACACAATGCATAAAACAAATAAACATTTAATTAGGGAATATATGATGGGAAATTCTGAACGCTGTTGTTGTGAGGTGTTGTCGAGTTGGTTCTGACTCATAGGGACCCTATGCACAACAGAAGGAAACACTGCCCGGTTCTGTGCCATCCTCACAATCCTTATGCTTGTGCCCATTGTTGCAGCCACTATGTCTACCCATCTCATTGAGGGTCTTCATCTTTTTCGCTGACCATCTGATTACCAAAACCAAACCAAACTCATTGCCATCAAGTTGATTCCGACTCATAGCGACCCTATAGGACAGAGTAGAACTGCCCCATAGGGTTTCCAAGGAGCACCTGGTAGATTCAAACTGTTGACCTTTTGGTTAGCAGCCATAGCTCTTAACCACTATGTCACCAGGACCCTCTGATAGACATGTTTAAAAATATCCATTCATTTCTTTATTACTTGTGTTCTGTACACATTTAGAATTGATCCAAGATGACTAGATAATAATGCAATTTCTTTATATCTTAAGCACATCTGTGTGTCCAGGGTGATTTTTTTCAAACATAACATCTGTATAGATGGAACTGCTCTTTCTGAATCCTTTTTTTGCCTAAGGTTAATTCAGCACCACAGTCATGTGTATTTTGTTGGAAAATGACGCCAAGCTATGTTCAGAGGACTGCACTCTACAGAGTCCTCGAGCAGACAAACCCATTTTATTTTAAAATGATTTGCATGAAGTCTTAACTACCTGCCAAAAAACCTGCAATGAGAGATAAAATATGTGAGAATAATAAAAGGCATTTTAAATCCTCTCATCCAACACAGCTTCTCCAATCTTCCCTTAAGAAGGAAGGAAGCCATGTCTGGCCTGTCAGCATGATGTACTGTCACCTAAAATCACACCCCGTGAAACCCTGGAAAGAAAATGATATTTGTAGCTCCATTTCACACCCCTAAAACTGCATAAGTAATGTAATCCTCTTCTCTAACCCCTCTATGCAACCGGCTTTCCAGCTGCAAATTTTGGCTGCTACAGTGTCTCTTTAGAAGATAAAATTACACAGTGGTACCTAATATCTAGAATTGTGCCTCTTCCCCACTAAAGGTGTGTGTGTTTGTATGTGTGTGGTTGTGTGTGTGTTTTTGTTTGCGTGTGTTTGTGTGTATGTTTGTGTGTGTTTTTGTTTGGGTGTATGTATGTGTGTGTGTTTGTGTGTGCGTGTGTGTGTGTGTGTGTGTGTGTGTGTGGCATTTTCAAAAACAGAAGCTTCCAGTCCTCCTATTTTTGCGATTGTGTAGTGTGGCTCAAAGAATTCCATCTATCTGAACTTGGTTAAGCCCTCTCTTTTAGGACACGGTTCATCACCACCTTACTCATTTGTTATGTTATTTCAACCCTTTTCTCTTCCCCTGAAACATTCCCATCACCTTCTCTCATGATAGCATCACTGTGGCCATTTTCATTTTACCGGTACCTGCCATGTAAGAATAGACTCCTCCTTCTTTCCTCCAAATATCTGTCTTTTCAATTTAACTCCTTTCCATCCTTGATGTCTGGCAAGAAGAAATATCTTCCCTACATAATCAAATCCTTCCATCTTCTCTTCCAGGTTTGTTACTCAAATGCAGACTCTCCATCCCCATATAACACCTTCTGACTCAGAACCTGCATTCTCTCAAGGCACTCACGGAATTGGTGTGCAATCATACCTGCAGAGCACTGGTCTGCACCTCTTCTCCTCTGGCACTCCCGCTCTTGTCTGAGCCCTCCTCTAAGGTTTACAGAGATGTTTGCAGCACCTCTGAAGCACCTCTCCTCTATCCTGGTAGCTGCTCAGTGTAGCACTGTCTTATTTTACTGCTCTATTTATGAATACACAGCCTCTTTTTCCTTCATCTACTGATCCCCAAATACCTTGCAGCCTCCTCATCTATTCCTGGAAATCTTGACAGTAACCAGTGTCTTCCTTCCAACACCTATTAAATACAGAAGTTTCAGCTCTATCACACTACTTGCTATAATTATCATTACTGTAAACTTTGCTAAACTCATGGACTGCAATTATAAGCTACACATTGCTGACCAGGCTGCATTTTTGCAGCAATCATTATTCAAGTTCCTCCTGTGCATTTTCTGTCCTCTAAACACTTTTAATATATCCAACCTGAGTCAGTGTTTTAAAATATCTACTCCTGCCCAAAAAACACTGTGGGGGCTATATTAGTTATTTCTTCCTGCATAACTACCCCAGAACTAAGCAGCCTAAACCAACAAATTTTTATTTATCTCACAATTTTTCTAAGAGTCAGAAATCTAGGAGCAGCTTAAGTGGGTGGTTCTGGCTCAGAGTCTCTCAAGAGGTTGTAGTCAATATGCCAGCTGGGCTACAGTTACCTGAAGGCTTGACTGGGGCTGGAGCAGGATTCTTGAAAATATTGACATTTTGGGTCCAATAATTCTTTGTGTGAGGAGGTATTCTGTACATTATAGGACATTTAACACCACCCCTGTTCTTTACTCACTTGTTGCCAAGTCCCTGGGGAGCAAAATCACTCCCATTTAAAAACCACTGAGTTAGAGGATCCGCTTTCGAGATGTCTCACTCACACAACTGTTGGCTAGGGGCATCTGTTCTGTTATGGATTGGATTGTGTACCCCCAAAATATGTGTCAACTTGGCTAGGCCACGATTTCCAGTACTGAGTGGTTGTCCACCATTTTGTGATCTAATTACTCTATGTGTTATAAATCCTAACCTCTATGATTTTAATAAGGCAGGACTCAATCTATAGGATTAGGTTGTATCTTGAGGCAATCTCTTTCAAGATACAAAAGAGAGAATCGAGCAGAGAGGAGGGGAACCTCATACCACCAAGAAAGAAGCACCAAGAGCAGAGTGTGTGATTTAGACACAGGGTCCCTGCACTAAGAAACTCCTAGACCCAGGGCAAGATTGATGACAAGGGTCTTCCCCCAGAGCAGAGAGAGAAAGAAAGCCTCCTGGAGCTGGCATCCTGAATTTGGACTTGTAGCCTCTTTCTAGACTGTAGAGAATAAATTTCTGTTTGTTAAAGCCATCTATTTGTGGTATTCCTGTTACAGCAGCACTAGCTAAGACAAGTTTCTTGCCAATGGACTTCTCCACAGGGCTACTTGTCCTATGACGTGGCAGCCAGCTTTCCCCAGAGTTGAATGAAACAAGATAACAAAGAGGAAATCGTGATGTCTTTTTATGAACTTTTCTTGGAACTCACACCCTGCCACTTATATTCTATTGGTTTGAACTGAACCATTAAGTCAATCCCACACTCAAAGGGAGAGGAATTAAGCTTCATTTCTTGAAAGGAGAAATATCAAAGAATTTCTGAAAATAATTTGAAAGTACCAGAGTGGCCCATATTAAAAAAAAAAAAAAAAAGCCCTTACATAGATAAAATATTCATGAATTTAGTTCATAATGTAACTGATTTCTCTCCATCACTGACATCTTATTCCTTCTTAATAATTTTTTGCATCCCTTTTCTTTTGCCTCCATCATTTCTCTTTATTTTGACATATATTTTTCTATTATGCCTATTATGAAAATACAGTGGATTTGACCTGCACATCCCTAACATCTGTTTCACACAAACATCCCTTATTCTCTCAGCCCTCCTTCTTGTTCCAAACAGCCATCACCCATTGTGGCCTCCTCCTTTTGAACCTTCGCCATCCTCCCCTTACGCTTTGCACATGTTATCTTCTTCTAGGCAATCTAAACTACATAAGGAAATTAAATAAGGACACTAGAAACAGTTGGCTCAATTTTCTTACTCTTTCCCCTTTTCACCTCTCTGGTCTCCTATTGCTTCCTGCCTTTCTCAACTATCATCCTAATTATATACTTCCATCAATTATTCATTTTGTATGACAACCTGAACAAAAGTATCTTTGGTTAAGTATTTTAAGTGTCTGAAAACACTCCTTCCCAAAGTGTGAGCTCAAACTTTCTGCATCAGAATCAAGTGATAAAATGTAGAAATTCAGGCCGTGTCTGGGCAGACCAACTCCGATCTCTGGAGGTGGGGTGCAATCATCTGTACCTTTTTAAAAAGCTAAAGGTCTACTGAATCATTTTCTTTCTTTACATTATCAAGAGGAATTTTTTTCCGGGCTACTGCATTAGTTTCTTAGGGCTCCTGTACCAAATTAACACAAATTGGGTGACCTAAAACAACAGAAATGTATTCTCTTATGGAGAAAGGATTGAAGTCATCAAGGATTTCATTTTACTTGGATCCATAATCAATGCCCATGGAAGAAGCAGTCAAGAAATCAAACAACACATTGTATTGGGTAAATCTGCTGTAAAAGACCTCTTTAAAGTGTTGAAAAGCAAAGATGTCACATTAAGGAATAAGCTGTGCCTGACCCAAGCCATGGTGTTTTCAATTGCCTTATACGCATGTGAAAATGGACAATGGATAAAGAAGACTGCAGAAGAATTGATGCCTTTGAATTATAGTGATGATGAAGAATATGGAATATACCATGGACTGCCAGGAGAATGAATAAAGCCATCTTGGAAGAAGTACAGCCAGAATGCTCATTAGAGACAAGGATGACAAGACCTTGTCTCATATCCTTTGGACATTTTATTAGGAGGGACCAGTCCTTGTAGAAGGACACCATGCTTGATAAATTAAGGTGTCAGGGAAAAAGAGGGAAACTGTCAATGGGATGGATTGACACAGTGGCTGCAACAATGGACTCAAACATAGCAACGATTGTGAGGATGGTGCAGGATGGAGCAGTGTTTCATTCTGTTATACATGGTATTGCTATGAGGCAGATTGACTCAATGGCACTAACAACAACAGTCCTGAAGACTAGAATTCTGAAATCCAGGTGTCAATAGGGCCATGCTCCCTCTGAGGTCTGTAGGAAAGAATGCTTCCTTGACTCTTCTAGTTTCTGGTGTTTGCTAGTAATCCTTACAATCCACTGGATTATAGTTGCATTCCTCAAATTTCTGTTTCCATCATCACACAACATTCTTCATGTGTGTTTCTGTGACCACATTTCTTTCTCCTTAAAAGGACACCAGTCCTTGGAGTAGGGCCTATCTCTACCTATTATGATCTCATGTTAACCTGATTACCTCTGCAAAGACCCTATTTCTAAATAAGGTTACTTTCTCAGATACCAGGGATTAGGATGTGAGCACACTTTCTTTTTAGGATACATAATTCAATCTGTAACAACTACCAAGGAGAAAATTCTACACCAAACTTTTTCTGCCTCTGAAAAAGAAACAATTAGTTATATAAACTAATGCAGACACATTATCCAGCACCTGTGTGAAACTTCTAAATTTATAGATAATATCTGTGACACTAAGAGGCAGAATTACTGCATATTTACCCACTATGAATCACTTTTCCCACCAAAATCTGAGCTTCACTCTTATGACTCCCTTTTTATTAGCTGGTGAGACTAAGAAACAACATAGTAAGTCCCACTGCCTTTTTTTTTTTTTTTTAATAAATTAATAGCTGTTTGGGAGCAGCTAGCAGCTGTAAGCATAGTCCAGGGCCAACATTCTGGTTACTAAACAGCAGTCTATGCAAACTCTTAGGTCAAGGTTATTACAGCAATCACTCAACACTAATGGTGAGAAGGAAACCCTGGTGGCGTAGTGGTTAAGTGCTATGGCTGCTAACCAAAGGGTCAGCAGTTCGAATCTGCCAGGTGCTCCTTGGAAACTCTATGGGCCAGTTCTACTCTGTCCTATAGGGTCGCTATGAGTCGGAATCAACTCGACGGCACTGGGTTTGGTTTGGTTTGGTTTGAAGGGTGAGAACTACGCTGCACAGCTGGTGAAGAAAACAATGCATACACATACACACACTGTGATTCAGGGTCTAGGTCACACTAGGAATTATGTTTCCATTGAACTCCAAGTAATCCCAATGTACTACCTAGCCCCATGCATCTGGCTTGATTGACTGAACAGGGTTAATTTCCTGGGAATTCTTGGACTTAGCTGAGCCTTTGAGAAGCTTACAGGAGTACAATCTGCTGCAAAGAGTTCTTTACTACTCAAGTCCATCATTACAGCCATGAGGTTATCTATGAGTTATTTCAAGAAAGTGTATGTTTCACTGTGATGGGAAGTTAAATAACATTTGTCATATACTTGAACATTTTAGGAATACGCTTAAACATTATGATCTAGAAAGAAGATTAATATAAACCACATGTGGAGGGTGACAGAAATGGGAAGACAGCGCAGGTCAAGGAATCCTCCCACCCTTTTCTGTTCACAGAAATAAGAAAAGACTAAGCACAAATGACCACCCTGCATATTCTTCTTCGCTCATGGCTCCCCTAAGACTCACTGATGACTCCTGTTTACTTGCCTCTATACAATCCCTGGGTGATGTAAATGGTTAATGTGCTTGGCTGCTAAATGAAATTTTGGAGGTTTGAGTCCACTCAGAGGCTCCTAGGAAGAAAGGCCTGGTGATCTACTTCCAAAAAAATGTCACTGAAAAGTCTATGGAGCACCGTTGTCTCCTGACACACATGGTATCACCATGATGGTGATGGATAAAACCCCAGACCGTCTGCTTTTTTGTTTGTTTGTTTTTGAGGTGTTCCTCAAAGGGCCTAGAGCAGTCAGCTGTTTGGTCAAGGGACAGTTGGGATGGGAGAGGCAAGGGGCACTTATCTCAGTCCCCAATAACACCTTCTAACTCTATCACATTCTTTCTTATGGGCAATTGCTGTCTTTTCAATGGTACGCAAAGTGTCACACGAATACAGTTTCAGGTGTTCTCCCTGCATCATTTCAGCTAAATTGCAGACCCATTAACCCATTGCCGTCAAGTCAATTCCAACTCATAGTGACACTATAGGACAGGGAAGAACTGCCCCATAGTGTTTCCAAGGAGCGCCTGGTAGATTCAAACTACCAATCTTTTGGTTAGCAGCCGTAGCTCTTAACCACTATGCCAACAGGGTTACCAAACTGCAGATATTAATCCCTAATTTTATAGAAACTCTGGAGCCACCATGGATATTTGTTTAAACTACGTTCTGTTGTAAGATGACAGCTTTTATCTCCAGGTTCTACACTGGGAGGGTGTGGTGCTCCATGAGACAGGAAAAATAACACGGAAGAGAAGTAGCTTAGAGATCTCTCTCAACACAGAAGGCTTGTTTTTTGTTGGTGCTGATTTTTTTTATACCTACCCCCACAGAGGGCTGCAATCTCCTGCTGCAGCCTTAGCAAGAGAAAAGCAGAGGACTGTGGGAGCATGAGCATTCGAGGAGGCCATGCTCACATATCCTGAAAGGTCTGCTCTGCCCTGAACTTATACACTGCAATCAGAAACAAATAGCATGAGCAATAGAAATATATTTGTGCAGCTGACAATTGTTGGAACAGAAAAATTTTATGCACTAAAGAATAACTTCTGAGCAGTCAAAGATGAAGAACATCAGAAAGGAACTGGAGCAAAGAGGGCAGGCTACGTTGTAGAAATAAGTCACAGGGTAAGTGGGACATGCAGACTGGGGCTTCAAAAGCAAAGAGTAATTCAAATTAGGCCAAGACAGTGGCCTTCATCAGCTACCCAAGGATAAGGGTTCACTGATACACTTGACCTGGCAATGTGGATCGATTGATCCCACACTTGAGAAAAGATGCTGGAAGGGGACTATTCTCTGGCTGTGACAGGACTTGGGAAGATTAATTCCTCCAATTATATACGACAAGCTTTTCAACTATTGCTTAAATGTTGCTACAACAGCATAGATGAGATGCTTCTAAGAGTACCTGGTAGTGGACACTTGTAATTTAAGAGTTTTCTCTTATGGCCTTTCTGATATGACTCATTAAAATGCTTAGGAAGAAAGAGAAAAACATGAAAACACACAGTAGCAATGTGGAAAAGCCGGGCACCCTTTGTCATAGCATCAACGAGCTCTGCTAACATGTTAAAGCAAAACATTTTGAATTGAGGAAAAAAAAAAAATGTCCAGGCTTTACTTCACCTAATAGAGTCCACCTGAATAAAAAGATGGGCCAGGAGAATTTCAGTTAAACTTAGATGGTAAAACCAAGGCCCTCATCTCTGCTTTAACCCCGCAGGGAAAACATCGTGTTTCAAACACCAGTTATACCTTGTCTTGGCACACCCTTTTGAGATACCTGATTCTGAGTCTGTGGAAGCTATTTAACAACTTTGTAAATTGTATATATAACTAATAACAAGGCAAAATAATTCTTGTATATGGACATGCAAATTTTGTCTTCTCTGGTAGAGGTTCATTTGACTTCTCTCCCCATTATGGAAGAAACCAGGTTTACTTCTATTTTGCACATGCATTTCAGTATTCCTTATTATGAACATATCTGTTCTTTGGATTCTTCTTTAAACTGTCATAATGTTGGATTAATTTCCTCATTAATGAGTTCAAGAAAATATTTAACATGGTGAGCATTGTGGTTTTACCCTTTTTTGAAAATTATCTCCAACAGTGCGAACGAGAGTCATTTAAACAACAGTGAAAAAAATGAAAAGGCTTTAGCCCTTAAGAACAAAAGAACAAAAGAGAACAAGCAGAGTTGTCAACAGTGATTTAGAAGCTAGGAAGTTTTCAGTGATATCTGGCTTAGGAGGCTAACTGCTTAGAAACCTCACACCTAAGTGTGCACACAGGGAAGCCAACAAGAAAACAGTCCATTCCCATATGGAAAACCTAAGAAAGAACAGGAACTGAAGAACAAGGCACTCTGGGGCAGGTGAAGCCATAAAAATTTTGGCACGAAGTTTATAAAAAGAGTGTTAGATATCCATACCCACAGACCCAAGGACAGCTAACTTGTCAGCTTCAAGAAAGCTGGCAGCCAACTCATAAAGGCAGGAGGTTGGAAAAGCTATTTTTGCAGAGGAGTCCCAGGTGGTGCAAACGGCTAGACTAACAGGCTGGCAGTTAAAGTCCAGCCAGAAGTGCCCTAGAAGAAAGACTTGGCAATCTATTTTCAAAAAATCAGCCATTGAAAACCCTGTGGAGCACAGTTCTACTCTGACACGCAGGAGGTCACCATGAGTCAACTCCATGGCAACTGGCTTATACTTGCAGAAATTGACCAGAAACAGATAAAAAATGGTAACTGCTGTAAAACCCAATTGACAAGACCCACCTACATCCAGAGTTTCCAATCGGCTTTTCAATATAAATGGTTAGTTAAGGAGCAGACATTTAGGAATTGAGAGAGAGAGAGAGTGAGCTGTAAGAGAGCAGAAAAGGCAGCACAAACAAAAGTCATTTCAAAGGAACAGAGTTAAACCAGCGTGCAACCTGATAAAAAACTGGAAGCCAAGACTAAGCCCAGGGACCTGCTAGAGAGAGAACTGATGCTTACACAGGATGTTTGAATGTGGCAATGGGGTCATTTCATACTAATGGGGAAAGGGTACATTATTTAATAAGCAGTGTTTGGAAATCAGATCACTTTGGGGGGAAATTTAATAAAATTGGAATACAAAAATTCTAAATGGATTCATGTTTCTCCAAAGTTACACAGTTTGGAAGTCTTAGACCTTGTGACCTAGTTAATGAGCTATAATCTGTTATTGTGCATGCCATGGGATACTTTTAAAATCATATTTTCAAAGATTCTTTTGTTGTAAGGGAGAATAAATGATATATATAAATTTATATTAAATTTTTTTTGTTATATAAAATTTATAGTATACAAAGGCAATCATCCTTTTAAAGATGAGTAACTCATGGCCAATCTGGTCTCCTCTTCTGCCTTCCCAGTTAGTTTAAAGCAACTGCTTATCATTTCATTCATATATAGCTCAGAATCTATCTCTAAATGCCTAAATGACAAATATCTCTGTCTCTCTCACTCTCTTTGTGTATATATATAATCTCACCTAAAATTAACAATTCTTCTTCAAGTAGTCAAATATCTAACCAATTTTCACATTACTGATCATTTTATAAATGTTCAAATTATTTTTGTATTTTTTTGTTGGTTTCAGTTAGGATTCAACTAAATTCCACACATTGCAATTCACTGATAGTTTTCTTAAGTCTCTTTTATCCTATAGCTCTCTGCCTCTCTCTCTTTTTTTGTTTCGTTCTCTTTCTTTTTTCTATATATTTGTGGAGTAGTATCTCAAGATTGTAAACAGTGTGGGAAGGGTGCTTCACTTAATATTTTTAAGTGGAAATGAAATATATAAGACATGTAAGACTCCTGATTCATGAAAGATACCTGTGCACACATACTCGCTCACACACAAGCTCAAAAATGCAAGCCTAGAAGGCTGAACACCACTTTAAGTTCAAAGACTACAGCCCTCAGTAGCACTTTACACCTCACCTCAACATAAATAAAACAAATATCCTAATGGCTAGACCAATGAGCAACATCAGGATAAACAGAGAAAAGGTTGAAGTTGTTAAGGATTTCATTTCACTTGTATCCATAATCAATGTTCATGGAAGCAGCAGTCAAGAAATCTAGCTTGGTATTGCATTGGGCAAATTTGCTGCAAAAGGCCTCTTTAAAGTGTTAAAAAGCAAAGATGTCACTTTGAGAGCTAAGGTGAGCCTGGCTCCAGCCATGGTCTTTTAAATCACTTTATATGCATGCAAAAGCTAGACAATGAATAAGGAAGACCAAAGAAGAGTTGATGCCTTTGAATTATGGTGTTGGTGAAGAATATTGAATATACTATGGACAGCCAGGAGAACAAACAAATCTGCCTTGGAAGAAGTACAGCCAGGATGTTTCTTAGAAGCAAGGATGGTGACGCTTCATCTCACTTTGGGTATGCCATCAGGAGGGACCAGTCCCTGGAGAAGGACATCCTGCTTGATAAAGTAGATGGTTAGTGAAAAAGAAGAAGACCCTCAGCAAGACAGATTGACACAGGGACGGCAACAATGGGCTCAAACAAAGCAATGACTGTGAAGGACAGCTACATGTAATTCTGTTGTCGCTATGAGTCACTACGAGTTAGAACTGACTTGATGGAACCTAGTAACAGAAGACTGATGTGAAAAATTCAAAAATGTTAAAGACTTTCTGTGTTTTAATGGTTATGAATGACCTTTATTTTCCTATTCATATGTAGCTATATTTTACAGTAAACATAGGTTACCTCAGAAAAAGAAAGGCAGACTGAAAATATAAGAATTCCAGTTTTATAGCAAAGACTTTGTATTATAGTACATAAAATTACTGTAACAGTTTCTGTTAAATCACAAAACCTGTTCTAATAAGAGTAGAAAGGATGAATTAGTTAATACTTGCAAGGTACTTTAAAAATATTAAGTCTGTGTGACATTATGTCATCTTGTTTATGACATATTACTAATGTATTTTATTTATCTGCCATTTGAAGTAGAACTTAATGAATTAATAAACATAATATCCACTCGTGTTTAATGAAGAACTTTTAAAATGACTCATCTAAATGATTCTGTTATAATTTATAATAATAATTGCATTTGGTGTTTTTATTGCATTTGTTCCTTGAAAGTATTTTGCAAACACCTAGTTAGTTAATTCTTAATACATCCATCTTCAGGTAAAAATAGATAAAAGGTGTTCTTGCTGTTTCTCTACTATTACCCAGGCTAGACACAAAGATGACCTGAAAGTCTCATTCTTGTGCAGTCTCTGATTTTGCTTTTGAGTTCAGGATTAGATATTGGTAGAACTCAGAGGGGAATCCTAAGAAACATCACCATAGAGTCCAGTGTTTAACTTGTTCTTTGTGAATGAGGCCAAGTGGCTTAAATGACTGCAGCTTCAGCGTTTTACTAATCACAAGTGTGTCATCAACTGGATTAAATGACCAAGACTATTTTAGCCATTACCATGAAATTCCTACAGCTGGGAAAAACTCCCCATCCCTGCCCCAAAGACATTGTTTCAAATGACAACATGAGCATAGCTTCTCTGTTTTTTAATGCTCGCGTTAAACCATATCTCGTGGTAACTTTGAATAATTTCACACAAAATTGAAAGAGACATTTCATTCTGCCGTTCAATGTCATTGGCCTTCTACAATGGTTGGAATGGCCAAATATGTTGATGACTGGACCCACGATCACCAGATCTGCTCTTTACATGAGTAAACGGTATTCTGTGCTCAGTTTAAAGTCTTCATATATAAAGAGACACTAAGTAGTGGATCATTAAATTTGTTCTTTTCATGCGGAAATGATAGAATTCAAGGGAAACTTTCCAAATAAAATATTTTACTTTTACATGCTCATTGAGGTGATTTTTTTTTTTTTTTAATTTGATTTTCAGAAACCCCTTGGAATGTGACTTTGGATGTTCAGATTACAGGTATCTGGCAAGAAGTCATTCACAGCAATAGATCTGATGTTGTACTTGTCATCATTCAGGAACACCACGTAGGTATTAACCACAATTCATTTTAGCCTACAGGTCAGTCTGAGCATGCGTGGGACTAGGCTAACAATTATTGCTCATGGTGTGAGCATTTTAATGGCAAATATTTCCAAGGGCATGTGAAATATAATATTTTATTTTTCATGAGATGGACTTAACTCTGGGTTAAAGTTAAGTCCATCTAAATGCCTTATCCTTAGCCTCATTCCAAGTCTCCAATCTAGATGCATTGTTCATAGAATAATCAATTGTACCTTTGAACACGGTGTGAAAACAGGCGTGATACTACTATTAACCTTTATTGAAGGAATCATATCAGCCATATAAGAAGACTATTTCATCCAGGGATGGCATTTTTACAGGAAGCATGCACCTGATTGAACGTCATTGTATATTTTTCCCCTTCCTATCTAGCTTTATTCTAAAATTTTGGAGCAATTCCAAACTCACAGGAAATTTGCCAGTATAGTACAAGGAAATTTTTTCCCGAAAAATTTTCAAGTTGCTGACTTGATAAGCTTTAGCGTACATTTCCTACAAACAAGGATATTTTCCTTCATGAAGACAACACACCACTGATATTAGATAATTAGTATTGTTACAATACTACTTATCTAATGCTTAAAATACATACATGTTTCCCCAATTGTTCCAGTAATGTCCTCTGTAACAACAGGATCCAGTTTAGAATTAAGCATCACACATAGCCCTCACATCCCTTCAGCTTTCTTTCGTCTGAGACTTTTGTCTTTCCTTGACTTTCATTACTTTGAAACTTTTGAAGATTAAAGATCAGCTTTTTTGTAGAACATCTTTTGATTCAGCATTTTCTGATGCTTCCTCATATTACATGCAGGTATGCATTATAAAAAGAATTATACAAGTGCCATATTCTTCCTATCCACATGTATTCTATAAGGTGGATCATGGATTTGACTGGTCCCATAACTAAGAATGTTCACTTTGATTACTCGACTAAGATGGTGTCTGACAGACTTCTCTGTGAATGTTCTCTTTCCATTTGAATTAAGAAGTATTTTGTGGAAAGACACCCTGAAACTGTAAATATTTATATTATTCATTTATTTCTATATATATCAGAATAATAGACTCATTGTTTCTTATTTTATTCAATGAGCTATAATCTATATAGCTCTATAATCTATATTACTATCATTATTCCTTATGATGTTCTCAATTTTTCCCAAATTTGGCCAGGGCGAGCTCCTTTAGCAGACTTCTATGTCCTTTTAATATGTTCTCATCATTCTCTGAGAGCATTCTTGCTTTCTGGTACAAAAATATATTCTAGACCTATCTCGCACTTTTCATGCTCCAGTCCTGGAATCAGCCATTTTTTCAAGGTACTCTTGTTAAGTCTGCAGTATAATGGCATTTCAAAGGCAAGATTTAGAATGTCACAGCTCCCAGATCCTCTCAGTTGACAGAGCTAGGGAATGCACCCATACCACAAACACACACACAGTTACATCCATATTTATCTTGATAATCAACTGTCTGTATTAAAAACCACAAGTTAAAAGTGATAGCTCAAATTGCAATCACACGCCACAGAGTTCATCCTGTTTTTCTCATTTCCTTTATATTTAACTATCTTTCCTACTTAATTGTGCTCATGAGGAACCTGTACATAAATAAAGAGGCAGTTATTTGAACAGAACAGGGGATGCTGTTGTTGTTGTAAGGTGCCATCGAGTAGGCTCTCACTCATAGCCACTCTATATACAATAGAATGAAACACTACCTGGTCCTGCACCATCCTAACAATCTTTTTGCAGCAACTATGTCAATCCATCTCCTTGAGCATCTTCCTCTTTTTTGCTGACCCTCTACTTAACCAAGTATGATACCCTTCCCCAGGGACTGATCCCATCTGACAATATGTTCAAAGTATGTGAGAGGTAGTCTCACCATCCTTGTTTCTAATGAACGTTCTGGTAGTACTTCTTTCAAGACAGATTTGTTCATCCTTTTGGCAGTCCATGGTATATTCTTCTCCAACACCACAATTCAAAGGTGTCGCTTTCTCTTCGATCTTCTTTATTCATCACCCAGCTTTCGCATGGATATGAGGCAATTAAAAACATCATGGCTTGGGCAGGAGCACCTTAGTTTTCAAGATGGCATGTATGCTTTTCAACACTTTACAGAGGTCTTTTGAAACAGGTTTGCCCAATGCAATGCATCTTTTGAT
Organism: Elephas maximus indicus; assembly: GCF_024166365.1. NCBI lineage: Eukaryota > Metazoa > Chordata > Mammalia > Proboscidea > Elephantidae > Elephas > Elephas maximus. The sequence continues at coordinate 128,849,536 of NC_064826.1, forward strand.
TTCTTGACTACTGCTTCCATGGGTGTTGATTGTAGATCTAAGTAAAATGTAATCCCTGACCACTTTAATCTTTTCCCTGTTTATCATGATGTTGCTCATTGGTCTAGTTGTGAGGGTTTTTGTTTTCTTTATGTTGAGGTGTAATCCATACTGAAAGCTGTGGTCTTTGATCTTCATCAGTAAGTGCTTCAAGTCCTCTTCACTTTCAGCAAGCAAGGTTGTGTCATCTGCACAATGCAGGTTGTTAATGAGTCTTCCTCCAATCTTGATGCCCCATTCTTCTTCATATAGTCCCGCTAGGGATACTATGTTTTAAAATCAGAAAAGTTGTGTCAGGGTTGCATCCTTTCACCGCACATATTCAATCTGTATGCTGAGCAAATAATCCCAAGAAACTGGACTGTATGAAGAAGAATAGGGTATCAGGATTAGAGGAAAACTCATTAGCAACCTGTGATATGCGGATGATACAACTGTGCTTGCTCAAAGCAAACAAGACATGAAACACTTGCTGATGAAGATCAAAGGCTATAGCCTTCATTGTGGATTATGCATCAATGTAAACAAAACCAAAATCCTCACAACTAGACTAATAAGCAACATCATAATAAACGGAGAAAATATTGAAGTTGTCAAGGATTTTGTTTTGCTTGGATCCACAATCAACGCGAATGGAAGCAGCAGTCAAGAAACCAAACAACATATTGCATTGGACAAATATGCTTCAAAATACCTCTTCAAAGTGTTCAAAAGCAAAGATGTCACTTTGAGAACTAAGGTCCAGCTGACCCAAGTCATGGTATTTTCAATTGCCTCATGTGTGTGTGAAAGCTGGACAATGAATAAGGAAGACCAAAGAAGAACTGATGCCCTGAACTGTGTTGGGAAAGAATAGTGAGTATACCATGGACTGCCAGAAGAATGAACAAATTTGTTTTGAGGATGGTGAGATTTCATTTCTTGTACTTTGAACATATTATCAAGAGGGACCATTCCCTGGAGAAGGACATCATGCTTGGTAAAGTTGAGGTTCAGTGAAAAAGGGAAGACCCTCAATGAGTTGGATTGACACAGTGGGGGCAACGATGAGGATGGTACAGGACTGCACATTGTTTCATTCTGTTGTCCATAGGGTCGCTAAGAGTCTGAATCAACTGGGCAACTTCTAACAACAACTACAATGAGAAACATGCCTCCCATTACCCCTAATATATTGCTTACTGATCAATCTTCCTAAATGTATCTAATCTTCTATTGTTACCACCACCACTTCCCCATGGAGATTCCTCACCCTGTTTGCCCCTTGACACTCTGCAGTAAGCTGTCTCTACATGTGGACCCTTCCTCACCTCTTTGGCTCTGACGTTCTGCACCAGCCATTCTCTTTCTTACTGCATAAATTCATTCCTCCTACTTGGGTTCCTAATTCCAACCCTAGTCTACTGTAAAAACCCTCTCCCTTCTACTAGTCTGGATATATACTTTATCCTGCCCCATAATCTTATGACTTCAGGAATGAATTGCTTTAGAAGAAAAGAGAAAGAAGAGATGTTTTAGTTTTAGTTTATAGGGCTCACATTGGAGCTCTGGTGGCTCAGTGGTTATGAGTTTGGCTGCCAACCCAAAGGTCAGCAGTTTGAATCCACCAGCCACTCCTGGGAAATCCTATGGCCTATGAGTTGGAACTGACTTGACAGTGAGTTTGGTTTGTTTTTTGGTATATTGGTACACTACAAGTAAGCTTACGGATGTCTAGTCTGTTCTTTCAAAGCGACAATATTTTACTCAAAAAAAAAAAAAAAAAACGCCTAGTCAATTTCAACTCATGGTGACCCCATGTGTTTGTTACAGAGTAAAACTGCTCAATAGAGTTTTTCTTGGCTGAAATTTTAATAGAGACAAATTGCCAAGCCTTTCTTCCACTTTATCATTGGGTGGGTTCGAACAAGCTTTTCACCCACTCCAGCTTCCCATATTTGTGTAGGTGGAGGGTGGAAGTGTGTGGAGAACAAATAATAGTGACAGGAAACAAGTTTATGACCAAGGATAAAGCTGAGTCAAGAAGGAACATTTTCCCCACAAGGTGGCAGACTGTGAATCCCCTCTCTGTATACAGAATGGGTTTCCCCAATCCTACTACCACCTCTTTTACTACCACCTCAGATGACAGGAGGTCCTTATCAGGGAATGGGAAATACCCCAACAAGTCCAGTATGGGTATACATCTCTACAGAATCCAAAAATAACAGAAGAACTAAGGCAGGACAAAAGTTCTTGAATTTGGGTTACTGAAGCTTTCAAAATTCAGTCGAGTTCAAATCTCTAAGTTGCAAATGAGAGATCCTTTCAAATAAGCATATAGGCAAGAAAAATGTGAAGTAGAACAGAGATCATGGGACAAAGGAGAATAAAAGAGGTCAAATGAAAACCATATATAAAAATCAAGAGAGGTTAAAGTTTAATACATTACCACAGGCTCTCCTAACTAGGATTAGTGTTTCTAAATTGCTTGGTGTGTGTTACATGTAAAACAATGTGGGCTCAGGTCTTTAATTCAAGTTTTTTCAAATGATCCTATGGTTATCTTTATACACTGAAAATATGTAATTATTCTTTTTAATTGTGTTAAGAAGAAAGTGCTGGATCAATTCAAACTTGTTACTCTCCCAGGGCCCAAAGTGAGCCGGCCCCCACTGTCTTGGTAGTCTTCCCTTATCCCTAATTGTCTTGTCTTCTAGCCCCTGCAATGTACAAGATGGCAATATAATATACAACATTCTATTCATCTTTTATCTGCTCTATTTAACAAAGACAACAACTAAATATAAATGTGTTGATTAAAAAATGTGAGATATATGTTGCTATCATTTAGTGGTACCTCACGCTTCCTTCGAAGTACTTTTTGCTAATCAACATTTGAACTTGATTTTATGATTGAATACCAGGCTGATTTCTGCCAGACTTCCTGAGCATATCCCTCTACATAAAGAGATTTCTATATATTGGAAAGGAAGTTTTGACTCTCTACTGAGTCCATCTCATGAGGCCTTTAAAAATATTGAAGAAACCTATTTTATTTGAACTTTTTACATTCATCCTTCAATTTATCTTAAAACTGGACATGCTATTTTTAATTATCGATAGGCATCTTAAGATCACACCAGGAATAAAAAATAAAGGATTTTCCTTTTTTCTTTTTTATATGTAACACATAACATCTACTCATGTATACTACATACATAAGCACATTTGTATATATACTTTGTGAAGTCTTGCTTTTGCTTTTTGCCTTCCTTTCCTTCTTTCCCTAGTCTTGTTGTAATTTGACAACCCAATCTTGACTGAAGACCTTCTCAATGCACCCTTCTCCCAACCCCATAAAATTTCCACTATTACCCAAAGAATGTGGCTTATTCTTGGGTAATAACTTGTATAATTTGAGGAATTTACACTACTCCTAGTCCAGTGCTCAGACAACACAGCACCAAGCCCGTTGCTGCTAATGTCTTGTTGACCAGTTAGATTTATGACCCATTATCTCTTTGTGCCCGTGTTCTTATCCCTAAACTTTGTTTTATCTCCAGTAGTTTAGTATCTTTCTTAAAAATCTAACTGGAAGCTAAGGCTCTTTCTCTAGAATTGGGCTTCCCCCTTTTATTGTCAATTCTTTTTTACAGTTTAGGGTGGCACTTTCCAAAATATATTGCCTGAACTGAGCTCACAAGCTTCTCTGTGGACAAAAGGATCTATGGTCCAGTGACCTTGGGGAACACTTTTTACTACAAACTCCTCTTGGAAATGCACGGTACATATTGGCACGTCAACAAATCTAAAGAACTCTCTGCCAACCTTGGCGACAGCCTCCACTTTCTTCTTATCATCTATGGTATAAGAGTGTTCATGAACAGACATTGGATAAGCTGGTTAAGGGTCCTATAGCCTTCTAAACAGTACCCTGCTGACACATTCCTGATGCTTAGATATCTGAATGCTTCCACTTCTAGATTCTGGGCTCACATTTCCAACCCTTTCTTTGCCTGCTACCACTAATTACCTCTACATGAGACATATGTATCCTCTCTCCTCACTCTCCAAGTGACGGTCAATGGTGGCGCCTTTCTCAGAGCTGAGACTGGGCAAACATCCTTTCACACTCCTAGCTCTGTTGGAACATTTGAATTCTAGGATGAGGTTGCCAAAATTAATCCATTGATTTGGAACTATAATGAATGGAATTGCTTCCCCAAGGTTATTTTGAAGTTCTAATCCATATATCTATGAATATGATTCTGTTTGGAAATACGGGTTTTGTTTTGTTTTGTTTTGTTAGTGAGGCGGTTCCAGAGTAGAGTGGATCCTAATGTCTTCTGAGTGCCATTTATAGAAAGAGCAGAGTAGACACAGAGACAGTCAGGGGGAGATGTCACGTGATGGCAGAGCAGATGCTTCTATAAGCAGCAGAGGAATGCCAAGGATTGCTGGTAGCCACCAGAAGCCAGGAGAGAGACCCACATAATGGATCGACATGGCCAAGATCCTGATTTGGAGTCTGTGACGTTGATTGAGGGCATTTCTTAGTCAACACTACAGTGGAGACATTTATACCTCCCTCTGGGTAAAAAAAAAAAAAAAAATTTTTTTTTTTTTCTCTCACTAGGGAGTTGAGAGAATTGTTTAACAGCTTTCTGCAGGGTGCTATTTTTCTTTTTCTCAAGAGACAGATTAATGACTAATTATCAGGCTTAATTCTGAAGGAAGGTTAGAGTACTAGCAATATCCTGCCTCAGAGAGGTGCTACAAAGTCATGTATTGCATTTGATTATCTGAATGCAATTGGAAAAGTCATCACCACATTATAAATCAAAAGCCTTCATTATATCCATACCCAATAATTCCATTGCTAGTAGTATAATTTATAGAAAAATCATTGTGAACAAAAATGCAATTTTAGTGGTAAAAATAATGGAAGCAAACCTCATAGTCCGATGGATGATGGAAGAATAGCAGGAGAATGGGATAATAAATTAATGTAATATGTATAAACTTAAGGAATATTATATAGCTATTCAAATTATGTTTTTGAGGTATTTGGGGCCCTGGTGGCACAGTGGTTAAGATCTCAGTCTGCTAACCAAAAGGCTGGCAGTTCAAATTCACCAGCTACTCCTTAGAAATGCTGTGGGGCAGTTCTATTCTGTCCTATAGGGTCACTATGAGTTAGAATCGACTGGATGGCAAAGGGTTTTTTTTTCCTAATAAAAATTAAGAGAAGTATTTTGGGTTCATATGAAAATTAGACATAAAATGGCCATTAAAATAATTTTCAACTAAAAATTCTTACATTGAAAGTAAGTATTGGAAAGGAATAACCCAAACATGAACAGTTGCTCTGTTTGGGTAATAGGGTTATAAATGACCTATCTTCTTTCTACTTTTCCTTAGGACCTAATTACTTTAATGAGTTATCTCTACTATTTTCACCCAGAAAAGAAAAACAGAACAATGTGAAAACTCTCCATCTTGCCTCACCCTGCCCATAGCATCCAGCTACCCAAACCCTATGTTAAAAAGGTTTTCATATTATTATTACTCCTTAAAATTACCTCTTTGTTCACTTTTCTTTTACTTTTCAACCTCTCTCATTTTCTTCATATTCCCAATTAATTAAATTTTCTTGAGATATCCACTGGAATAGACTTGTTTTGTTGACATTTGACCTTTTGTCCCATTAATCATGAAGGCTAGGCTCCCTGCCTGGGAGATCCAATTAGCTCCATCCCTCCTTGATTGCTGATAAACCAGGTGAATTGAGACCCCTACTCTGTGGGTCCCTTTCACACCAGTTCCCCAGAACCGTAAAGAACCACATGTCCCATTGGGATATCTGCTTAAAAGTTTCTTCACCTTGTTACTCTTCATTGGCAAAGAGGAGAAATCAGGGTGAATCTACCGTGAAGGCAAGCACATATTTTATTCCAACAATTTCCAAGCCATTGTTGAGAAGATAACTTCTTTCTGTTTTGTGTCCCCATTGTCAAGACAATCTTTGAAGATTCTCTCAGTTTTAAATGTGGTTAGTCACAGATACAACCCTGCTATTCTCAGTGCTGATGACCTACAATACAAGGGAATCATAGTGGTGAGAAAATTTTAAAATCCACTTGTAGTTCAAATGCCCAATCTGAATGCAGAGAAAACATCCCCATCAAGGGGTTGTTCAGCCAATCCTTAACCAACTCAAGCACTCATCATGTGCCAGGAAACTTACTGCCTCCTAAGGATGCATTGTGGAGGCAGCTCTTTAGGAAGTTCTACTATAAACTGAGGAAACTCTGTCCATTCTTTTATTTTCTGATCATTGGTGGGATGTTTTACTTAGGAATTTATGTGTGATCATTACAAAATATGTAATGTATGCATAATGAGAATACCAGACAGAGAAGAAAGAGGGAAAGTAACAGAAGAAATATTTGAAGTACTAAGGGTGGATGATTTTCTACAATTGTTGATAGACACCACAGCACAGATTTAGGAAGCTCAGAGAACACCAAGCAGGATAAATAACAAAAATCAGCACTTAGGTATATCGTATTAAAAATGCAGAAAACCAAAAACAAATAGGAAATCTTGAAAAAAAGTCAGGAGGGAAAAAAGAAAGCCTTACCTGTAAAGGAAAGAGGATAAGAATTAGATTGGAATTTTCTGCAGAAACCATGAAATATTTAAAGTGTTGAAAGAGAAACAAAAACAAAATAAAACAAAAACTGACCAACCTGGAATTCTGTACCCAGCAAAATTATCCTTCAAAAGTGGAAGAGAAACAAACCTCCTCAAACAAAAAATGCGGGATTCTTTTTTTTTGCCTCCAGACCTACCTTGCAAGAAATATTAAAAATAAGTTCTTCAGAGAGAAGGAAAATAAAATAGCCATAAATTTGTGTCTACAAAACAAAAGGAAGATTATTTGAAAAGGAATAAGTGAAGATAAAATAAACTCATTTTTCTTTTTGTTCACTGATACGACAGGTAACAGTTTATTTAAAATAATTCGGCAACAATATATTGGATGATTATAGTTTATGGATAAATGAAATGTATGACAGCAATGTTATAAGGAATAAAAATTAAAAAACAAAAAACCTGTTGCTGTTGAATTGATTCCAACTCATAGCGACCTTATACCCTAGTGGCTTAGTGGCTAAGTGCTATGACTGCTAACCAAAAGGTTGGCAGTTTAAATGCACCAGGTACTCTTTGGAAACACTATGGGGCAGTTCTACTCTGTCCTATAGTGTCGGTACGAGCTATGAGTTATAAGGGATAGGAAAGAGGAATTTGTAATACACTATTTTTATTATAAGGTAGAAAGAGCCTTGGTGATACAGTGGTTGAAGTGCTCAGCTGTAAACCAAAAGGTCAGTGGTTCAAACCCACCAGCCACTCTGTGGGAGAAAGATGTAGCAATCAGCTTCCTTGGAAAGAAATCCTATGGGGCAGTACTATTGTGTCCTACAGGGTCGTTATGAGTCAGAATTGACTCGACAGCAGTGGGTTATTCAGTTTTTGGTTATTAATGGTGCAGTGCTATTTGAAAGTGGACTTAAACTAGTTGTAAATGTGTATTACAAATTCTAGATCAACCACTGAAAAATAAATAAAAGAAGTCTAACTGAAATCTTAGGAGAGGAGAGAAAATATAATCTGAAAATGCCTAATTAAAACCAAAGAAGGCAAGAGAAGAGATGACAAAAATAATCAAGGGCAGTGAATAAAACAAAAACTTACAAATATGATAGATTTTAATTCAACTACATCAATAATCACCTCAAATGTGAATTGTCTAAATATACCAATTAAAAGATAAAAACAAAGTGGATAAAAAAGCAAGACCCTATTATATGTTGTCTAAAAAAATCACTTTAAATATATAAGAAAAGATTAAAAGTAAAGGGATAGAGAAATTTACCATGATAAAGCTGATTAAAATAAAGCTGGAGTAGTTAAAATAATTTCAGACAAAGAAGATTTCAGAGTAAGAAAATTATCAGGGATAAATGACGCAAAAATTTTGATTCGACTAAACTAAATGTTGGCAGTTCAAACCCACCCAACAGTACAGCAGACAAAATTCCTTTTGACCTGCTTCCATTAAGATTATAGTCAAGAAAATCCTATGGAGCTATTCTACTCTGTAACATGTGAGGCTGTCATACTTTGGAATTAAAGCGGCAGCAACATTTAAAAAAAATTTTTTTAAGGGTTAATTCTCCAAGAAAATACAATGATCTTTAATGCATGTGTACCTAGCAACAGAGCATCAAATTACATGAGGCAAGAACTGAGGGAACTGCAAAGAGAAACAATCAAGTCCACTGTTAAAGCTGGCAATTTCAACACCCCTCTATCAGTAACTGACAGATTCAGCAGGCAGAAACCAAGAAGGGTGTAGCTGAACTGAACAGCACCACGCATCAACTGCATCAAGTCGACATCTGTAGAATACTTAACCCAACAATAGCAGAATGAAAATGAAATCTAGTTCTTTGAAAATATCAATAAATTGATAAAACTTTAGATAGGCTAAGAAAGGGAGAAAAAAAAAAAAACAGAAAAGGCGCAATGTGCTAATATCAGAAATGAAAGAGAGGCCATCAGAGATTAAAAGTGCCATAAAAAAGGAATACCACAAACAGCTCTATGCTGCAAATTTAATAAATGAGATGAAATGAACCAATTCCCTGACAGACTAACACACCAAAACTCACACAGAGAGAAATAGTCTGAATAGACTTATAAATTATATTATAAAGAAATTGAATAAAAAATTAATAACCTTCTAAACCAGAAAGCAAGAGGCCCACATGGTTTCACTGGTGAACTCTACCAAACATTTAAAGAAGAATTAATATCAACCCTTTTCAAACTCTTCCAAAAAAATAGGAAGAAGCACTTCCAAACTCATTCTATGAGACCAACATTACCCTAAGACAGAAATCAGAGACATTAAAAAAAATTAGAGATGAATTTCTCTTGTTAATATAGATGCAAAAAACTTCAACAAAATGTTAGTCAATTAAATCGAACAATGTGTAAAAAATAAATTATACACTATTACCAAAAGTTGGAGGAATGACACTGTCTGACTTCGAGACTTACTATAAAATAATCAATACGGTGTAGCATTGATGAAGGAATAGAAAAATAGATCAATGGGACAGAACAGGGAGCCCACAAATAAACCAAACCAAACACAGTGCCGTTGGGTCAATCCTGACTCATGGTGACCCCATGTGTTACAGAGAAGAATTGGTCCATAGGGTTTTCTTGGCTGTAAGATTCATGGAAGTGGATTGCCTGGCCTTTCTTCCATGGCACTGCTAGATGGTTTCAAACTAGCAACTTTTAGTTTAGTGTTTTTGTTGGGTACTATCAAGTCAATTCTGACTCATGTGACAGAGTAGAACTGCCCCATAAAAAAAAAAAAAAAAAAAATTTTTATTTTTTTATCAAGTCAATTCTGACTCATGTGACAGAGTAGAACTGCCCCATAGGGTTTTCTTGGCTATAATCATTACAGAAGCACATTCTCAGCTCTTTCTCCTGCAGAGCTGCTGGGTCGATTTGAATCGCTAACCTTTCAGATAGCAGCTGAGCACATAACCATTGTACCACCTAGGGATATAGTCAACCAACCTTTGACAAAGGAGAACCCATAGAACTGTGCAACACAAAGAGTGAACAGTAATGTAAACTATGGACTTCAGTTAATAATAATGCATCAATATTCTTTTATCAATTGTATACACCACAGCAATGCAAGGTGTTAATAACGAGAAGCAGTCTGCAGTGAGAAGAGGGTACATAGGAACCCTGCACTTTCTGCAGAATTTTTCTGTAAAACTAAAACCGCTCTAAAAAATGTTGCTGTTGTTAGTTGTCATCCAGTCACTTCTGACTCATGGTGACCACATGTGTGCAGAGTAGAGCTGCTCCATAGGGTTTTCAAAGGTGTAACCTTTTGGAAGTGAGCACCAGACCTGTCTTTTGAGGCACCTCTGAGTGGGTTCGAACTGCCAGCCTTTCAGCTAATAGCCAAGTGCTTGATCATTTGTGCCACCCAGGGATCCCTGCTCTAAAAAAAAAAATAAAATCTATTAATTAAGAAAGAATTTATACACCTACCACGATATGTATTTCTTACCGACCAGATTGCCATCTACATTTTCCCAAATTATACCCATTCATGTAGGTTAAGAAACTGTTTCCAGAATGTACATTAAAATGTACACATTACCCTATTTCTACATTTCAACCTCCAATGTCCTAAAAAAAAAAAAAAAATGAGCTGAGGAAACTTAATCAATTCATTGTAGTCTTGTCAATCCCTTAATGGGCTCTGGAGAGAAAGGCAGATATTTTCATGTTTCAAAAAGTCTCTGTGTTGGAAGCAATTTTATAGGTTCATTGTCCTTTTGAATTCCTATTTGACATTCCTTAATAAAGGCTTCAGAGCCTGCACTAACCCCTCAAGGGCTTCTTCCCAATGTTACTGTGTGTGTGGAATGCTTTATCTCACAGAGTTTTTACTCTGCCTGAATCTAAAAGATAGATATTATTATCCTCATTTAACATTTGAAGAAATCCATTTCAGAGGGGCTAGGCAGATAAAGCATGTGCGAAAGAAGCTGCAGGACCAGCATCTAGCCCAGGATCAAGCTTTTCCGAAGAAAATCCCTGTGTTCTTCCCAGCATGTGATGTGGTGTGATCATTTGTTAATCTTCTGAACACTGAGCCCACATCTATCTCTGTCTTGCTTCTCCTGCACAGAAGTCTGACTCTTCTTCCATATTGGAGCTGTTCAGGTTATTGAATACAGTGGCAACTCAAGTCCTGACTCATTTCTCCTTCCATTTTCTTGAGTGTTGCTGAAATGACAGAGCTTCCAGTTCACTCTCTGCACTGGGTCACCCCTTCTCAGTGCTGCCCTGAAGTGTGCCTAGTCCTGAACAAGGTATCACAGGTGGTTTGACGCAGCGTGCAGACCCAGGTTACCACTTCATTTCTTGCAACAAATCAATATCCAAACTTCATCTTGCCTCTGGCAGTGGCATCACCACAAGAGGTGAAGGAAGCCACGGGGACCTCACTTATGACACAGGACCTTCCTGCCCAAGCAATGTGGCCACCTGCTCCTGGATTGATAGCAGTCTTGTTCTGTGGTAATGGTGAGAGTCAACTTCCATGATGGCTAACAGCATCTCTACGCTGTCTGTCTTTGGCAAAGGCCTATCTGGGAATCTAGGGGCTCTTAATGGCATGAAAGGAGAAAATGTTAGATGTTACAAAAGGTTAAAAAAAAAAAAAAAAAACTACCTAACAGCTTTGTGATATAATTACTACAACAGAAGGCTAAATGAAATGTCAAGGTAATAATTTAAAAAAATGAAATTATTCATAAGTCCATTTCCAATCACTATTTTTAAAACTTTCATCACACAAAAATCTTCACAATATGTTTAATGCTATAGATGAGAATTTCTTATTGGCTGATCTCTATGGCACGTAAAACCATATTGAACAGGATGATGTCCCAGAGCCCCAGAGAACAGCTCCACCCTGGGACATGATGGCATCACCTCTGCAAACTTTCTGACTATGGACTCTCGGCATCACGCCAAGTTAACAAATGTTAGACTGGAGACATTAGCCTAACTTGTCGTGTTCAGTTTTTGCTAGTTTTCATAATTTAAGCTTTACAGCTAAATAAATTGTTTTTGGTAAAAAAATAATAACTGATTTTTATAATTATTAGACGATTAGTAAGTCAGTACAGGCTTCATCAAGAAATTCGAAGAGATGGACCCAAAAGGACACAGTTTGGCTTATGCAGCACGGATAAATGTTAAGCTTCATGTACCAAGTTACAAGATATTTGGGAAGATAAAGTTCAAAATGAAGGTTTTTGAGACTATACATTGTTCCCTAAGTTTTATTGGTTTATCTATTTGTTCACTGTATTTTAAACATTTATTTTTTTGGTGCTCTACGATGAAGTAAGTTTTTCAAGACCCTAACTTGCAAGGAACTGTGCTTGGATCCATATGGAACCAGATAAGTGAGGCACAGCTAATATCCACAGATGTGCAAGTCAGTAGTGGGGCTGAGACATCAATGCATGTAATTACATATACACAGATAACATAATATGATGCTGATGATGGTAATTATCAATCATTAAGGATGCCCACTAGTCCTGGGCGTTATGCTTTTTGTGTATTATATCGTTCATTATCATTAGGTCAGAAAGCAAATTATTCTCCCTTGATGCTAGCCTTCCTCATCAGCATTCTCTCTCCTTCTCAGCAGTATGGCTTGGCTTCAAATCCAATTCCACCTTTACTAGTCGTGGCCTTGGGCACCACACTTAAACTCTCCGTGCCTCTGTTTCCTTGCCCATAAAATGGGACATCATAAAAGCACGCATCTCATGTGGCTATTGGAAATGGTAAGTGAGATGCCACAGGTCAGATGCCAAGAATCATGTCTGGAACAAATAAATAATAAATGTCATTTCTATTTCTCCAGGTGACTCTATAGGAATATTGCCAAAGCTCTGAAGCTAGAGATAGAATTCTGGGCCAAGGTTATCAACGAGTAAGGTTATCAGGGTTTCAGCAAGCAGTGGCCGAGGGATGTGTGTGAGCCTTCCTTTGGCCTGCATTAGAATAGCTGTCAGAGCCATGCCCTGTCTGTAGGACCCTCTGTAGAGAAGGACCGTGAGCTCTGTCAGTGTTCTGGTGAAGAGGCATAAAAAGATTCTTTCAGTATACAGCAATTTGAATATGTGAACCAGCTTATCATTTTGATTCCAGGAAATTCTATGTCGACTTGCTTCAAATTGTGTGGATTTTTTTTCTTCTGATGTAATAGTTTTTATCCATTTTATTTTTTCTACAGCAAAAATAAGTTGGTGTAATTTTCCCCATCATTCCTTTCATGCTGTTGACTGCATGCAGTCAACACGCTAACTACAAACACCCAAGTTAAATGCCAAGTTTCCCCTAAAATAGATGCCCAGCTATTTTGCAAAATTACTACAGGGCATCAAGGACACACAAGGTAAGCTCAGTTAATATGTGCTTTCCTTTAAGTGGCTGAAGCAGAGAGCTCAGGCACTTTCAGCTTGCCTGCCCTTGAAGATCTCACCAAGAGTATGCAGGAGCCAGCCATGGCTGTGAATCCTCTGATGGAAACTCCACCCTGCTCCGATGGCAGACCCCCAAGGATGGCTGTGGCTCATTTTTATTTTTGACAACTTCCTAACACCAGCCAGTACTCTTGTCAGGAGCTGCCTATAAGCATCACACAGTTAATTAAACTACAATGAATATCAGTATGATTAAAGAGTAATTAAAGCAATCTGGAATCACTAGGTGGTGCAAACTGTTAAAAGGCTCAGCTGCTAACTGAAAATGTTGGTGGTGCAAGTCCACCCTGAAGTGCCTCTGAAGAAAATCCTGGTGACTTACTTCCACAAAATCAGCCATTGAAAACCCTAAGGAGCACAGTTCTACTCTGACACACATGGGGTTGCCATTAGTCAGAGTTGTCTCAGCAGCATCTGGTTAAACTAATCTACAAATGGTCTTCCGTCTTTGTCAAAGTAGCTGATAACAAAAAGAAAGAACCAGGCTTGCACACCATGGGAGCATGTCAGGAAGCTAATATTGCTGACATCAACAGGTCAATTTTGAGTCTGGTAGAGCAGAAACCCCAGTATTGGCAGGACCTGGCAGAAAGGAAGTTCAAGAAATGGGGCTGGGCATCTTTCTGTTTTTGACTGTCATAAGTCAAGAATTAGTTCTGTCAAATTCAATATTCTTTGAATAAATGGACCTGGAAATTACTATTGGGGAGGGATGCTGGTGAGGCTGGGGAGGGAGGTTGACCTTAATATTGGATGAAAGGAAGAGTCAAACTAGATTACTTCTAAAATCCCATAGAACACTTACAATCTCTGCTTTTCTAAAGTTAATGCTCCTCACCTGAGAATTCAAATCTCCAACCAAAAGAAGTCTTGTAAACAACACATGAGCATGGGATGCTTCCCTGTTCCTCCTTTTGCACACTCTCCTCGACAGCCACAGAGCCTATGGGTGATTTCAGAGGTTCAGACCATTGACCACTTCAGCACATCCTTCCAGGTAAGGGTAGAAGCCTTTTTCAGGCTCCACTTTCCTCAGGGCTTATCAAATTTCCATCATTTGTAGATATGTAGATTATCCAAGGTCATAGTTTGCTCCTGTCACTGTCTTATGCTTCCATAGCTTAAATAACATCAAAAGGAAAACTGCTGGAGTCCATAAAACTATCTAATCAATGGACAAATGCTGATTGATCAGCAACACTTTGCAAGAATCTCCGTTTCAATTGACTGATTCACGACAAAATTTGAGTGTGTGTTCACCACTGAGCGTGAGGTTGGGAGAACTGATGATGGTGGGTACTTCTGAATATAGGTCCCATCAGCTTCACTGACACCAACGCCCCATCTACACAAAGCATCACAAATTTACCTCTGTTACTAAGATGGCATTGTTAAGTTCTGTGAATAACAGAATGCCAAGTCCAACCCAGTTATCTTTGTCTGGGTGTTCACCATGTATCAGGAAACCCATGGCTTCCAATTCACGTTTGACAACATACACTTCTCTCTCTTCCTTATTTCCTGGACTCACCCATAGCACAAGGAAATTAGAAATGCACATTTGTGCCATCCCCTTTTCCATCATAGCTATTGCTGCAGTGATGACACCATTTTGTCATTTACACATATTGTGATCTTATTAACCAACAAGCAATATGTTTCTCTCTTTAGTTTGGAAATGCTTTTTGACAAGCTGCACATATGCCACCAACTCAGATAAGACTGAGGAGCAATGGTCAGGTCAGTGGTGCATGAAATCTAATTGAACAGCTTACGTCTCTACGTTTACATCTGTTCTGCTTTACAAAGACCAGACAGATGGAAAACAAGGATGGAGGTTGAAATATTCAGTCCCTAAAGTGCTCAAAATTCCCTAAATCTGGGCTCCGCATTAAAAAAGTTTGCTGCATGTTCGATGCCTGCTGCCACAGCTGCAAAGTTAAGTTTCACACACACAATTTTTACACACTCATCTCTCTGAGTTTCTATGAGGGGCATATTAGTTAGACTTTCACATATACCAACTTGTTAAGAGTCATCTGTGTATTTAATTGAATTCTGGAAAATTGAGGCACTGTTCCACTGTTGCAAATGTTTATAAGAGATTTGGGATGGATTGTTTTTCAAACTAGAAGCAGTGATTGAAATAGAAAAGCACATGAATGAGGCTCAAATATCAAACAAAGCTCTGCTCAACCACTGACTAGCTATGAGAGGGAAGTTAACCTTGAGGGGTACATGTGCTTCTCTTCAAATGGGCACATTAACACTTTCATAATGGGCTTGCTGTAAGTACTAGAGGAGGCAAGGAATGTGAAGCAACTAGCGCAATATCCAGTACACAGCAGGTACGCAAAAAGGACCAGGTCACTTCCGGTCTGCCCAGAGCAGCAAGTATTTTCAAGGTTCTTTTAAAAGCACTGGTCTAGACATCGTCTGATATGTGTTGAGGCTCAAATAATGCATTATTATATGTGCAGTGTTTTTTTTTTTTTTTATGTGCATATTATTACATATTGCCCTTTCTTGAATTCAATGTGTTATTTAACATCCTCAACTGAAAAGCTCCTCTTGGACTTTAATATTATATTTATTTATTAAGCATTCTATTTTATATTGCTTCTTAAATAAAAAAGAAGTGTCAACATTGTGGTTATTTTAAAATCAAGTTTGTATTAAACACTGTGTGGGTGTGCATGTGTGTGTGTGTGTGCACATGCATTCATTTTACATCAAAGTATAGCACATACACACTATGTGGAATAAAGAGTTGTAAAAATTCTGGATTTTTAAAAAATCATTTGGTGCATTTTTAATCCATAAGTATTTTACTCTGTAGTGTACATCATCAATAGTATAGAGTGTGAGGTTGCTATACATCCTAGATGTACAGAGATAGTCCACTGTGACATAATTGTTCCTGATTAAAGATGAGTAACACTAAATTTGGCCACCAAAGAAAAATGAAGTGGTTAAGGAAAAAGAAAGAACAAAAGAAACAGAAAGAAATGTTTTGGTAGGAATTAGAATGAAATAGACCAAAGAGAATTTCCACAGCAAGTGTAAATCTTTGTGGCTTTAAACGTGAGCTGCATCGCAACTCAAGAAAAGGGGCAATTTATGAAAACAAGGGAGCTTTGTTGTTGTTGTTTCCAATAAAATGCATATTTTTGATTATTTCCAAAGTTAGATTATGTCACTTTGTCATACTGTGGTGGCTTGCATGTTGCTGTGATGCTGGAAGCTATGCCACTGGTATTTCAAATACAAGCGGGTTCACCCATAATGGACAGATCTCAGCAGAGCTTCCAGACAAAGACAGACCAGGAAGAAGGACCTGGAGGTCTATTTCTGGAAAAAATTGTCCAGTGAAAACCTTATAAATAGCAACAGAACATTGTTTGATATAGTGCCAGAAGACGTGCCCCTCAGGTTGGAAGGCACTCAAAATATGACTAGGGAAGAGCTGCCTCCTGAAAGTAGAATCAACCTTAATGATGTGGATGAAGTCAAGCTTTCAGGACCATCATCTGCTGATGTGGCATGACTCCAAATGAGAAGAAACAGCTGCAAACATTCATTAATAATTGGAATGTGGAATGTACTAAGTATGAATCCAGGAAAACTGGAATTTATGGAAAATGAAATGGAACACATAAACATCGATATCCTAGGCATTAGAGGGCTAAACTGGACTGGTATTGGCCATTTTAAATCAGACAATCTTCTATGCTGGGAATGACAAATTGAAGAGGAATGGTATCACATTCCTTGTAAAAAAGAATATTTCAACATGTATTCCAAAGTACAACATTGTCAGTGACAGGATAATATCCATATGCCTACAAGGAAGACCAGTTAATATGGCCATTCTTCATATTTACGCACCAAATATTAAGACCAAAGATGAAAAACTAGAAGATTTTTACCAGCTTCTACAGACTGAAATCGATCAAACAGGCAATCAAGATGCATTGACAATTTACTGGTGATTGGAATGTGAAAGTTGGAAACAAGAAAAGAAGGAAAAATAATTGAAAAATATAGCCCTGGTGAGAAAAGATGCTGGAGATGGCATGATAAAATTTTTCAAAACCAATGACTTCTTCATTACAAATACTTTTTTTAAGCAAGATAAATAATGACTATATATGTATACAGAAACCCTGGTGGCATAGTGGTTAAATGCTACCGCTGCTAACCAAAATGTTGGCAGTTCAAATTCACCAAGTGCTCCTTGGAAACTCTATGGGGCAGTTGTACCCAGGCCTATAGGGTTACTATGAGTCTGAATGACTCGGCGGCAACATGTTCGTTTGTTTGTTTTAATAAACGTGTATCTCACCAAATGAAATACTCAGGAATCAAATCAACTACATCTGTGGAAAGGATGAACAAGTTCAATATCATTGGTCAGAACAAGGCCAGGGGATAACCGAGGAACAGATCATCAATTGCTCATATGCAAGTTCAAGTTGAAGCTAAAAAAAGAGCCAAGATAAGACCTTGAATATATCTCACCTGAATTTAGAGGCCATCCCAGGAGTAGATTTGATGCATTGAACAGCTAATGATCGAAGACCAGAACAGTTGTGGAATGACATCAAGGACATCACACATGAAGACAGCAAGAGGCCATTAAAAAGATACAGAAAAAAAAAAAAAGAACAAAATGGAAGTCAGAAGAGACCCTGAAACTTGCTTTTGAGTGTCAAGTAGCTAAAGTAAGTAGAAGAAATGATGATGTAAAAGAGATCAACAGGAGACTTCAAAGAGCAGCTCAAGAAGACAAAATAAAGTATTCTAATGAAATGTACAAATACTTGGAGTTAGAAAACCAAAAGAGAAGAACACTCTCTGCATTTCTCAAGCTAAAAGAGCTGAAGAAAAAATTCAAGCCTCGAGTTGCAATATTGAATGATTCTATGGGGAAAATGTTGAACAACTCAGAACGGATCAAAAGCAGATGGAAAGGATACACAGGAGCACTGTATCAAAAAGAATTGGTTGATGTTCAACCGTTTCAGGATGTAGCATATGATCAAGAATTGACAGTACTAAAGGAAGAAGTCCAAGTTGCACTGAAGGCACTGGCAAAAAACAAGGCACCAGGAATTGATGGAATACCAGTTGAAATATTTCAACAAAAGGATGTAGAGCTGGAAGTACTCACTCATCTATGCAAAGAAATTTGGGGGACAGCTGCCTGGCCAACCTATGGGAAGAGATCCATATTTGTGCTCATTCCAAAGAAAGGTGATTCAACAGAAAGTTGAAATTATTGAAAAATATCATTAATATCATAGGCAAATAAAATTTTGCTAAAGATATTTCAAAAACCATTTCAGCAGTCCATCTACTGGGAACTGCCAGAAATTCAAGCCAGACTCAGAAGAATACATGGAATGAGGTATATCATTGCTGATATTAAATGGATCTTGGCTGAAAGCGGAGAATACCAGAAAGATGTTTACCTGTGTTTTTTGACTACATGAAGGCTTTCGATTATGTGGTTCATGACAAATTAGGGATAATATTGCAAAGAATGGGAACTGCAGAACACTTAATTGTACTCATGCAGAATCTGTAAATAGACCAGGAGGCTGCCATTCAAACAGAACAAGGGGATAATGTGTGGTTTAAACTCAGGAAAAGTGTGCATCAGGTTTGTATCTTTCCACCATATTTATTCAATCAGTATGCTGAGCAAATAATCTGAGAAGCTGGACAATTTGAAGAACTCAGCATCAGATTAGGGGAAAGACTTATTAACACCCTGTGATATGCAGATGATACAATCTTGCTTGCTGAAGGTGAAGAGGACTTGAAGCATTTACTGTTGAAAATCAAACACTACAGCCTTCCATATGAATTGCACCTAAGCATAAAGAAAACAAAAATCCTCACAACTGGACCAATAAGCAACATCATGATAAAGGAAGGAAATGTTGAAGTTGTCAAGGATTTCATTTTACTTGGATCCATAATCAACAACCCTGGACATAGCAGTCAAGAGATCAAACAATGTATTGGGTTGGGCAAATCTCCTGCAAACGACCTCTTTAAAGTGTTCAAAAGCAAAGATGTCACTTGGAGGACTAAGGTGTGCCTGGCCCAAGCCATGGTATTTTCAGTCACCTCATATGCATATGAAAGCTGGACAATAAATAAGGAAGACCAAAGAAGAATTGATGCCTTTGAATTGTGGTGTTGGGGAAGAATATTGAATATATCATGGACTGCCAGAAGGATGAACAAATCCTTAGAAGCAAGGATGACAAGACTTTTTCTAATGTACTTTGGAGATGCTATTAGGAGGGACAAGTCCCTGGAGAAGGAAATCATGCTTGATAGAGTGTCACTGAAGAAGAGGAAGACCCTTCATGAAATGGGTTGACACAGTTGTTGCAACAATGGGCTCAACCATAACAATGATTGTGAGGATGACACAGGGCTGGGCAGTGCTTTGTTCTGTTGTACATAGGGTTGCTATGAGTCGGAACAAACTCCACAGCATCTAACAACAACAATGTTAGATTAAGTAAAGAAACAATACAAATATATATGAAGTGCAGGTGGCTTTCACAGTCTTATCTCATTTAAACTTTACAATAACATGACAAAGGTGGGACACATAGAGATATGTATTCCGTACGACAAAGTTAAAGCTCAAAGGTGTTAACTAGATTGAAGTTAGACTTCAATGCCAAGTCTTTCTGAATCGAAGTTCATGAGTGGTCTGTGCCTTCTTTCTAATGGAGCCTCCAGGAGCATTAAGAAGACGCCAATGAGGAGTGTGTAAAATCTGATGTGGCTGCAAGAAACACCTGGGGTTCCTCCCCATCACACCTTTTCTGGAGGAAAGTGATTTGAAAACCTGGGGAAGGAAAATGCAAAAATATAGGCCAAGGACATGGACGAGTTGTCTTGCTGGAGCCGAGATGTCTATCCTGCTCATATCGCAAATGCATCCAGAACATTGGGCAGAGAGTGTACTTTTAAAAGTACTTTCTTAGTGTAGTGTCTATGCTGGAAGGAAGACATTTTTTCTCGCACAGTTTGCCTTTCCACTGTTCTTGCAGCTTTGCAACAGGTGCTTGGCCTTTCTGACTCCCAAACACTATGACCTGGCTGAGAACTCCTAGTGGGTGGGGTCTGGCCCATTAGTGAGCCCTGCATCTGTCTCTGAAGCCTGGCATGAGGACTGGCACATAGATGATGTTGAAGGATATCACATGTAGTGAATGAATGAGAACCAAGTAGAACTCTGAAAATGTCAGATCCTAGGAACCAGGGGAGAACAAACCTGATCAAGAACTCACAGTGGAGGAGAAATGAGTGAAGCAAATAGATCTGGGAGGGTTAGCTCAGGCCAACCCCAAGTGACAACAGCACTCAGGATCACAGCAGACCTTTTATGGACAATGGTGAAGAAGCTTGGGGCTCAGTGACCACTGCGGTCAGGAGATATGGCTGTGAACACCTGAGCTCCAGAGTGCTTAAGCCCTACTCCCAAACTGTAAAGGAGGAACCCTGAAAGTGTCACTTTTTAGATTATTTTCCTGCTGAAGAAAGGCAAAGAGGAACAATAGAATGTTTGTATTGCAGCTTGGATGGTCACTGTGATTATTGATACTATGGGAGAATCTCTGCTCTTAGTCACATGAAATTGAGAATCCCAAAGATTAAAGAAAGTCCTGGCAGCCACCATGGAATAGAAAGATAATTCTTTCAAGATTTCTCATTTTAAATTTAAAACATTAATATAAAAGGGAGTGAAGATTTTGGAATGAACACAGTATCTATCTTCAGTAAACAAATCTTATGAATTCAATTGTTAGATCCTTTTCGTATCTTTTCCCCACATAAAAAAAAATTCAACACCCCTCAAAGGCCATATTGGTGTGATTTTTAAAGGGACAAAATTTCTTGTCTTAAGAAGGATAATCTACTTCAAAATCAGAAGAGGAGGAACCATCACTGTATAGAAATAGTATTGCCTTTGTAACAAATAGCAGTGCTTACTTTTCAGGTCCTTATTAGTTTTTTAAATGTGAAAGTTTATTTTGTTGTTGTTAGGTGCCATGGAGTTGATTCCTTATATACAACAGAATGAAACAATGCCCAGTCCTGCACCATCTTCACAATTTTTGGTATGTTTGAGTCCATTGTTGCAGCCACTGTGTCAATCCATACCATTGAGGGTCTTCCTCTTTTTCTCTGATCCTCTACACTACCAAGCATGTCTCTCCTGATAACATGTCCAAAGTACATAAGTCTTGCCATCCTTGCTTGAAAGGAGTACTCTAGGTGTATTTCTTCCAAGACAGACTTGTTTGTTGTTCTAGCAGTCCATGGTATATCCTATTTTCTTCACCAACACCATAATTCAAAGACGTAAATTGTTTGGTCTTCCTCATTTATTGTCCACCTTTTGCATGTATTTGAGGCAATTGAAAACATCATGGCTTGGGTCAGGAGACCCTAGGTTCTCAAAGTGACATCTTTGCTTTTCAAAACTTAAGAGATCTTTTTTTTTTTAATAATTTTTATTGTGCTTTAAGTGAAAGTTTACAAATCAAGTCAGTCTCTCACATACACACTTACACACACCTTACTACATGCTTACCATTTACTCTTCCCCTAGTGGGTCACCCCGCTCCCTGCTTCCGGTCTCTCCTTTTATGGCCATTTTGCCAGTTGCTAACCCCCTCTACCCTCCCATCTCCCCTCCAGACGGGAGATGCCAACACAGTCTCAAGTGTCCACCTGATGCAAATAGCTCACTCCTCATCAGCATCTCTCTCCAACCCATCGTCCAGTCCAATGCATGTCTGATGAATTGGCATCAGGAATGGCTTCTGTCCTGGCCCAACAGAAGGTTTGGGGACCCTGACCGCCAGGGTCCTTCTAGTCTCAGTCATACCATTAAGTCTGGTCTTTTTATGAGAATTTGGGGTCTGCATTCCACTGCTCTCCTGCTCCCTCGTGGGTTCTCTGTTGTGTTCCCTGTCAGGGCAGTCATCGGTTCTGGCCAGGCACTGTGTAGTTCTGGTCTCAGGATGATGCAGTCTCTAGTTCATGTAGCCCTTTCTGTCTCTTGGGCTCAAAATTGCCTTGTGAGCTCGGTGTTCTTCATTCTCCTTTGATCCATGTGGGTTGAGACTCATTGATGCATCTTAGATGGCCACTTGCTAGCGTTTAAGACCCCAGATGCCACACTTCAAAGGGGGATGCAGAATGTTTTCCTAATAGATTTTATTTTGCCAATTGACTTAGATTTCCCCTGAAGCCATAGTCCCCAAACCCCTGCCTCTGCTTTGCAGACCTTCAAAGCATTCAGTTTATTCAGGAAACTTCTTTGCTTTTGGTTTAGTCCAGTTGTGAAGTCCCCTGTATTGAGTGTTTTCCTTCCCTTCACCTAAAGTAGTTCTTATCTACTATCTAATCAGTGAATAACCGTCTCCCACCCTCCCTCCCTCCCCCATCACATAATCACAAAAGAATGTGTTCTTCTCAGTTTAAACTATTTCTCAAGATCTTATAATAGTGGTCTTATACAATATTTGTCCTTTTGTAACTGACTAATTTCACTCAGCATAATGCCTTCCAGGTTCTTCCATGTTATGAAATGTTTCACAGATTCATCACTGTTCTTTATTGATGCATAGTATTCCATTGTGTGAATACAACATAATTTATTTATCCATTCACATCTGTTGATAGACACCTTGGTTGCTTCCATCTTTTTGCTATTGTAAACAGTGCAGCAATAATCATGGGTGTGCATATATCTGTTCATGTAAAGGCTCTTAATTCTCTAGGATATATTCTGAGGAGTAGGATTGCTGGGTTATAAGGTAGTTCTATTTCTAGCTTTTTAAGGAAATGCCAAATCAATTTCCAAAGTGGTTGTACCATTTTACATTCCCACCAGCAGTGTATAAGTGCTCCAATCTCTCCACACCCTCTCCAATATTTATTATTTTGTGTTTTTTGGATTAATGCCAGCCTTGTTGGAGTGAGATGGAATCTCAGTGTAGTTTTAATTTGCATTTCTCTAACGGCTAATGATCGAGAGCATTTCCTCATGTATCTGTTAGCCGCCTGAATGTCTTCTTTAATGAAGTGCATGTTCATATCTTTTGCCCAATTTTTAATTCAGTTGTTTGTCTTTTTGAGGTTGAGTTTTAGCAAAATCATACAGATTTTAGAGATCAGGTGCTGCTCAGAGATGTCGTAGCTGAAAATTCTTTCCCAATCTGTAGGTGGTCTTTTTACTCTTTCGGTTAAGTCTTTGGATGAGCATAGGTGTTTGATTTTTAGGAGCTCCCAGTTATCTGGTTTCTCTTTGTCATTTTTAGTAATGTTTTGTAATCTGTTTATGCCTTGTATTAGGGCTCCTAACGTTGTCCCTATTTTTTCTTCCACGATCTTTATCGTTTTAGTCTTTATGTTTAGGTCATTGATATATTTGGAGTTAGTTTTTGTGTGTGGTGTGAGGTATGGGTCCTATTTCATTTTTTTTTGCAGATGGATATCCAGTTATGCCAGCACCATTTGTTAAAAAGACTATCTTTTCCCCAATGAACTGGAACTGGGCCTTTGTCAAATATCAGCTGCTCATATGTGGATGGATTTATATCTGGGTTCTCAATTCTGTTCCATTGATCTATGTGTCTGTTGTTGTACCAGTACCAGGCTGTTTTGACTACTGTGGCTGTATAATATGTTCTAAAACCAGGTACAGCGAAGTCTCCCACTTTGTTCTTCTTTTTCAGTAATGCTTTACTTATCTGGGGCTTCTTTCCCTTCCATATGAAGTTGGTGATTTGTTTCTCCATCACATTAAAAAATGTCATTGGAATTTGGATCGGAAGTGCATTGTATGTATAGATGGCTTTTGGTAGAATAGACATTTTTACAATGTTAAGTCTTCCTATCCATGAGCAAGGTATGTTTTTCCACTTATGTAGGTCTCTTTTAGTTTCTTGCAGTAGTACCTTGTAGTTTTCTTTGTATAAGTCTTTCACATCTTTGGTAAGATTTATTCCTAAGTATTTTATCTTCTTGGGGGCTACTGTGAAGGGTATTGATCTGGTGATTTTCTCTTCGATGTTCTTTTTGTTTATGTAGAGGATTCCAACCGATTTTTGTACATTTATCTTGTAACCTGAAACTCTGCCGAACTCTTAGTTTCAGTAGTTTTCTTGAGGGTTCCTTAGGGTTTTCTCTGTATAAAATCATGTCATCTGCTAATAAAGATAATTTTACTTCTTCCTTGCCCATCCAGATGCACTGTATTTCTTTGTCTAGCCTAATTGCTCTGGCTAGGACCTCTAGCACAATGTGGAATAAGAGCAGTGATAAAGGGCATCCTTGTCTGGTTCCCGTTCTCAAGGAAAATGTTTTCAGGCTCTCTCCATTTAGGATGATGTTGGCTGTTGGCTTTGTATAAATGCCCTTTATTATGCTGAGGATTTTTCCTTCTATTCCTATTTTTCTGAGAGTTTTTGTCATAAATGGGCATTGGACTTTGTCAAACACCTTTTCTGCATCAATTGATAAGATCATGTGGTTTTTGTCTCTTGTTTTATTTATATGGTGGATTACATTAATGGTTTTTCTAATATTGAACCAACCCTGCATACCTGGTATAAATCCCAGTTGGTCATGGTGGATTATTTTTTTGATATGTTGTTGAATTTTATTGGCTAGAATTTTGTTGAAGATTTTTGCATCTATGTTCCTGATGTTCCTGATGGATATAGGTCTGTAATTTTCTTTTTTTGTGGTGTCTTTACCTGGTTTTGGTATCAGGGATATTCTGGCTTCACAGAATGAGTTAGAGAGTATTCCATCCTTTTCTTTGCTTTGAAATACCTTTATTAGTAGTGATGTTAACTCTTCTCTGAAAGTTTGGTAGAGCTCTGCAGTGAAGCCATCTGGGCCAGGGCTTTTTTTTTTTTGTTGGGAGTTTTTTGATTACCTTTTCAATCTCTTCTTTTGTTATGGGTCTATTTGGTTGTTGTACTCCCAGTTGTGTCAGTTTAGGTAGGTAGTGTGTTTCTAGGAATTCATCCATTTCTTCTAGGTTTGCAAATTTGTTAGAGTACAATTTTTCGTAGTAATCTGATATGATTCTTTTAATTTCATTTGGTTCTGTTGTGATATGGCCTATCTCATTTCTTCTTCGAGTTATTTGTTTCCTTTCCTGTATTTCTTTAGTCAGTCTTGTCAATGGTTTACCAATTTGTTAATTTTTTCAAAGAACCAGCTTTTGCTTTGTTAATTCTTTCAATTGTTTTTCTGTTCTCTAATTCGTTTAATTCTGCTCTAATTTTTATTATTTGTTTTCTTCTGGTGCCTGACAGATTCTTTTGTTGCTTGCTTTCTATTTGTTCAAGTTGTAGGGACAGTTCTCTAATTTTGGCTCTTTCTTCTTTATGTATGTGTGCATTTATCGATATAAATTGACCTCTGAGCACTGCTTTCGCTGTGTCCCAGAGGTTTTGATAGGAAGTGTTTTCAGTCTCTTTACATTCTATGAATTTATTTTTTCCCTCCTTAATGTCTCCTATAACCCAGTCTTTTTTGAGCAGGGTATTGTTCAGTTTCCAAGTATTTGATTTCTTTTTGCTGATTTTTCTTTTATTGATTTCTACTTTTATGGCTTTATGGTCTAAGAAGATGCTTTGTAATATTTCGATGTTTTGGATTCTGCAAAGGTTTGTTTTATGACCTAATACGTGATCTATTCTGAGAATGTTCCATGTGCACTAGAAAAAAAAGTATACTTTGCAGCTGTTGGGTGGAACCTTCTGTTTAAGTCTATGAGGTCAAGTTGGTTGATTGTAGCAATTAGATCTTCTGTGTCTCTATTGAGCTTCTTACTGGAAGTCCTATCCTTCACCGAAAGTGGTGTGTTGAAGTCTCCTACTATAATTGTGGAGTTGTCTATCTCACTTGTCATTTCTGTTAAAGTTTATCTATCTTGCAGCCCTGTCATTGGGTGCATAAATATTTAATATGGTTATATCTTCCTGATAAATTGTCCCTTTAATCATTATGTAGTGTTCTTCTTTATCCTTTGTGGTGCATGTAACTTTAAAGTCTATTTTGTCAGAAATTAATATTGCCACTCCTGCTCTTTTTTGATTGTTGTTTGATTGATATATTTTGTCCATCCTTTGAGTCTTAGTTTATTTGTGTCTCTAAGTCTAAGGTAAGTCTAAGGTGTGTTTCTTGTAGGCAGCATATAGACAGGTCGTGTTTTTTATCCAGTGAGACTCTCTGTCTCTTTATTGGTGCATTTAGCCCATTTACATTCAGCTTAATTATAGATAAGTATGAGTTCCGTGCTGTCATTTCGATACCTTTTTTTTGTGTGTTGTTGACAATTTCATTTTTCCACTTACTTTTTTGTGCTGAGAAGTTTTTCTTTGAAAATTGTGTGTTCCTCATTTTCATAGTAGTTGCTGCGTCATTATGTTTATGCTGGTTTTTATTTTGACGTATGGAATTGTTAGACCTCTTTGTGGTTACCTTAATATTTACCCCTATTTTTCTAAGTAAAAACCTAAGTTGTATCATCCTATATGGCCTTGTTTTCCTCTCCGTATGGAAGATCTACGCCTTCTGTATTTAGTCCCTCTTTTTTGATTATTGTGATCTTTTACATAATGTCTTCAATGATTCCTGTTTTGAGTATTTTTTCATTTTTAAATTAATATTGTTTTGTTTTAATGATTTCCCTATTTGAGTTGATATCACGATGTTCTGTTTTGTGACCTTGTGTTGTGTTGGTATCTGATATTATTGATTTCCTGATCAAAGAATTTCCTTTAGTAATTCTTGTAGCTTTGGTTTGGTTTTTGCAAATTCTCTAAGCTTGTGTTTATCTCTAAATGTTTTAATTTCACCTTCACATTTGAGGGAGAGTTTTGCTGGATATATGATCCTTGGCTGGCAGTTTTTCTCATTCAGTGCTCTATATATGTCATCCCATTGCATTCTTGCCTGCATGGTTTCTGCTGAGTAGTCTAAATTTATTCTTATGGATTCTCCTTTGTAGGTGACTTTTCATTTATCCCTGGCTGCTTTTAAAATTTTCTCTTTATCTTTGGTTTTGGCAAGTTTGATGATAATATGCCTTGGTGATATTCTTTTGGGATCTGTCTTGTATGGTGTTTGATGCACATCTTGGATAGATATCCTTCCATCTTTCATGATGCCAGGGAAGTTTTCTGCCAACAGATCTTTTTTCTGTTATGCCTCTGTGTCCTGGAGCTCCAATCACAGGTAAGTTATTCTTCTTGATAGAGTCCCACATGATTCTTAGGGTTTCTTCATTTTTTAAAATTATTTTATCTGATTTTTCTTCAACTACATTGGTGTCAATTGCCTTATCCTCCACCTCCCCCACCCTGCATTCCAATTCCTTGGTTCTGCTCCTCTGACTTCCTATTGAGTTTTCTAATCCTGTAATTTTACTGTTAATCTTTTGGATTTCTGAATGCTGTCTCTCTATGGATTCTTGCAGCTTAGTAATTTTTCCACTATGTTCTTGAATAATCTTTTTGATTTCTTCAACTGCTTTATCAGTGTGTTCCTTGGCTTTTTCTGTAGATTGCCTTATTTCATTTCTGAGGTGATCCCTGATGTCTTGAAGCATTCTTTATATTAGTTTTTTATATTCTACATCTGGCAATTCCAGGATCGTATCTTCATTTGGGAAAGACTTTGATTCTTTAATTTGGGAATTTGTAGAAGCAATCATGGTCTGCTTCTTCATGTGATTTGATATCAACTGCTGCCTCTGAGCCATCTATAAGATATTGTAATGATTTATTTTATATTTGCTCACTGAGTCTTATCTTCTTGTTTTGTTTTGTTTCAATATACCTAGATGGGCTACTAGATTGCACTTTCTCGATTGCCGTGGGCTTTGAATCACTTATGTCCTATTACCAGCTGGTTTGAGCTGTTACCAGATATATGAGCCTATGAGTTCATTCACTACTCTTCAATAGAATCAGCTTAGGTGTCCTGATTGTGGGTCACCTAGTGTGTGGTGTAGGCTGTCACCTATTAACTTAGAGGATTAGTGGTGATGGTTGTATGCATCAGAGTCTAGTAGCGGCAGGGGGTCACACTCTGAGGAAGGCAGGATGCTGACAGCCTTCCCCCACACGCCAGTAAGGTAGGAGTGTCTCTATTCCTAGAGCACTTCGGTGGATGGGCTCTGCAGCTGTAACTTAGGCACCCAATGCTTGTACCTCTAAAGATTGGTAGGCGCCACTATCCTCAGACCCCTTTAGCAGGTGGCTAGGTGGTGTGGGTGAAGCTTCAGCTCTTAGTTCCCTGCTGTAGATCAGTGAGAGCTCTGTTTAAGAGGCAGAGATGTATCAGACCTCCAAAACTTGTCTTTCCACTGCCCCACTAAAATAATTACAGTCAGATCTCTATCAGAATTGCCTTTGCATTATAATAGCCTCCTGGTTTCCTATAGGGATGAAAGTCAAAGACTGTGGATCTCTTATGCTTGGCTGGAGCTGGTTCAGTATTATTATTCTAGTTTAGGGAAGTCAGGGAGGGATTTTTCCCCCCTGATTGTTAATTGCTGGTTCTTTCAGGCCAGGAGAATGGGTTAGGAAAAAAAAAAAAAAATACACCGAAGTGCACTTCACTCCGTGACCCAGGAAATTCCAATGTTAATGAGGCCTCCTGGGGCCCAGTGGGGTGGGGAGGGATCAGACAGATAGGAGAGAGTAGTGCAACAATATAGACAAAGTCACTTATCTTGTTTGGTGAAGACTGTTTTATCTGAGATTCCAGAGGGGTGTGTAGCCTGTGTGCATTCAGCTGGGTCGAGATTGCCCCGATGATCAGGCCTGTATCCTGTGGTTGAGCTGTCTCAGAAAGCTGTGATCAGCTCCTCCTCTCCTAGTCCAAAGCCCAGCACCACGGTTTTCTGGCTGGGACACTGCGTTCCAGGCTCCAAAATCAGTCGCTGCTTCACCATGGTTTCTCCTTCTCTTCTCAGCCGCGTTGGTGTCCAGCCTGCATGCACTGGCTGAGTCTCTGCTGAGGTTACCCCAGGCAGTTAGCGGTTAGGGCTGTGTCCAGTGCTTGCCGTGGCTCAGTAAGCCCCAATCAGCCCCATCACTCTGGCACCAGGGAACTGCAAGGGCTCAAGGCTGTGGCACGGGATGCTGGTTCCAGAAGCGGACGCTGCTTCAGCGTATGGCTTTTCACTCCCCTGTCACTCAGGTCAACTCCTTAGTTCTGTGTTTGATGGTCAGGGTTCGTAGATTGTCATGTGTGTGACCGATTCACTTGTTTTTCCAAGTCTTTTGTTGTTGTTGTTGCAAGAGGGATCTGTGGTAGTTCTACCTAGTCAGCCATCTTGGCCCCCTAAAAGACATCTTTTGCAGCAGATTTGCCCAATACAACACGGGAAATTTTTTTTTAGGAGAAGGGGATGCTAGCCACAACATATAGCTCTATCTTGTTAGTGAGTAAGCTCTACAAGGATGTAAAATATGTTAAGCTACTTCTTAGTCATAGACACTTATTGGCCATCTGCTGACCCAGATGAAACGTAACTGGCAAATTCTGTTCCCTCCCACATCTTAAGGTGACATGTGGCTTGAGGTGGGAAGAATAAAGCCTAGAAATCTATGGTTAATACTTGAGTTCTATTTCACCAACTGTCTTTCAGTGTATTGTACTACGGTGGCTTGACCACTTCTGTGATACTGAAAGCTATACCAACAGTTATAGTGGTGTACATGGCAGATAGGTTATAGTGGAACTTTCAGATGAAGACAGACTGGGGAGAAAGGCCTGGCAATCTACTTCTGAAAATTAGCCAATGAAAACCCTATGGCTCACAACAGAAGATTTTTCAATATAGTACTGGGAAATGAACCCCCTAGGCTTGAAGGCACACAAAATATGCAATGGCTGCAACAATGGACTCAAGCATATCAATGATTGTGAAGATTTCACAGGACCAGGAAACATTCATTCTGTTGTACATGGGGTCACCAGGAACAAATCATAGACAACTCGACAGCTGCTAACAACAACAGCAACATCTCCCCCTACCTCTGCCTTAGGCTCTAAGATAGGACAGACACACGCACAACCTTAGGAGTCACCAGTCTTGAGTTAGTCTTTGGCTGCAGTAGCTGTGAAAAATACAGACGTCGTTGTCAGACATACCTTAGTTTGCAAACTTACTGTATGACTCAGTAGCTGTATGAACTTGGGAATTAACTAAGCTTCAGTTATATTATCTCTTAAAAAGGGTTGTAAGAACAACTTCATCTTAGGTTTTCCATGGTGATTAAATGAGATTTTTATTACCTCACACCAGCCTAAACTATTTCAAGTTAATCACATTGATTTTATTTTACAGTCAGTGAGAAAGTGTTAATGGCCTTTTAGTGGGGTCTCTAACTTTCGGGGAAGAGTAAACATCCCTGTGTGATCTTAGATACACTAATTGCAACCAGTATTATTTATTCTGTGTTGGAAAATCTGCTATTTTGCATGCAGTGGGTCAATTATTCATCACACCTCCATAAAGTAATTATCCTCATTATAAAAGGGAAAACACTGAGGCTCAGAGAAATCTTGCTAGATCCTACTGAGTTGTCAGGTAGGTCGGCTGTCCGAGCTAGAATTTTCTCCAGCTCTGTTTGTCTCCAAGGCCCCCATGCTGGGTTTTGTTGAAGAAAGATGCAAGAGGCCCACCAGCATCCTTGATGGAAACTTCCAGCAGCCATGACCTTATCCTGTTCTTTAACTAGGGCAGTAGGAAAATCTGGAACAGGCAACTCTTTGAATTCTAAACACCTTCAAGCTGCCCACTCTGCTAGCTTAAAAAAAAAAAAAAAAATTTTTTTTTTACTAGCTTACATGTGAAATAATACAAACCGAAAGGGAATTGTCATCACAACTCTGGGGTTCCCATTCTCAGTGACACTGGTCAGCTTAATTGGGCTCAGCTGCTCAAAAATGAAATTAACTATGCCCATCTTGGGGAGATGCTATGAGTATTAAATAACAATATTTATGTAATGTCCGTGATATTCAATGTTACAATAAGCACATAAGGGGTTATTAGTAACCTGTGGAGTCCCTGGGTGGCGTAAACGCTTAATGGGCTCAACTGCCAACAGAAATGCTAGAGATTTGAGTCCGCCCAGAATCACCTAGCAATCTACTTCTGAAAAACAAGCCATTGAAAACCCTATGGAGCACACATCCTTGCAGACAAACATGTGGTCACTATAAGCCAGAGTCAACTCAAAAACAACTGGTTTTTAGTAACCTGTGGACAAGATGGACCAGAATCCCTGGGCAGCACAAATGGTTAAGTGATGGCCTATTAACTGAAAGATTGGCTGTAGTCCCGCCCAGAGGTACCTAGGGAGTAAAGCCTGGTGATCTGCTCCATGAAAACCCTATGAAGCAGTTCTACTCTGCACACATGGGGTCACCAGGAGTTAGAACTGACTGGATGGAAACCAACAACAACAGACAAGGCAGGCCAGTCAAAGGCCGTTATAGAAAAGGATGGTTGCTAGTGTTTCTTATGCTTATAAGGCAGTGGCACAGGGGATGACTTGGTGGTCATCCAAGGAAGGGAGGGTGACCACAGGGAGACCAGTTAGGGCATCCTTGAGTATCTAAAATTTGGGTGGATTGAGGGATCTCGTGGACAGATCATGAGGAATCTTGTTTCCACAGCCTACATTTCAGGGTCTTCATTCTTTGCCGTGCAATGTGCTCACTTCCCCTGCCCTCTAGCCCCCACTGGTATTAGAGTCAGGGGAACCTCCTACCCCCCCACCCCCATATACACGGGTTGATCTAGGCAGCCCTGAATGTTCCCCACCCTCCCCACTGTTGCAGACCACCACTCTGAGTGGCTGGAAATGATGATAACAAATAGGCATGCTTCCTGCCAAAGTCAAAGACAAATGTCACTCTTGTAATAAAACTCAATTACAGGAAATTAATCACCATAATGTTGTGGCCTTTTAGAGAGAATAGAGCAATTTGGAGATCTGTGTGGTATAAGTGGGAGAGCCAGCAGTCCACCCGAACAGCTCCAGCAGTCTAGTGGGCAGGAGACCAACCCCAGATGGACTTCCCGGCCAGGACACAACCCCTGGAGGGACACTTCTGTCCCTGGATGGTAGTTTATTTTAGTTGATCGTTTTATTAGAAGCAACAGAATAATCTGAGTTGAGTAACCTCACAGATCATCAAATGCATTTGCCCAGTTTAGACAGATAGATGCTCTGTAGCTCCCTGTATTAACAACTGCCAAAAACACAAGTGAGGACCTGAAAAACATTTGCATGGCACAGAGAAAACACAGCATTTTCTACATTAAAGGCAACAGAGAGAGAGAGAGAGGGCCCTACTGGCGCAGTGGTTAAGAGCTACAGCGAACTCCAGCTGTTAACCAAAAGGCTGCAGATCGAATCCACCAGCAGCTCCTTGGAAACCCTATGGGACAGTTCTACTCTGTCCTGTATGGTCACTATGAGTCGGAATTGACTCAACAGCAACAGCATATAAATGTGTGTATGTGTGTGGTCACTATATGTGTGTGTGTATATACATATATATATTTATATATATATATATATATATAAATAGACAAGGCCCTTATAGAAAAGGATGGTAGCTAGAGTTCCTCATACTATATATGCACACATATGTCTTATGCAGTTGGCGCATACTCTGTCCCAGCCCTCTGGTCTCAGTACCATGCCAAGCAGTACAGGACCTCATTTTGATGCCATTCTTCAGAAGAAACTTCATTTTCTTAGAAATGTGAACCTCTCTTAAATTTCATAAGAAAAGGTCATAGGGAGGGCAATCGACAGGGCCCGTTGCACACAGCACAATTTTGTTCATCTCCAACAGGTGTTTCTGTCCCTGCCTGACTGCCCCGCCTCCTCCACAGCGGTCCTTGGACTCTCTTGCCTCATGAAACGCTGACACCTGCTAGTGTCCGGCCCCACCCTCCCTGTTTTTCTCCTTCCACAAGGACTGGCTGCCGTGTGTGTGGGTGTGGGTGTGGATGTGGGTGTGTGGGTGCGGGCATGGGCATGGGCGTGGGCGTGGGCGTGGGTGTGGGTGCACGCTGAGCGAACCAGCCCTCGGTGCCGTGATTTCCTCCTCCAGGCTTGCGCAGCCAGCACCTCTGCCCATCACTGTATCAGCACAGGACTCCCAGCCTCCGCCAAGACCCTCAGGATAAACAGGTGGTTCTCATCACCTGATACACATGCACAGACATACATATTACATTTAATTTTGTAATCTGAACAATTTGCCTAGACTTTCTGAATTTCATTGTTTTCCTATACAAAGTGGAAATACTTCATACTCTGTAAAACCCTGGTGAAGATTAAGAAAGCTAACTTATATATGTGCCCAACAGTGCGTTTGGACCAGAGACAGAACTCAAGGAAAATCAGTTTTCTCCCCTCCCCTATGACTGAAAGGTGTTGATGGAAAAAGGAACAGATATAAGGGTACAGAAAAAAAAAAAAAAAAGAACTTTAAGAAAGATACAGTCTATTGATTGTGTATAATACATATAAGTTTTTTTTTTTTTAAATAATTACAATATGAAACACAGCAAGAAGGAAAAAACAAGTACCTGTAGAATGATTTATCAGGGAGGTCTTAATGAGAGAATAGGGCTCTGAGAGGAACCCTGATGGCACAGTGGTTAAAAGCTCAGCTGCTAACCAAAAGGTCAGCAGTTCAAATCCACCAGCCCCTCCGTGGAAACCCTATGTGGCAGCTCTACTCTGTCTTTTAGGGTTCTGAGATGGGGATTTTGACACATGTAGTAAAGAATGGGGATGTTCAGCCTGAGATTCGATTTCAGATAAGGTGCCTTGCATGTCTACCACTCACCCGACAGGTTGTCATACTATGGTGGCTTGCATGTTGACGCTGCAACCTTTGCCACTGTTTTTTTTTTTTTTTTTTTCAAATACTAACAGGGGCGCTCATGGTGGACATGAGCTTTGCCTGTGGATGGTTGTGGTAAAGAGGGTTGGGAAAAGTGCTCACACCACTTCTCCTGACCGCATGCAGCATTCAGCTTGGGTACATGGTGAGCAACTGAGCCTAGTGCATCTTGGGATGACATAGAAAAAGCACTGAACACAAGTAGACAATGTGAAAAAATGTTTCTTTTTGGATGAACAAAAGGTTGGTGCCTATTCCTCAGTGTTTACATACAAGGTTTTAGTGCCCTCACCATGGGAGATATATACATATATATATAATATATATACATAATAATGCATCCAATTAAATGCAGTGTGATATGATGATAAAAAATCAATATCCTGGAATAGCAATGTTGTTTTTATTGTTAGGTGCCGTTCAGTCAGTTCCGACTCATAGTGACCCTATGCGCAACAGAATGCAACACTGCCCGGTCCTGCGCCATCCTTACAGTCGTTGTTATGCTTGAGCTCATTGTTGCAGCCACTGTGTCAATCCACCTTGTTGAGGGTCTTCCTCTTTTCCACTGACCCTGTACTCTGCCAAGTATGATGTCCTTCTCCAGGGACTGATCCCTCCTAAAAACATGTCCAAAGTATGTAAGAGGCAGTCTCGCCATCCTTGCTTCTAAGGAGCATTCTGGTTGTACTTCTTCTAAGACAGATTTGTTTGTTCTTTTGGCAGTCCATGGTATATTCAATATTCTTCACCAACACCACAATTCAAAGGTGTCGACTCTTCTTCGGTCTTCCTTATTCATTGTCCAGCTTTCACATGTATATGAAGTGATTGAAAACACCATGGCTTGGGTCAGGGGAACCTTCGTCTTCAGGGTGACATCTTTGCTCTTCAACACCTTGAAGAGGTCCTTTGCAACAGATTTGGGATAGCAACAGACAGTTGTTTTAATTTTTAATACAAATGGCTTTCATGTTACTATGGCAATGATATTTTCCGGCAAATGATTGATTTTAAAAAGACATCAAAGTACATCACCTTGGAGAAGTTTTTCAGTAGGTGTGTACACGTGGACACTCTGTGTGTGTGTGTTTGTGTGTGTGTGTACAGCATAGGTGTGACCTGTTTAAAAGCAACTATCATGGAGGACAAATACACCAGTATTTAGAAATAGTACGTAAAGTGCATTCTCTATATTCTCACTAACATTTCTGTCTCATATGAATAGACAGTTGCAAAGAAAAGCTCAGATAATCAGCACCAAGGAATTACTGTTTGCTTCTTTCTGTGTTTCAGTGGTACTTCTTCCTTGTCTATCTCCCTTTCTTCTCTACCTTCCTAAGTATTACATGGCTAGATTTTACCAGATCCCTCTGGATTTTTGGCTATCTCTTTGGAGCCCTGGTGGTGTAGTGGTTAAGAGCTCAAGCTGCTAAACAAAAGATCAGCAGCTCAAATCCCACAGCCACTCCTTGGGAACCACGTGGGGCAGATCTACTCTCTCCTATAGAGTCAGAATCTACTTGATGGGAACAGATTTCTTCATTTGGGTTCTTGAGTCTTCATGTCTGAGATTTATTTAGCAGACTCGCAAGTGAAGGAAACTGCTGGGCACAAAAAGCACCACTTCTAATGGTTGTATTAAAGTCTTATAGCATGCTATTTCCAACTAAAATAATATTCAAATCTTCCTAGAATAGATTTGAAGTAAGCCACATGTTTTGTTACTGTTGTTGTTTGTTTTAATGCCTCACTTGGGGATACTAATAGAACATCACAAGAAAGTGTTTATTTGTAGAAACAGGCTTACCTAAAAAGTGTTAAATAAAAAGGCCACTACTAAAAATTTCTTAGGTGAAGTAATAAAGAAAAGAAGAAACATACAATTAACAATGGAGAAATAGAGATAAAGATGTAATAATAAAATTAACTAAGTATATATTCTTAAATATAGCCCTTACATCGGCAAGGGAAGACACCAGATATGTTCATGTCTCTACAGCCAGACATTCTCATTTACTTATTATAGTCAGGTAATATATCATCAGATTCTCTAGAATGCATTTCTGAATTCACAAACTATTTCTAGGCTGACTAAAAGAGCTCTGCCAGCCAGAGCAATGAATAATAAATTAATGAATTAAGACATTTATGTGGTAGGTAATTAACATGAGAGCTTTAAGATGGTACTAGAACATTTAAAATCATCTTCAAATCAAAACATCTGAACTCACAGATTTCTACATCTGGTTTGACTGGAGAAAGTGCATAGAATAACAATTGGCCCTTAACAATGGATACACCTGTCTATCAATACACATTAGAGAGAGTATAGGACAGTGCTTTTCAAAGTGTGGTCCCTGGATTAGCAACATAAGCATCACCTGGAACTTGTCACAAGGGTAAATTAGGAGGCCCACCCCTCACCCTCATGTGCCAAATCAGAGACTCTGGGGGTGGGTTCTCACACTCTGTGTATTAAATGTCAGCCTCCCAGGAGATTTGGACGAAGCCCCGATTTTGTGAATTTCTGCTTGTATGGAATGGGATAAAAAGGAGGGAAGAAAGCGTAGTTCTAAGCAGCAGGGTAGGATACTGGGAATGACAGTGAGCTTCGAAAATAAGCTGGATTTAAAGATTGTTTCTACCACTTACAAGGTATTGCTCTTTCCTTAATTTTAGTTTCCTTGTTTGTTAAAATAAGTCATAATAAAGCATTAAACTAAACTATATATTTAGTGTTCAATGAGTACTGATTACTTTATACATGATTTTTCTAATCTACAAAATTAGAGATGGTAAGTACTCTTTAAGTTCAATTTAACTCTTTAAAATCAATTTATTAAAAAAAAAATTCTTTCTATGGGCATACATCTGTGGAAAGAGAGGACGGAAAAGCTCAATATCATCAGTTAGAACAAGGCCAGGGGCCGACTGTGGAACAGACCATGAATTGCTCATATGCAAGTCCAAGCTGAAACTGAAGAAAGTCAGAGCTAGTCCATGAGAGCCAAAATACAACCTTGAGTATATCCCACCTGAATTTAGAGACCATCTGAAGAATAGGTTTGACACATTGAACACTGGTAACCGAAGACTGGATGAGTTGTGGAATGACATCAAGGACATCATAGATGAAGAAAGCAAGAGGTCATTGAAAAGACAGGAAAGAAAGAAAAGACCAAGACGGATGTCAGAGGAGACTCTGAAACTTGCTCTCAAACGTCGAGCAGCTAAAGCAAAAGGAAGAATTGACGAAGTAAAAGAACTGAACAGAAGACATGACATGTGCAAAGAGCTGGAGATGGAAAGCCAAAGGGGAGGAATATGCTTGGTGTTTCTCAAGCTGAAAGAACTGAAGAAAAAATTCAAGCCTCGAGTTGCAACAGTGAAGGATTCTATGGGGAAAATATTAAACGATACAGGAAGCATCAAAAGAAGATGGAAGGAATGCACAGAGCCATTATACCAAAAAGAAGTAGTCGATGTTTAACCATTTCAAGAGGTAGCATATGATCAGGAACAAGTGGTACTGAATGAAGAAGTCCAAACTGCTCTGAAGGCTTTGGTGAAAAACAAGGCTCCAGGAATTGATGGAATATCAATTGAGATGTTTCAACAAACGGATGCAGCACTGGAGGTGCTCACTTGTCTATGCCAAGAAGTATGGAAGATAGCTCCTGGCCAACTGACTGGAAGAGATCCATATTTATACCAATTCCCAAGAAAGGTGATCCAACCAAATTTGGGAATTATAGAACAATATCATTAATATCACACGCAAGCAAATTTTGCTGAAGATCATTCAAAAACTGCTGCAGTAGTATATCGACAGGGAAATGCCAGAAATTCAAGCTGGTTTCAGAAGAGGATATGGAACCAGGGATATCATTGTTGATGTCAGATGGATCCTGGCTGAAAGAGAGAATACTTGAAGGATGTTTAAGCCAAAACCAAACCCACTGCCGTTGAGTCGATTCTGACTCATAGCGACCCTGTAGAACAGAGTAGAACTGCCCCACAGAGTTTCCAAGGAGCGCCTAGTGGATTTGAACTGCCGACCTGTTGGTTAACAGCCCTAGCACTTAACCACTACGCCACCAGGGTTTCCTGAAGGATGTTTACCTGTGTTTTATTGACCATACAAAGGCATTCGGCTGTGTGGATCATAACAAATTGTGAATAACATTGCAAAGAATGGGAATTCCAGGACACTTAATTGTGCTCATGAGGAACCTTTACATAGATCAAGAGGCAGTTGTTTGGACAGGACAAGGGGATGCTGATTGGTTTAAAGTCAGGAAAGATGTGTGTCTGGATTGTATTCTTTCATCATAAAAAAAAAAGAAAAAATCTTTTTTTTTTTTTTTTTTTTTATTCAATCTGTATGCTGAGCAAATAGTAGGAGAATCTGGACTCTATGAAGAAGAATGAGGCATCAGGACTGGAGGAAGACTCATTAACAACCTGCGTTATGCAGATGACACAGCCTTGCTTGCTGAAAGTGAAAAGGACTTGAAGCACTTACTAATGAAGATCAAAGACCACAGCCTTCAGTACGGATTGGACCTCAACATAAAGAAAACTAAAATCCTCACAACTGGACTAATGAGCAACATCATGATAAATGGAGTAAAGATTGAAGTTGTCAAGGATTTCATTTTACTTGGATCCACAATCAACAGCCATGGAAGCAGCAGTCAAGAAATCAAAAGACACATTGCATTGAGTAAACCTGCTGCAAAGGACCTCTTTAAAGTGTTGAAAAGCAAAGATGTCACCTTGAAGATTAAGGTGCCCCTGACCCAAGCCATGGTATTTTCAATAGCATCACACGCATATGAAAGCTGGACAATAAATAAGGAAGACTGAAGAAGAGTTGATGCCTTTGAATTGTGGTGTTGGCGAAGAATATTGAATATACCATGGACTGCCAAAAGAACGAACAAATCTGTCTTAGAAGTACAACCAGAATGCTCCATAGAAGCAAGGATGGCGAGCCTGAGCCTTACATACTTTGGGCATGTTGTCAGGAGGGATCAGTCTCTGGAGAAGGACATCATGCTTGGGAAAGTATAGGGTCAGCAGAAAAGAGGAAGACCCTCCATGAGGTGGATTGACACAGTGGCTGCAACAGTGAGCTCAAGCATAATGATTGTTAAGGATGGCACAGGACCGGGCAGTGTTTCACTCTGTTGTGCATAGGGCTGCTATGGTTGGAACTGACTCGACGGCACCTAATAACAGTAACAACAACAACATGGGCATAAAACTCTAGCATATATACTTCTATACCCACAGATTGTGAAATAAATGAGTATAAAAAGAAAAGGACATAAAAATGACAAACTTATTGGGAACAATGGCTCTGTACATCTGCACAAGAATAAAAGTTTTCTTTCAAATGTGGCTCCTATGAAACACGAATGTTCCAACAAGTGGATGAGGGCATTCCAATGTTAAAATCAGACAATATTGCCCCTTCTATGATTTTTTCTTTTATGATTGAATATTCAAATATACCATCAATTCTGACTGATAGCGACCCCATGTACAACAGAATGAAACAGTGCTCAGTCCTGCACCATCCTCACCATAATTGCTGTGTTTGAGTCCATTTTTGCAGCTACTGTGTCAATCTGTCTCATCAATGGTCTTCTTCATTTTCACTGACCCTCTACTTTACCAAGCATGATGCCCTTCTCCAGGGACTGGTCCCTCCTGATGAAACATCCAAAGTATGTGAGACAAAATCTCCCCATCCTCACTTTAAGGAGCATTCTGACTGTACTTCTTCCAAGATAGATTTGCTCATTCTGGCAGTTCATGGATATTCAATATTCCTCGCCAACACCATAATTCAAAGGCATCAATTCTTCTTCGGTCTTCTTGATTCATTGTCCAGCTTTCACATGCATATGAGGTAATTGAAAATACCATGACTTAGGTTAGAGACACCTTAGTCCTCAAAGTGACATCTTTGCTTTTCAACACTTGAAATAGGTCTTTTGGAGCAGATTTGCCAAATGCCAAATACACTGTTTGATTTCTTGACTGTTGCTTCCATGGGCATGGATTGTAAATCCAAATAAAATAAAATCCTTGAAAACTTCAATATTTTCTACAATTATCATGCTGTTGCTTATTGGCCATGTTGTGAGGATTTTTGTTTTCTTACTGTTGAGGTGTAATCCATACTTAAGTCTTTGATCTTCATCAGTGAGTACTTCAAGTTCCCTTCACTTTCAGCAAGCAAGGTTGTGTCATCTGCATATCACAGGTTGTTAATGAGTCTTCCGCAAATCCTGATACTCCATTCTTCTTCATATAGTCCAGCTTCTCAGATTATTTGCTCAGGATACAGATTGAATAAATATGGTGAAAGGATACAACCCTGACACACAGCTTTCCTGATTTTAAACCAAATAGTGTCCCCTTGGTCTTTTGGAACGGCTGCCTTTTGGTCTATGTACAGGTTTTGTTCTGTTTACCTTGGGTCACTGTGTGTTGGAACCCCTGGACAGCACCTGACAACAGCAGCATATCTAGTACAATTCCTATTCTATTGTTAAGCAATTATACACTAATCCATTAAAATAGAACTGAGGGATATTAAAATGGGATACAATTTCACTCCCATTAGGATGGCTAAGATTTAAAAAAAAAAAAATGCTGGCAAGGGTGTGGAGAAATAGGAACACTTATCCATTGCTGGTGGGAATGCAAAATGGTATAGCTATTGTGGAAAACGGTGAGGTGGCTCCTCACAAATCTAAAAACAGAACTACCATATCACCCAGCAATTCCACTGCCAGGAACATACTCAAGGGACTTGAAAGCAGGGACATGAACAGGCATATGCACACAAAGTTCATTGCAGCACTATTTACAACAGACACACTATTCACAAAAGGTGGAAACAATCTAAATGTCCATCAGCTGATGAATGGATAAACAAAACACAGTATATACATACAATGGAATGCTATTCAGCTGGGAAAAGGAATTAAGTCTTGATACATGGCACAACATGAAAATATTATGCTGAGTGAAATAAGTCAGTCACAAAAGGACAAACATCATATGACCTCACTTATATAAAAGATAGAAATAGGCAAAGGTATAGAGATCAAAGTTTATTAGTGGTTACCAGGGGTGGGAGGTTGAGAGAAAAGGGTAGATTTTGTTTACGGAGCACTGAGCTTTTGTTTATGGTGAAATTCACCTTTATTAAGGGTAATGGTTACAGAGCCTATTAACGTAATTGATGTCAAAAAATTATACACCTGTAAAAAGTTCAATTTGCAAATGTGTGATATATATTTTTCCAAAAAAAAAAAACAGGAGTAGCTGATGAGGCTGCTTATGTACAATAAAAGACTTCCTGGTATTCGGTTTCTTGGCTTAGAGTTTAAGGGTCATAGATTCATGGGATATTCCAGTTAATGGGCCTAATAACACCTTTAGTGTTTCTATTCTACCTCCTAGTTTGTCTTGTAATGCCTGAGGTCTTAAAAGCTTGTAAGCAGCCATCCAAGGTACAACAATCGTTCTCTATTCACCTGGGGTGAACAAATCTGTCTTGGAAGAAGTTCAGCCAGAATGCTCCTTAGAAGCAACGATGGTGAGACTATGGCTCACATATTTTGGACATGTCATCAGTAGGGATTAGTCCCTGGAGAAGGACATCATGTTTAGTAAAGCAGAAGGTTAGCAAAAAAGAGGAAGACCCTCAACGAGATGGATTGACACAGTGGCTGCAACAAGGGGTTCAAGCATAACAATGATTTTGAGAATAGGGAAGGACGGGGAAGTGTTTCGTTCTGTTGTACATAGGATCACTGAGTTGGAACCGACTTGATGGCACCTAACAACAACAGTGACATTCATCTGGAGAAACAGAGGAAGAAGGAGACTCAGGACTAGAAGGAGGATATGGAATGTGTGGCCAATTGCCTCCATGAACAACTGCTTCCTTTCTATGAGACCAGAAGAAGTGAATGGTGCCTGGTTACTGTTACTGAATGTTTAGATCAGAGTCTATAGAAGAATCCTGTTTCCTGATCAAAATGGGGAAAATGCAGAATAGGATTTCAAATTATCATGGAATTCAGATTTCCTGGAGCCATTGAGGCTGGACGAACCCTCAAAACCACTGCCCTGACATAATCTTTAATCCTTAAACCAAAAATATCCCCTAAATCCCTCTTTAAACCAAACAATAATTTAGGTTAATTAGTAAAGAATGTCTGCCTTGAGCATTGTGTTCTTTTAAGAACTATGTATATGGGATCAATTTGATAAAGCAAATCCAAAGATAAGACAGGAAATTTAAGGAGTAGTGAGTTTATGCTAAGGGGGGAGCAACAATTCAAACAGGATGGTGAGAATAGTTGTACAACTTGAAGAATATAATCAATGTCACTGAATTGTACATGTAGAAATTGATGAATTGATGTATGTTCTGCTATGCATATTCACAACAAACAACAATGAAAAATGAATTTTTAAAAATGTAATAGTAGGTAGAATGGTCTGCCAAAGATATCCATGCTATAATCTCTGGAACCTGTGAATGTTATTTATATGGAAAAAGAAAAATCTTGCAGATATATAACTGTTGTCGTTGTTAAGTGCAATTGAGTCAATTCCAACTCATAGCAACACTATAGCACAGAGTAGAACTGCCCCATAGGGTTTCTAAGGAGCGGATTTGAACTGCTAACCTTTTGTTTAGCAGCCGAGCTCTTAACCACTGCTCCACCAGGGCTCCTGCAGATATAACTAGTGGACCTGAAAGTAGAGAGACGATCTAAGTAGGCCTAATATAATCACATGTGTTCTTAAAAGCTGAGTCTTTGCCTAGAGTCAAGAGAGACACAGCAGATGAAGAAGTCAGAGAGATTAGATGCATGAGAAGAACCTGTCACACCAATGCTGGTTTGAAGATGGAGGATAACATCAGGAGTTGAGAGAGGCCCCGGGAGACAGCCAGCAAGGCAACAGGGACCTCAGTCCTACAAGCACCAGGTGCTGAAACTACCAACAACATGCATGAGCCTGGACTCAGATCCTTCCCAGAGCTTCCAGGTAAGGGTCCGGCCAGTGGCATTTTGCTCCTGGCCTTGTAAAGCCTGGTGCAGACAAACCAGCCAAGTCCACCATGACTTCTCACCTAAAGAACGATTAGAAAATAAATCTTTTTTTGTTTTTTAGGTCACTAAGTTAGTGGTAATTTGTTATGGTAGCAATAGCAAACCAATGTAATAGACACATTAGGGTTGTGGGATTAAGTTAATTTTACTTTCTTGAGTTTTTCTAAATTCACAATGAGGAAAAAATAATTAAATTTTAACTTAGTTGTATTACAACGGTTTTTTATTGTGATGGGGTTTAGAATACTTACAGGAATTCCATTACCAGCCCAGTTGTGATGACCATAAATTTTCAAACTATTTTTTTTCCAATTTGCTCTTCACTCTCAGAAAATACAATCTATTAGAATAATGTATCATTTTGACTTTAAAATTCTGAATAATTTTGTAATTTTCCAAATCTATTTTTATTGTCACCATTATTCTGGTACAGAAAATAAATAATAGTCCAGCAGTTGTAAAGTACAAAAAGTAAAGGTTTCATTCTGAAGGTACAGTCCCACTGAATGTTCAACAGGAGTAAGGGTACCCATCTGGGTTTACCCTGAAGGGTGAGTCACAGCAGTAGGTGTAATAATGCTGTCCACCAGGTCAGTGCTACTCAAAGACTGGGCCATAGATTAGTAGGCACATTTTGGGTAGCATTGATCTCCATTTTTATGAATAGAAACTGATCCTCTTCTCATCCAATACAAATTATTAAAAAGGAAAGCCAGAGATTCTAGAGTGGGTCACATAGATTCTCCAATCTTATTTCTTGGGACACCTTCAAAGTTGGCTTCCTTTTCTGACATTTAATTTGACAAATCCTGTATGCTAAACTCTTAGGGGAAAAAAAAAAAAAGATTAAATCAATTCATAAGAAAGGAGGGCAGCCTTATGGTATAATAATGTAATTTCTTTCTTACTAATTAAAATCAAGATGAATATGTCCTCTCCTCTCTAAAACACACCTAGATAAGACTCAGTTCCACGTGCATAGAAAAACTTAGCAACTCTTCAGCTTTTATTTTGCATCTCATTTCTTTTATGCAGCTTTTCTACGTGAATTCATTCTAAGCAGAAAAACAATTATTTTAACACAATTCAGATGAATACTAAATAAATATGCTATATAAAAGTAACCTCACTCTAGACTTTTTCAGCAACAACTTTTAATATAGCCT
Source organism: Elephas maximus indicus (assembly GCF_024166365.1). Classification (NCBI taxonomy): domain Eukaryota; kingdom Metazoa; phylum Chordata; class Mammalia; order Proboscidea; family Elephantidae; genus Elephas; species Elephas maximus. The sequence goes on from NC_064826.1 coordinate 128,894,080, forward strand.
CAATGATTGTTTTCTCTATAATCCAGGACTGAACACAAACATTGGCTTTCAAAGATGAAGATTTAGGTAGTGTTGAAGAACAAAATTTTATTCTCTGTAGGAGTGAAAGGAAAGAGTTTTATTGAGGAATAAGACATTTGGGAAGAATAAAACAAAGATGCTAAATATTCTGTCTTTTTGGAGACAAAGTTGAGCTTTTATACACAAAGTTAGGCATAACTACGCACATGTTTCAAAAACAGTTCTTTGTTCGTTATCAGTTAATCTTATTTCCTTACAGAAAACTATCATGCAAAACATTCTTTTCGAGGACATCACCTTTCCGTCACATGCTTCCTGGAACATTCTAAGCACATGCATTACTTTTTTTCTGTCTCTCTCCCTTGCTTATTCAGAGTTATCTGGATTAGCCATTTATTGAGAGCCTAGCTGTTAGCCATCTTGGTCTTGCTGAGAGCCTCAGTTTGATTTTACAAACTTATCAGTGGTCACAATAAAAGGGAAAGTACTGGGGCAGAAGCTGCAGCAAATATGGAGAGTGGGATTTCTAGAAGGATCACGATTAGAATATACCATATATTGCTTCTCAGTTATTTTCTATTCCTCAAAAGAACGTTTTTAAGTGGTATTCAAAGATCTCCAGGCTTGAGATACTTGCTTTTATGACTATACAGATGAGGAAAATCTTTCTAGGAGATATAAGGAAGCAGCCTTGCCCACAATAAAAACTGGTTTTAAAAGACAGAGAGAGAGGAAGTAACTATTTTTGATTTGGGTCAGCTAGGCAAAGAATCCTATTCTGTCTCCCAAGAGTGGAGCTCTAGCACTCGTGTTCCCAATGACACATCATGACCGGCTTCAAAGTAGGCTAATTACCATGAAACTTCCAGGCAAAACTGCACCAATTATTCTCTTTTGTTCTACTTAGAATAGTTAAGACAAACTAACAATATATATGTGTGTGTGTGTGTGTGTGCATGTGTGTGTGTGTGTGTGTGTGCATGTGTGTGTGTGTGTGTGTGTGTGTGTGTATATATATAATACCAAACAGGGATAATAATGCCACTGTAGCACCATAGGACAATAGACACATTTTCCAAGTACAGGTTTCTAATTTTAGACCTAAAGGGCTAGCAACAATTTGCTTAACTGCTTGCCCTCTTACCTTCTGTCCATCGTATCAAGTCTCTAGCTTGTCAGTCTTTTTCAGCTGGGTCTGTTTAATTGACAGTCCTGTTGTCCCTTAAATAAGCATTCCAGAACCATCGTCAAACTTGATTGCCCTCCTAGCATTCTGAAATCAGTTTGTTTTCTGGTATGGAGAATGGGGCTCCTCCACAGTCTAATGGCCAGAATGTATCTGGTGACAAGATGAAGGCTCTCACTCACTGACTTGCTTACTACCCTACTCTACTGTGAGGACTAGCCTTGTCCATTGCCTATCATGAGGTGGGGAATCACATAGCTAGTCTTTACTGAGTACTTAGTATCAAACAACCATATTAGGTGGGCATGATTCTTACATTTAACTGGTATGAAGGCTTGGAGAGTTTTGAAAATGTTTATGTAGGCTACTAAGTGGGGAGCATGGATCTAAACTCAGTTTTACTTGTCTTCAAAGTTTAGGCTATTCTGAAAGAAAAACAATTCAATAAATATACACAATAAGAATCTTCACACATAATGTAAGAGGCAAATCGTTCTCTAAGTATCTTACTTCTTTCCTGGAATTAGCAGCTTTCTCCTGTGATGTGATACGAAATGTACTCTATTACTTAATCTTTAGTAAGAATCTGAAACAAGTGTGGAATACAGAACACAACAGCAAGAGTGCAGGCACAAAGTCATCATCATGAATTTCATTGTAAACCCAGCAGGCCAGAAAAGTCAACACATTAGACGGCAGACTGCACAGAATGAAAAGCAGGCATTCAACTAGACTGATACTCTTGGTTAAGAATAAGATGCTGGAAAGGAATTGCAGATACAAATTAGGATCAGGAGTCACCTTTTATTTTTAAAACCTCACCGTTACCGTGGCAGTGAGAAGTACGACTAGAGAATTAAGACAAGAAGAAAATGAATGCCCTGTAGATCCAACAAATAAGCCCAAATGTCCGATGCTGATAATGGCTTTTGTCCTGCCACATGTATGTATGCATGTAATATGAATATAAAAAAATATATATATATGGCCTTATCTCCTTCTCCAGCCACTATATTTTTCTGAATCCTTCTTCTCAGAAAAGCTCCCAACTTATTTGTGTCTACTCTCTGTTATACTTACTGTCCTTCAGTTTTCTTACCATTTCCAGTAGGACTTTCATTCTCACCACTCCATTATAATGGCTCTTATCAAAGTTGCCAATGCAATCTTTTACCAAAGCATATAGTCAAAATTTTTCTCATCTGTTCCCATCTCTTTTTTTGCAGCATTTGAGATAGGTAAGCACTCCTTCCATCCATTCACCCATCCATTTCTCTATCGATCCTTCCATCCTCACAGAATTTTTTCCCTTGTCCTCTGGTACACCACATGTGCCTGCTTCTCTTCCTTCTCGCAGGCTACACCTCCTGTCTCCATGAAAGGCTTTCTCTTCTCTACCAAACTTCTAAATGTGTGTTCTTTAGAGATAGGAGCTATTTGAAAAACCAAATAATTTAGAAAAAAAACTTTCACTTCCATAGGAACCACGTTGGAGTGCACATTGCTCTTCTTCCATTTGTGGTGTTTCTGTTTTCCTTCCCTGTGAGTCCTTCTCTCCGCAGAAAACAATACTAATTCAATAAAAAGACCTCGTATTAAATCAAGCTTGATTTCTCACCTGCAGAAATTTATATCTATACCCTCTCAGGAGTCCTGCATAGACCTGTGTTCCTGAAAGAGAAATAATTAGGGTGCCTGCTGGCTATCTTTGTACAAAGGCAGTTTTCAAAGTAAGATATTTTGAGTAAAATTTCAAAAAATATCAAATCAGCCTACCAAATCTCTTGGGAGGTCCATAACAATGATGAATTTAAATAATTGAAAATTGCAAAGACTCAGAACACTGCAGTAACACAGCAGGGCTCTTGGAGATTCATGTGTAGACATAGAAAGATCACAGATTCACACCTTATCATCAAGGTATGTGCATTATAAAGTGAATTGTGAGGTCACTGTCATAGATAAAAGCAGGTAGCTTTTAACAGCAATGAGAAGAGATAAAAGCAAAAGAAGCAGAGCTTAGTAACAAGATGCATGAAGTAGGTGACAAAAGTGAGAAGATAATATAAAGAAAACTGCCCCCATTTCTAACTCACTCAGAAGCCCAGTCCTGTATTTGCATGATTTATAGATGCAAACATGCCAAGAGAAGAAATAATTATTTTCTCCCCAAACTAGCTCTCCGAAGCATGTTTTCCATACTTGGCAGTTAGAGCCAATATTCCATCTCTGCTCACTCCTCAGCACCACTGGAAGTGTCTTCCTCTGCCTCTGCAGTCAGGCTGTTTGTAGGCCCTCCCACCCATCGCTGTAAGTTTGTTCTCAGAGGGACATCACCTTCACCTGTTTTTTTGTTGTTATTATTGTTGTTTGTTTGTTTTCTTCTTGTATTCTTCTCGTCTTACTTACTGGCATCTCCTCCTCATCTCTGACCACATTTTAAAAGAAGGCCTCCCTGGGGTCTGGGAAGACCTTTTTCTTTGTTCACTGTATGCTGTCTCTCAGAATGATTCCATTAATACTCATGATTTTCAATAACCACTGATTCTTAAAATTATATCAATTGGACATATTTTATATTCTATTCGGTATCTTCCTCAGGAAGCTCAAACTCAGTGTGGGCCAAATGGAACATTGTCTTCCCCATGAAACCTGTCCCTCTTTCAGTGTTATGAATAGAACAGATACACAGTCACCTAAACGACATCTGCATGCCACCCCAGCCTTTATTTTCTTGAATATTTTATTGTACTTTAAATGAAGGTTTATAGAGCAAAATAGTTTCCCATTCAACAATTTGTACACAGAATGTTTCAAGACACTGGCACAGTGCCCTCAATGTGTCAGCACTGCCCCCATTTCTGCCCTGGATTCCCCGTTACCATTCGTCGTCCAGTTTCCCTCCCCCTTCCTGTCTTCTCTTCTTTGCTTTTGGGCAGATTTTGCCCTTTTGGTGTCATATAATTAACTCTTCCAAAGAGCTTGTTCCTCTCAGGTGTTATTGTTTATTTTGTAAGCCTATCTATTCTTTGGCTGAAAAGTGGTGTCATGAGGATGGCTTCAGTTCCATATTAGAAGGGTGTCTTAGGGTCAGAGTCTCTTGGGTTCCTACAGTCTCTATCAGATCAGTATAAAAATCTTTTTTATGGATTTGATTTTTGTTCTACATTGTCCTCCCGCACTGCCCCTCTACTGTGATCCCAGTCAGAGTGGTCAATAGTGGTAGCCCAGCACCATCTAGTTCTTCTGGTCTGGGGGTCATGTAGACTGTGGTTCATGTGGTCCATTCATCCTTTAGACTAATTGTTCCCTTGAATTTCAGGTTTTCTCCATTCTGCTTTGCTCTGACAGGGATGAGATCAATAGTTGTTATCTTAGATGGCTACTCCAGACGTGACCTACTAAAGTAGGACATAGAAAGTTGTCTTTATGAACTATGTTATGTCAACTGACATAGATGTACTCCTAGTCTATAGTGCTCAGCCTTCAAGCCTAGTAACTTTGCCCTGTGATGTGTTTGATTATGTCCAGGAAGTTTCCATGATTATGCCCCTGTGTGTTCTATTGTCTAACATACCTGCAGCATCTACAAATGTGTATGTCACAATTATTCAACCCACTCTTATCTGTAGATGAGTGTGCTCCCTTGTACCCTTCCACTCCTTTTTAGCATTCCTCTCTACCTATATATCCATTTGTAGATTATTGTTTGTAAATACTATTGTTGTGGGGTTGTCTATGTTATGCTAATAACTGATTGCCCTTTGTTCTTGCACTCCTCTCAGTACCTTCATTTGCCTTGGCCCTGCTGTGCTGACTTCCCCCCTATTATGTAATGCCTTTCCCTTCACCAATATTAACAGATGTCTTCTTTCTTGTTGGTGATTTCCCTTTCTTCCCTTCCTATCCCTGGTAATAATTAAATATCTTGTGTGTGTGTGTGTCTGTGTGTCTGTGTGTGTCTGTGTAACCCTTTTCTTGACTGTTTACTATAGTGATCTCATATAACATTTGTCTTTTTGTGATTGACTTATTTCACTCAGCATAATGTCCTCCAAGTTCATCCATGTTTTGAGATGTTTTACAGATTCATCCTTGTTCTTTACCTTGAGTAGTATTCCATTATGTGTATGTACCACAGTTTATTTATTTATTCATTCATCCATTGACAGACACTTAGGTTACTTCCATCTTTTTGCTACTGTGAATAGTGCTGCAGTGAACACCAGAGTGCATATGTTTATTCACATTACGGCTCTTATTTCTCTGGGGTATATACTAGAAGTGGGATTGTTGGATCATATGGTATTTCTCTTTCTAGCTTTTTAAGGATGGGCCTTACCATTTTCCATATTGGTTGTACCATTTTACATACCTACTAGAAATGTATAAGAGTTCTAATCTCCCCACAACCTTACCAGTGTTTGCTGTTTTTTTTGTTGTTGTTGTTGAGTGCCGTAATTGTCAAGGTGAGATTGTATCTCATTGTAGTTTTGATTTGCATTCTCTGATGGCTAATGTTCATGAGCATTTCCCCACATGTTTATTTGCTCCCTAAATGTCTTTCTTGGAGAAGTACCTATTCTATCTTTTCCTTATTTTTTAATTGGATTGTTTTTCTTTTTGTTGTTGAGGTGTTGAAATTTTCTATAAATTTTTGATGTTAGCCACTTGTTGGTATGTCTTGGACAAAAATTTTTTCTAAAATTCCTCAACATAATAAAGGGTGTTTATACAAAGCCAATAGCCAACATCATCCTAAATGGAGAGAGTCTGAAAGCATTCGCCTTGAGATTGGAAACCAGACAAGGATGCCATTTATCACCACTCTCATTCAACATTGTGCTGGAGGTCCTAGCCAGAGCAATTAGGCTTGATAAAGAAATAAAGGGCATCCAGACTGGCAAGGAAGAAGTAAATTTATCTTTTTGCAGACAACATGATCTTATACACAAAAAAACCCTAAGGAATACTCCAGAAAACTACTGAAACTAATAGAAGAGTTCAGCAGAGTATCAGGATGAGATAAATGTACAAAAATCAGTTGAATTCCTCTACGCCAACAAAAAAGAACATCAAGAAGGAAATCACCAAAACAATACCATTTACAGTAGCCCCCAAGAAGATAAAATCCTTAGGAATAAATCTTACCAGAGATGTAAAAGACTTATACAAGGAAAACTAAAAAACACTTCTGCAAGAAACCAAAAGAGACCTATGTAAGTGGAAAAACATACCTTGCTCACAGATCGGAAGACTTACCATTGTAAAAACGTCTATTCTACCATAAGTGATCTATAGATTTAATGCAATTCTGATCCAAATTCCAACAACATTCTTTAATGAGATGGAGAAAAAAATCACCAACTTCATATGGAAGGGAAAGAGGCTCTGGACAAGTAACGCATTACTGAAAAAGAAGAACAAATTGGGAGGCCTCACTCTACCTGATTTTAGAATGTATTATACCATCACAGTAGTCAAAACAGCCTGGTACTGGTACAACAACAGATGCATAGACCAATGGAACAGAATTGAGAATCCAGACATAGCTCCATCCACATATGAGCAGTTGATATTTGACAAAGGCCCCAAATCAGTTAAATGGGGAAAAGACAGTCTTTTTAAAAAATTGTGCTGGCATAACTGGATATCCATCTGCAAAAAAATGAAACAAAACCCATACTTCATGCACAAAAACGAGCTCAAAATGGATCAAAGCCCTAAATATAAAATCTAAAATGATAAAGACCATGGAAGAAAAAATAGGGACAACATTAGAAGCCCTAGTACGTGGCATAAACAGTATACAAAACATTATAAAGAATGTAGAGAAAAAAACTAGATAACTGGGAGCTCCTAAAAATCAAACACCTATGCTCATTCAAAGACTTCACCAAAAGAGTAAAAAGATTATCTACAGACTGGGAAAAAGTTTTTAGCTATGACATTTCTGATCAGTGCCTGATCTCTAAAATCTACGAACCAAAATCTACATGATACTGCAAAAACTCAACTACAAAAAGACAAATAACCCAATTAAAAAATGGGCAAAAGATTCACACAAACAGATATATGCACACCCATGTTTATTGCAGCTCTGTTTACAATAGCAAAAAGTTGGAAGCAACCAAGGTGTCCATCAACGGATGAATGGGTAAATAAATTGTGGTATATTCACACAATGGAATATTACGCATCGATAAAGAACAGTGCCAAATCTGTGAAACATTTCACAACATGGAGGAACCTGGAAGGCATTATGCTGAGCGAAATTAGTCAGAGGCAAAAGGACAAATATTGTATAAGACCACTATTATAAGATCTTCAGAAATAGTATAAACTGAGAAGAAAACATACTTTTGTGGTTACAAGGGGGGGAGGGAGGGAGGGAAGGAGAGGGTTTTTTACTGGTTAATTAGTAGATAAGAACTGCTTTAGGTGAAGGGAAGGACAGCACTCAATACATGGAAGGTCAGCTCAATTGGACTGGACCAAAAGCAGTTTCTGGGATAAAATGAATGCTTCAAAGGTCAGCGGAGCAAGGGCGGGGGTTTGGGGGACCATGGTTTAAGGGGACTTCTAAGTCAATTGGCAAAATAATTCTATTATGAAAACATTCTGCATCCCACTTTGAAATGTGGTGTCTGGGGTCTTAAATGCTAACAAGCGGCCATCTAAGATGCATCAATTGGTCTCAACCCACCTGGAGCAAAGGAGAATGAAGAACACCAAGGTCACAGGACAACTAAGAGCCCAAGAGACAGAAAGGGCCACATGAACCAGAGACCTACATCTTCCTGAGACCAGAAGAACTAGTTGGTGCCCAGCCACAATCGACGACTGCCCTGACAGGGAGCACAACAGAGAACCCCTGAGGGAGCAGGAGATCAGTGGGATGCAGACTCCAAATTCTCACAAAAAGACTATACTTAATGGTCTGACTGAGACTAGAGGAATCCCGGTGGTCATGGTCCCCAAACCTTCTGTTGGCACAGGACAGGAACCATCCCCGAAGAAACTCATCAGACATGAAAGGGACTGGACGGTGGGTAGGAGAGAGATGCTGATGAAGAGTGAGCTAATTATATCAGGTGGACACTTGAGACTGTGTTGGCATCTCCTGTCTGGAGGGGGGATGGGAGGATAAAGAGAGTTGGAAGCTGGCAAAATTGTCACGAAAGGAGAGACTGGCAGGTCTGACTCATTAAGGGGAGAGCAAGTGGGAGTACGGAGTAAGATGTATATAAACTTATATGTGGCAGTCTGACTTGATTTGTAAACGTTCACTTGAAGCTCAATAAAAGTTAATAAAAAAAATGGGCAAAAGATATGAGCAGACACTTCACTAAAGAAGACATTCAGGTGGCCAACAGATACATGAGGAAACGCTCACGATCATTAGCCATTAGAGAAATGCAAATCAAAACGACAGTGAGATTCCATTTCACTCCAACAAGGCTGGCATGAATCCAAAAAACAAAAATAATAAATGTTGGAGAGGTTGTGGAGAGACTGGAACACTTATACACTGTTGGTGGGAATATAATGTGGTACAACCACTCTGGAAATCAATTTGGCATTTCCTTAAAAAGCTAGAAATAGAATTCCCATACGATCCAGCAATTCCATTCCTTGGAATATATCCTAGAGAAATAAGAGCCTTTACATGAACAGATATATGCACACCCATGTTCACTGCAGCACTATTTACAATAGCAATAAGATGGAAGCAACCAAGGTGCCCATCAATGGAGGAATGGATAAATAAATTACGGTATATTCACACAATGGAATATTAACCCCCAAAAAACAAAAACCAAACCCATTGCCATCAAGTTGATTCCGACTCGTAGTGACCCCATAGGACAGAGTAGAACTGCTCCATTGAGTTTCCAAGGAGTGCCTGGTGGGTTCGAACTGCCAGCCTTTTGGTTAGCAGCTGTAGCACTTAACCACAACGTCACCAGGGTTTCCCAGTGGAATACTATGCATTGATAAAGAACAGTGACGAATCCGTGAAGAATTTCATAAGATGGAGGAATCTGGAAAGCGTTACGTTGAGTGAAATTAGTTGAAGATGGACAAATATTGTATAAGACCAGTATTATAAGAACTCAAGAAATAGTTTAAACAGAGAAGAAAATATGGTTTGATGGTTACGAGAGGCAGGAGGGAGGAAGAAGTCTATTCACTAATTAGATAGTAGATAAGAACTACTTTAGGTGAAGGAAAAGACAACATATAATACAGGAGAGGTCAGCACAACGGGACTAAACCAAAAGCAAAGAAGTTTACTGAATAAGCTGAATGCTTTGATGGATGGCATAGCAGGGACAGAGGTTAGGGGACCATGGTTTCAGGGGACATCTAAGTCAATTGGCATAATAAAATCTATTAAGAAAACATTCTGCATCCCACTTTGGAGACTGGCATCTGGGGTCTTAAACGCTAGCAAACGACCATCTAAGATGCGTCAATTGGCCTCAATCCACGTGGATCAAAGGAGAATGAAGAACACCAAGAGGCAGAAAGGGACACACAAACCAGAGACTACATCAGCCTGAGACCAGAAGAACTAGATGGTGCCTGGCTACAACTGATGACTGCCCTAACAGGGAACACAACAGAGAACCCCTGAGAGAGCTGGAGAGCAGTGGGATGCAGACTCCAAATTCTCGTAAAAAGACCGGACATAATGGTCTCACTGAGACTAGAAGGACCCCAGTGGTCATGGCCCCCAGACCTTCTGTTAGCCCAAGACAACTCTTCAGACAGGGATTGGACTGGACAATGAGTTAGAAAAGATGCTGGTGAAGAATGAGCTTCTTGGATCAAGTAGACACTTGAGACTATGTTGGCATCTCCTATCTGAAGGGGAGATGAGAGGGTAGAGGGGGTCAGAAGCTGGCAGAATGGACAGGAAAAGAGAGAGTGGAGGGAAGGAGCTGGCTGCCTCATTAGGGGGACGGCAGTTAGGAGTATACAGCAAGCTGTATATAAATTTTTGTATGAGAGGCTGACTTGATTAGTAAACTTTCACTTAAAGCACAATAAAAATAATAAAAAAAAATCCAAGTTTGTGGGTTCTTTTTCTACTGTTTTGGAGAAGTCTTTCGTTGAGCATAGGTGTTTAATTTTTAGGAGGTCCCATTTATCCAGTTTATCTTCTGGTGTTTGTGTTCTTTTAAGTATGATTGGTATGCTACTTATGCCGTATATTAAGTGTCCTAGCATTGTCTCTATTTTTTCTTCCATGATCTTTATCATTTTAGGTTTTATGTTTAGATCTTTGATCCATTTTGAGTTCATTTTTTTTTATAGAGTGAGGTATGGGTCTTGTTTCATGTTTCTACAGACATGTATACAGTTTTGCCACTACCATTATTAAAGACACCGTCTTTTCCCATTTGATTGACTTTGGCTCTTTATTGAAGATCAGCTGTCCATAGGTGCATGGATTTACTTCTGGGCTCTCAATTCTATTTCTTTGGTATTAGGTGTCTCTCGTTGTAACAGTACCAGCCTGTTTTGATTAGTAGAATCATATCGACTAAGACTTTGTTCAGAACTTTTGCATCTACATTCATGAGGGGTATTGGTCTGTAGTTTTTTTCTTTAGTGATGTCTTTGCCTGGCTATGGAATCAGGGTTATACTGGTTTCATAGAACAAATTTGAGTGTATACCTTCCTTTTCTATGTTTTGGAATAGTGTGAGTAGAATTGGTTTCACCTCTCCCCTGAATGTTTGGTAGAATTCTCCAGCGAAGCTGTCTGGGCCAAGGTTTTTTTGTTGTTGGTAATTTTTTTTTTTAAATGATCTCTTCAATTTCTTCTTTTGTTTTGGGCCTATTCAAATTTTGTACCTCAGTTTGTGTTAGTACAGGTAGGGTCTCCAGAAATTTGTCCATTTTCTCTAGGTTTTTTAATTTGTTGGAGTACAATTTTTGTGTTATCCTGTTATGATCCTTTTTATTTCAGTTGGTTCTGTTGTAATGTCACTCATCTTGTTTCTTATTTGAGTTATGTGCGTCATTTCTTGTTTTTCTTTAGTCAGTTTGGCCTGTAATTTGTCAATTTTATTGATCCTTTCAAAGAACCAGCTTTTAGTCTTCTTTATTCTTTCCAGCATTTTTCTCTTCTGTTTCATTTATTCTATTTTTATTATTTAATTTCTTCTGGTGCTTGTGGGTTTTTTTTTGTGCACCTCACTATCTCATTGTTCAAGTTGTAGGGTTAATGTTGTGATTTTTGCCCTTTCTTCTTTTTTGATGTGTGTATTTATTGCTATAAATTGATTTCTGAGCTCTGCATTTGCTGTGTCCCAAAGGTTTTGTGATGTTGTGTTTTCATTTTCATTTGACTCCAAGATTTTTTTTTTTTAATTCCATCTTTGATTTCTTCTGGTAACCAGTAGTTTTTAAGCAGGTGTTACTCAGTTTCCACGTATTTGATTTTTTTTCCCTTGTTCTTCCTGTTATTGATTTCTACCTGTATGTTTTAATCAGAGAAAATGCTTTGCATTATTTCAATATTTTTCAATTTGCTAAGGCTTGCTTTGTGGCTTAAAACGTGGTTTATTCTAGAGAATGATCCATGAGCTTTGAAGAAGAATGTGTACTTTGCTGTGGTTGGGTGAAGGGTTCTGCATATGTCTATGAGATTGAGTTGGTTGATTGTGGTGTTTGGATCTTCTGTGTCTTTGTCGAATTTTTTTCTAGTTGTTCTGTCCTTCAACGAGAGTGGTGTGTTAAAGACTCTTAGTATTACTGTGGAAGTGTCTGTTTCTCTTTTCAATGCTGCCAGTTTGTTTTATGGATTTTGGAGCTTGGTCACTAGGTGCATATAAATTTATTATGGTTACTTTCTCTTGATGATCTTTTAATGATATATATCCTTCCTTGTCTTTTATAGAAGATTTTGCCTTAAAGTCTATTTTATCAGAAATTAATATTGCCACTCCTGCTGTTTTTTGGTTATTGTTTCCTTGAGATATATATTTTTTCATCCTTTAAGCTTTAGTTTATTTATAGCTTTGTGTCTAAGGTGTGTCTCTTGAAGACAGCATATTGATGGGTTGTAGTTTTTTTTTTTTAATCCATTTCGCCACTCTCTGTCTCTTTACAGGTGCATTTAGGCCATTTACATTCAATTTGTATTACACTTTGTGTGTGTGTGTGTGTGTGTGTGGTGTTGATAGTTGCTTCATTTCTGCTTAATTTTCTGTGGTAAGTTCTTTTTGATTGTAAATTTTCATTTCTTTTGTTTTTTTTTTGTGCAGACTCTTTACGATTTTCTTCTTTAATATTTTGATGAGTAGTTTTGTTAACTTTCTTGGTGGTTACGCTGAAATTTGTCTTTATCTTCCTAAGTTTAAAGTGGTCATTTATTTCTTGACATTGTCTTGACTCCCTCTCCATATGGAGGTTCGAAGCCTATATCATTTATTCCCCCTTTATGTTTTGCACTGATTATCAGTTACAGATTGGCGTTTCCGTTTCCCTGTTTTCCATCTTTTAGCTTTATTTTATTTTTGAGAGTTGTTTATCTGGGTTCATATCTGCCTGATGTTGTCATGTGGTTTAATCTCAGGTTGTTGTCTGGTTTTGTTGGTTTTCTGTTCAAAGGACTCTCTGTAACAATTCTTGTAATGTTGGTTTGGTTTTTACAAATTCCCATAATTTTTGTTTATCTGGAAATGTACTAATTCTGCCTTCAGATTTGAGGTATAATTTTGCTACATATGTAATTCTTGGTTGGTATTCCCCCCCCCGCCAAGGTTTTATGTATGCCATCCCATTGCCTTCTTCACTGCATGATTTCTGCAGAGAAATCGAAGTTTAGTGTTATCAGTGCTCCTTTGTACGTGATCTTTCGTTTTTCCTGAGCTGCTTTCAGGATTCTTTCCTTGTCTTTGGTTTTGAAAAGTTTGATTATGATATGTATTCGTGTTCTTCTTATGAGAGCTACACTATATGGGGTTTGTTGTGCTTCTTTGATGGTTATCTTCTTGTCTTTCATAATATTAGGGAAGTTTTTTGTCAACATATTTTCAACAATTTTCTCTGTACAGGACGATGGGGCGAAGGCGGGTGCATCCTTCTGGCTAGCACACACAAGTGCTAGGGCAGCTTACGTCCACCGCAGCCAGAGAGTGAGACCTGTCACTGCTTGAATTAGAGGATGGGTTGGCAACCAGGGTGTGGTTGGGTGGGAGACGTCCTGTCAATCCGTAGGACTTCTGCCTCATGCTTGCCACTCACCCCTCATGTCAGGGGCCTTCTTCCTGAGTACCTCTGGTTCTGGATCCTGGCTCCCTCCCTGTGTTTGCTTCTCTCCAGGTATGTTTATAGAATTTCTCTGACCCTTTTGGGAAAGGCTTGAAGTTGCTTTTCTGTGTTCTTCAGCCAGGGTCACTGCTGGCTTTGTCTTAAGATGGCCATGTCAGCCCAGGACAGCTGGCTAAACACCTACATTCCATGTTACTCCTCGTTCTCTGCATTAGTCTACTTTTGCCGCCCAGTAGATGTTCAGTTCAGTACTTAGACCTTCTTTGTTGATGTTTAGGATTCCTGGATTGTTATTTGTTTCTGTTTCATTTGTTTTTTTGAGTCTTTGGTGCAGGGAGATGTCATGCTGCATGCAAATATGCTGCCATATTGGCTTTGCCTCTCAGCCCTTTATTTTTCTTCTTTTTTTTCTTGATAATAAAAATTATCAACCTATTTTTATTCCATGGGGGAGGGAGGGGCAATTGCCATTGGGTCGACTCTGACTTACGGTGACCCCATGTTTGTCAGTGTAGAACTGTGCTTCATAGGGTTTTCAGTGGCTGATTTTTCAGAAGTAGATGGCCAGACCATTCTTCAGAGGTACCTCTGGGTAGACACAAACCATCAACCATTGGGTCAGCAGCCAATATGTTTACTATTTGCACCACCCAGAACTCCTCCATTGAATCACTAGCTTGCAAATTGATCTGGTCCTTTTTATCCTGGTCATCTTTCCTCTCACTCACCATGGCCCTCACCTGATGGCTGTTCTTCATGCTCTGTCTACCACCAAACCACCCCAACCAAAAAAAAAAAAAAAACATGTTGCCGCCAAGTCAATTTTGACTCATAGTGACCCTATAGGACTGAGTAGAAATGTTCCATATGGTTTCCAAGGAGCCGCTGGTGGATTCAAACTGCTAACCTTTTAGTTAGCAGCCTAGCTCTTTAACCACTGCACCAGCAGTGCTCTTCATTCCCAAATAGAACTCCTTTCTAGCTCATTCTCACTTCTCCTCCCACACACCCACACACATAAGCAAATGCACACTTACACACTACTAATTGTTTCTTTACCTAAGCTAAAGATTTTGGGATGATCCATTTCATCTCTTTAAGATTCTAACCTCAATGCTGGAAATTATTTTTATTAAAATCTATACGGTGAGGAAGGAGAAAAGGAGAGAACCGCACACAGAAACAAAGCACAAATGTTGGAAGATGATAAAGTGCTGGTGTTAGCAAAAATCACGGATGGGGAGGAGAATGCAGACAGCGTATAGTATAAATTCAATAACAAGTAAAGGTGCTACAAAGCCTTCCTCAAGAATCAGAGACAAATAATTAGAAGAAGTGAAAGGGACAAAGAAGCAAAGGAATTTGAAATAAGTTGATATATTTATACTTTGGTTTTAACATTCTCTTCCATTGGAACATTGCCATTGACTTCTCAAAGCACTGTCAGATTTGTGCTGAAATAAACTGTCTATATCCTCCAGTAAGGGTATGTGTTTGTGGGGAGAGACAAGGAGGAAGAATATGTCAGCTGGATTTCTTATAATAGAAAAAAAGAAACACTAGAAGTGTTTGCGTTATTTAGCTTAGTTGTGTAAGCTGTCCAACTCAGATATCCCCAGGGATCATTAAGTGCATTTGCCCCAAGGCTGGGACCTTTCCTCCATCCAAGTTGCCCTCTGACCAAAATGACCTCAGCCAGTACAAAGTGGCCAAGCACAACCTCCCATCTTTGCCAACAGAAAGTTGCCACTCTGTAGAACTCCAAAGTTACCTGAGACTCTGCAGACCTCATGTGAGCACCTCACCAACATCCTCACCCTCCTCTTCATTATTACCTGCTAGGATATGACTGGCCAACAGTGAATGTCTCCAAGAGGGGAACCTGACCCACTAGCCCTCACTTCCAATTCCACTCTGGTCTGACTTCTCGGAATGCAAACACTAGGTGATACTACAGCTGCCACTTACTGTGCTTGGCTAACAAAGTTGCTTCAGGGTCTGAACTTCTTACTGATTTCAAGGGTCTTTCTGTGGAGGCAGCCAAAGGCTCATACTGCAGGCAAACTTGTTTCTTATAACCAAGTCTAGGAACCCGGGGATGCCACATGTATTTGAATGTAAGAATACTTTGAATAACAACTATTTATTCAATGATTTCTGTGTTGCTTTATTAAGTGTTTAAGAAGTTCCTTCTGTACCAAAAATAATAGTAATAATAATAAAATAGATAAATAAAAATAAGTTAACCACATTCACATAGTTTTCTCATTTTAGTCTCTTGGGAGTAAATATTGTCCATAACTGGCAGGTGTGTCTAATAGAAGTAAAATGACTCACACAGAATCAACAACTGGCAAACCAGGTTTCAAGTAGAGTTAGTATGGCTTGAGATATCAGTCTATTTTCAAACAATATGTTGTATAACTCTGCCCACTAAGGCAGGAGTCCTGTTCTCAAGTGTCTATACCCTAGCTGGAGCCATCAAACAGATCTATAAGATGGATTAACAAAACAATTGCAGGTCAGTCTCTAACATTTACCCATTTGGGTGTTAAAGTAATAAATAGGCTACAGTAGCTCTAACACCAAAAAATAAACAAGCAGTTGCCACTGAGTTGATTCTGAATCACGGCAACCCCACGTGTGGCAGAGTAGAACTGTGCGCTACAGGGTTTTCAAGACTGTGGTCTATTTGGAAGCAAGTTGCCAGGTCTTTTTTCTAAGGCAACTCTGAGTAAGTTCAACCACCCATCTTTCAGTTAGAAGTTGAGAGCTTAACTGTTTGTGCCACCCAGTGACTCCTTACACAAACACACACAGACACACACACACGATGATCCTGATACACAGGTGATAATCCTTACTCTACTAGGTATACCTAATCTGGTCTTTGCCTGTCTTTTTGTTCATTTACTCAACCTTGTATTTGGAAAGCCCATTGCTGAATTTGGTGAATTCCCTGCAGGGGAATCTTTAATCTCCATGATTACCTCTCTTATTGGAGGAAAGTAAAGACCATATAAATGTACACATATCCCTGATGAGCAGTCAGGGTTCAATCTAGCTAATCCTTTTCAAAGCACCAATTGTGGCCAGTCCAGGAAGGCTGAGGTCATTCATTTCTTACGCTAAATGTGTGCTGAATAACAAATCCTACTCCATACACCAGCCATGTCCAACGGAAATCTCAACTTCCCCTCCCTGATTAGCTCAGACCCCAAGTGCTAGTGCAGCCCTTTCTCTCTCATCCCCATCGTCTTAGTTATCTAGTGCTGCTGTAACAGAAATAACACAAGTGGTCGGCTTTAACAAACAGAAGTTTATTCTCTGACAGTCTAAGAGGCTAGGAGTCCAAATTTAGGAGACCAGCTCCAGGGGGAGGCTTTCTCTGTCAGCTCTGGGTGAAGGTCCTTGTCATCAATATTCTCCTGGTCTAGGACCTTCTCATAGCAGGGACCCTGGGTTCAAAGGATGTACTCCATTCCTGGCTCTTCTTGCTTGGTGGTAATGAGGTTCCTATCTCTCTGTTTGCTTCTGCCTCCTTTTATCTCTTGTAGGATAAAAGATGATGCAGACTATGCCCAAAAGAAACTCCCCCTACATCAGATCAGGGCTGTGACCTGAGTAAGGGTGTTATATTTCACCCTAATCCTCATTAGCGTAACCTAATCTTTGAATTTTTACTCTAGTAATATTAAAACCTGCAATGCAAACAATACATTTCTAGATGGGGAAACAAAAAGAATGCACTACTATGTTATCGCTCAGACTGTTTGGAGTCCAGTATTAAAATTGGCTGGATGTGGACTACCATGAACATGTGCAGAAATGATGTTATTGTCTGACTCTTCTTATATGCAGAATGTTAATAAAATACAGGTTCACATCTCACAAATCCAAATTCTTCTTGAAGGAACTATGCGTCTCCTTTGTATTCTCACTGTGTATTACAGCCATTATTCCAGCAATCCATCACTTTGGGTTTCTTAGTTAGAAAATCAGTTTTCCAAGTATCATTTTTTCCACCCAGCTGTGATTCTTTAAAATCTCAAAAAGCAACCTGAGCATAAATCAAAGGTGTACCAGTCTGACATAAAACAAAGACCATTTCTGGAATGAAAATCATCAACACAAAGAAAGTCTGGGATTTCAACAATCTTGAAAAATACTAATTTAAAGATCTCAAATGACTTGGAAAGGTTTATAACTTTTCATGGTAGAATCAACTTAAAGAATTATGTAGTCCTATTCATTGAAACAAATAAACAACAAAACAAACAGCAACAACATATGTGTATCCATATACATGTATGCATGTACATATATATATACATAAAACATTCAGTGCTTACCAGAGACACAACAGTAAATGAGACAAAACCAGGTGTTTTCACGGAAGTACTTATCTATACATTAATATCTTTAAATTACTGATAATAAATAATAAAAATAATGATGATGGACCACATATATATACATATATACAACCCAAACCCATTACCTTTGAGTCAATTCCAATTTATAGGGACCCTTTTTATAGGACAGAGTAGAACTGCCCCACAGGGTTTCTAAGGGTTGATTTATTCACGAACAGACTGCCACATCTTTCTCCGACAGTGCGGCTGGTGGGTTCGAACTGCCTACCTTTTTGGTTAGCAGCTGAGCTCTTAACCACTATGCTACCAGGGCTCCAATATATATGTGTGTGTGTGTGTGTTTTATATATATGTATATACATATAAATATATTCTCAAATTAATCCTGTGAGATATTATTTCTGTAATTTTGCAGATGAAACATGAGGCACAGAAATCCTAATTAACCCATATAAGGTCACACAGCAAGTGAGATCAGCAGTAATTTGACCGCAGTTCTGGCAGTTAATGAAGTTTTTCCACCACCCCAGCCTGCTTCTTTATAATAAAAGGAGTTCCTATGTTCAAATATAAATATAACTGTGACAGTTCTACTATATCTAATGCCATGAGCTCTGTCTTTAAAGAAGATGCATTTGTCAAAATCAGCAGACTTGTAGTCACATACCTGTCCAAGAGACACTTAGATGGCAAAAGAAATAGCAGGGCTTCTGGTCCAGTCCAGGTTGGCAACAAACCTCTCCCAGATCCTTCAGTAGAGCACTATCACCATAGTACTCTTGGGTTACTGCTCTACAGGGTTCGTGTGACATTTTCATAGCAATAGGATCTCAAGGCTTTGCAAAAGTCTCAAGGCTTTGCAAAAAAAAAAGAGTCAGAGATAAAAGACAGACTGGTGGCAGAATTCAAGCAAATCAAGAGAATAGAATGAGGAACGAACAATGGAAGAAGAAACAGTAGGAAATCAAGATTTTATTTTGTAATTTTTTTGTACACATTAACCTATCCCAATGGACCTTAAGCTGTTTAGAAGCCTATAAGATATTAAGCAAGTGTCTAATTCTGAGAAGCTGCTTCATTCCAACATTAGAGGTAAAGGATAATTTGGACTACAGCACAGAACAGTTTTATAGGCTCATACCCCTCTCTCCACCCAATCCTCTCCAACATTTACACATTCAAACTTGTCCCTAGGCAAAAGGTCTTCAGGAGACCAGCAGTGGAAACTCAAAGATCTATTTTTCCAATCACCATGAAGTTCAAGGCTTAGCTGACCATGGTGAAGGCTTGGTGTCAACAGCATAAAGGGGTGCATGGGAGTAGCACAGGCAGCCATACCTCCCTTGTCCTTGACATTGAACATCATAGTCTTGACCTGGTCAGTGTCAACAGTGGAAGTGGTCTTGTGTATATGAGCAGTTGTGGTGGCTGTCTCTGCTGGATGTTGGTCCTTACCTTCCATTTTGGACATTGATAATGTCACAGAGGATAATAATTGTTCACCAAAAATGCACACCCTCTCCTTTCTGGGCATAGCTAAACTGTTCTTTTACCTGTCTAACAGTTAGGTTTGCCATGTGACTGGGTTCTAGCCAAGGAAATGTGGGAATACAATATGTGGACCATTTCCAGACGTGACTTCAGAAAACCCCTGCATGTGCTCAGCCATATTCTTTTTCTCTTTTAGCTGACTGAGTTGGTGATCCTAAGAGAGACCTTAAAAACTACACATTAAAAGTAACAAAGCTGGCATCATCAGGAGTCCCTATGCAGAGAGAGTCCTATCTTCTTGACCCCTGCTTTTGTGGGACTGCTCTGAACTACAGCCAGCTCTCTGTATCTGCAGATTCTGCATCTGCAGACTAAACCAACTGGATTGAAAATATTTGGGAAAAAAACAAAATCCTCAAAAAGCAAAATTTTAATTTGCCATGCACCGAGCACTACGCTGAATCCGTGTAAATGAAGTGATGTGGAGGCGTCCCCTGCTGTAGTCTCCCCATTTCACAGATTCTCAGTCCCTCTCCAGTACTTGTTGCCTGAGCATTGTTGGCCTCAAGCCTCATTCGTTCTATACTTGTGTTGTGTGCACCCTTTTTTGTGTGTGAAAAAATGGCCCCTAAAAACTATGAAGTGGTCAAAGCCATCCTTCAAATCCTAAGTGTGAGAGGGTGGGGGAGAACAAGAGGAAGAAAATTGGTAACGGATGGCTGGCTAGCTCTGTAGAGCACTACAGCCTCAAGAACTCAAATGATCATCAGGAGAATTGGCACCATAAAGATGAGCTCAAGAAACTTAAAGAAGAGAAAGGCTACCTTCCAGAGCAAGTCTTCAATTGTGATGAAACAACTATTTACATATCATTTATATTGTATGAGATATTACAAGTAATCTAGAGATGATTTACAGTATACAGGAGGATGTGCTTAGGTTATATGCAAATACCATGCCATTTTATATAAGGGACTTGAGTGTCCATGGATTTTGGTATCTGCGAGCAGTCATGAAACCAATATTTTTTTTTATGTAAGTCCATACTACGTAAGCAAGAAATGATCTATTTAGCCATTTGCACATTCGGGTGTGTATTTCTTGCTGCAGCTTTACTTACCTTTATTAATTCAGATGGTGACCACAAAAACCAAAGCATAAAGCGAAGAAAAGGTCTTACAATCCGTGGTAACAAATGGGATTTGTTCATAAAGTAAAAGGAGAAACCTTCTGCCAGGTTGGCATTGGAGGCATTCTATAGTTTCTACAGAGTGGGCTCAAAGCTAGAGAAACAGGGTATGTAATCGTTTTTATCACTGTATGTTTATCTGCAGCTTCCTAGGACCTGTAAGATATGAGTAACTGAATGAATAAGTGCCTGATAAAGGAACTTTCCTGCTTAAAACATCCGATGCCTCACAAATGCCTGCATAATAAAATGTAAAATCCTTGGGAAAGTGTAATGGGTACTGGAAAAAAGAGTAGCTTTTTGAAAGAGCTGAGTTTTACTGAAGACTGACATTGGGAAAGCTACTTAACCTCCTTTAAACCTCAGTTAAATCATGAGGCTAATAATATTTACCTCACAGCATTGGTGCAAGGGTTTAAAGAGATGATGCATTCAAGGAAAGCCTGTCAGACCTTGACATATTTAGAAAAAAAAAAAGTTAATTCCTTAAAAACACATAAAGTATTATAATTTCTCTGTATATGACTTTAGATGGAATTAAATTTACTGATTTTAGGTTTTAATACCTTTTTTTGTCACTTTAGCTTACATCCAATTAAAATTACAAATCTTTATCACGGGGTCCTCTAAATTTTACCAATTTCAAAGTATTTTGTATGTTTTGTACGTTTCATTCACGAGCATGTGTTTGGCAACGCTGTTCTCATGCAACACTGGAGTTGGAGCTGCTACGTGCTGAGCTGTGTGGGCTGTGCTCTTCCACTCTAGGTTGAATAGCAATGGCAGGGAGCTCCAGGGCCACTTGCCCAGGCAGCACTGTCTGTAACACTAGATGACACCACCTCCCAGGCCAGGAGCCTGGCAAAGCCTGAGAAGCCCATTCCTGACAGCGAGTGTGTCTAGAACGTGGCCCCTGAGACTGAAAGCTGGTGGGCCTCAGGTGAGCCCCAGAGCACCTACTCCTAACCCGGGTTTTGATTACTCTCCAGTCACCCATCTTATACCGTACCCATCTTATACCCTGAATTGCATCCTCTTTGACTAAAACCTGGCATGATGCTTGGCCATTGCATGGCCCCTTCAGGCATGAGACCTCTCTCCCTTTGCCACTGAATCCCAAGTCTCCCACCCCCCCCCCCAATTAACTGAGGTCTTTTGGTCCAAACTGCAAGGTCCATTTGGGACATGAATATGGCCTCTACCTGCCACTGAGCATCAACAGTGCCAGAATTCCTTCTCCCAGCTCTCTCATTCATCCTGCTAGCTGGCAGCCAACTGGGGCTCTACCCCAACACAGGATAAGCCCAGGTATACCACAACCTTTTGTTAACCAAGACTTTCGGTGTATATACAAATCACCTGGGCAGGTTGCTAAACTAATGTAGTAGGTTTGGTGTGGGGACTGAGAGTCTACATTTGGAAAAAGTTCCCATGCCAATGCTATAAGCCCATGGACCACATTTTTTCTTTTATTGTGCTTTAAGTGAAAGATTACAAATCAAGTCAGTCTCTCATACAAAAATTAAATATACACCTTGCTATGTAGTCCTAGTTGCTCTTCCCCTAATGAGACAGCACACTCCTCTCTACCGTGTATTTCCATGTCCATTCAGCCAACTCCTGCCCCCCTACCCGCCTTCTCATCTCCCCTCCAGACAGAAGCTGCCCACATAGTCTCATGTGTCTACTTGAGCCAAGAAGCTCACTCCTCACCAGAATCTTTTTCTACCTTATAGAACAGTCCAATCCCTATCTGAAGAGTTGGTTTTGGGAATAGTTCCAGTCTTGGGGACCCTGACCTCCAGAGTCCTTCCAGTCTCAGAGCATTAAGTCTGGCCATGGACCACATTTTGAGTAGCCAGTGCTGATCTTCCCTCCTCAGCATCCATCAGCCCACAGGATGCACCCTTCGGCTCCACCTGGGGCCCTCTTAGCTACCTCCAATCACTTGCTCTCACATCACTTAAGTCCCAGCATGTCTCATAGCAAGCTACACCAGGCACAGATGTGCTCAGATTTAGAGACATGAGCCCTCTACACTCATGCCTGTGCAAGGGCCATGACTCATCCTTAGAAGATACGTGATGGCTTCTCTTGCTTTGCTAGAATTAAAATAAATAAAAAAATAAATCATCTGCCCGATCAAGCTACCATTCCTCACATTGAGGTTGGGTTTTGCTCACACTGACACAGACATCAGGAGTTGAGACACCAGATTCATTTGGATAGGAGCTATATTCGTACTCCTGCTGAAGCTTTAGTTCTCATTAAAGTGTTGAAAAACAACACAAAATGTCACTAGCAATTAACATGGGTGGAAGGTTGGAATTATATGCAAGAAAACAACCATTTCTCAGTGGCTGCTCTGCAGCTACATCTGGGTATGAACTATTATACTCTCTAAACATTCCTGGAAATAAGCCATTTCCATGGTTGTGGAACAAAAATTTGATCCTGATTTTATGTTATGTTTTAGTTAAAGAGAAAAACAGGTTTTTAAGCTTGCTCACTTGAATTGCCAATTACCTTAGTCAACTGGAAATTGCAAACCCATAATATGCGAAAATGCGAATCCTGTGGTAATGTCAGTGCCAAAGATAATGTTCTTGCGACTACCTGACTGATTTCATTTCCAGGTCCATGTAGTTCTGCATTCACCTACCCTCTAAAGGAAGGGAAAATCAAAGCCTTTTGTCCACCTACTTAACACATTTTTCAGACCCTGAGGGGTATGTTAAGCAAAAGGTTCTCTTAGCAAGTTATAAAAAAAAAAAAAAAAAATCAAGTTATATAAATATCTAAATCAGGTAGAATAGACTCTCATTACCAGTCCTTTAGCATTCAGATCTCAAAACTGGGAAGCTCCCTACCTGATGGTTCAATAAGTTTATTCTAAGAATCAGAGCTGCAGAAATCCCTCCCCAGTAGTGATTCCATGTGTCTGAAAGCATATTTAGCTAGGAACCCAGCTGGCAAAGTTTAAATTGGGTGGCACATGTTCAGTTACTAAGTGCTATTTCTTCAAGGTTTGAGTTGGTATTTTGTTTCTCCCAGTTGCCTACTTCAGCATCCAGAGAGTATATCTAACCCTAAAACTGAGGAATGCCCACTTGGGTCATTATTTTCTTTACCATTTCTTATCTAAATTTTGAAGAAACATACATGGTTCCTGGACTAGTGTTGCCATGAACTGTAATAGTTTTCCAAGCAATATCTCAGAAAGACCATGATTGGGTCATACTGGAAGGGAATATAGGCAGTAAGAAAAGCCCTTGGGTAAGGTGGAGGGGAGGTGGGTCTCCCCCACAAGAGGTTGGCGGGCAATACCCAAGTCACAAAGAGTGGAGTCAAATATGCATCAAACACTTGATCAATATTAGTGGCAAAAACAGCCAAATATGAGGGAGCCTGAATGGGATAATGACTTTGGGGTATCAGGATGCCTCTGCAGGAGTCCTTTCTTGATGATTTAATAAAGCTTGGACAGGCCCTACTGTGAAACTGGTGGATCTGCACTTAGCACTAGGAGGTCACGGGGAGGTCAATCTTGTACGTTTCCCAAATTTCTAACCCAGCAGTCATGAATTAAAAGGGAAACTAATTTAATTGTGGAAATTGTATTGAACTGTCAAACGTATATAAAAGCAGTATATTAACTACTAAAAATGTGATAATTTGACTTTGTAAAATAAAACAAAACCACATCCATTGAAATGTCAAATATTATTTTTAATCCTTAAATGATAACACATGAAACATTTAAATTTTCCCATCACTTTTTATCTGTGTTTTACCTTCCAGTTGGAAAATGCCACTGAGCAGTGTTTTCACTGTCTCTAGAGAGAAAGCCCCAGTGGGTCATGCTCATGGCCTGCATACTTGTTGCATCAATGGCTCTGGGACTGGAAGGAAAAATTGGCAGCAGCTAGATGCCCTCTTAGTCCAGATGGGTTTGGGCTAGGTGGGCTGGATGCGTTTGCCCTATATCTTGGACTTTCCAGAAACTTGGGCAACTCCATGAAAACACCAGTTTCTGCTGGATTTCTGAAAGCCTGAAGATAGTCTGGTCCCTGGCTGGCAAATACAGCTTCTGCTTAACTACTAACCTAAATGTTGGTGGCTCAAACCCACAGAGTGGCAACCTGGAAGAAAGGCTGAGCAACCTGTATCCCTAAAGATTACAGCCAAGGAACCCTATGGAGGAAATCTACCCTGCAACACACAGGGTCAACATGAGTCACAATCTACTCAGTGGCGGCCTAAGTCACCGGTTCTCAATTCTTTTTGGTCTCAGGACCCTTTTACCACTTAAAGTGTTATTTAGAACCCCAAAAAGCTTTTGTTTATTGGGTCATACCTTTTGATAATTATATCAAAAATTAAAATATGGAAACATTAGTATTTATCATTAAAATAGCAGTAACAGACCTATTCATGTTAACATAAACAGCACAAATACTTTTATTAAAAAAAAACACTTTTCAAAATTAAAATGAGAAGAATGGCATTGATGTACATTCTAATAAATATCTTTAAAGTCTGCTTTAAAAAAAGACAGTTGAATTCTCAGACTGATATCTGTATTCAATTTTTGTAATATCAAAAGTCATGCAGTCTCTGAAAAAAATCACTGAATAATTGAGGCATAATGAGAATGAAAAAGGCAAACGTCATCTTGGTATTACTATGAAAATAGTTTTGACCTTGGAAACCTTCTGTGATAGCCTTAGAGACCTGAGGGGTCCCTGGGTCGCACTTTGAAAACCACTGACCTAACTTATAGATTTCAGTATTATTTAACAGAATCACCATGAAACATAACATGCAGAACTTAATAGTCCCATCCATTCCCTGCTAAATATCTTTTCTGTCGTATTACATTCAAAATCCTTAGCAGTTATTAACATTGTAAATAAAATCTAAAAGCCAGAACTTTTTAATAACATCAGCAATTTGAAAAAGATATTCATTGTATACTTATGATGACATGTTACCAGTATTTTGTTTTACTTCCAAAGCAAGCCTAAAAGAAACTAAGATTTATGAAGATAATGAATACAAATTATATAATTTATTAAAACCCTAAATAATACATTTAGCAATACTTAAAATACCAATTACTATTCTAAGCAATATTTTCACACTTAATCCTGATAAGAACCCAATCATATTTTCCCCAATTTATAAATGAGGAATCTAAGTCACGGAGTAGCCAAGTATCTTGCCTACGATTTCACTTTAAGTGGCAAAACTAAGATCTGTATCCAGGCATTCTGGCTATGGACTTGAGCTAACCCATGCATGTGATGCCAAACCCTGTGGTTGTTTTCCAACAGCCTTTTCTGGGGATTTGTCCCTCACATCCATGGAGAACTTCATGTAGCATCAGATGGCCAATCTCTCTCCTTACCTTCCCCCAAAAGTAATACAAATGCTATCGATTATTTCTCTGGATATTGAAGTTAGTTTTCTTTGCACTTATGCATGAAGTATACATCAGAGAAGAGTTAACACCACTACTACTGAAGGTATTTCAGAGCACAGAAAAGGATGAAATACTCCCAAATTAATTCTATGAATCCAGCATATCCCTGATACCCAAACCAGGTAAAGACATTACTAAAAAGAAAATTACAGACCTATATCCCTCATGAACACAGATGCAAAACTCCTCAACAAAATTCTAGCCAATAGAAGCGGAGCCAAGATGGCGGACTAGGCAGACGCTACCTCGGATCCCTCTTACAACAAAGACACAGAAAAACAAGTGAATCGATCACATACATAACAATCTACGAACCCTGAACAACAAACACAGATTTAGAGACGGAGAACGAACTAATACGGGGAAGCAGCGATTGTTTTCAGAGCCTGAAGCCAGCGTACCAGTCAGGTACAGCACAAGCACGGAGAGCTGCTCCACCCCCCTGAACTAACCCTGGGAGGGGGATCAGCCGGTTCCGCGGGCGGCGTGGGACGCAGCTGGTAGGAGAAGTCCCCGGGAGGCAGTGACTGGTCTTGGAACGGGGAGAGCAGCGTCCCAGCCGGGGAACCGTCCCGCCGGGATTTGGACTGGACGCAGGTACGGCATAAACACGGAGAGCTGCTCCACCACCCTGAACTAACCCCGGGAGGGGGCCCAGCTGGTTCAGGTGGGCGGCGTGGGACGCAGCCGGTAGGAGAAGTCCCCGGGAGGCAGCGACTGGTATTGGAGTGGGGAGAACAGCGTCCCAGCCGGGACACTCGATCACGGCACAAGCACGGGGAGCTGCTCCACCCACCTGAACTAACCCTGGGAGGGGGCCCAACCGGTTCTGAGAGGCGGCACGGTAACGCGGCTGGAGGGACGAGAAGTCCCCGGGAGGCAGCGACTGATTTTGGAGTCCAGAGTACACCGTCCCAGCAGGGGAGCCTTGACGCTGGGCGTGGGGCTGGAAGTGGAGGATCTGACCGTGACTCCAGCGGGCCAGACCCCCCGGGGGCAATCTCCACACAGCCAGCACACATAGGCGACACGCCCCATGGAAATCTCAGATATGACAGTCATTCCAAGCAAGACAAGCAACTCTGGCTATATTCTGAGGCGCTACTCTCCTATCTCTCTGTTCCCTCCCCCACCCTCTCCAGGCGGCTTCATTAACATCTGAATAGCCTGAGCCAGAGGGAGAACTCTGATAGGGATCTGACTGCATTTTTTTTTAGCGGATTTTCTGGAAAAACTAGTTTCCCAGTGATGGCTCGGAGACAACAATCCATATCAAACCACTTAAAGAAGCAGACCATGAGAGCTTCTCCAACCCCCCAAACAAAAGAATCAAAATCTTTCCCAAATGAAGATACAATCCTGGAATTATCAGATACAGAATATAAAAAACTAATTTACAGAATGCTTAAAGACATCAAAAATGAAATTAGGCTAACTGCAGAAAAAGCCAAGGAACACACTGATAAAACTGTTGAAGAACTCAAAAAGATTATTCAAGAACATAGTGGAAAAATTAATAAGTTGCAAGAATCCATAGAGAGACAGCATGTAGAAATCCAAGAGATTAACAATAAAATTACAGAATTAGGCAACGCAATAGGAAGTCAGAGGAGCAGACTCGAGCAATTAGAATGCAGACTGGGACATCTGGAGGACCAGGGAATCAACACCAACATAGCTGAAAAAAAAATCAGATAAAAGAATTAAAAAAAATGAAGAATCCCTAAGAATCATGTGGGACTCTATCAAGAAGGATAACCTGCGGGTGATTGGAGTCCCAGAACAGGGAGGGGGGACAGAAAACACAGAGAAAATAGTTGAAGAACTCCTGACAGAAAACTTCCCCGACATCATGAAAGACGAAAAGATATCTATCCAAGATGCTCATCGAACCCCATTTAAGATTGATCCAAAAAGAAAAACTCCAAGACATATTATCATCAAACTCACCAAAACCAAAGATAAACAGAAAATTTTAAAAGCAGCCAGGGAGAAAAGAAAGGTTTCCTACAAGGGAGAATCAATAAGAATAAGTTCAGACTACTCAGCAGAAAGCATGCAGGCAATAAGGGAATGGGACGACATATACAAAACACTGAAGGAGAAAAACTGCCAGCCAAGGATCATATATCCAGCAAAACTCTCTCTGAAATATGAAGGTGAAATTAAGATATTTTCAGATAAACACAAGTTTAGAGAATTTGCAACAACCAAACCAAAGCTACAAGAAATACTAAAGGATATTGTTTGGTCAGAGAACCAATAATATCAGATATCAGCACAACACAAGGTCACAAAACAGAACGTCCTGATATCAACTCAAATAGGGAAATCACAAAAACAAACAAATTAAGATTAATTAAAAAAAATACACATAACAGGGAATCATGGAAGTCAATAGGTAAAAGATCACAATAATCAAAAAGAGGGACTAAATACAGGAGGCATTGAACTGCCAGATGGAGAGTGATACAAGGCGATATAGAACAATACAAGTTAGGTTTTTACTTAGAAAAATAGGGGTAAATAATAAGGTAACCACAAAAAGGTATAACAACTCTATAACTCAAGATAAAAGCCAAGAAAAACGTAACGACTCAACTAACATAAAGTCAAGCACTATGAAAATGAGGATCTCACAATTTACTAAGAAAAACACCTCAGCACAAAAAAGTATGTGGAAAAATGAAATTGTCAACAACTCACATAAAAAGGCATCAAAAGGACAGCACTAAAAACTTTTTTATCTATAATTACGCCGAATGTAAATGGCCTAAATGCACCAATAAAGAGACAGAGAGTCACAGATTGGATAAAGAAACACGATCCATCTATATGCTGCCTACAAGAGACACACCTTAGACTTAGAGACACAAACAAACTAAAACTCAAAGGATGGAAAAAAATATATCAAGCAAACAATAAGCAAAAAAGAAGAGGAGTAGCAATATT
This sequence comes from Elephas maximus indicus, assembly GCF_024166365.1. Lineage (NCBI taxonomy): Eukaryota > Metazoa > Chordata > Mammalia > Proboscidea > Elephantidae > Elephas > Elephas maximus. Next base: position 128,923,071 of record NC_064826.1, read on the forward strand.
AATTTCTGAGAAAATAGACTTTAGACTTAAATCCACCACAAAGGATAAAGAAGGACACTATATAATGATAAAAGGGACAATTGATCAGGAAGACATAACCATATTAAATATTTACGCATCCAATGACAGGGCTGCAAGATACATAAATCAAATTTTAACAGAATTGAAAAGTGAGATAGATACCTCCACAATTATAGTAGGAGACTTCAACACACCACTTTCGGAGAGGGACAGGACATCCAGTAAGAAGCTCAATAGAGACACGGAAGATCTAATTACAACAATCAACCAACTTGACCTCATTGACTTATACAGAACTTTCCATCCAACTGCTACAAAATATACTTTTTTTTCTAGCGCACATGGAACATTCTCTAGAATAGACCACATATTAGGTCATAAAACAAACCTTTGCAGAGTCCAAAACATCGAAATATTACAAAGCATCTTCTCAGACCACAAGGCAATAAAACTAGAAATCAATAACAGAAAAACTAGGGAAAAGAAATCAAATACTTGGAAAATGAACAATACCCTCCTGAAAAAAGACTGGGTTATAGAAGACATCAAGGAGGGAATAACGAAATTCTTAGAAAGCAATGAGAATGAAAATACTTCCTATCAAAACCCCTGGGACACAGCAAAAGCAGTGCTCAGAGGCCAATTTATATCGATAAATGCACACATACAAAAAGAAGACAGAGCCAAAAGCAGAGAACTGTCCCTACAACTTGAACAAATAGAAACTGAGCAACAAAAGAATCCATCAGGCACCAGAAGAAAACAAATAATAAAAATTAGAGCTGAACTAAATGAATTAGAGAACAGAAAAACAATTGAAAGAATTAACAAAGCCAAAAGCTGGTTCTTTGAAAAAATTAACAAAATTGATAAACCATTGGCTAGACTGACTAAAGAAATACAGGAAAGGAAACAAATAACCCGAATAAGAAACGAGAAGGACCACATCACAACAGAACCAAATGAAATTAAAAGAATCATTTCAGATTATTATGAAAAATTGTACTCTAACAAATTTGAAAACCTAGAAGAAATGGATGAATTCCTGGAAAAACACTACCTACCTAAACTAACACATTCAGAAGTAGAACAACTAAATAGACCCATAACAAAAAAAGAGATTGAAACGGTAATGAAAAAACTCCCAACAAAAAAAAGCCCTGGCCCGGACGGCTTTACTGCAGAGTTCTACCAAACTTTCAGAGAAGAGTTAACACCACTACTTCTGAAGGTATTCCAAAGCATAGAAAATGATGGAATACTACCCAACTCATTCTATGAAGCCACCATCTCCCTGATACCAAAACCAGGTAAAGACATTACAAAAAAAGAAAATTATAGACCTATATCCCTCATGAACATAGATACAAAAATCCTCAACAAAATTCTAGCCAATAGAATCCAACAACACATCAAAAAAATAATTCACCCTGATCAAGTGGGATTTATACCAGGTATGCAAGGCTGGTTTAATATCAGAAAAATCATTAATGTAATCCATCACATAAATAAAACAAAACACAAAAACCACATGATCTTATCAATTGATGCAGAAAAGGCATTTGACAAAGTCCAACACCCATTTATGATAAAAACTCTTACCAAAATAGGAATTGAAGGAAAATTCCTCAACATAATAAAGGGCATCTATGCAAAGCCAACAGCCAATATCACTCTAAATGGAGAGAACCTGAAAGTATCTCCCTTGAGAACGGGAACCAGTCAAGGATGCCCTTTATCACCGCTCTTATTCAACATCGTGCTGGAAGTCCTAGCCAGGGCAATTAGGCTAGACAAAGAAATAAAAGGTATCCGGATTGGCAAGGAGGAAGTAAAGTTATCACTATTTGCAGATGACATGATTATATACACAGAAAACCCTAAGGAATCCTCCAGAAAACTACTGAAACTAACAGAAGAGTTTGGCAGAGTCTCAGGTTATAAAATAAACATGCAAAAATCACTTGGATTCCTCTACATCTACAAAAAGAACACCGAAGAGGAAATAACCAAATCAATACCATTCACAGTAGCCCCCAAGAAGATAAGATACTTAGGAATAAATCTTACCAAGGATGTAAAAAACCTATACAAAGAAAACTACAAAGCTCTACTACAAGAAATTCAAAAGGACATACTTAAGTGGAAAAACATACCTTGCTCATGGATAGGAAGACTTAACATAGTAAAAATGTCTATTCTACCAAAAGCCATCTATACATTTAACGCACTTCCGATCCCAATTCCAATGTCATATTTTAAGGGGATAGAGAAACAAATCACCAATTTCATATGGAAGGGAAAGAAGCCCCGGATAAGCAAAGCACTACTGAAAAAGAAGAAGTGGGAGGCCTCACTCTACCTGATTTCAGAACCTATTATACAGCCACAGTAGTCAAAACAGCCTGGTACTGGTACAACAACAGGCACATAGACCAATGGAACAGAATTGAGAACCCAGACATAGATCCTTCCACGTATGAGCAGCTGATATTTGACAAAGGGCCAGTGTCAATTAATTGGGGAAAAGATAGCCTTTTTAAGAAATGGTGCTGGCATAATTGGATATCCATTTGCCAAAAAATGAAACAGGACCCATACCTTACACCATGCACAAAAACTAACTCCAAGTGGATCAAAGACCTAAACATAAAGACTAAAACGATAAAGATCATGGAAGAAAAAATTGGGACAACCCTAGGAGCCCTAATACAAGGCATAAACAGAATACAAAACATTACCAAAAATGATGAAGAGAAACCAGATAACTGGGAGCTCCTAAAAATCAAACACCTATGCTCATCTAAAGACTTCACCAAAAGAGTAAAAAGACCACCTACAGACTGGGAAAGAATTTTCAGCTATGACATCTCAGACCAGCGCCTGATCTCTAAAATCTACATGATTCTGTCAAAACTCAACCACAAGAAGACAAACAACCCAATCAAAAAGTAGGCAAAGGATATGAACACACATTTCACTAAAGAAGATATTCAGGCAGCCAACAGATACATGAGAAAATGCTCTCGATCATTAGCCATTAGAGAAATGCAAATTAAAACTACGATGAGATTCCATCTCACACCAACAAGGCTGGCATTAATCCAAAAAAACACAAAATAATAAATGTTGGAGAGGCTGCGGAGAGATTGGAACTCTTATACACTGCTGGTGGGAATGTAAAATGGTACAACCACTTTGGAAATCTATCTGGCGTTATCTTAAACAGTTAGAAATAGAACTACCATACAATCCAGAAATCCCACTCCTCGGAATATACCCTAGAGATACAAGAGCCTTCACACAAACAGATATATGCACACCCATGTTTATTGCAGCTCTGTTTACAATAGCAAAAAGTTGGAAGCAACCAAGGTGTCCATCAATGGATGAATGGATAAATAAATTGTGGTATATTCACACAATGGAATACTACGCATCGATAAAGAACAGTGACGAATCTGTGAAACATTTCATAACATGGAGGAACCTGGAAGGCACTATGCTGAGTGAAATTAGTCAGAGGCAAAAGGACAAATATTGTATAAGATCACTGTTATAAGATCTTGAGAAATAGTAAACCTGAGAAGAACACATACTGTTGTGGTTACGAGGGGGGGAGGGAGGGAGGGTGGGAGAGGGTTTTTTATTGATTAATCAGTAGATAAGAACTGCTTTAGGTGAACGGAAAGACAACACTCAATACTTGGAAGGTCAGCTCCATTGGACTGGACCAAAAGCAAAGAAGTTTCCGGGATAAAATGAATGCTTCAAAGGTCAGCGGAGCAAGGGCGGGGGTCTGGGGAACATGGTTTGCGGGGACTTCTAAGTCAATTGGCAAAATAATTCTATTATGAAAACATTCTGCATCCCACTTTGAAATGTGGGGCATCTGGGGTCTTAAATGCTAACAAGCGGCCATCTAAGATGCATCAATTGGTCTCAACCCACCTGGAGCAAAGGAAAATGAAGAACACCAAGGTCACAGGACAACTAAGAGCCCAAGAGACAGAAAGGGCCACATGAACCAGAGACCTACATCATCCTGAGACCAGAAGAACTAGTTGGTGCCTGGCCACAATAGACAACTGCCCTGACAGGGAGCACAGCAGAGGACCCCTGAGGGAGCAGGAGATCAGTGGGATACAGACCCCAAATTCTCATAAAAAGACCAAACTTAATGGTCTGACTGAGACTAGAGGAATCCCGGCGGCCATGGTCCCCAGACCTTCTGTTGGCACAGGACAGGAACCATCCCCGAAGAAACTCATCAGACATGAAAGGGAATGGTCAGCGGGTGGGAGAGAGACGACTGATGAAGAGTGAGCTAATTATATCAGGTGGATGCTTGAGATTGTGTTACCAACTCTTGTCTGGAGGGGGGATGGGAGGATAGAGAGAGAGGGAAGCTGGCAAAATTGTCACGAAAGAAGAGAGTGAAAGGGCTGACTCAAGAGGGCGAGAGCAAGTGGGAGTAGGGAGTGAGATGTATGTAAACTTATATGTGACAGACTGATTGGATTTGTAAACGTTCACTTGAAGCTTAATAAAAGTTAATCAAAAAAAAATTCTAGCCAATGGAATTCAACAACATATCAAAAAAATGATTCACCGTGATCAAGTGGGATTCATACCAGGTATGCGGGGATGGTTCAACATTAGAAAAACAGTTAATGTAATCCATCATATAAATAAAACAAAAGACAAGAACCACATGATTTTATCAATTGATGTAGAAAGGTATTTGATAAAGTTCAACAGCCATTCCTGACAAAAACTCTCAGCAAAATAGGAATAGAAGGAAAATTCCTCAACATAATTAAGGGCATTTACACAAAGACAACAGCCAACATCATCCTAAATGGAGAAAGTTTAAAAGCATTCCCCTTGTGATCGGGAACCAGAAAAGGATGTTCTTTGTCACCACTCTTGTTCAACAGTGTGCTAGAGCTCCTAGCCAGAGCAATTAGGCTAGGTAAAGAAATAAAGGGCATTCAGATTGGTAAGGAAGAAGTAAAAGTATTTCTATTTGCAGATGACATGATCTTACACACAGAAAACCCTAAAGAATCCTCAAGAAAACTACTAAAACTAATAAAAGAGTTCAGCAGAGTATCAGGATACAAGATAAATTTACAAAAATCAGTTGGATTCCTCTACACCAACAAAAAGAACATCGAGGAGGAAATCACCAAATCAATACCATTTACAGTAGCCCCCACGAAGATAAAATACTTAGGAATAAATCTTACCAGAGATGTAAAAGATCTAAACAAAGAAAACTACAAGACACTACTGCAAGAAACCAAAAGCGACCTGCATAAATGGAAAAACATACCCTGCTCATGGATAGGAAGACTTAACATTGTAAAAATGTCTATTCTACAAAAACTATCTATAGATTTAATGCAATTCCGATTCAAATTTCAACGACATTCTTAATGAGATGGAGAAAAAAATCACCAACTTCATATGGAAGGGAAAGAGGCCCCGGAGAAGTAAAGCATTACTGAAAAAGGAGAACAAAGTGGGAGGCCTCACTCTACCTGATTTTAGAACCTATTATACCTCCACAGTAGGCAAAACAGCCTGGTACTGGTACAACAACAGATACATGGACCAATGGAACAGAATTGAGAATCCAGACATAAATCCATTCACATAGGAGCAGCTGATATTTGACAAAGGCCCAAAGTCAGTTAAATAGGGAAAAGACAGTCTTTTTAACAAATGGTGCTGGCTAAACTGGATATCCATTTGCAAAAAAATGAAACAAGACCCATACCTCACACCGTGCACAAAAATGAACTCAAAATGGATCAAAGACCTAAATATAAAATCTAAAAAGATAAAGATCATGGAAGTAAAAATAGGGACAGATAGGGACAACGTTAGGAGCCCTAATCCATGGCATAAACAGTATACAAAACGTTATTAACAATGCAGAACCCAAACTAGATAAATGGGAGCTCCTAAAAATCAAACACCTATGCTCATCCAAAGACTCCACCAAAAGAGTAAAAAGATTATCTACAGACTAGGAAAACATTTTTAGCTATGACATTTCCAATCAGTGCCTGATCTCTAAAATCTACGAACCAAAATCTACATGATACTGCAAAAACTCAACTACAAAAAGACAAATAACCCAATTAAAAAATGGGCAAAAGATATGAGCAGACACTTCACTAAAGAAGACATTCAGGTAGCCAACAGATACATGAGGAAATGCTCACAATCATTAACCATTAGAGAAACGCAAATCAAAACTACAATGAGATTCCCTTTCACTCCAACGAGGCTGGAATTAATCCAAAAAACATAAAATAATAAATGTTGGGGAGGCTGTGGAGAGACTGGAACACTTATACACTGCTGGTGGGAATGTAAAATGGTACAACCACTTTGGAAATCGATTTGGCGCTTCTTCTTTTTTTTTTTTTTAAAAAAAACTAGAAATAGAATTACCATACGATTTAGCAATCCCACCCCTTGGAATATATCCTAGAGAAATAAGAGCCTTTACACAAACAGATACATGCACAGCCATGTTTATTGTAGCACTGTTTACCAAGGTGCCCATCAACAGATGAATGGATAAATAAATTATGGTATATTCACACAATGGAATACTACGCATCGATAAAGAACAGTGAGGAATCTGTGAAACATTTCATAACATGGAAGAATCTGGAAGGCATTATGCTGAGTGAAATTAGTCAGTTGCAAAAGGACAAATATTGTATAAGACCACTATTATAAGAACTGAAAAAATAGTTTAAACAGAGAAGAAAATATTCTTTGATGGTTACAACAAGGGGGAGGGAGGGAGGGAGGGAGGGAGGGGGTTTTCACTAATTAGATAGTAAAAAAGCACAGAAAGACAACAGTTTACAGGCAAGGTCAGCACAACTGGACTAAACTAAAAGCAAAGAAGTTTCCTGAATAAACTGAATGCATCAAAGGCCAGCGTAGCAGAGGTCGGGGTTTGGGGAACGTGGTTTCAGGGGACATCTAAGTCAACTGGCGTAATAAAATCTTTTAAGAAAACATTCTGCACCCCACTTTTGAGAGTGGCCTCTGGGATCTTAAATGCTAGAAAGTGGCCATCTAAGATGCATCAGTTGGTCTCAACCCATCTGGAGCAAAGGAGATGGAAAAATACCAAAGACACAAGGTAATTATGAGCCCAAGAGGCAGAAAGGACCACATAAAACCAGAGCCTACATCAGCCTGAGACCAGAAGATCTAGATGGTGCTTGGCTACAACCGATGGCTGCCCTGACAGGGAGCACAACAGAGAACCCCTGAGAGAGCAGGAGAGTAGTGGGATGCAGACCCCAAATTCTCATAAAAAGACCAGACTTAATGGTCTGAGTAAGACTAGAAGGACCCCAGAGGTCATGGTCCCCAGACCTTCTGTTAGCCCAAGACAGAAAACATTCCCAAAGCCAACTCTTCAGACAGGGATTGGACTGGACTATGGGAAAGAAAACGATACTGGTGAGGAGTGAGCTTCTTGGATCAAGTAGACACATGAGAGTATGTTGGCATCTCCTGTCTGGAGGGCAGATGAGAGGGCAGAGGGGGTCAGAAGCTGGCCAAATGGACACGAAAATGGACAGTGAGTAGAGGGAAGGAGTGTCCTGTCTTATTAGAGGGCATTGAATTAGGAGTATATAGCAAGGTGTATATAAACTTTTGTATGAGAGGCTGACTCGATTGTAAACTTTCACTTAAAGCACAGTAAAAATTAAAAAAAAAAAAAAAAACCTATTCGGCCCCATTTGAGTCACTTTGGAAATCCACTTGTAGCGCATAAATTTCTAAAAATGACTGAAATTATTATTTAAACTATTTAAATCACTGTTTTTTGAGTTATCTCATTGAGATAGTTTAGAAATATTATTATGTTAATTCAACAATGTTGTCGTTGTGCTAGGTGCCTTGGGTTGGTTCAGACTCCTAGTGACCCTATGTATAACAGAATGAAATGTTGCCCCCCCACACTCATTATGTTTGAGCCCATTGTTCCAACCCTGTGTCAATCCATCTTGTCAAAGGTCTTCCTGTTTTTTGCTGACCTTCTGCTTTACCAAGCATGATGTCCTTCTCCTGAAAACATGTCCAAAGTGTGTAAGAACTCTCGCCGCCCTTTCTTCTAAGGAGCATTCTGGCTCTACTTCCTCCAAGACAAATTTGTTCGACGTTCTGGCAGTCCATGGTATATTCAATATTTTTTGCCAACACCATAATTCAAATTCCTCAAGCCTTCTTTGGTCTTTTTTACTCATTGTTCAGCTTTGGCATGCATATGAGGTGATTGAATAGACCATAGCTTGGGCTAAACCAAAAAAAGAAAAAAAAAACCCTTGCCGTCAAGTCAATTCTGATTCATAGTGACCCTTTAGGACAGAGTAGAACTGCCCCATAGGGTTTCTATTGAGCACCTGGTGGATTTGAACAGCTGACCTTATGTTTAGCAGCCATAGCTCTTAACCACTGCACAACCAGGGTTTCCAATAGCTTGGGATAGGGGTACCTTAGTCCTCAAAGTGACATCTTTGCTTTTTAACACTTTAAAGAGGTCTTTTGCTGTTGATTTGCCCAATGCAATGCATCGTTTGATTTCTCGACTACTATTAACATTATACCTATTATAATATGCAAGTATTAACATTGCTATATTAAATTGATAGAGCAGTTTAGAAAGTATGTTGGTTTATATTTTCTAACAATGTTCTTAAAACACTGGTTTGAAGGAAACTGAGCAGGGATTATCATTATTGTGAATTTGCAGATGAATTAATTGAGGCTTAGAAACTAAGTGAGGTGCCCACAAGGTTGGTAGAGAAGAAATACGCCCTCAAAATCTACTCTCAGGTACCATTCTAATTAAGAACTGAAGCTACTCCTAAAGTCTGCCTTTCAGTCAAAGATTAGACAGGCATATAAAACAAACAGTAATACATGTGCTACTTAGTTCAGTCGAGTATATGAGACCAAATGGACAACACCTGCCTAAAAATAAAGACAAGTAGGCAAAAAGAGACAGGAAAAAAATGGAGGAACGGACACAGGGAACCCAGAGCGTAAAGAGAAGGCGGGAAAGTGCTGACACATTGCGAGGATTGCAACCAATGTCCCAAAACAATTTGTGTATAAATTTTTGATTGAGAAACTACTTTGCAATGTAAACCTTCACCTTAAGCATAATAAAATAATAATAATTAAAAAAAAGAAACCAAGTCTCAGGTTGGACTTGATTTGGTCCAACACTGGCTTTTTGATCTAGTGTGGGCCTGGGAGGTCCACTGAGGTTCAGAGCTACCCATTGCACGTGAAAGGGATGCCTAGTCAGAAAAACTCTCAGGGCTGGTTCAACCTGACAGGACTCCCAGCTGGCTCTTGGGGAAGCAAGAAAGCCTGTGGCCATTTAATCCAAAGGTGATTAGCATCTGGAGATACTGGTTTATGAAGTTAAACTCACATATGTTTGGTTTTATGATAGAATTTGAATAGGTTACACCAAAACAAACAAAGAAACAAAAAAAACCATTGCCATCAAGTCAATTCTGACTCACAGCAACCCTGCAGGACAGAGTAGAACCGCCCCATAGGGTTTCCAAGGACCGGCTGGTTGATTTGAACTATTAACCATTGGTTAGCAGCCAAGATTTTAACCACTGTGCCACCAGAGCTCCTGAATAGGTTATAAAAACCAAACCAAACCCAGTGCTTTCGAGTCAATTCCGACTCATAGTGACCCTATAGGACAGAGTAGAACTGCCCCATAGTTTCCAATAGTCCCTGTTTTATTTGAATTTTTCCACTAAAAATTGTATGGCCTCAGTTTACTAATCTGTTAATTGCTATGAATGAACTAACTAACCCATCATTCAATTTCTGCTGTTTTAATTACTTATGTGGAAGAATACTTCTTTCAATTAGAAAAGCCTATTTAGATCAGAAGACTTACAAGTCAAGAGTAGAACTGATCTTGTCTAGACAAGATCCCTATACTCCCCCATCCCACAAATCCCCTTGTTCAAGTTCTGTGTTGCATTTTAAAGTCTTTTAATTATACTCACATACCCATCAAAAACAAAACATTCAGCTTTAAAAAAAAAAAAAAAAACAGGAACAGAGAACCTAGTGGATCTCAACAGTGCCTTTGAAACCACTTCAAGAGTGCTCTGACCTGCAGCCAGGAGCATTGTGCCTTCACCCCACGCAGAAGACCCTTCCAATGAGGCCAGTTCTGTAAATACATACAACTTATAAGAAAGCAGTCCACGAGCCTATGGCTGCCATTTCATAGAAGCAGCATGTAAAGGGGGTGACTTAAGCTGTAAAACTGACCATAACCATGAACTAGTACTGATGTCCTAATGATATATTCCACTGCCACCAAGTCGATTCTAATTAATAGCAACCCTATAGGACAGAGTATAAGTGTCCTATAGGGTTTCCAAAGCCATAATCTTTATGAAAGCAGACTGACACATCGCTGTCCCACAGAGTGGCTGATGGGTTTGAACTGCCAGCTTTTTGGTTAACAGCTGAGAGCTTAACCAGTGTGGTACCAGGGCTCCTTGCTTAATGATAACCTGGGAAAATAAAGCACATTTATATGTCATAAATAGTGGGGATTTAAAAGTACAAGCTTGCAACTTTCACAGTAAGGCTTTAAGTCACAAATCAAGAATTTGAGGCCTGATTTAGACACAGACAGTATCTATTTTCTACAGGGGAATTTTGCTCCAGAATTCCGGGCTAAAGATTATCAGAGGAAGCCACCCGGGATTTAATGTGGGTACAGGCAAAACAGAGAAACAGGAGATCAAATTGGAGATTTATTGTGCATTCATCAAGAATCCTGGGTGGCACAAATGGTTAAGCTCTGGACTACTAACTGAAAGGTTGGCAGTTCAAATCCACCTAGAGGCACCTCGGAAGTAAGGGAGCTGACAACAACAACATCAAGAGTCAGCTGCTGTGCTAAGTCAGAGCCACAGGCTGCTGCCCATCTTGCCTTGATGCTTGTCTCAACCTTGGAGATTTTTCTAGGAAGGCTGGTTGGGCCCAGCGTCCCTCACACAGCCCTCGAGGACATTGACGTGAGCTGGCTCCTGAGATAGAAACTGTATTTGCCCTTTCTTGAGCTAGGCTCTTTACATGTTTTATTTTTATTACATCCTCAGTACAGCCCTGTGAGATAGGCAGTTAACCTACATTTTATAAAAAAACATTGAAATAGCTCTTTAAGACCAACTAGCTCATGCAAGTTCACTCAGCTATAAGCCCCATGGCTGAGCTTCTGACCTTGGTTTCTCTGTTGCTGAGTTTTTATTCCAATACACAGGACCAGCAACGTGATTTGTGAGACCCAGTGCAAAATGAGAATGTAGGGCCCTTATTCAAAAATTATAGTCCCTGGGTGATGCAAATGGTTAACACACTTGGGTGCTAACTGAGAAGTTGGAGGTTTGAGCCCTCCCAGAGGTGCCTGGGAAGGAAGTCTTGGTGATCTGCTCCCAAAAAGTCAGTTATTAAAAACCTCGTGAAGCACAGCTCTACTTTGAAACACTTGGGGTTGCCATGAATTTGAGTCAACTTGACAGCAACATTTTTTGCTGTTGTTGTTCTAAATTTATTAAACATGGCAAGAGAGTGGCAGAAGTTCATTAAACGAAGTGTGAGGCTCCTGAGCCAGGGCCCTGGGAGACTGTGTAGGCATCACACCACGCATCCTAAGTAACTCAACTAAGGAATGCCGTGTTACAAACAAAATAACGTAAAATGCTGTATTCCATCTCTTATGGAATATGAAGGCTTTTATAGGAATAACGAGCATCATGTTTGAACCCAAACCAAAAGGTATGAGCTCATATATGGTTGTAAGAATCATGGCCAAGCAAAGCCAGCGTGTGGCAGCCACCAGCAGACACAGAATTAACGAGAGCACAGTATGGAAGCTTGGTTTCTTCCCTCTCTCGTCATTACTTGATCCATCGTTTTTAATTTTCTACTCTGAAAAATATTGTATCTTCTTGGAGTGAGCTGTTGATGGCACTGGAGGGGAAAACACACCCGGGGTTCAGGTTGTCCTGGATCGGTATTATTTTTTCATAGAACAAGCGCTGAATGAGAACACTTGACTATCATTTTGCCCTTGATTGTTCGTAAAACTGAAAAGCACAGATGTTTTAGGTGCTGACTTCTGATGATCAATCATGTATTTTCTCTCATTTAACCTATTTTGGTGACTTTTTTTCTTCCATTTCCCAGTATTTGTAGAACACATACTTTTCAAAAGCAAATTCACATCAAACTCATTGAAACATTTCTTTCCCTAAACTGCCTCAGTTCAGAATTTGATATGTAGTTCATATTTCAGTTCTTTATCTGCCATTTGATTTGCTGAATTCTCAGTCAGCTGAACTAGATTTAATGGCCTCTTATCTGTCTGTCCCAGGGGAGAAAATGACTTGCCAACTAAAAAATATGCACAAACATTTGAATTCCCACCCTGAAAATAAACTTCTGCTTCGATGTTAATTTAAAAGAGGGAGCTTCTCCCCCCAGTGAGTTAAATACCCACCATAAAAGCACTCTGCGCATGACGCTATGTAAGTGTAAGTTGCTTTGTCACACGCACTGTTGAGATAAGAAAGGGACAGCAGCTTCACAGACACACACATTATACATACATACATATTTTCCTCTTCTGTCTCCTTTTCTAGCCTTGTCCAGATGCAGATATATGTGTAATTACTTCTAAAAACGCCACTCTCTCTGGTGCACTTGTTAACAACCTGGTCAGGTATTTCTCAAAACACCTGATTTTTAAGCTGAGCAGGTGTTCCAGGACTGTGTAACTGGCAGGACTTGAAGAATGTGTGGGAGGAGCCGAGCTGTGTTAGGAGAATGGTCAGCAGCCGCACAGAAAAGGCTGCAGCCCTACCATGGGCTTCCTCACCCCGCCTTGTGAAAGAAAGTTACCCAGGTGTCCCCTGTCACTTTGCACAGCTGCTATCACCTGGGACATGCATCGTTAACTCCCATCTGAATTGCTCATCTTCCCCTGATATGGAATTTGAATTATGAAGCTCTTCCATCTGTGACCTCAGATACATTCACATACTCACAAGCACCCACCCTGCTCATTGAAGCCCGAGGATCTCAGGCTGGAAAAGAAAGTAGTTTTGCCCACAACTGTTAATGGTTAGGCAAACTCACTCAAACTAATGCCTACTGAATTCTAATGAATGAGCAAAAAGACCCTTAAAGCCCAGGCATCTGAAGGGGATTTCATTTTGGAGTGCCAATTTGAAACTATAAATATCAGCAAATAAACCAGCAAATAAAAAGTAAATTTAGATATTCAACATGCTTAAAAGTGAAGATTTTTAGACTATATCATTGATTTTAGCTTCAGTTTCTAAGACAGCTTGACCAAATGTTTTGACTATTACTACCAAGTAAAGACAAATAAAATTGCTCTTTAGAATGATTATTTCTTTTTCTAATAACAGTCACAAATGCAGAAGGAACGTATATGGCAATATGAAGTTAGACAACTGAGACTGCCTGTGTAATGGCTTAGAACTAAGGATCAGGAAAGAAAATGCTCCAAACAGATGTCCTCTACCCTGGTGGTAAATTCACATGTTTTTCCTAAACCACCAAAACATAGGAGAGAAGCAAGAAGTTAATGCTATTGCTATTACCAGGCAATTTACCCACATTTCACGAGACACACACATGCACATGCGTGCACACACCCATATGTCCTTGTTGGCTTCTTCCCATGATATATCTGTGTTTGCATACATACACAAATGCAAGATTCAAACACCTGATATGGACCAATCAGTTGCCATCAAGTCAATGCCAATTCATGGTGACCCCATATGTCTTAGAGCAGAACTGTACCCCACAGGTCTTTTCTTTTTTTCCTAAATTTTATTTATTTTGTTGTTGTGGAGAATATACACAGCAAAGCACATACCAATTAAACAGTTTCTATGTGTACAATTCAGTGACATCGATTATATTCTTGGAGTTGTGCAACCATTCTCACCCTCCTTCCCTGAGTTGTTCTCCCTCCATTAACATAAACTCACTGCCCCTAAGGTTCCTATCTAATCTTTTGAGTTGTTGTTGTCAATTTGATCCCATATAGATAGTTCTTAAAAGAGCACAATGCTCAAGGCAGGCCTTTTTTACTGGCTGATTTCTTAGAAGTAAATCACCAGCCCTTCCTTCCCAGCACTTTTGGGTGGACTTGAACCTCCAAACTTTCTATTGGCAGCTGAGCACATTAACCATTTGAACCACCCAGGGACTTCCTTGTAGAGTCAGTGACACTTATTTGAGAGAATTAAACTTGTGTCCCCATTTTTTTTACCCCAAAATTAGAAAAGATCCTAGAGAACCCATGTTCACTGTAGCATTGTTTACAATAGCAAAAAGATAGAAGCAACCAAGGTGTCCATCAACGGATGAATGGTTAAATAAATTGTGGTATATTCACACAATGGAATACTACGCATTGATAAAGAACAGTGAGCAATCTGTGAAACATTTCAAAACATGGAGAAACCTGGAAGGCATTATGCTGAGTGAAATTAGTCAGTTGCAAAAGGACAAATATTGTCCAAGACCACTATTATAATAACTGGAGAAATAGTTTAAACAGAGAAGAAAATATTCTTTGATGGTTACGAGAGGGGAGAGAGAAGGAGGGAGGGAGAGGGGTAAGACAGTAGATAAGAATTATTTTAGGTGAAGGGAAAGTTAACACACAGTACAGGACAGGTCAGCACAACTGGACTAAACTAAAAGCAAAGAAGTTTCCCGAATAAAATGAACATTTCGAAGGCCAGTGTAGCAGGGGCGGGGGTTTGGGGACCATGGTTTCAGTGGAAATCTAGGTCAATTGGCAAAATAAAATCTTTTAACAAAACATTCTGCATCCCACTTTGGAGAGTGGCTTCTGGGGCCTTAAACGCTAGCAAGCAGCCATCTAAGATGCATCGATTGGTCTCAACCCACCTGGAGCAAAGGAGAATGAATACCAAAGATTCAAGATAATTATGAGCCCAAGAGACAGAAAGGACCACATAAACCAGTGATGACATCAGCCTGAGACCAAAAGAACTAGATGGTGCCCGGCTATAACTGATGACTGCCCTGACAGGGAACACAACAGAGAACCCCTGAGGGAGCAGGAGAAGAGTGGGATGCAGATCCCAAGTTCTCGTAAAAAGGCCAGACTTAATGGTCTGACTGAGACTGGGGGACCCCTGGAGGTCATGGTCCCCAGATCTTCTGTTAGCCCAAGATGGGAACCATTCCCAAAGCCAGCTCTTCAGGCAGGGATTGGACTGGACTGTGGGATGAAAGATGATGCTGGTGAGGAGTGGGCTTCTTGGATTAAGTGGATATATTAGACTATGTTGGCATCTCCTGTCTGGAGGGAAGATGTGAGAGCAGAGGGGGTCAGAAGCTGGCTGAATGGACACAAAAACAGAGTGGAGGGAGTGGGTGTGCTGTCTCATTAGGGGGAGAGCAGTTAGGAGTGTATAGAGGGGTGTATATAAGTTTTTATATAAGAGACTGACTTGATTTGTGAACTTTCACTTAAAGCACAATAAAAGCTAAAAAAAAAAAAAAACAGAGAGGAGTTAAATGGAAAAAAAAGTGAAGCAAGGTGAGTTGTTAGTTATAACAGCTCAGCTGCTAAACAAAAGGTCAGCAGTTTGAATTCACCAACCGCTCCTTAGAAACCCTATGGGGCAGTTCTACTCTGTCCTATAGGGTCATTGTGAGTTGGAATTGACAAGAAGGCAATGGTTATTTTTTAATTTTTTTTGGTAATGTCAATAAAAGTGAAATCAACTTGACCAAAAATAATTCATGTAAATAGTGGGAATTCTGTGCCAAACCAAACCAAACCCGTCATCGTCGAGTCAGTTCTGACTCATAGCGATCCTATAGGACAGAGTAGAATTGCCCCACAGGGTTTCCAAGGAGTGGCTAGGGGGTTGAAACTGCTAACCTTTTGGTCAGCAGCTGAGCTCTTAACCACTATACACCAGCATGTACCACAAAAACCACTTTATTCAAATACCTTTATTCATGGTATGTTAACTTAAACTGTTTTTCAGTCTGTAGGAAAAAAAAAAATCTCGTGGTATACAGCTCCCTTAATTTGCAGATCAGTAATTACTCATGAATTGGCATTGGCTATTTTCTTTCTTTCAGAATGATTTTATTAGAAATCCTGATTAACTGTACATCACTGTCGTCCTTTTTGCCTTTTCATGAAATTCCTACTCATAAAGCAGAGTGAACGGAAATCCAGTTACAATCAAAGTAAAGCTGCAGGTTAAGAAACAAACATCGCAAATCTCAAAGCATTCACCAGAATTCAAGAGCTCTTTAAGTACGCATGGTCCTTTATGTACTCCTGAGAACACTGAGGTCACATTTAAAGGATGATTTAATTATTCCAGTCACTGAATTAAATAGAAAATGTTCATATGAACAAAGATAGAGGGGCTTGTTTAGTAACCTTGGAAATTTTTCTTAGATTTTCTGTCTTGGTTGCTCATTTATAAAAAGAAAATGCTAATTGTACATACCTCCTCTGGATCTTATAAGTTAAAAGATGTAATAGATGTTTGGCACACTGCTATCACGTTAAACATCACTGTATGCTGGTCATTATCACTACATAAGCGCGTTGTTGTTGTTGTTAGGCTCCGACTCATGAATGCAAAATTCAAACACCTGACAGGTTTTTACAATTGCCCCATAGAGTTTTCTTGGCTGTAATCTTTAGGGAAGCAGATCTCCATGTCCAACTCCTGTGGAGCTGCTGAGTGGGCTCGGACCACCAACATTTTGGTTAGCAGCTAAGCACTTAACCATTGTGACACCAGGGTAGTGGTTAAAAGTTCAGTCCTTAAAATTAAATGGACTGGGTTTGTGTTCTGATTCTGTCAGACCTTGGGCTACATACTTAAATTCTCAGGGAGTCTATATGCTTAGCCATAGAATGAAAATAATCATATCATTACCTTACATTATTATTGCAAGACTTCAATTGAATGATACATGTAAATATCCAGTTCCCAAAAACAGGGCTGGTAAATTACACACTGCTGGGCAATTCCCTCACATATCTGTCAGTCTGTCATACTGTGGGGGCTTGTGTGTTGCTGTGATGCTGGAAGCTATGCCACTGGTATTCAAATACCAGCAGGGTCACCCATGGACAGATTTCCGCTGAGCTTTCAGACTAAGACAGACTAGGTCTATTTCTAAAAAGAATCAGCCAGTGAAAACCTTATGAATAGCAGTGAAACATTGTCTGATACAGTGCCAGAAAATGAGCCCCCCCCTCAGGTTGGAAGGCACTCAAAATATGACTGGGGAAGAGCTGTCCCTTCAAAGTAGAGCTGACCTTAATGATATAGATGGAGTCAAGCATTTGAAACGTCATTTGCTGACGTGGCGCAACTCAAAATGAGAAGAAACAGCTGCAAACATCCATTAATAATCGGAACCTAGAATATACTAAGTATGAATCTATGAAAATTGGAAACTGTCAAAAATAAAATGGAATTCATAAAATCGATATCCTAGGCATTACTGAGCTGAAATTGACTGGTTTTGGTCATATTGAATTGGACACTGACATGATCTACTATGCTGGAAATGAGAATTTGAAGAGGAACGGCATTGCATTCATCTTCAAAAAGAACATTTCAGGATCTATCTGGAAGTACAAAGCTGTCAGTGATAGAATGATATCCATACACCTACAAGGAAGACCAGTTAATATGACTATTATTCAAATTTACACACCAACCACTAAGACCAAAGATGAAGAAACTGAAGAATTTTACCAACTTCTGCAGTCTAAAATTGATATAACATCCAATCAGGATGCACTGATAATTACTGGTGATTGGAATGTGAAAGTTGGAAACATAGAAGAAGGATCAGTAGTTGGAAAATATGGCCTTGGTGATAGAAATAATGTAGGAGATTGCATGATAGAATTTTGCAAAACCAAGGACTTTTTCATTACAAATACCTTTTTTCACCAACATAAACAGTGACTATACACATGGACCTCACCGGATGGAATACACAGGAATCAAATCGACTACATCTGTGGAAAGAAATGATGGAAAAGCTCAATATCATCAGTCAGAACAAGGCCAGGGGCTGACTGTGGAACGGACTATTGATTATTCATATACAAGTTCAAGTTAAAATTGAACAAGCCCACGAGAGCCAAAGTACGACCTTGAGTACATCTCACCTGAATTTAGAGATCATCTCAGGAATAGATTTGATGTCTTGAATGCTAATGACCGAAGACCAGACAAGTTGTTTAATGACATCAAGGATATCATACATGAAGAAAGCAAGAGGTCATTAAAAAGACAGGAGAGAAAGAAAAAAAACAAAATGAATGTCAGAAGAGACTCTGAAACTTGCTCTTGAATGTGAGTAGCTAAAGCAAAAGGAAAAAATGATGAAGAGCTGAACAGGCTATTTTAGAGGGCGGCTCGAGAAGACAAAGTAAAGTATTATGATGACATGTGCAAAAACCTGGAGATAGAAAACCAAAAGGGAAGAACACACTCAGCATTTCTCAAGCTGAAAGACCTGAAGAAAAAATTCAAGCCTTGAGTTGCAACAATGGAGGATTTTACAGGGAAAGTACTAAGTGATTCAGGAAGCATCAAAAGAAGATAGAAGAAATATACAGAGTTACCATACCAAAAGGAATTGGTTTACGATCAACCATTTCAGGAGGTAACATATGATCGAGAACCGATGGTACTGAAGGAAGAAGTCCAAGCTGCACTGAAGGCATTGGCGAAAAACAAGGCTCTGGAAATTGACTCAATACCAGTTGATATGTTTCAACAAATGGACACAGCACTGGAAGTACTCACTCATCTATGCCCAGAAATTTGGACGACAGCTATCTGGCCAATCCACTGGAAGAGATCCACGTTTATACCTATTCCCAAGAAAGGTGATCCAATATAATGTGGAAATTATCAAACAATACCATTGATATCATATGCAAGTAAAATTTTGCTGGGAAACTGCCAGAAATTCAAGCAGGGTTTAGAAGAGGACACAGAACCAGGGATATATCATTGCTGATATCAGATGGATCCTGGCTGAATGCAGAGAATAACAGAAAGATGTTTACCTGTGTTTTATTGACTATGCTAAGGTATTTGACTGTGTGGATCATAGCAAATTATGGATAACATTGCAGAGAATGGGAATTCCGGAACAGGTAATTGTGTTCATGAGGAATCTGTACGTGAATCAGAGGCAGTCATTTGAACAGAAAAAGGGGATACCGCATGGTTTAAAGTCGGGAAAGGTGTGTGTCAGGGTTGTATCATCTCACCATACCTATTCAGTTTGTATGCTTAGCAAATAATCCAAGAAACTGGACTATATGAAGAACAGGACATCAGGATTGGAGGAAGACTCATTAACAACCTGCATTATGCAGGAGTCACAACCTTGCTTGCTGAAAGTGAAGAGGACTTGAAGCACATACGGATAAAGATAAAAGACCACAGCCTTCAGTATGGATTACATCTCAACAAAAAGAAAACAAAAGTCCTCACAACTGGACTGATAAACAACATCATGATAAATGGAGAAAAGATTGAGGTTGTCAAGGATTTCCTTTCACTTGGATCCACAATGAACACCCATGGAAGCAGTAGTCAAGAAATCAAAAGATGTATTTCATTCGGCAAATCTGCTGCAAGAGATCTCTTTAAAGTGTTAAAAAGCAAAGAAGTCACCCTGAGGACTAAAGTGTGCCTGACCCAAGCCATGGTGTTTTCAATAACCTCATATGCATGTGAAACCTGGACAATGAATAAAGAAGACTGAAGAAGAACTGATGCCTTTGAATTGTGGTGTTGGCGAGGAGCATCGAATATACTATGGACTGCCAAAAGAACGAACAATCCGTCTTGGAAGAAGTACAACCAGAATGCTCCTTAGAAACAAGGATGGCGAGACTGCATGTCTCAAATATTTTCTACATGTTGTCGGGGGGATCAGTCCCTAGAGAAGGATATCATGCTTGGGAAAGTAGAGGGTCAGTGAAAAAGAGGCAGACCCTCAATGAGATGGATTGACACAGTGGCTGTAACAATGGGCTCAAGCATGGCAACAATTGTGAGGATGGTGCAGGACTGGGCAGCGTTTCTGTTGTGCATGGGGTTGCTATGAGTTGGAACTGACTCAGTGGCGCCTAACAACAACAATAACAACTGGACAACTCTTGCATAGAGCTTGTTGTTTAAGTAAAGCTTATTGGAACACAGAGACATCGATTATTTTACGTGTTGTCAAACATTTGTGTCAGAGACCACGTGGCCTGCAAAACCTAACATATTTACTACTGGGCCTTTTACAGAAAAAAAGTCTGTTGACACCTGAGCTAAAACAGAAATTATAATCACAAAAAGCATGCCAACTGGTGTACTGCTCACATTTGTCATAATGAAGGCCTGTTTGTTTTGTTTATATGATGATGATGAGCCTTTGCCCATGTCTTGGTGGTAGCATTGGTTCTACTTCTTTATAGCAAAACGTATGTGGCCTATTGTTGTTTCCATGGAAATAGGTACTTGCCCTAGAGTTTGCTGTGATCAATTTACTATGACTGTTTTTAAAAAGTCTGGCAAAGATATCTTGTAATAAAACTCATTTAACAAAACCAGGAGATGACAGAGCCAAATAAGAAGTTTTGGGGAAAAAAAGAAGCTATAAATATACCAAAAGTATAGGTCAAAAGTAACATTATTAGGCATTGCATATTTATCTTTTGCTGTTGAAAACAGAGGTGCTTAAATGCGGTTTACGTATTAAAGGAGAAGAACCCAAAATCCCCCACTATCTTCTAGTCTATTAACCACCTAGATTAATAGCAACTCCCCAGACATCAGTGAAACACCCTCAACAGAGACCTTTAAAGAGAAATGGCTTCCATTTTCTAGTGTTATCCATATTCAAGAACAATGAAAATATTTCTTAAACTATTGTAACAAATCAATGAGATTATTATCTTGTACATAGGAAAAGCCTTCCAATATGATCAAGAGTCTCATCTCAGACAGAGGAACTATCTAATATTCTATCTATCTAATATTCCTGCCTAAATATTAACATTATATTCAAATTTATTTTTGCTACTCTAGAATTTTTCTAAGTTATTCTGGGTAATGTCTAAGTTATAATGTTGTCTGTGAGATTTATTCTGATTCCTACTGGTATAAAACTTTTAGAATAGAAATTCAATTTATTCAACTCAATTCAACTTAAACAAATATTGAGGACTTCTATTAGGCCCAGGGCCCTGGTGGTGCAGTGGTTAAGAACTATGGAATGCTATGGCTGCTAACCAGAAGATCTGTAGGTCAAATCTACCAGGTGTTCCTTGGAAACTCTATGGAGTGGTTCTACAGAGTCTCTATGAGTTAGAATCAACTCAATGGCAATGGGTTTGTTTTGTTTTTGTTTGTTTGTTTTTCCTATTATCCCCTGTGCTACATCCCAGGTTAGAAAGATCGCTACATGGTGTCTGCTCCCAAGTAAGCAGATATAGATTTAGAATAAAAGTCATACAATTCTGAAAGAAGGTATGTTATTAAAGTACAGCCAGAGGGGGGCAAAAAAGACAGGTGATCTTGGTATGAAAAGAATCATGTTTTGCATTTCAAACTAGAGGTTGTACATTGTTCTACTGGGTTTTGGGCTTGCTTGGTACCCATTATCCCTTCTTTCCCTCTAATTTCTCCCATTTGTAGTGGGAATGTCTACCTTGTACCTGTTCCACCATTGTACTTTGGAAACAGATAACTTGTATTCTAGATTTCACAGGTTCACAGATGAAGAGGAATTTTGGGTTCAGATGGAATACTCCTAAGGTCTCAAGTTTATTTGATTTAGATGCTTCAGAAGGTGAAATTTTGGTCTGATAGTAGATTTAAGACTTTTGGGTTGATGTGATGGAGCGAATGTGTTTTGCATGTGAGAAGGACATGAATTTTAGGGGGAGCCAAAGGGTGGAATGTTATAGATTGAATTGTGTCCCCAAAAAATATGTGTTGTAAATGCTAACCTATGTCTATGGTTATGATTGCATTTGGAAATGGTTTGTCCTTGTTATGATAATGAAAAGGATTAGTGTAGGGCTTGTCTTGAGTCAATCTCTAAAAAGATATAAAAGGAGGAGATTAAGGGAGCAGATATGGGGGGAGAGAGATGCCAAGTCACATGGAGATCTCCAAGGAACCAAGAAACAGAAGGTGAAGAGACAAGAACCTTCCCCTAGAGCCAACACAGAAAGAAAGACTTCCCCTACAGCCAGCACCCTGATTTCAGTCTTCTAGCCTCCTAAATTGTGAAAAAATAAATTTCTGTTTGTTAAAGCCACTCACTTGTGATATTTCTGTTATAGCAGCACTAGATAACTAAGATAAGTGATTCATGGACAGATTTTTGCAAAGAATGTAGCATTTATTCATACTTTGAAGAAAAGCAACTGACAAAATTGAAATTGGGAGAATAAAATAATAAACAGTTGGAAAACCTTTAAGTAAAAACATAGAGTCAGGAAATATAAGGGACTCTTATTCCTTTGAGGAGACCCTCGTGGCGTAGTGGTTAAGTGCTACGGCTGCTAACCAAAGTGTTGGCAGTTCAAATCCGCCAGGTGCTCCTTGGAAACTGTATGGGGCAGCTCTACTCTGCCCTATAGGGTCGCTATGAGTCAGAATTGACTCGAAGGCACTGGGTTTGGTTATTTTTTGGTCTTATTCCTTTGAGTAAGAAGGCCAGAATTAATTGAAGATACAGGTATCATTACAAGGAAGGGGATTATGAGTATATGTCCAATGGCTTCAGCCTTCTGCACAAATAATAAAGCAAATGTATCTGCTGAGAAACATTTGTTTGCTTATTAATTAACAAGTCTGTAATGCTCCAGACATTGTGCTTGGTACTGGTGTTGCAAAGTTTACAATTTAAAAGTATTAGGAAATTTACCATTCTGGCAAAGTCTCAGAATTTTCGTGAGTCACAATGAAGAAATGAGGGCTTCAGATTTAAGGTGGTGGACTGAATACAAAAGACAGTCATTTGCTCCATTGAGTTCTTTAAAATAATATCCAAAAAATATGACTATGTCATTTTTGAGATTAATTTAAAAGATTTTCTTTTTTTCTGTATTTCCCCCACTATGACCTCTCACACATTTCAGGGCGACAGCCTATTTTCACATTCCTTTCCTTTGAGAATTTCACTAGGCATAAACTAAGAGCTTCTTAAGCTAATGGTTCTGTTTGCCTTTTGGAAAAACTCAAACCAATTGAACAGATTGTTACATATTCAAAGGGCAGGGGAACAGGAATTATTTTGAGAGACACAGGAAGGAAAAGTTCTGTGGAACAGAAAGGAAAGAAAGGTGCCTGGGCAAAAATGCAAGCAGAGATTCCCAGTAAGCAGTTGAATCTTCAGTTTAGAAGTCAGGACAAATATCTGAACTGGAAATATGAATGTTTTAGTTATGTATCTGTGTGAGAAAAGGGAATAAAAATAAATAAATAAGAGGCCTTAGGACTGAATCCCTGAAACTAAGACATTTAAAATGAAGGAAGAGAAAAGGATCTGGAAAGGAGAAGCCAATGGAGAAGAACCAAAAAAAAAAAAAAAAAAAAAAACCCTGTTGCCATCGAGTCAATTCTGACTCATAGCGACCCTATAGGACAGGGTAGAACTCTCCTATATGGTTTCCAAGGACAGCCTGGTGAGTTTGAACTGCCGACCTTTTGGTTAACAGTCCTAGCTCTTAACCACTATGCTACCAGGGTTTTCAATGGAGAAGAGGCCATCAAAATAAAGAAAATGAAACATCAGTGAAGTAAGCATCTGAAAGCTGATTCCTATCTTACCCTTTTCTTGTACTTTCCCAAGACTGACAAATATTGGTTCCAGGAAAAAATAATCATAAAATTTCCCTGCTGCTTAGGCTATCGTTTACACTTAGAATCATGTGGACATACCAGCGTGATGAAAGATAAGCCCAACGGCCAATTGTCTGTACTCCTAACATTAGTAAAGAGAACATGGAGGTCCAGGAATGCATTTATTTATTCCACAAATAATTACTGAGCATCAGCCACGAGGAACAGTTTTACGCTCTTGGCATACAGGACACTTAACATCTCATAGGAAAGGAAGTGCTTTGTCCAAAATCATGTACTTCAAAAATGAGAGAGCATGTAAGAGGGCCCAATTCTTTTGACTTCAAATCCTCTGCTCTTTCAATGAACTTCCATTTCCCCTTTGATTTTGGTCCCAGAATGCTAATATGTAACTTATGTGCTGTAGACCCATGAAGAAACTGACTCAAAGGAACGATGTCATCAGAAGAGTTTTTTCTACATTAGGAATCTGATCACATCATGCCCCTACCTAAAAATTTTCAGCTCTCCACTGCTTTCAGGATGACATTCAAGGGTATAGCACTTCATAAACTGTCCCTCCTTCATAAGTGTCCTCTTATTGTCCACCATTTTCTCCTATATACCCTATCCAGAAAAGCAACTTACTACTTGCTATTCTCTCAAATTCTCCAAGCCTCCTATAACTATGGATCTTTGCCCTTGTTTTGCAACCTGATTGGGAATCCCGTCCTCCTTCTCTTGTTAACTTTACAAATGTGTGAGGGCCCATCAGGTATCAGCTTTAGCACTGCCTTCTCAGTGAAGCTTTCTTTGACTCCTCTTTCACTTGCTTCAGCCCCTTCTCTCAGGAAGACTTGAGCATTCCAACCATTACTAGGTCTTTCATTGTATCTGGTACGAGCTCCCCATGTAGCAGGAACCTCTAGTTTGTGTTGTGTGTCTGTCTTCCCTCTAGTCTTCAAGCTCCATAAAGTAGGGGCATTTGTCCATGGGCTCATGTCATCTCTACATCTCCTGTGCCCTACAGAGTGCATGGCAAAGGTAAGGGACAAAAGTGTTTGTTGTATATGCAATTGAATTGGGAATGAATCTATGAAACGAGACAAAATAATCATCATGAATTATGGGGAGAGGAGTAAATGGAAAAGAGATTACAAAGTAAACCTTCTGCAGTACATTCACAGGTAGTTTAAACAATACACATTTATTATTGTGGTGTATGTATAGGCCCTTCACTAAAAGCAATCCTTCCATAAATATCACTTCTGTAGAATCAGAGCCAGAACAGAGAAGACTCTTCTTGCATGTTAGTACATGGAAAGTAGATAACAAACAACCAAGAGAAATCAATGCTTACTCTTAAATACCAGTTCCATGGTGAGAAATCCATTTTACTGCTACAAAGCTTTTTTTTTTTTTTTTCCATCGGGTAGGCACGTTTTAGGCATCAGCAGCTGGCACTCGTTTGGGCACTGGGTTCATTTCACTGGCTCAGATCAGGTGTGGAGTGACTGCTTGCTTCTCTTTCAACAGATCCCCTACCTAGTCTTCTAAGCCTCTGAGCACAGACTCCTTTGGGCTCTGGACAGGTCCCTTTCCACTCCGGACAGACTCCCTTGCACTTCCTACAGGCCTCATTGTGCTTTTGACAAGCACCCTTGCCCCTTTGCCCCTTTGCCCCTTTGGGTGGGGTTCCTGCTGCTGCCCTGCTCAGCAGTGGTCTAAGCTGCCTCAGGAGCTGTTCTTGCCTTAAGCACATGACAATTCTTGGCCCACACTTCCCAGACCACTAGACCACTCTGTTCCCACTTCTCTACTCAGCAGGCACTGGTTTCTGCCTTCTCCTGGCCTCTGCTGCTGACTCTCCCAGCTCTGTACTCTCCTGGGCCAAGGTTTCCACTGTTATAGGTGCCATTCTTTACTGAGGAATTTCCAATTTTGTATCCCCTGGGCTGAAATCTTTACCCTGGGACACAGATTGGTCGGGGGGCGGGGGAGGCCTTCAGCACAGAGCTTCTGTGTACTCAGGACACATGCTCCCCCATCTTCCTAGAGCCAAATGTTCCCGCTTCCCAATCCAGGAAGCTTCAGTGAGCCTCAGCCTTCCCAGGTTTTTATTGGCCTCACTCAGACCTCCCGAGGCTTAGTCAGCATCAGGCCCCCAAGTCTGGTCGTCCCCCTCATTGGTCTGAGGCATGGTCCTACTCTCAAAACCAGGATCAAAAGATCAAATTATCCACTGAAAAGGGGTCTCATACCTTGCATCTTCTCAAACATTTTAAAATAATATTTTACAAGTATATTGTTGTGGAAAATTAGCAGCACAGGTGTCAAAACACATCTCATTTGGGAAGTTAGGATAAGGAAACAGTTTCAGGGAAAGTACTTAGCTCGGTTAATAAACCTATCTTAAGCAGATTTTCAAAAATTAAAACCATCGGCTTCTCATGATTGAGTCAAGATTCCAGTAGAATGAAAGGCTATGGAATCCTCTGCAAGGCAGGCTTAAAGGGCAATGGATCATTTTTGTCCCAGGGACTAACCTTGGGTCCCTAACAAAGGGGTGTAGTAGATTCAGGCAGCACAAACACAACAGCATCTTTTCACTCAGGATTCAACAATGTGCACCAAGATCAAAAGACAAATACAATCTCGTGTTGCATATTCGCACGTGGCTTTCCGTTGCCATTGTCTGGACCATGTCTTCCATCATCCTAGCCACAGTCCTGAGTCATCTTCCTTAATATATTAGTGAATGGCAGCTGCCTGTCTGATGAGATCCTCACTTCCTGTCTTCCACCCTGCTTGGGCAAGCTGTCCCTTGGCATCAAATTGAATGCCAGACAAGCAGAATTCTTATATGTGCAATTAAAAGCCAATGGAGTGGAGATAACAGCATCCCATGGTTAGCTGAATAATTCATGGCAAATGTTCTCTCTTTATTCATAGCTCCTCACACCCTTGACTTGTTAAGCAGCTAGTGCTCCTTCTAAAGTGCTGGTTTAAGCTGAGGCATTTCTTAACCAACTCTTATGATCAGGTATTTACATTTTTTACAAGACTTTTATCAGTATTTCCAGAAAAATAAAATGGAAAGAGGAGTGAGAACAAAAAGAAAGAAAATTAGAAGCCTAGTGAAATGTGGAAAAACCAAACACCTTTTCCTTTAAATATGTGCTTTAATTTCAAAGAGCAGGAAATATCTTTTAGTGTTTAAAATGTTTATTTCTGGCTGTTTATCATTTGGTTGCTTATCCTTAAAACAATGATCAAGATTTTCAAATACTATACTTTGAAGGTGAGAGGGAATGGAAGAAATAAATGATGATGAATTCAGAGGAGGTATAGCATGTGAAACCCCAAGGGAATACTAGCAATGCTATTGTTCCTCTTTAAGTTCTATAATGGCGATCACTTTATTAAATACCTCCAAAACCAGCTGTCAACCTTGAAGAATAACACAATCCTTTCATGGAAATGGCTGTCTTCAGTACTCGGTGCACAATCCTAAATACCAGGGGCTTCCTCACAGCAGAATGAGCAGCTCAGTAAGACTGGATTTGCTCTGCGAGAGCACATGAAAAGGTGAAAAACGGTGAGGGCAACAGTTTAAAAAAAAAAAGTGGAGAATTTGTACAATATTAAATACAGATAAGAATACGGCTTGTACTATAAAAGAAGGATGAATTTTAAAAATTCTTAGTTTTACAATGTTTTTGTTTTTTTTTCAAAAAGGATAGGTGTTAATTTAATATCAGTTTAACTTTTAGAAAACACATGACAGTAATGCATATATTTGGCAAAAACATTGAAACATGGCACAAAATGACAAGTATAATGGTCACCTCCCTTATTTTCCACCCTCTGTCCTTCTCACCAAAGGTGCTGGCTATCAATAGATTTTTAAATATGTATGTTGATAAAAATTCCTTCACATGTATTTTTGCATAAATATGCATATTAATTTTAATTATTTATGCAAAGGTATCACCTGTTATTTACCATGGGCGTTTCATGCATTTGTGTTTTTTAGTGATTTCTGCATGTGAGCGTGCACGTCCCCGTCTCGTTCATTGATCACCTACATTTTGTCCGCTTGGTTAAGTTTGTGTGATCTACCTAACCACGTCCGGATGAAGGCTTATTCGTTATGCTCAGGTTTTTTCGACAGTTCAAAGAGCGGTGCAACAGAAACTCTACAGAATGCAGCATGGGGAATAGACTGACGAGGGACAGTACTAGATATGGGAAGCCAGTTGGTAAAGCGTTTCCACAGAACCTCTGAGACATGGTGGGGTTTACAGTAGAGAGAGATTAACATAGAAAAGAAGACATAGAAAGTATGTAGCATGTCAGTACTTGTTGATATTGTAGATGAGGAAGAAGGTGACTCAGCTTTTGGCCCTTAAAACTGAATGGTGGTACCATTTGGTGAAAAAGTAAACACAAGAATGGAACAAGGTTTATGAGGGCAAGTGTGAGAAAAGAATATGGATTTGGCAATGTTGTGTTTGAGATACTGTTGAAATATCCAGAAAATATCAAGTAAGCACTTAGATTTAAAGATCTATTGCTCATATGAGAGATCTGGACAGAAGAAAGGTATTTGTGGGTTATCTATATATAGTTGGAAATTTAGCCATGAGAATTAATGAATTCATCTAACAAGAGGGTAGACTATAAAGAAAAAAAAGGAGGGAATAGGATGGATAAATCTAGGCCTTGAGGAATTCAAAAATGTAATGAGAGGTAAGCAGAAAACCAGGATATAAAATGTCATGAAATCTAAAAGATAAAAATATATGTTTTGTGAGAAAAAGAGTGGTAAACAAATATTACTGAACAATCAGTCAGATGAAGACTTAAAATCAAAGTTCTGCTTTGGCATGTTATAATGAGAACCATTTATACAAAGTGTTTTCACATCTGACTTGCTTCTCCAAGCCATATTTTAAGACAGAATGGACAAGACAGTTATATTTTAGAGATAAGGAAACTGAAATTCTGATTGCTTAAGCAGCGTACGGTAATTTTGCTAATTAGTAACTTGCCTACCACTAGATCTAGATTTTCATACCCCTAGTCCAATGCTTATTTTGCTATAGGGTGCTGCATCCTCCATTGATTCAACACTGTTTCTTAAACTGCTATGAGTAAGACACTCATAAGAAGTGCCCTGCCGTCAAAGAGTTTTCAAGCTAGAATGGGACATAGTCATATTCAGAAATACCTGTAATGTAATGTTAGACCTAATTTATGTTCAAAAAGTCAAAGGGATAGTGCTATGGAAGTTCAGAATGAGGATAGAAATTAAGGACATCTGGACTCGGTGAGTAGAAGTATGAAGAAGTTTAAGACATGCGATTGTTAAGTAAAGACATTTAAGTTGAAGTAACATCAGAGACAAAGATGTAAAGATAAACAATGGACTGATGGGGACGGCAAATAATTCAGCTTGGCTAGATGAGAGGTAAAGTGAAAAGGATTAATAGAAGATATAACTGGGAGAGTAATTAGGAAATACATCATGGAGGGCATAAACGCCAATATGGAGTTTGGATATTATAAGGAAGGCAAAGCATATCCTCTAAGAAAATTCTAACAGAGGAATGGAATGACCAGAGCAGGCTTTAAGAATAATAGCACTTAACAACGTGTTAGACACTGTACATATGGACATTATCCTGCCTCACCAACATTTCCAATTTTTCTCTCCTTCTGAACACTCAGAAATATTGTACTTTTCCACTGGCTTGAAGATGAACATGGCATTGTCACTTTCTCTGGCCAATGGAATACGAGCAGAAGTGATATGTGCCACCTCCAGGGAGAAGCATTTAAAACCAGTGGACAAATCCCCGGGCTCTCGTCCCCAGCCAAGCTCATCAGTCTGAGCATGGAAAGTCAACTGGACCCGCAGCAGACTTTATGCACGTGAAATAAACTCTTATGTTGTTAACACCCAGAGATTTGGGTTTATTTGTTGTTGCAGCATCACCTAACCTCAGCTGATTGTATACTGTGTTCAGTTCTTTCAATGAGCTAACTAAAATGAACACTGATGGTCAGTAGCCCATAGTGTTGTTGTTGTTAGGTGCTGTCAAGTCTGTTCTGACTCACAGCAACCCTATGTACAACAGAACGAAACACTGCCCAGTCCTACATCATCCTCACAATAGTTGCTATGTTTGAGCACATTATTGCAGCCACTGTGTCAATCCATCTCATTGATGGTCTTCTTCTTTTTTGCTGAATCTTTACTTTGCCAAGCATAATGTCCTCCTCCAGGGACTGGTCCCTTCTGATAACATGTCCAAAGTATGTCAGACGAAGTCTTGCCACCTTTGCTTCTAAGGAGCATTCTGGCTGTACTTCTGAAACAGATTTGTTTGTTCTGCCGGCAGTCCAGGGTATATTCAATTTTCTTCATGAACACCATAATTCAAATGAGTCCATTCATCACTGGTCATCCTTACTAATTGTTCAGCATTCACATGCACCTGAGATGATTGAAAATATCATGGCTTGAGTCAAACACACCTTAGTTCTCAAAGTGACATCTTTGCTTTTTAACACTTTACAGAGATTTTTTTGCAGCAGATTGGCCCAAGGCAATACATTGTTTGATTTCTTGACTGCGGCTTCCTGGGCTTTGATTGTGGATCCAAGTAAAATGAAATCCCATATTAATATTAAAATATTGAAGTGATTCTGTACTGTTGATAAATAACCAAACCCAATTAAATGCACCCTCTTCCATGTCCTTGCCCCTTCAGTTCTTTCACAGGGATACTCCCAGACTCTCCCATGACCAAACAATTCAAGGTATTAGCTAGGGACCAGCTATGGATGTTCCAGTTCATTTGTGTCATGATTTGCCAGTTGTAAAATATTTCTATTATAACCCTGCCTTTAAGCCTAAAATTCATTCTTATCCTATTCCACAGATGATAAAATTAGGTTTAAAAGTTACGAGAATTTCCTAAGTTTGCATTGTGTCTGACTCCAGGACTGGTATACTTAACTACAATAGCCTACTTCCCCAGGTGTATGTGGATTATTTTGGCAGCTGCATAAGAAAAGCTGCTAGAGGAAGGGAAGATTAAGTGTGAGTTTATTAATTAGCTCTAAGGTAAAATATGAGGACTTTTATTAAGAAGAAAATATTTGGAATGGTGAAAAACCACTACATTTGAAGAGACATTTGGAAGGAATATCAACAGGATTTAGAATGAGACAATGAAAGAGCAGGGGGATTAAGCTTTCAGAGATGGCAAGAAGAAGCATGGAATCATTTACAGAGGTAGGGATATCATGTATGGAAGACGGATCTGCATGTATTTGTTTCAACATAGTATCTCCCTAGCTGAACTGTTAGAGCTGGCTTCTAGCAAGCAAAACAAATGTCAAACGTAACTACCTGTCTAAACAGAGAAGATTTATAAGAGAGGTCTCTTGCTGCTCGTACATATCTGGGGATGAATGTCTACAAGACCTAACACGTTCTTTATCCCCATGCACACACTAAAGTTTAATTGTGTTTAGTGCATATTTCTCCCATTTCAACACTTTTATCGCAGGCATTGAAGTCCCCGTGTGCTGCTAATTGAAAAGATGGAGGTTTGAGTCCACATAGAGGCACCTTGGAAGAAAGGCCTGATAAGCTACTTCTGAAAAATCAGCCGTTGAAAACCCTAAGTGTTCTTTATGTACCTTCCACTCTGAGACACATGGGATCACCAAGAGTTGGAATGACTCCATGGCAATCGGTTATTGCAGGCATTGGTTAAGTAATTTTTAGGTAAATTTCATAAACCAAAATTATGAATTACTGGAATTGTGCATATCCAATTTAGGTGTGTTATTAGTTAAAGCATTTCATTGACTCATGAATGGCCTAGAGAGGGTTATGTGTTCCCTATGTCACAGGAAAAGACAGTATTTCCCAGGCTTCCCTATAGGTAGGTTGGGACCATAAGAATAAATACTGGGAAAGAGGAATGTGAAAGGAAGTGTTGGATCATTTCAGCCTGAGATACAGGAACTGGTGTGCCTCCTTCATCTCCCAAAGAGGCCTTGGAGGCCCAGTGTTAAGATGGAGGAGCCAGAGATGACAACAGGCCTGCGTGGAGGATGGTTGCCCTGAAGAGTTTCCAGACCTCTAGCAACTCTGTGTGAGCAAGATATAAACACCCTGATACTAGGCCACTAAAATGCTGGGATTTATTTGTTAGAAGAGCAGAGCACAACACCATCAAGAGTGATTATCTTGTATCGACCTATACAATCTCCCACAAAGTCTATTATGTTTTCAGATGGATCTTTTTTTTTCCTTCAGAAAATTCTTTATTTTATTGATTTAATATCTACCATCAGGTAAGTTAATGCATCAGTACTAGTTCTCTGGTGCAATCAAAGTACCACACCGTAATAAAGACAAAAAACTACAACATTCATGTGACTATTCCCTACATTGTCTGTGCTTTTAAAACCTAAATTTATCAGAGTATTTTGGGATAGTACCATAAGTCTTTACAAGTTTTTTCTCCTTTTCTACCTCCATGGGAAATTTATAACTTTATAAATCAAACTGTATTTTTTAGGACTTCCCTAAAATATTAGTTTCTAACTCTATAATTGATACACTTTTTTTTTTTCCACAGAACTTTTTAAAGTGTTGAGGATAAGCCTTTACTTCTTAATTGTTCCTGTACCTGAGATATCATGATTATACTATTCTGTGGTCCGATATTAAAAAAAAAAAAAACAAAAACCAGTGCCGTTGAGTCAATTCCGACTCATAGCGACCCTATAGGACAGAGTAGAACTGCCCCATAGAGTTCCCAAGGAGTCCAAGATAAAGGGACCTCTTTCTTCCTTTATGAGCATGTACCATATTGAGAATATTACATACACATTTTGCAAAACAAAATTAAAAAAAAATAAACTTAAAAACATGTAAGTAATAACTAATGTCTATTGCATGCTTTATGTGTATAATCTAGACTGAACGCTGTGGTCTTAGATATCTCGTCACCAGTAAGTGCATTAAGTCCTCTTCACTTTCAGCAAACAAGGTTGTGACTTCTGCATATTGCAGTTTGTTAATTAGTCTTCCACCAATCCTGATGCTGCATTCTTTCTCATATATTCCAGCTTCTTGGATTATTTGCTCAGCATACAGATTGAATAAGTATGTTGAAAGTATACAATAAAAGCACACATTTTCTGATTTTAAACCGTGCAGTATCCCCTTGTTCTGTTCAAACAACTGCCTCTTGGTCTATGTATAGGTTCCTCACGAGCACAACTAAATGTTCAGAATTCCCATTCTTTGCAGTGTTATCCATAATTCATTATGATCCACATAGTGGAATAGTTTTGCATAGTTAATAAAACACGGGTAAACATCTTTCCAATATTCTTTGTTTTCAGCCAAGATTCATCTTATATCAGCCATGACATCCCTCATTCAAGTCCTCTTCTGAACCCAGCTTGAATTTCTGACAGTTCGCTGTCAATGTACTTCTGCAACCATTTTTGAATTATTTTCAGCAAAATTCTAATTGCATGTGACATTCATGATATTCTTTGATAATTGATAACTTCTGCATTCTGTTGGATCACCTTTCTTTGGAATGGGCACATATATGGAACTCTTCCATTTGGTTGGCCAGGTAACAGTCTTCCAAATTTGTTGGAAATGGGTGCTTCCAGTGTTGCACCCCTTTGTTGAAAGATCTCAATTGGTATTCCACCAATTTCTGGAGCCTTGTTTTTGGCCAATGCCTTCATCGTAGCTTGGATATCTTCCTTCAGTACCACCGGTCTTGATCATATGCTACCTCCTGAAATGATTGAGTGTCAATCATGATAAATGGAGAAAATATTGAAATTGTCAAGGATTTCATTTCACTTGGATCCACAGTCAATGCCCATGGAAACGGCAATCAAGAAATCAAACAACATATTGCATTGGGAAAATCTGCTGCAAAAGGCCTCTTTACACTGTTAAAAAAGCAAAGATGTCACTTTGAGGACTAAGGTGTGTCTGACCCAAGCCATGATGTTTTCAATTGCCTCCTATGCATAGGAAAGATGAATAATGAATAATGAAGACTAAAGAAGAATGGATGTATTTGAATTATGGTATTTGTTAAGAATACTGAATATATCAGAGGCTACCAGAAAACAAACAGATCTGTGTTGGAAGAAGTACAGCCAGAATGTACCTTAGAAGTAAGGATGGTGAGACTTTGTGTCGCTTTGGACATGTTATCAGGAGGGACAAGTCCCTGGAGAAGGACACCATGCTTGGTAAAGTAGAGGGTCAGTGAAAAAGAGGAAGACCCTCAATGAAATGGACTGACACAGTGGCTGCAACAATGGGCTCAATCATAGCAATGATTGTGAGGATGAAACTGGACTGGGAAGCATTTCTTTCTGTTGTATATAGGGTTGCTATGAGTCGGAATCGGCTCAAAGGCACCTAACAACAACACAATTGTGTGCGTAACAAACAAAGTGTAAAACAAAAACAAAAAGCCAAAAGGAAAAACAGTTGCCTTCTTTTCCTGGGATCATAAACTAAGACATGAAAATAAGAATAGTTAACATTTATGAAGTATTTATTAAGTGCCAGGCACTATAAAAAGTAGTTTTACATACATTATCATATTTAGTTCTCAACAGCAACACTAATGAACCCCATTTGTGAATGAGAAAACCAAGCCACTACAATGTACTATATCGGTAAAAAGGAGCAAACCAGGAGGGATTTCAACCCAGGTCTTTCTCCAGAACTCATGCACTTAAATCCTACCTCATATTACCTTTCAGTAGATGCCTGGGTTTTTGTTTGTTATTTGTTGTTTGTTTGTTTGTTTGGACCACTTTGCCTTGGGTCTGGGTCTGGAGCATCTTCAGTATCACAACAGATTTCCATGTTTTCTCATGCTGGAATTCTGGTCCTGAATCAGGAGCCCGTGATGCTCCATCCAACATAGTCAATAAAACCCAGGTAAACATCTTTCTGGTATTCTCAACCCAACCCAAATCACCTAAAGGGAGTCAGCTCAAGGATTTCCCTAGTGTCCTGGGACTCAGAGCAGGCATGTACTCCAAGGTCTCCAATCATCTGATACTGAGAGGGTCCAAGTGCTGTATGTCACTATCCATAAAAAAGAAATATATATATATATATATACACACACACTCAGAGGGGAAACGAAGCTAATGGGTGTCAACTACACTGCATGCAGAAGTCCACCGGTGAGTGCCCTACATGCCAACAGCTCTCTTTCTGGGTGCAGAAATATGAAATCCACACAGCTATACTGGAGCCACGGTTCACGTTTTCAGAGTGCACTGCCTGGAAAAAGGGTCATGGGCAGTACTGGCTGCACAAAAGTCAGGTGTGTTTTGTTTTGCTGTGGGGAAAGACTAGGGGGTAAGGCTGTTAAGCACCAAGTTTAGGAACTGTAACCTGGATCCCCGGTATGAACACCCTGAGAAAGCTGCTTGCAGCAAGCCTCCCATTAACTATCAACTATGTTCGGAGGCTAAATCTGCTAAGGTTACGTCTTAAGGAAGTCATCGACCACCTGTGAAGGGCCAAGTGAGAACATTCATTAGCCCTCCAGGTAAGAAGACTGGAAGACCAAAGATATAAGGAAGGAGAAGCAATGGTTCTCTATAGTGAGATCTCGGTCCTGACTACTGCCCTTCCTACTTGCCAACACTGACGCTCAGCTTTCCTAAAAATTTATACTTTCCAAATGCTCACATTATTCCGTGTTGTTTCCACTCTTCCTCATGCTCTCTTTGCTTGGAATTCCCTTACACTTCTAATCCACATGGCAAACCCCTAGGCAACCATCAGCTTTCTGTGGGACCTTTCTGAGCAGTGCTCCTGACACTGTTCACTGGGCCCTCTCATCATATTGTATTGCAGTCGTCTCTTGAATGGTTGGAGTCCTTCACTGTGAGATGGACTGTCTCAGGACA
The DNA here is from genome assembly GCF_024166365.1 of Elephas maximus indicus. NCBI lineage: Eukaryota > Metazoa > Chordata > Mammalia > Proboscidea > Elephantidae > Elephas > Elephas maximus. The sequence goes on from NC_064826.1 coordinate 128,959,142, forward strand.
CCAAATGGGAGCTTCCCATCTCTGCATTTCCAGAGTCTCACCAAGAAACTGGCACCAAAGTGTGCCAACAATCATTTTGTCAGGAACTTGTATTTCCCGTGTCTTACCAAGAAGCTGGCACCAACAGGGCACACAATCATTTTGTCAGTAACAAAAGAAAGACTGTTTGAACTGGGAAAGTGACTTGGGCCTTGAATCTCTTTTCCCACTGAGTTATTAAGATAGTGAGCACTCAGAACGGAATCTTATAGCAAAGAAACCATCCCCCCTCCCTTTTTTTTTATTTCTTTCAGCAATAACAGCTATGAGATGCCAGGATATGTTCTGACACCCTCAGCACAACTGGATACTATTGTGGAAAATAGGCACTTTGCACTAGATCCATCCAGAGTCTTAAGAATAGTAAACAAGGAGAGTTAAAAGTCAACAATTTCCATCTTAGTGCGCAGCAGGCTTTTTGCTTGGGTTAAAGACAGACTGGTGTAATGCTGAGAAACATTGAACCTCAGGGTTTAATTCTATAGAATGGGCTCTCAAAGAGGTTCCCAGATTTAATGCATTTACCCATAACAAGACTGTAACCCTCTCTTAAAAGCACATCAGAAGATAAGCTGGCAACCAGCTTTAGATCCTCAAGGGTCAAGGTGACATGGAAACTTTGGGCTCCTCCCCACCCCTGATATGCTTTCTTTTCTTTTCCTTATAAATGCCCTTGGGAAATGACGCATCAGAATGCCCAATTAAAGCAGAATTTCTAAATCAAATTTTGAATTCAAATAGACTATAAAATGGAAGTTTTAATCAATTCAGGAGAAGCTCCATCCAAACGGATATGGAAAATGAATCAACAGAGAATATATTTACGCAAAGTAATATCACTGACAGCCTTAGCTCAAGCATTCACAAACACTTCTTCCTTCCTCCAAACGAGTTTCTGATTAAAAGGATGAACCATCATCAATCAGTTGTTTATCCAAAGAGCATGTACACATGGAGAAGTGATTAGTGAACTTATATTCATTATCTGAAGTTTTTCAGCTAACTACATACCTGAGGAATCAACTCAGTAAATAAAAAGTGCTTCTCCAAAAATAGTCCCTTATCATTTGTTAAGAGCTCAGAGAAGCAGAGGCATATTTCAATTTATTTAATATTATGAATATTTGTGAAAGACAGTTTGGTAAAATTATCATATTGTATGATCTCTACTTCAACATATCAGTTTAACTAAGATACTCAAAGCAGTGGCACTTTAATTGTTAAATATCACTAAAATATTAACATTTTCAAGACCCCAGAGATGATATATAAAATATTATTTTAATACAATTGTAGAAAATTAGAAAAAAGACACAGAAAGCAAGTCGGTTATCAGAGATGGAAATAGCCATATCACATGTGTAATTAAGCATAATAAAAATTTCTTAGAAATTGATTATTGATGTGAAAAATTGTTAGGTTATTAAATAATTCAATCATATTTAATTTTTGAGGATAAACATTGTTTTATATAAGAAATTACCAGTGAAAACATGAGGGAATAATAGGTGAACAGTACTCCACTATTCCACTGTTAAGCATACATATATTTATCTCATTTTTTTGTTTGTTTTTGTTTTTAATCGCCTGCATACATGGGAAAGATGTAAAATGGCTGGTAAACATCATGATTTTGACTTTGTTAATGTCTCAGTGAAGGAAGTATAATTGTTCCTTATTCATAATTTAATTCATTTTTTCTGATTATTTATGGATTCAGATATCAAGTCTTTAAATGGTTAATTAATTGTTGCTGGCTGATGAAATAAATGGGTGCACACTTGTCTCCCTGTCTCCTTGTATCTCTGGATTTATAAAAAAAGAAAAAAAAACAGTTGCCTTCAAGTTGACCCCGACCCATGACAACCCCATGTCTGTCAGAGTAGTACAGTGTGCCATAAGGTTTTCAATGGCTAGATTTTTTGGAAGTAGATTGCTAGACCTTTCTTCTGAGGTGTCTCTGGGTGGATTCAAACTGCCAACCTTTGGTTTATTAGTTGAGCATTTAATTGTTTGTGCCACTCAGGGAATAAATTGCCCATTTTCCTCTTTCTGGGCACACGGGAAGCCTGGGTACAATTGTCAGGGGATAAACCATTCAGTTACATATGCCTATGTGATTAAAGGCTGCCACTGAAATGTGATAGAAAGTGACTGAGGGAGTAGAGAGCCAGGGTGCCCTTCCCATGGATGCTCTGTCTCTTGTCCTTGCTTTCCTGTCCAGGAGAGCAGAGCAGAAAAGCAGACCCAGAGTCATTCTGTGGGAGGGCTGCCCAAGAGGCTAGGGACTCACCCTAGACTGTGGTGCTAGAGAGAAAGGAACTTTCATTATGTTAAACCATGAACTGATTGGGGGTGCTACTTGTTACAGCTGCTAGTAAGAGTTGTTCTGACTAATAAAAGAAGGTGCTGCTATATGCAGATGACAGAGGAACTGATCATGTTTCAAATATTTAATGCCAAATCTTTCTTAGTTTCATTTGCTATACAATTACTTTTCCATTAATCCTTTTTTTTTTTTATCAAAAACATTGAAATCATAGTGATGAGAATGCAGTGTTTACAGCAAGCTCTGAAGCTAGGACAGAGGCTTTTAATATACTTAACAGAAAAACAAAATCCAAGACAGGAACTAAATAGCTCACATTGGTTAGCAGCAGAGCAGACCTGAGTTCCTCCAGCCAGCCATGCTCTCACTTGGCCAGATGGCACACCTGTGGGCAAAACCCACACACCTTGATGACAAGCCCACGTTCACATGTGTCTCTGTGGGAAATGGAAACTATGATGAGGATAAAGATTATGATGGCGATAAAGACTGTTTGCTTACTATGTAATAAACACTTTATAAATATTATGGCTACCACCCATCTGTCAGTTTTGTCTTATTGTTGTGTCTTGTGTGTTGCTATGATGCTGGAAACTACACTACTGACATTTCAAATACCAACATGGGAACCCACGATGGAGAAGTTTCAGTGGAGCTTCTAGACTAAGACAGACTAGAAAGACAGGTGTGGCAATCTTACTCAGAAAATTAGTCAATGAAAACCCCATGGATCACAACAGATATTTTCTAAAACAGTAGTGGAGAATGAGCCCCTAGGTTGGAAAGCACTTAATACATAGTGGCTTCAACAATGGACTCAAGCATACCATCTGTCATGAAGATGACAGAGGACCAGGCGATATTTTTTTTCTCTTGTGTATGGGACCACCGTGAGTCAGAGCGGACTAGATGGCCACTAACGACAGATAACCAGTTGTCGCTCATTGACAGCTACTCACGGAGGTGCCATCTGTGTCAGAGTGGAACCGCGTGCCATGCTGTTTTCAGTGGCTATTTTTTCAGAAGTAGGTAGCCAAATCTTTCACCTGAGTTGCCTCTGGGTAGACTCAGACCTGCAATCTTTTGATTAGCAGCCAAGCGTGCTAACCATTTACACTAGATACTATATCCTTTTATTATTTCAAATGCTCTGCTGTTCAATCCTTTTTTTTTTTAATCTGTTTGCTTCATTTTTAGTCCTACTTTGTATAATCCTCAATCACATGTCAGATAATGGCCATCCATTGTTTCCAAGTTTTATGTGCCTTTATTTCAGTCCCCTGATAATAGATGGTATCATGGATTGAATCGTGTTCCCCCAAAAATGTGTGTATCAATCTGGCTAGGCCGTGACATCCAGTATTGTGTGATTGTCCACCATTTTGTCATCTGATGTGATTTTCCTATGTGTTGTATACCCTGCCTTTGTGATGTTAATGAGATGGGATAGGCAGCAGATATGTTAGTGAGGCAAGGCTCAACCTACAAAATTGGATTTTATCTTGAGCCAATCTCTTCTGAGATATAAAAGAGAGAAGCAAACAGAGAGACAGGGGGACCTCATACCACCAACAAACAGCACTGGGAGCAGAGTGCATCCTTTGGACCCACCGAGGGTTCCTTGCATGGAGAATCTCCTAGTCTAGGGGAAGACTGATGAGAAGAGCCTTCCTCCAGAGCCAACGGAGAAAGCTTTCCCCCGGAGCTGATGCCCTGAATTTGGACTAGCCTACCAGACTGTAAGAGAATAAACTTCTGATTGTTAAAGCAGTCCACTTGTGTTACTTCTGTTACAGTAGCACTAGATGACTAAGACAAATGGGATTAAAAGAGAATCCAAATACAGCAATAAGTTTGAAAGTCTAATGAAAGGGTGAAAACCCATTTAATAAAATTAAAATCACATCTAATTTTAAAACTAAATTAAAATAGAAATTAAGTAGCAACCTTTTAAAATGACAGGCATCTCATACACACACACACACACACACACACACATGCACACAAGACAACTTTTAAAAGGAAAAACACTAAATCCATGTCCATTAATATGTGGATAATGGGGGGAGGGAGTTGCCTGCTACTGTTATTGTACAATAAGATAAAAACATGTTTAATGAATTCAGATAAATATTGGAAGAAAAATAAAACTGATTTTTTTACCACATATATAATACGTCTAGGTAAAACAATGTGGTCAATTTAAAAAGAAAACATAAATAGATTATGTCTGTGCTAGTAATAACCAGCTAGACATGGAAATGGAAAGCTTTCTATTCCTAAGAGAGACAAAGTCATAACATACATAGAAATTAACTTTCCATTGGTTACAATGGAAAAATGAGGTCAACAAAATTTTAGAAGCTCAAGGAAGATGGATAAATGACAACTAACTCAGCGGACCCAAACTCACACCTCCTACCAAAACAAATCCAAGATAAATTAAATGCTTAAATTAATATATATATCATCTATTAATTTACATTGCATATATATTTAATGTATATATTTCTTCTTTACATGTGTTATATTATTTTACATTTAAGTCTTTAAGAGAGTTCCTATAAATAGAAAAGGACTTAGGTAATTGTTGATATGTAAATATTACAATTTATGGTGTCTCTTGAAAAGAATAAGTTATGTATTACTTTACTTGGATGGATTTTCCATGATACACTTTAGTGACAAATGTAAGATTAAGGTTAATGCAAAGAAAAAGATTTTATATTCATAAAAATGATGACTAAGGCCCAACATGTATGCATGTGATTTGGTGTTTTGCTGTATAAAACATAGAGAAAGCCATGGGATGCTCACATCTCCTGCTACAAGAAACATACCAGCTGCTGTCCTTTTGAATCTAACCCTTGTTCATGACAAGGCCACACTTTCTGTGGGTGTCTGCCAACCAGGGACTGAGCACAGTCCCATTCCTATGGATGTGGGACTCCTCAGCTGGGTGACCTTGGCTCGAGGCCTTCTTGGCAGGTTAGCCAGCCTTTCTTAGAAGGATACTGCAGTCTCAGACTCTTTGTACCTGTCCATTCCTCATCATAGCAGCCAGACCTGTCTGAAGGCGCTCCCCACCTTCTCCTGCTTCCTCCATTTTATCTTTCATAGATGACTCCATTAACAGATCTTGTTCACATATAATCCTGTCTTGGCATCTGCATCTTGGAGGGTGTGAACTAATACATTCTGGAAGGATACACTCCAAGTTATGAGCGGTGGTCACCGTATTCAGCTGGGAGTCAGCGAGGAGAAAGGAGAAACAAACGTAATTGACGAAAAACAATGAGTTGGGATAAAAGTGTCCACAATAAAAATAACATGTGCCAATTATACAATCTTAATTTTGTTAAATTGTATGTATACATAAAGGAATTATGTGTATGCACAAAGAAATGTATTATGTTCATATCAATGACAGTTATCTCTGAGTTGTATGATTTCAGGTGACCATTACTGTTTTTGTTATATGTTTATGTATTTATTTTTAGAATGAATATGTAATATTTAAATAATCACAAATAATAAGGCTTTTTTTTTTTTTTTTTGTAGGAAGTCCCTGGATGGTGCAAACAGTTCATGTGCTTGCTACTAATCAAAAAGTTTGGAGGTCTGAGTCCACCAAGAGGCAGTTGTCATCTACTTTTGAAGAGTCAGCCATTGAAAATTCTATGGAGCACTGTTGTACTGAGACACACATGGCGTCACCGTAAGTCAGAGTCTACTCAATGGCAATTAGTTTGGTTAGTATGTCAGGAGGGTAAAGGAAAGAGGAAAGTGAAAGGGAGGTGGAAGAAGGATCCAAGCACATGGTGCTAAGGTCACACAACACATACCCGGTAAAAGAAAAATACTTAAATATTGATGGTGAAACACATGAAAAAATGAAATGAACGTGTCTATTTTTATGTAAAATTTATCCTATACAGATATATGGGTTTGAGATATTATAGAAGTCGCCAAATATGTCTGTCAAATGAAACTGAAAAGGTAGAAACTGAAGACAAACACAGGACAACTGGATTCCAGGAACTTGAGAAGAGCAGTTTCATGCAGTGGTTTGGATGAAACCTCAGTTGCAATGGTTGAAGAATGAGAAGAGGAGGTTAATGGTAGAGTACACAAATGACTTCTCCAAGAAATATTGGTCCAGAAAAAACAGCCAGAAAAAGAAATGTGGTGCTAGCCAGAGATATGAGAATAACAAATGAGTTTTTTCTTTCTTTTTCATTTTTAAGAATGATAAATTTTAGACTAGGTTTATAAGATGTTATCAATGACCATTTGAAAAAGATATATTTATATTTCAACAAAAGTAGGGAACAATCCAACAGCTAAATCCTCGGGAAAGTGTGCAGGAAAGGAACCTAGAGTATGAAGGGATTGGCTGTTGGTAGGAGGCAGGATATTATGTTAATTGTCACAGAAGGGCAAAAAGGAGAGGACAGGTAGTGAGGGGGTGGATGTTTAGGTTTGTTGTTGGGAAGATAAGGGAGTTTCCTCTTTAAGGCTTCCGTTGTATTAACGGGAATCCACGAGTGATGCAAATATACTTTGCTGCTAATTGATATGTTGGAGATTCGAGTCTACCTGGAGGCACTTACGAAGAAAGGCCTTCTGAAAAATCATCCACTGAGAACCCTATGGGGCACAGTTCTACTTTGATACCCAAGGGGTTGTTGTGAATGGGGTTATTGTATTAATGAAGTATAAAGCAAGCCAATCAACAAAGCGAGAGAGCCTAGTATAGTTACGAGGTTCTCTGAGAGAAAAGAATGTGTGACTTAGTTGCTTTTGAGAGTATAAAAATGAGCTTATTAAAGAATCATGACAGAATTGTTGGACAGTGTTGACTGTCATTTCTGAATATCAAATGAATCTAATCCTCTGGTTTAAGAGGCATTCTCTAGTAATGCACTGTCCCTTGAGAAACCGGACAGCTGGGCTCAGCCAGGGTTGAGAATTTGCCACCCAAAACTAAAAGGAATGAGTAATTTTCATATTGCCAAGATAGGATTATGATGATGGGCCATTGGGTGAATTTAAAGTACACAAAAAGCTATGAAATACAAATAGGGGTCTATGATCTACTCAGAATTAGTAGTAACAACAAATTGGAGGTCTTATCATATCACCTCTAAAGATGTCCATATTGTCATCTCTTTGTCAGATCCCAAATATTTGGAGTTAAGACATGTGATTTTAGGGGGTAAGGAAACAGTGAGAGAGAGGTGGGCCACTGGAGGAAAATGTGAAATGCAACACCACACAGTATAATGGCAATATTTTTAAGAAAATAAACTATTGTACATACCATTCATTTAACTGCCTTCTTCTCATAAAAGTCCAGGTATCATGCATGTCTAAATATGTCAGTAAATACACGTCTCTAGTATTGCTTTTCAATGGTTGCATAACACCCAACTATATGTATTAAAATGAGCCTCTATCTCTGGATATTCAGTTTGATTCTGTTGTTATATATTATTATCACTATTATGAGGAAACTTTCTTGTATATTCTTATAGAAAGGGAATCTCACCATCAGACATTTCTGGGCATGTCTGAGCTCCCTCAGAGGTCCTCAGATTCTTCCCTGTGTGACCATAAGAGCCTTTGAAATAAGGGCACATGTGTAAAATGCCACGGCCTTCTGGAGAGGCTGTCTGCTCCAAGGGTGACATGGTTAGTAAGAAGAGGTTCTCTCCCAATTATACACTATGAGGTCATTATAGATGTCTAAGAGCTGCTAGTGTTATTTATGTTTCCATATACTTTATTTTAGAGACGTTTAGGTGTACAGAAAAATTGCATAGTGAATAGAGAACGTGCCCATATGCTCCCTCTCCCCCGCACACAGTTCCTTGTATTAATATCGTGCATTTGTGTGGTACATTTGTTACAAAGGATAACCAATAGTTATTCATCACTGTTAACTCACGTCCGTGGGTAACATCAGGGCCCACTCTTTGTATGGTACAGTTCTATGAGCTTTGACAAATCCACAATGCCCTGTGTCCCCCACTATAGCATTATACAGGATTCCATCGCTGCCCTCGAAATGTCCTGTGCTCCACCTTCTCATCCCTGTCCCCTACCCCTGGGCCCCTGGTAACCTCTGATATTTTTATTGTCTCTATTGCAGTTTGACTCTCCCTGGGTGGTATAAAAGTGTTAATGAACCGGATTGCTGACTGAAGGGTTGGAGGTACAAGCCCACCCACAGGCATCTCGGAAAAAAGACCTGATGATCCACTTCTGAAAAAAAAAGAAGCCACTAAAACCCTGTGGAACACAGCCCTACTCTGACACACATGGGGCCACCATGAATCAAAATCAACTCAACAACAACTTGTTTTTCTATAGTTTGGCGAGTTAGATTTTTTTAGAGGTTATGTTTTATTTCCAAGACAATTGCATCAAAAATACCCTGTGGAATCAAGAAGCCTATCTACTTAATTTTAATTCAGCTTCATTTAAACACTCAACTCTACACTTTGGGAACTGTAGCCTTTTGAGGTGTTTGCTTGGTGGAAACTCACTTTTCCAGGCCTTGTGTAAAAATGTATTAACATTTGACAGGTGATCCTGATCCTGAGGATTTTGAAATGCAGCCTATGTTGCTATTGGAGGCAATTAAGCCTGTAGATTTACATTAAATTTAAATATCATAACTGTCTTATGAGCCAAAGTTTTTTATAGAGGACTAATTAAATCTTGCAGATAAACAAACAGAAAATATCTGCAGCAGGTGCACATATACTTAAATGTTGTTGGGTGAGAGGGATGGAGATGCGCCTTATTTCAATATTAAAATAGAGTGATTGTGAAAGAAAGTTTGATGTATTTAAGTACCTAATAAATAAAAACCCGTTGCTGTCGAGTCAATTCCAACTCACAGCAACCCCATAGGGCAGAGTAGAACTACCGCAAAGGGTTTCCAAGGAGCAGCTGGTAGATTTGAACTGCTGACCTTTTGGTTAGCAGCCCAGCTCTTAACCACTGTGCCACCGGGGCTCCAAGGACCTAGTAGTAAAATTTATTTTAAATACACCCTCTCCACTCCATTCAGACTTCTGTGAGTCATTCTTAGGTATCCTCAGCACCAAGTCACAGCATAGGTAATAAATGTTTCTATGAATTCTCTCAATTCAGCTATAGAGAAATTCTATTCAGAACATCTGAAGGGCTGCATTTTTTTTTTTTTTTTCCTTCTGACCTCACCAAAAGTGCCTTAAAAATGCTGCTGAAATTTCCGGTTTAAATAGCAAGAAACCGCAGAATTCAGCATTTAAAAATTCTTTCTGGCAAACTCTTTTCTATTTACAAAAGAAGTTAGGAACCCATGCATACACCGGGAGCACAAATGTGCTGTATAATTAAAGAGGAGATGAAGGACTTTCTGTGCATATGATAGAAAAAAAGTATATATATTTATATACATATATTTTTTTATATATAGGTATTTAGAAAAAGGAAGAGAATGATGGAAACTTCTGATAAGTACAATTAAGTATATTATCCTGAAGGGAAAAAAAATCAGACATTGAAGGTACCATAATCATAATAGATGTATATTAACTGTGTGTGCGCAGCTCCATTTTGTCTCCATTTTAGAAGGATTTCTGACTCGGTTGTTAGAATCGCACTGCTCTTTGCTGTAAAACTGTAAACTCTTCTCTAAAAGATGTATTTTATTTCACATATAAAAATATTATATGTATATATATACACACACATATATGTATATATATATACTTCCTAGGGCTACCGTAACAAAGTAGATTAGGCGCCCTAAAACAACAGAAATTGACTGTCTCACAGTTCTGGGGGTTGGGAGTCTGATTTCAGGGCATCCACAGGGCCATGTTCTCTCTGAAGGCTCTGGGGGAAGATCCTTCCTTACCTCTTCCTAACTTCTGTGGTTTCCTGGCAATCCTTGCTGTTCCCTGGTTTGTGGCAGCATAACTCCAATCTCTGCTTCCATCTTTACATGGATGTTTTCCCTCTATGTCTGTCTCTGTACCTCTTCTAATCTTTTTACGCCAAAAAATCAAAAACCTGTTGCCATCGAGTCTATTCCAACTTATTGCGACCCTAAGGATGCCCCCAAAAAACCAAACCCATAGTCATCAAGTCAATTCCCACTCATTGTTAACCTACAGGACAGAGTAGAACTGCCCCATAGGGTTTCTAAGGAGTGACTGCTGGATTCGAACTGCCACCTTTTTGGTTAGCACCTGAGCTCTTAACCATTGCTCCACCAGGGCTCTATAAGGAACCAGTCATATTGAATTAGGGGCCACCCTACTCCTGTATTACCTCATGCCAACTTAACTAATAACATCTTAAAAGAGAATATTTCCAAACAAGTTACAGTCATAACACCAGGGGCTAGGACTTCAACATAACTTTTTTGAGACAAAATTCAACCCATAACTATAACCGCAACTATATACATGTACACACAGACACATATATATAAATATATACGTGTGTGTGTATATATAAATATATATATATAAATATAAATATAAATATAAATATAAATATATATATATATATATATATATATATATATATATATATATATATATATATATATATATACACGCACAGTGAAACTTGTGAGAGCCAGACCTTGATGAGACTGCCTTGTTCTTCCAGGTCTCACAAGTTTTCTTCCTTTGAAAGGGTGCAGTCTTAACCACTTTTCTATAGCTCATTTTAGTGGAAAATATTTGAGTTTTCCTTCTCTGACAGGTTTTCCCCTAACACAGGTTCTGGCTTTTGCAGGTTTTACTGTATCGCTTGCCTGTATCTGGGAACAGACTCCCCATCTAGATGGAGATCCTGTCCCTTCAGGTGGGGGTAGGCAGTCAACCTGGCCCTTTCATTACAGCAATGGCACTGTGAGAAGAACAGCGTTGCTTCTGAAGACATCAGACCTCCAACCAGAGTTTCAGCTTTGTCCTTATGAGGCCCATATCCAACTTGGAACTGGTCCCTTAACCTCCTTTAGTCTCTGCTTCCTTCATAAAATGTCTTGCTAAGTGAGACAATGTCTGAAAAAACATGCTAGTAAAATAGTATCATAAACAGTAAATAGTATCATAAATGACAACACAAATTAGCTGAGGAGTGGGAAGGTCTTGGTTTCTATCAGCTCTACTGCTTCTAGCTGGGAGACTTGGGTAAGTTAACTTTCTGTGTCTGAGCTCTCTCATGGGTGGAAGGATACATTGTAGGACTCTTGGATGTGTTATGCTGCAATGGTCAGCAATCAATTAACACTAGTTAGTATTTTTTTTTTTCCCAATCTATAGTGTGGGCTCTAAAGACGGGGCAATTTTAGCTTCCACAAAGTTATTCATCCCAATAAATGGAAACTTATCAAATAAGTTTAAATACATGAGTTCACAGTGCTGTTTTTATAAAATGGTCACCTTTGGAGATTGATAGGAAAAAATTCATTTTCTTGAAAACTGGCAAAAAAAGGAAACATTATTAAGCATTCACTGTACCTAGTCTGTAAAAAAAACCTGGTGGCATAGTGGTTAAGTGCTACGGCTGCTAACCAAAGGGTCGGCAGTTCAAATCCGCCAGGCGCTCCTTGGAAACTCTATGGTGCAGTTCTGCTCTGTCCTGGGTTTTTGTTAGTCTGTATAAACTGTGCCATTGAGTGACCAAAAAAAAAGACTAGGGCAGTGCTTTATCTAGAATTGTTTTAACTAATAGATATAAATAAGTATAGGATTTGAATATTACCATTTTCAATTCTTATCCATGAGTGACAAAAAATGTTTTGTTTTTATTAATGCAGAACGTCTATACAAATGTTTAAAAACATCACCTGAGAAAAGAGATTTATTCCCTCAGATTGTTTCCATTACCTAAAATTACCTTTTTATCTCTCTCTTTAGCAAGTATTCCAAGACAACTACCCCATTGAGTTTCCAAGGAGCGCGCGGCGGGTAGTGTAGTGATTAAGTGCTACCGCTGTTAACCAAAGACAACTACAGTTATCTCTATATCTTACTTCTGAAAACACTGAATTTTAATCTCATAGGAGTCACTGCTTATAGTCAGCATGATTTATGATTTAAGAAGTATGTAATTATACACTCCACTTTGGGTTGTCTAAGGCAGATTTCATATCACAGGATATTTCAAGTATCTTTAAAGACAACAGACTGGGGTTTTCAATAGCAATGCAAAAGATGTATCAAAAACGCGAGCTTTTTTGTTTGTTTGTTTGTTTGTTTTGAAATGCTCCAGACTTGGGTTGAAACAGAGGATCTGATGCTAATCAGCTCTGGTTATTGTGGGACACCTGCTTCATATTTCTGTTGTATGTGAGTGAGATGGCTGTTGCCATTTCTGAAATAGAACATTAGAATCCTGGAATGTTAGCCCTGCAAAACTTCTTCAAGGTTAAAAAAAAAAAAAAAGAAGTTACCTTGGAGTAGGCTCTGAATCATGGTGACACCATGTGTTTCAGAGTAGAACTGTGCTCCACAGGATTTACAATGGATGATTTTTTTGAAAGTAGATTGCCAGGTTTTTCTTCCCAGTCACCTCTGAGTGAACTCAAATGGCCAGCCTTTACGCTAATAGCCCAGAGCATTAAATATTGTCACCACCTAGGGACTCCGCCTTCAAGATATAGTGGTTCAATTTCTAGCTCTTGGAGGTCGCATTTCCGTATGTATTATATAGGTTTAACTCCTAACTGATGCTTCCAACTTTGAGTCTAGCAGAATTCCATGTTTTCTTTTTCTTTTTTTAATAAAAGTACCTTGGTTAATTTACATGGCAACCCAAGGAAGTCAATAACATTACAGATGAGAAAGTAAATCGTAGAAGGACCTTGGAGTCACAGAACTAAGTTAGAAACATGAAACTGGGCTTTAAATCCAGGCAAACCCTATGTCATAGCCCATATTGTTTCTATTCTCTTTTATCACTGTCTTGTTTCCTCAGTAAAGTGACTGGATACAGAGGGCAGGAGCTGGCCTAATGAGGAAATGGGAATACAAAGAGTAGAATCTCAGCCAGCAGTCAAGGGGCTAGACAGAAGTGCACAGACTTTAAGTTGTGGCGGGGCTATGAAGACCACCACTATTCTGATGAAGGCCCTGACTTCATACACCTTCTCACTGGCTGGCTGAAAATTTTCAGAATATTCTGGAAATCAGTCTTCACCAGCGGTAGACAATGAAGAAAATTACATGGGAAAAATTAGAACAACAAACAAAAAAAAATGTTGAATCTTTATCAAAGTTAAGTTATTCTTTTTTTTCTTTTCTCTAACCTTTCAAACAAAGACAGAAAAACAGAACTTTTTTTAAAGCTCTCTTTGTGCCAATTACTATAAAATCATTTGGTCTGGAGTTCGCACCCACTCATGGTGACCCCACGTGTGTCAGAGTAAAAATGTGCTCCATAGGATTTTCAGTGTCTGATTTTGTTTTTTTATTGTGCTTTAGGTGAATGTTTACAGCTCAACTTAATTTCTCATACAAAAATTTATATACATATTGTCATGTGACACTAGTTGCAATCCCTATAAAGTGACAGCACACTCTCCTTTTCTGCCCTGGGTTTCTGTGTTCATCCAACCAGCTCCTGTCCCTTCCTGCCTTTTCATCCCACCTCCAGACAGGAGCCACGCCCTTTTGGCTTTGATTAGCTGCTTTAACTAAGAAGCACACTCTTCAGGAGTACTATTTTGTTTTATACTTCAGTCTAATCTTTGTCTGAAGAGTGGGCTTTGGGAATGGTTTTCGTTCTGGGTTAACAGAGCGTCTGGGGGCCATGGCTTCGGGGGTTCTTCCAGTCTCAGTCAGATCACAAAGTCTGGTCTTTTTACATGAATTTGAGTTTTGCTCCATACTTTGTGGAGTGCTCAATGTGTGATTTTTTAAAAAACAGATCAGGCCTTTCTTTTAAGGCACCTCTGAGTGAATTCAAATGACCAACCTTGTAGTTAGCAGCCAAGCATGTTAACCATTTGCACCACCTAGGGACTCTGCCAATTACTATACTAGGTGCCAACATGACAAATTATATTAGACACAGCCCCAGTCCAAAGGTAACTCACAGACCCCCTCTAGGGAGATCAGCACAAATGATTTGTACTCTGATTCATCTCTTGGGAAATGTCTTTAGCTGAGAGAAACCATGTTCTGGCAACTCCAGCAACACAATCTGTATATCCTCCTGTCCCTTCCTGACGTTTCTCTCCCATAACCTATAATCTCTCAGTCTTTTTTTTTTTTACTAAGCTATCCAGGAAAATGAACAGAATATACTTACCCATATTGGATCTCTCAGTCAATGTTGAAAAATTCATCTCTTTGGACAATGTCGAGTTTGCCCATTAGTGGAACCCACGCATCACCCCATTGACCGTTCCTAAACCCATTGACTTAATAAATATACCTAAGCCAGACAACCAATGGCCCAGCATTCATAAGAAGTAGAAAGCATGTGGAATTCCCTTCTGGACTCTGCATAATTTGGCAGAACTAAGGAATTTGTTGAAGTAATTTCTCCAGGGACATGCTTGATTATTCTGCATCAACTTTGTAACAAATGGCGATAATAGCTATTTTAGAGTTTAGTATAATAGGAGCTCAGAAGGATGAATGGGGGCAAAGGGAATTAAATTGAAAACCTCTCTCTTTAGAAAACTGATTAACCTGTGTTTCTCATGTAAGACTGACTGTTCTACAGGCTCCAGGCCCCCTGGGTCTCTTATCTCCCTGTAGGAATCCAGGGCCACTGGAAGTCATTCGGCATCTCACCTGCTGCTCGTCAACACAGCTCAAGCTCCCCTACTTGAACTAAGGCCAAAAGAATTAACCAGCTGAAACTCTGCGCTGTGATTTTGCACTAAGTTTCTTGTTGTTGCCCCTCTCTTAAGATTGCTGCTTTTTCCTGTTTCTAATAAAAAATAAGTTGCTGAACCCCCACCAAGGGATTCAGCAACTTAAAGTTTGTGTACTTCTGCCTAGCCCCTTCCCTGTCTGTTATTGCAGGATTAAATTTTTAAAAAATAAGTTACCTTTTTCTTTTAATCATAAACTTTGGTAAGGATCATGCTAAGCACCGTGCTACGTGGTTTACATATGTCGCTTCACCTAATCTTCAAAGGAGTAAAAAGTTGTTACTAACCAATTTTACAGATGATGAAAATGAGCTTCTCCAAGTCATGCAACCAGTAAATGCTAGAACCAAGAATTGAGCCTAGGGCCATCAGCTTGGACCCAATGCTTGTCCCCCAAGCCTGTTGTCTAGTAGCCCAGCAGTGGGCCTTGTTTTGCTCGTGCCCAGTGCCATCCAGAGAGCTGCTGCCCAGAAGCCCAGAGGATGATGTTGACCCCTGCCATCTGCTGGATTCCAGGTCATCACCTCTTCAATGTTTCCTCCCTGTGCTCCACCTGCCCTTTGTAGTCCTAGGTGCTTCTTATTGTCCTCTCCCTTTTCATATTAATTGCCTGACAACTGAACATTGCTATGGCTCTGCTCCTGGGGAAGGACTGTTTCCCTCTTGGACTGGACTTCCTCCTGTGTTTGGATCTGTCCCACCAGCTTTGGCCCTACTCTGCTGGGCATGTTCTAGAATTCCCCAGGCTGTTTGCATGCGTGAGTATGTGTGTATGTGTGTGATTTATTTGCTACGTTGTTGTTGTTAAAGCTGTAAGTAATCAAGCCATAGTCATTCAGACACTAAATAGAAATGTGAAAGATCAACTAATGACGATAACTGATGACATTATTGAACCAGAAGCCAATCCAGAAAGCAATGACCCTATTCAGGGTCTTCTTGTACCAGAATCTTGCCTGTGCTAGTCAAATAAGTTTCCCCTGATGTGGCTGGATCTCTACAATAAACTTATACTAATTTCTTTTATTTAGGACTTTTAGAAGATGCCTAAAAACTGGTATAATCATTTCCTTTCTAAATAGAAATATTTTACTGGACAGCTAATCTTAAGTATGTATTTCTTTAAACATACATGTGTGTATATATATACACATAAATACATATAATAAATAAATATAATATATTTTATATAATATATATTCAATAAATAAAATATATCTCCAACAAAAATTATATAATTATATATCTTATAGAATGTAGCCTCATTATCATGTCCCAACAATCCCCTTCACATGGAATGATCAAAAACCTTAGCCAGGCCACTGCACTGTTAGATGCAACATTTGGAAATAAATTAAAGCTGTTATGCAGAAATTATGTATGGCTAGAGAAGTTAAGTGGCGAGAGATGACTGAATGAAGGATAATTTTATAATAATTTAGTGTATTAGTAAAGACCTTCATGTTATAAAGACTTCCATGCACATCTTCCTAACTTTAGGTACTTGAATCACAAGAAACCCATATACATTATCGAAGGTTAGAGTATGAATACTGCTCCGTCCTATGTTTTTCACTAAACATATATCATATTAACATATATAGAGAGAGAGCAGTCAGTGTTCAGAGAGGTAAAGAAACACATACAAATTCACATACTAGATAGCACCAGAGCCAGGCAGAGTTACCAAAATTCCTTACCCAGTTCATTTTTTTAAATTAAGCCACATTTATTTGTTACTGCAGGATTAAATTAAAAATAATAATAAGTTACCTTGGAGTTTACTACGGAAATTTCTTATTCCCTAACATTGTAATCCTTAATCTGGAATTAACGAACAAAAAAAATGTGGTTCATATTGTATGAGAAATGTTATAGTTAGAATACAATTTCCAGGAGTTGGAGTTTGGCCAGAATACAAACTATAACACCTGTTCTCTTAAAACAAGTTTGTTTATTTGTTTGTTTGTTTTTTAATTTCCAAATGGAAGACTGTAAGATTTCTGATTCTACCTGTAATGGGGCCATTTAAAATCCGTTAATGAGGAGTGGGGTTTAAAAGTTAATATTGCATTCTCAACACAGTTAAGGGCATACATGTACAACCAACAGTCAAAATTATTTTCAACAAAGAAAGACTGAAGGTCTTCCCCTTGAGAATGGCAAAAAGACAAGGATGCCAATTATCACCGCTCTAATTGGATATTGTCCTAGAAGTCCTAGCCAGAGCAATAAGACAAGAAAAGGAAGTAAAGGGAATCAAATTGGAAAGGAATAAGTAAAACTGTCCCTATTACAGATGACATGATCCTATACAAAGAAAATCCCAGAAACTCCACAAGAAAGCTACTGGATTTAATACAAGGATATAGCAAAGTGGCAGGATACAAGATTAACATACAAAAATCAAAGGGTTCCTTTACACTAACCAGGAGAACTCCAAAAATAAAATAAAATAAAAAACAATACCATTTACAACAGCCTCCAAACGGATAGAATACTTAGGAATTAACGTAACCAGGAATGTAAAAGATCTTTACAATGAAAGCTATAAAACACTGCTGCAAGAAACTAAAAGAGACCTACATAAATGGAAGAACATTTCACGCTCATGAATTAGAAGACTTAACATTGTGCAAATGTCAATATTACCCAAAGTGATCTATAGATGTAATGCAATCCTGATCCAAATCTCAACAACATTATTTACCCAAGTGGAAAAAGCAATCACCAACTTTGTATGGAAAAGAAATAGGCCCTGAATAGCCAAAGCAATACTGAAGAAGAATAATGAAGTAGGAAGCCTCACATTTCCTGATATCAAAACATACTATACAGCCACAGTAATCAAAATAGCCTGACAGATACCTAGACCAATGAAATAGAATTGAGATCTCAGAAGTAAATCCAACCACCTATGGGCAGCTGATTTTCGACGAGGGTTCAAAGTCCATTCAGTGGAAAAGAAACAGTCTCTTTAACCCTTCTGTGAGTACATTTTTCCTCCCTTTTTTTTTTTTTTTTGGATGGCATGTGTTTTCAGTATTGGAATGTATGCTTACTAATTGATTGTGTTTAAACTTGTGGTTTGTAATATGAATTTTGAGAAATATGATCTGATAATACAATCTGCCAATGAGGCAAGTGACACTTTTGTGCCTCTGACCTGTGGCGTAACAGTATGCCACTGAGAATGAGGTAGATAATTTATTGTTGGTGCCTTTCCATTAAGTTACATGGGGAACAAACATGACACAGAAAAGCAAAACAAACCCATCAGGGATCCCTGTTACGTCCTATTAGCTGGAGCATAATTTTGTTCCACGGCCAATGATATTAATGTAAACACTGATTAAATTCATGTCTGCAAGTGGAAAACACTAAAAAGCTACTCGCTCCTCACATCTTAAAAACAGCAATTATTTTGTGGGGAGTTACTATGAAACTATGCAAATATCTGATTCCTCATCAACTTCCAATTTGTTCATTCATTCAAATGAAAAAAAAAAAAATCCTTTGTCTTCTAGTTAATTCTGGCTCATAGCAACCCTAGAGGACACAGTAGAACTGCCCCATAGAGTTTCCAAGGAGTGCCTGGCGGATTTGAACTGCCAACCTTTTGGTTAGCAGCTGTAGCATTTAAGCACTACAGCATCAGTGTTTCCAATATATCAACATAGACTCAGAATGATCTGTTTTATTCACTAGGTGACAATACCATATTTGCCCAATGACATCTTGGGTGAACTGTCTATTCTTTAACCTGCCCCATCATTCTTTGCTCATTTCCTTCCTTTCCAGGAAAAAAAAAAAAAAAAAAACTATTCCTTGTACTTTCCATAACCAAGTCTAGTGTTCAGCCATTTCTTCAAGAAGCCTGGTTTCTTTAATTGCTGTTTTTGTTGTTGTTAGGGGCCATGCAGTCAATTTCTACTCATAGAGAGCCCATTTACAACAAAAGAAAACACTGCCCAGTCCTGCTCCATCCTCAAAATTATTGCTATGTTTGAGCCCATTGTGTCAATCCATCTCATTAAGGGTCTTCATCTTTTTCACTGACCCCTCTACCTTACCAAGCATGATGTCTATCTCCAGGGACTGGTCCCTCCTAATAACCTGTCCAAAGTGGCTCCTGTAATAGGGAATGGAATTTTGCAACCAAGGATTACATATTTTGAAACCAAGTTTTGCTCTTTGCTCTTGGAGTATTGCTCTTCCTAGGACTTCTCTGTGGACAGAGCTAGGTAGTATGTATATATACATATCCACATACATTTATATACACATATTGACATCTAAATTTATCTCTACTCACGTTTATATCCATAATCCCTCTATATCCATCTATCTATCATCTAGTTATAAAATTATGAGCTTACATGGCTATCTTCAATTCCAGTCCACAACCACAAGGCTCATTCTCATATTCTCACTTTCCAAATTTTGTGACACCCTTCTCCAAAAGTGAGAAACCTGAACTCTAATTATGCTCCATATATGTACTTATTGTATCCATTTCCCCCTCTCCCAGTGTATAATCAGTTTGGCCTCTGGTGGTGCTGACAGCACATGCCTCTCTCCCGTGACTGAATGCCCGACTTACTTTACTCAGGCTCCCCAACTTCAGTCAGAAGCACTGCCATGCTCAGGTCTGACCACACCTGCAGTACTACCCATCCCCATCCCATACACACACGTAGAGAATGCGTCGCCTGCTCCACCACAACAAATGTTTTGGTCTGAATTATTCTTGAAGGAGAAAGAAAAGAAGGAAAGGAGAGAAGGAGAAAATCAGAGCTGGAAGGCCGGCAGGAGGTGCAATTTAATTCTTTATAACAGAAACTTAAAGCAGATTAAGATGATTTCTTTTTTTTTAATCTTCTCTGTTTCCCAGGTTAACATAGATAACATGATAGGAGTTACTGACTGGAAAGATTATGCATTGCAGCACGGCTATGGAGAATATGAAACTAAAAGGAACTGGGTGGAAACAGCAGATTCAATCACTGAATAAGGCAAAACTAGTTGATGGTATTAAAATAAAAAGGAAGAATGACCATCAGAATGGGAGCTCGTTAACAGTGGAGCTTAGATTAAAAACAAATAATCATAGATGCCTTTATTTGCAGACACCATCCAAGTGATGTGCTTAGTGGTGTAGATAGCCTAACTTTAAGTTATCTGGTATGAATATCTGCATTCAGGTTCCTGGCACAGTGGACATGGAAAAGGAGGTATACAGAGATCATAACCTGATGTCATAAAATATAAATAGGGAACAGAACCAGCCAGTCAGCATGCCAATAGTCACAAGGCAAGTTTCTGATTATAGTGGGGTCTCTTATGGAATTCTCTGTAGCAGCAGTGAAGTTGCAGTGTTAAGTTAAAGGATCCTTAGAAAAGAAAGGGCAGAGTTAGAGCTGACACTCCGGGAATTACACACATCCTATGAGACCGCCCATAGAGAGAGTTCTCATCACTACAATGACTAGAGTACAGGTTACCATATTAACAAACCTATCAACACCAAGTGGAGTAGTGGTTAAGTGCTATGGATGCTAAGCAAAAGGTCGGCCGTTCGAATCTGCCAGGTACCCCTTGGAGACTCTATTGGGCAGTTCTACTCTGTCCTATAGGGTCGCTATGAGTCAGAATCAATTCAACAGCAGTGGGTTTGGTTTTTTTTTTTTTTTTTGGTATCAACACCAAGTAGTCGCTGGGTGGTGCAAACAGTTAATGTGCTCAGCCACCAACCAAAAGGTTGGAGGTTTGAGTCCATCGGGGGGATCTCAGAAGAAAGGCCTGGCAATCAAATTCTGAAAAACCAGCCATTGAAAACCCTATGGAGGGTGGACCCAAGATGGCAGAATAGACAGACACTTCTGGCGAGCCCTCTTTACAACAAAGACCTGAAAAAAACAAGTGAAAATAGTATATTTGTGACAAGCTGGGAGCCCTGAGCATCAAAGGCAAGCTTAGACAACGAACTGAGGGGCAGGGGAAGGAAAAGACTGTTCAGAAGCGGAGAGGAGTTACTGGACCTGAATGGTGGGGAGCCCTCAGACACCATTCCCAGAGTGGCAGTGGCAGCGGTGGCAGTGGGCTTGTACTAGCGTTCAGCCACAGTTCCCTTAGGGAGAAACAGCCAGCCGCACAGCCTACGCACACCTCCAGAAACTGAGGAGGACGGTGCTCTCTGCAAAAGCTAAGTACTTGCGTATATTTTACCACGCTCCCCCCACCCCCAAGCCGGCCTCAGCGGCTGAATCTGTTGGCCTGAGATAGACCTTGGTGAGCACATAGAGCCACCCTTCCGGCCTTGGGGAAGGAAAAAATTTGCAACTTGGAGGAAAAGATAACTTGCTGGTTCTATTAACCAGGGGAACTCAGGACAGAAGCAGCTCCCGTCCAGGCATAAACCATTTGTGGACCTTGAGCACCTTTCCCTTCTGCATGGGCCTGTGTGGGCCTATTTCGGGAGAATAGGCCCTTGCTGGCAGACTCCAACCATTTCAGATGTGCAGTGGAGTGGTGGGTGTTTGAAGTTAGACGTAGCTTTGCCTATTAAACAAGGTCATCACCTTCCCAAATCCGGGACCGAAGGACTGGAAGCTCCACTCAGGTCACCCAGCCACCTGTGACATCGGTCCAAAGATAACTGGTACCTCCTAGACCTTAAAACCAAAAATTTTGGGTGCCCATGGTCCCACTGCAGAACCCACCCACCAGTACGCTCTAGGGAACAGAGACGGGTTTTCTTCAGACACACCTGGGGGTCGGTTCTCAGCCCCTGTCTTGTTCATAACGTGACCCCCTGCTGCAATCAGATACCGGTATATATGCCAAACACCCCTGCCCTTCTAAGACTGTAGGACAGAGCCTGTACCACACACTCGATGATCAGCTACCTGGAAACCTGAGCTGAATTCATACAAGAAAACTGAGTGGACTCTTAGACTGATATACCTGATAACAGCTCTAGCCAGCTGGGGACAGGACACCAGAGCTCCGAGGCGAAAATAATCAAGCTAGCTCACTCAAGCAACCCATACGGGTATACCAAAATAAAACAAGCAGCTACGACACAGTAAGCAAGCATAAACTAAAACAATAACTTATAGATGTCTCAGAGACAACAGTCAGTATCAAGTCACATAAAGAAACAGACCATGATCACCGGAATGGGCTCTCAAAATAAAGAACCCAGGGATCTTTTAAATGAAAGTGCATTCCTGGAATTACCAGATGCAGAATACAAAAGTTTCCTATACAGAACCCTTCAAGACATCAGGAAGGAAATGAGGCAATACGCAGAACAAGCCAAGGAACACACAGATAAAGCAACTGAAGAACTCAGAAAGATTATTCAGGAACATAATGAAAAGTTTAATAAGCTGGAAAAATCCATAGATGGACAGCAATCAGAAATTCAGAAGATTAACAATAAAATTACAGAATTAGACGACTCAATAGAAAGTCAGAGGAGCAGAATTGAGAAAGTAGAAGCTAGAATTTCTCAACTTGAAGATAAATCACTTGGCACTAATATATGTGAAGAAAAATCAGATAAAAGAATTAAAAAAAAAATGAAGAAACGTTAAGAATTATGTGGGACTCTATCAAGAGAAATAACCTATGATTGATTGGAGTACCAGAACAGGGAGGGATAACAGAAAATGCACAGAAAATTGTTGAGGATTTGTTGGCAGAAAGCTTCCCTGATATTGTGAAAGATGAGAAGATACCTATCCAAGATGCTCTTCGAACTCCACATAAGGTAGATTATAAAAGAAAGTCACCAAGACATATTATAATCAAACTTGTGAAAACCAAAGATGAAGAGAGAATTATAAAAGCCGCGAGGGATAAACAAAAAGTCACCTACAAAGGAGAGCCAATAAGAACAAGCTCAAACTACTCAGCAGAAACCATACAGGCAAGAAGGCAATGGAATGACATATTTAAAAAATTGGAGGAAAAAAATTGCCCACCAAGAATCATATATCCAGCAAAACTGTCTCTTAAACATGAAGGTGAAATTAAGACATTTCCAGATAAACACAAGTTGAGGGAACTCATAAAAACCAAACCAAAACTACAAGAAATACTAACGGGAGTTCTTTGGTTAGAAAATCAATAATATCAGGTATCAACCCAAGACTAGAACACTGGGCAGAGCAACCAGAAGTCAACCCAGACAGGAAAATAAAAAAAAACAAAGCAAGATTTAAAAAAAAAAAAAAAAGCCCAACACAGAATAACGGTGATATTATTTTATAAAAGACAACATTAAAATAATAAAGAGGGACTTTTTTTTTTTTTTTTTTTAAGAAATGTAATCATACACCTTCCACATGGAGAAGAAGATATGGTGATACAAAGAAATAAAAGTTAGTTTTAAATTTAGAAAAATAGGGGTAAATAATAAGGTAACCGCAAAGGAGACAAACTATCCTACTCATCAAAATAAAATACAAGGGAAAAATACAGACTCAGCAAAAACAAAATCAAAAACAACATATATGAGGAAAGGACAATGTATAAAGAAAATCTACTCAGCAAATAAAATCAAGCAGTAAAAAGGAACTGTCAACAAACAAAAAAAGACATCAAAATGATAGTACTAAATTCATACCTATCCATAATTACCCTGAATGTAAATGGAATAAATACAGCAATACAGAGACAGAGAGTGGCAGGATGGATTAAAAAACAAGATCCATCTATACGCTGCGTACAAGAGACACACCTTAGACTTAGAGACACAAACAAACTAAAACTCAAAGGATGGAAAAAAATATATCAAGCAAACAACAATTAAAAAAGAGCAGGAGTGGCAATATTAATTTATGAAAATAGACTTTAAAGTTAAATCCATCAGAAAGGATAAGGAAGGAGACTAATAATTAAAGGGACAATACACCAAGAAGGTATAACCCTATTAAATATTTATGCACCCAATGATAGGGCTACAAGATACATAAACTCTATCAGCGCTGAAAAGTGAAATAGACAGCTACACAATAATAGTAGCAGACTTCAACACACTACTTTCAGTGAAGGACAGGACACCCAAAAAGAACCTAGATAAAGACACGGAAGATGTAAATGCCACAATCAAACAACTTGACCTCGTAGACATATACAGAACACTCCACCCAACAGCAACCAACTATACTTTCTTTTCTAGTGCACATGGAACATTCTCTAGAATAGACCACATATTGGGTCATAAAGCAAGCCTTAGCAGAATCGAAAACATTGAAATCTTACAAAGCACCTTCTCTGACCACAAGGCCATAAAAATGGAAATCAATTAACAGGAAAAGCAGGGAAAAGAAATCAAACACTTGGAAACTGAACAATGCCCTGCTCAAAAAAGACTAGATTATAGAAGACATTAAGGATGGAATAAAGAAATACAGAGAATCCAATGAGAATGAAAACACTTCCTATGAGAACCATTGGGACACACCAAAAGTGGTGCTCAGAGGCCAATTTATATCGATAAATGCACACAAACAAAAAGAAGAAAGGGCCAAAATCAAAGAATTATCCCTACAACGTGAACAAATAGAAAGAGAGCAACAAAAGAGACCCACAGGCACCAGAAGAAAACAATAAAAATTAGAGCTGAACTAAATGAAATAGAAAACAGAAAAACAATTGAAAGAATTAACAAGACCAAAAGCTGTTTTTTAAAAAAAAATCAACAAAATTGATAAACCACTGGCCAAACTGATGAAGGAAAAACAGGAGAGGAAGCAAATAACCCAAATAAGAAATGAGAGGGGCGATATTACAACAGACCCAACTGAAATTAAAAGAATCATATCACATTACTATGAAAAACTATGCTCAAACAAATTTGGAAACCTAGAAGAAATGGATGAATTCTTCGAAACACACTACCTACCTAAACTAACACAAACAGAAGTAGAACAAGTAAATAGACCCATAACAAAAGAAGAGATTGGAAAGGTAATCAAAAAACTCCCACAAAATAAAAGCCCTGGTCTGGGCAGCTTCACTGCAGAGCTCTACCAAACTCAGAGACGAGTGAACACCACTACTACTAAAGGTATTTCAGAGCATAGAAAAGGATGGAATACTACCAAACTCATTCTATGAAGCTACCATATCCCTGATACCAAAACCAGGGAAAGATACCACAAGAAAAGAAAATTATAGACCTATATCCCTCATGAATATAGATGCAAAAATCCTCAACAAAATCCTAGCCAACAGAATTCAACAATATATCAAAAAAATAATCCACCATGACCAAGTGGGATTCATATCAGGTATGCAGGGATGGTTCAACATTAGAAAAACAATATAATCTGTCATATAAATAAAACAAAACACAAGAACCACAGAATCTTATCAATTGATGCAGAAAAGGCATTTGACAAAGTTCAACACCCATTCATGATAAAAACTCTCAGCAAAATAGGAATAGAAGGAAAATTTCTCAACATAATAAAGGGCATTTATACAAAGCCAACAGCCAACATCAGTCTAAATGGAGAGAGCCTGAAAACATTCCCAATGAGATTGGGAACCAGACAAGGATGCCCTTTATCACCACCCTTATACAACATTGTCCTGGAAGTCCTAGCCACAGCAATTAGGCTAGGTAAAGAAATAAAGGGCATCTAGATTTCTAGATTGGCAAGGAAGAAGTCAAAGTATCTCTATTTGCAGAGGACATGATCTTATACACAGAAAACCCTAAGGAATCCTCCAAAAAACTACTGAAACTAAGAGTTCAGCAGAGTATCAGGACAGAAGATAAACATACAAAAATCAGTTGGCTTCCTCTACACCAACAAAAAGAACATCGAAGAGGAAATCACCAAATCAGTGTTATTTGCAGCAGCCCCCAAGAAGATAATATACTTAGGAATAAATCTTACCAGAGATGTAAAAGACTTATACAAAGAAAACTACACTACACTTCTGCAAGAAACCAAGAGACTTACATAAGTGGAAGAACATACCTTGCTCGTGGATAGGAAGACTTAACGTTATAAAAATGTCTATTCTACCAAAAGTGATCTATACATTTAATGCAATTCCAATCCAAATCCCAACGACATTCTTTAAGGTGATGGAGAAACAAATTACCAACTTCATATGGAAGAGAAAGAGGCCCCGGATAAATAAGGCATTACAAAAAGAAGAACAAAGTGGGAGGCCTTACTTTACCTGATTTTAGAAACTATTCTACAGCCACAGTAGTCAAAATAGCCTGGTACTGGTACAACAACAGGTACATGGACTGATGGAACAGAATTGAGAATCCAGACATAAATCTATCCACATACGAGCAATAGATATTTGACAAAGGCCCCAAAACAGTTAAATGGGGGAAAAGACAGTCTTTTTAACAAATGGTGCTGGCATAACAGGATATCCATCTGCAAAAAAATGAAACAAGGCCCATACCTCACTCCATGCACAAAAACTAACTCAAAATGGATCAAAGACCTAAATATAAAATCTAAAACGATAAAGATCGTGGAAGGAAAAATAGGGACAACGTTAGGAGCCCGAATATGTGGCATAAACAGTATACAAAACATTATAAGGAATGTAGAAGAAAAACTAGATAACTAGGAGCTCCTAAAAATCAAACACCTATGCTCATTCAAAGACTTCACCAAAAGAGTAAAAAGACTACCTATGGACTGGGAAAAAGTTTTTAGCTACATTTCTGATCAGCACCTGATCTCTAAAATCTACATGATACTGCAAAAAGACAAATAACCCAATTAAAAAATGGGCAAAAGGTATGAATAGACACTTCACTAAAGAAGACATTCAGGTAGCTAACAGTTACATGAGGAAATGCTCATGATCATTAGCCATTAGAGAAATGCAGATCAAAACTACAATGAGATTTCATCTCACTCCAACAAGGCTGGCACTAATCCAAAAAACACAATATAATAAATGTTGGAGAGGCTGTGGAGAGATTGGAACACTTGTACACTGCTGGTGGGAATGTCAAATGGTACAACCACTTTAGAAATCGATTTGGCACTTCCTTAAAAAGCTAGAAATAGAACTACCATATGATCCAGCAATCCGACTGCTCCGAATATATCCTAGAGCAACAAGAGCCTTTACACGAACAGATATATGTACACCCATGTTTATTGCAGCACTGTTTAAAATAGCAAAAAGATGGAAGCAACCAAGGTGTCCTTCAACGGATGAATGGATAAATAAATTATGGTATATTCACACAATGGAATACTACACATCGATAAAGAACAGTGAGCAATCTGTGAAACATTTCATAACATGGAGGAAACTGGAAGGCATTATGCTGAGTGAAATTAGTTGCAAAAGGACAAATATTGCATAAGACCACTAGTATAAGAACTTGAGAAATAGTTTAAACTGAGAAGAAAACATTCTTTTGTGGTTTTGAGAGGGGGGAGGGAGGGAGGGTGGGAGGGGCTCTCACTAATTAGATAGTAGATAAGAACTACTTTAGGTGAAGGGAAAGACAGCACACAATACAGGGGAGGACAGCACAATTTGACTAAGCCAAAAGCAGTTTCCTGAATAAACTGAATGCTTTGAAGGCCAGAATAGCAGGGGCAGGGGTCTGGGGACCATGGTTTCAGGGGACATCTAAGTCAATTGGCATAATAAAATCTATTAAGAAAACATTCTGCTTCCCACTTTGAAGAGTGCTGTCTGGGGTCTTAAACGCTAGCAAGCAGCAATCTAAGATGCATCAATTGGTCTCAACCCACCTGGAGCAAAGGAGAATGAGGAACACCAAGGACACAAGGTAATTACGAGTCCAAGAGACAGAAAGGGCCACATGAACCAGAGACTACATCATCCTGAGACCAGAAGAACTAGATGGTGCCTGGCTACAACCAATGACTGCCCTGATAGGCAACACAACAGAGAACTGCTGAGGGAGCAGGAGAGCAGTGGGATGCAGACCCCAAATTCTCATAAGACCAGAGTTAATGGTCTGACTGAGACTAGAATGACCCCGGTGGTCATGGTCCCCTGACCTTCTGTTGGCCCAGGACAGGAACCATTCCTGAAGCCAACTCTTCAGACATGGATTGGACTGGACAATGTGTTGGAGAGGGATGCTGGTGAGGAGTGAGCTTCTTGGATCAGGTGGACACTTGAGACTATGTTGGCATCTCCTGCCTGGAGGGGAGATGAGAGGGTGGAGGGGGTTAGAAGCTGGCTAAATGGACATGAAAAGAGAGAGTGGAGGGAGAGAGCAGACTGTCTCATTAGGGGGAGAGTAATTGGGAGTGTGTAGCAAGGTGTATATGGGTTTTTGTGTGAGAGACTGACTTGATTTGTAAACTTTCACTTAAAGCACAATAAAAATTATTTAAGAAAGAAAACCCTATGGAGCAGATCTCTACTCTGACAGTCATGGGATCAACATGAGTTAGAATACCCTCAACAGCAACACCAGACTTGACTATCCAGACCCACAGCAGTGGCACTGCTGCCTCTTGTTTTCCAGTCATTCAGTAACCATTAGTAACAAGGTCAGAGAAGGTCTATCTAATTATAAGAGATTTTAATATTCACCCCAACCAAGTCCTTTTATTTATTGATCTAGAAACTGAGGAGAAATGGTAAACTGTTTGGTCCACAGTCATAAAGTACACTAACAACATTATTTGAAGAAGAAGACATTATTGAAACCATTGAAGATGAAACTTTTCTGTAACTTTCAAATGATTACAAAATAGAAAGTTTATTTTAAAAATTCATCAAAGAACTGAGAAGTGTTACTTTTCATACTTTTGGCTGTGTTTACTTCCCAAGTAGCTTAAAATATATTTTTCCCAGTTGTAGTCCAGGAGCTTCACACCCCACCCTTGGGTTTCAAGTCATTGTTTATAAATCTAACTCTCTTTTCCCACACTCTATTAAAGAAGCAAAACTGATGCTAAGACGGGTAGTAAGGTAATGAAGAAAAGCAGTTCCAATTCACACTATGATAAAAACAAAGTTGTGTATATCACCATTTTTGTTTAAGTCTTAACCAGTCTATACAAATGCTTGGTCATAATAACTGCTTTGCTTTTGGAAGCATTAAAATGTACAATACCTTGGTATGCCATGTCCATCCACTAAAAGGTAGGAATGGAATCAAGTACAACTACAAATGCAAAAACAGCAGAAGACAAAGTAGATAACTGGGAACTCACAAAAATTAAATAGGTATGCTCATCAAAAGACTTTATCAAAAGAATAATAAAAAAAAAACCTACGGACTGAGAAAAAATCCTTAGGAATGACATATCTAATAAGGGTCTAATCTCTAAAATAGATTAGAAAGGTCTAATCTCTAAAATATATAGAAAACTATAACTCAACAACATAAAAGACAAACAGCCCAATTAAAAAAAAATGGGCAAAAGACATGAACAGACCCTTCACCAAAGAGGACATTCAAGTGGTCAACAAACATATGAAAAGATCTTCGGGACCTTTAGCCATTAAAACCTAACCTGTTGCCATCAAGTGGATTCTGACTCGTAGCAACCCTATAGGACAGAGTAGAGCTACCCCACAGTTTCCAAGGAGCAGGTGGTGGATTCAGACCAATAGGTTAGAGTCCCAGCTCTTAATCTCTGTGCCATCAGGGCAACAAACAACAATGAGATATCATCTACACCTGCTAAAGTGGCACTGATCACAAAAACAGAAAACAAAAAATGTTGGTGAGGATGTGGGGAGATTAGGACCCTTATGCACTGCTGCTGGGACTGTAAAATGGTACGATCACTATGGAAAACAGTATGGTGCTTCCTCCAAAAATGAACTACCTAATGATCCAGCAGTCCCTTGTATGCATACCCATGTTCACTGCAGCACTATTCACAATAACAGAGATGAAAACAATCTAAGTGTCCATCGACAGGTAAATGGATAAACAAAACGTAGTACTTACATACAACAGAATGCTATACATTGAAATATCTCATAACATGGATGAATCTGGAGGACATTATGCTAAGTGAAATAAGTCAATCACAAAAGACAAATATTGCATGATTCCATTTTTATAAAAAAACAAAAATGTGGATACATACAGAAACCAAAGTTCATTGGTGGTTACCATGGAGTGTTGTTTAGATAGTAAAAAACCTGTTGCTGTCAAGCTGATTCTGACTTACAGTGACCCTATAGGACGGAGTAGAGCTGCCCCATAGGGTTTCCAAGAAGTGGCTGGTGGATTCGAACTACCGACCTTTTGGTTAGCAGTCATAGTTGTCAACCGCTGAATTAGCAGGGCTCCAGAAGTACATGCACAAACACACACACAAAAATGACATTTTGGTAAAAGCTAGAAAATATACAATTTTGCAACAACCACCAAAAAATATATGTGTGGTTACATATGTATGTATGCATACATGTATATAGGTCTGTGTATGTTTGCACATGTACATGTAGCTATATGTATACGCATATACATGTGTCATGAATTGAATTATGTCCCCCTAAAAATGTGTGTATTAACTTGGTTAGGCCATGATTCCTAGTACTTTATGGTTGTCCTCCATTTTGTGATGTAATTTTATGTTAAAGAGGATTAGGGTAGGATTATAACACTCTTACCAGGTCACATCCCCTGTGCCACCTTTTATCTCTCAAAAGATAAAAGGAAAGGGAAGCTAGTAGATATGGGGGGACCTCATATCACCAAGACAGCAGTGCCAGGAACAGAGCACGTCCTTCAGACTCAGGGTCCCTGTGCCTGAGAAAGCTCTTCGACCACGAGAAGATTGAGGACAAGGACCTTCCACCAGAGGCAACATAGACAGAAAGTCTTCCCTGGATCTGAAGCCCTGAATTTGGCCTTTTAGCCTACTTTACTATGAGGAAATAAATTTTTCTTAATTAAAGCCATCCACTTGTGGCATTTCTGTTAGAGCAGCACTAGGTGACTAAGACAACATGTTTGTGTGCATGTGCAGGCATGTATGTTCATCTATGTAATAAAGGACATGGGGGCATAGTTATGGTCATAACCAAACACCTTTCAGGGTTGATTTTCTGAGTTTGAAGCCTTAGGACCATAGTTTCATAGGACAACTCAGTCAATTGGCTTAATATAGTTCACAAACTTTATGTTCTACATCCTAGTTAGCTCTGGAACAAAAGATAAAAAAGGAAACCAAAGACTCAGAAGAAATTTGTCACAGGACTAACAGTCTACGTGAACCACAGGCTCATCTACCCTGTAACCAGAAGAAATAGATGGTGACTGGCTACCACTACTGACTGTTCTGGTCAGGGCTACAATAGATGGATCCCAATAGAAGGGGAGAAAAATGTGGCACAGGACTCAAATTCTTAAAAAGCCCAAACTTACTGGACCAGCTGAGGCTAGAGGATTCCCTGAGACTACACCCTGAGATACTCCATAAACCTTGAACAGAAACTACCCAGGACACCTTTTAGCTAAATAACAGAATGGCTTATCAAAGATTATGGAGATGGTGAAGGACCAGGTAATGTTTCATTCTGTTATACATAAGTTCATCATGAGCTGGAGCCAATTGAATGCCAACTAACAACATCGACAAGAAAATTGTATAAAGGACAATGATGATAGTAATTGAATAATAAAATGATACTTCATATTTGAATTGCAATTTGCTGTTTAGAGGCCACCTTTAGATCCTGCCTATCACTTAATTAAACTAAAATCCTAGGTGGTGAAGATTGCATGCATTTTACAGACAAGTAACCAGAAGTTCCAAGATTTTCACACTGCCAGTTGGTGTCAGACCTAAAGTTTCTCCCAAGTCTTCTGACTCCAAGTTGAGAGTGCTTGTTTCTCCATGACAGTAAAATCTTTAATAATTCATACTGTGATGAAGGCCCACGTGGAAAGTCAGCTCTTCCTTTGGAGCCCAACAATGTCCTGGTGACCTTGATGCCATCCTCTAGTCAATCAGCCTGCTGAGCTAGATTCTGCTGAACCCTGTCATGAATGCTCTAAACTCAGGGCCTTGGACTTGCAAAGCCTCTGCGTCAGTAACACGTCCACTATATCCGTCACAATTTCTATGGCAAGGAATCAAGCTTGAGTCTGTTGTCACTGGGTCCAAGCTAGAGGAGAAACAGGATCCTCAAGCAGATTGGCAAAGGCTTAACCACCAGGAAGATGGCTAAGGGCAAAAACATTTATCATAACCTGTCACTTATCAGTCAAGTCCATCCTAAATTTCCCATCCCCAAAAATGTATGTTTTTAAAGAAGTATAAAAATAAACAGAAATGTATGCTGCTTGGACAGAAGAGCAGTGCCAGCCCCTGGCTCTATGAGAGTCAAACATTTCTTAAGAGAAAGAAAGCTGCAGTCTGAGCCAGCCTTGTTAAAGGAAAACAATTACACTCCTGTTTTTTTGTTTTGTTTTGTTTTTTACTGTTATTGGACTAGTTCCAGTGACCCATCTTTCAATTCCAATTTCTTATACTTCTGGGACTTTTATCATAGGTAGCCAACAAGCCATCTTGTTTGTCTTCCTGAATCCATCAGATCCTCTGCAGATGCAGACTTCATGAAAATAGTATTACAAAAACTGACTGAATGATATTTCTACTCCGTGAGGAACACAGGGAAGTTGGTCAATTATTAGATCATGATTGATTGCTTAGCAAAGCAAGCTCTCCAGAGACTCAGGGACAGACTATGCTAAGTGGTTAACTGATTTAAGCCTGGGGTCAACATTTACAGAGCAGGCACATGTCAAACATCTTTCAGACATTTTAAGGTCCAAACTGCCCTGTAGGTCTCTTTCTGGAATCTGTCATCTCTTATATGCATCTCTCAATGCCATCGGAGTAACTGAACAGAAAATAATTCCAGCCTTCCATTTGTCTTCCAGAAATAGCAGTATTTCCACTGCTGTCATGGTGGCCAGTGTTAATTGCAGAGCTCAGAAAGTCTATGCATTTCATTGTGCGGAAAATGCAAATCCAGAAATCCCTTAAATATTGGCTTCTATTGAGAGTTTTAACAAAACAAAACAAAGCAAACAAACAAACAAAAAAAAAACCCAAACCTGTTGCCGCTGAGTCGATTCCGACTCATAGCCACCCTGCAGGACAGGGTAAAACTGTCCCATAGGGTTTCCAAAGAGTACCTGTTTTGTTCAAATTGCTGACCCTTTGGTTAGCAGCCTGAATTCTTAACCACTGTGCCACATACCCTAAAACGTGTTTGGTAGGACTTTATTTCCACGACACGCTCTGTAAAGAAAGCACTCGGTAATAAGCCAAGTTCGGGTATTACAGCCTATTAGAATATTGAAGGATCTGAGAAGCTTGGTCAGAGAAGAGGCAGGAAGGAGCTGAAATCCAACCTTTAACCTTATGTGACCAAGCATCGCCCACACTCATGTGACCATGAAACATACATACATTTTCTTTCTATAATAAGAACTATTTATGCCATTATATATTTTATAGAACTAATATTTCCAGAAAACACACTTCGGGAAACAGGGTCAGCATCCTACACAGAATGGTCCATATAGCCCCCCACAATGTGGGCTCCTGCCGTTTTCCAGCCTTATCATATAACATCAAAGAATGTTGCATGAAACATAGCGTGTTACTGCACAAGCCCACTCCTTCTATTCATGACAGTCCCACTCTGGAAGCTGCCTGAGACCATTTACACATCATATCATCTGGTGTGTACTCTCAGACTGACCCCTCCCTTCTCCCTTTCGTGGAACAATTCATAATTCTCTCATCTCTGCAATAGCTACACCCAGGACAGGCATCGCACAAAGCACTTACCCATGACATTTTTATTTGTTTTACATGTGTGTAAATAACACACACACAGAAAAACCTGCTGCCTTCTAAGCATTCAGCTGCGATCTGAAAGTTGTATCTTTAAGTCCATCCAGAAGTGCCCTGAAGAAAAGCTTGGTGATCTATTTCTGGGAAATCAGCCGGTGAAAGCCCTGTGAAGCACGGTTCTACTCTAACACACATGGGGTCACCTTGAATTG
Organism: Elephas maximus indicus; assembly: GCF_024166365.1. Lineage (NCBI taxonomy): Eukaryota > Metazoa > Chordata > Mammalia > Proboscidea > Elephantidae > Elephas > Elephas maximus. The sequence continues at coordinate 128,993,459 of NC_064826.1, forward strand.
GAGCTGACTAGACAACAATTGGCTATATATATAAATATACAGAGAGAGAGAGAAGGAAAAACAATGTGTGCGTGTAATTTTCTCCACTACATTGTTCTTTAAGCATAAGGACTATAACTCATACACCTAGGTTTTCCATAATACCTGGGACCACCTGAACAGTCCATGACTATTTGCTGACTGAGTAAATTACTGAGGGAAGAAGCACTGTAAACTATTAACATCACAGATGAAAATGAAAGCATGTTATTAAAACAAGTTCTGTTATTGATTAGGAGTGTGTGATTCTCTGTGTATGTGCAGGCATGTTCAAAGATAGACCACTTGTCGTTATAACCATAGAGTGACTGTGTGATTTAAAATGCTATTTAGAATACATTTGAGAGTAAATTGTGTGCCAAAAATAATAAAATCATGCATGCTTAAAATATTTATCGACTAACAAGTTGGTATTATTATATTGTTAGATATAAAATATTTCTATTAAAACTATACTCAAGACTAAATTATTTCTAAAATCTATAATATATCTGCAAACCAAAATAAGCAAAATATTTTACATTACTTATCAGAATATTTTTAAATAATGTAAATAAACTAATCATTCTTAGTACATATTCACATACATTAATCAATTTCTTGGTCAAATCTGTCTGCTACTGGTATCTTTGAAAAGTTCTCATCGTTTTTTTTTAATTACCTGCCTGTAATCGTCTATAAATTTACACTTTATGGATAATAAATTTCAAATTTCAATTGACTCTTCTCCACTGTCTATATAATACCTTTAACTGAGAAAATACTTTCACTCAAAGTGCCATAGTAACTGGTAAATTCAGAGTCAATTCTGCCAAATAGAGGATACTCTCAACTCTTATTTTTCATATTGATTTATAGAAATTTCAGCCTAAGTATTTTCATAAGTACAGTTTTTTTTGTGTCCATTGTGATTATTCTTCTTTGTTATTTTTACAACATAAACACCAACAAATAAGTTGTCTGTCTCTATTATTCTTTTAATATTTCACTAAATTTACAAACTGAAAAATTTTAGGCATTCTCAATTTCATTCCATTCTAATATAGAATATAAGTTCAACCAATTACAAACAAAGCTCCATCCATAAATTTTTATCACAAGTCAGAGAAGCAGTATACAAGAGGGAGAAGATGTATATGAAAAATCTGGTTTCTGCTCACTTTTTCTGTAAATCTAACACTGCTCTGAAAAGTAGTCTATTTAAAAACAACAACAAAATAATGTATTAAATATTTTGTAATTAAAAAAATCTATCACAAGTCCAGATATTCTAAAATACAGAAATAAAATTCTAAAATCCAATCCTAGTCACACTTTGAATTCTTATTGTTTAACTTATCCAGTGTTGCCCTTTATTTGTAGGAATAAACTTCACTGTTATTCCTTTTTATGAACTCTACTTTTAAGAACTGTTATTTATTGAAAGGTTAATGTTATTATGTTCTCCAACTGATTTTGAATAATAATGTATGAAACCATTTAGAAGACATTTTTCAAAGTTATATATCATTGCAAGACAATTAGGTTGATTTATAAAGTAGTTTTTCCAAAGCTCAGCATTTCCAAAAATGAATAGTTATGAGCATTACAGAGACAGATGGGGACTGCCAGGGTAACGCACATATTTTATCATCAGCATTAGCTTTGTCTCTAAAGTTACTATTATTTAAAAAAAATTATTGATTTTTATAACTGTAGTTTCTCTTTCTGTTGGTAGATTATTGCAGATTATTCAGACCCACTTATGAATTATGAGTGTACACCAACATATTCTAAATACATTTCTGTCCATGGATTTCATAATTTAATAAGAACATTATTTTTACCATGACACTAGGCTCCACCAAAATTCCCATATATATTAAGTAAAAAAAAAAAAAAAAAAAAACGGTTTCTCTTCAGTGTTCAGTGTTGAACTTTTAAAAGCTAAATTTTTGTAGCCTTCAAATTACTATGAGATGCTTTGTCTTCATCAGAATGAAATTCCAAAACCTTTACTTTGATTTCAGGAACTGAATAAAAGATTGAACTATTATTGGAGTTAACTATCTCTTTAAATGATTTGAAAACTCTGGTATAAAACTGACATCATTTAACTATTTAAAAATTTCCTGTTAATAAAGACAAGCCATTTACAACTATGATGGTTTCACTACTTCTCAAGGACTTTCTAAAAATACTCACTACTGACTTTCAAAGCAGATTCTGATGTTTCTTTAGCAGACTTGTGACTTCCACTTTTGTTTTGTCAGCGATATGACTGTAGCTCCCCTGGGGGTTGTAAATGTAGACAAACATTTTGTAAAAGTTACATGTTATCATCCACTGTCTTAGGAACTAGAAGTTCCTTAAGCATGCACTTTTGCACTTTATGATCTAACTGTCACTAAAGTTTTTTTTTCTTTTTTTAAAGTGCTCCCAAACAATAAACTACTTAGTTATTTAGACGCCTAAAGCCAGAAGGAGTAACTGCAAATTCTCAGTAAGTGGCTTCTATGCTGCCCTTCAAAGGAGGAGTTGCCTATGCTGCATCTGGAAAGAGTCATGAAAACAGAGACCCAGAATCCCTGGGAAGCATGTACTAAATGAGAATTTGGTTCACTGCACATGTATATCACCATTAGACTCAACCAAGCTAGAAGGCGAATGTCAAATCGGAGGATCACTAAAACCACTCCGGACGGTTTAAATTCCGTAATTATTAATGATGTTTCATTAAAAGTAAAAAACCCAAAGCAACTGCTAATCCAGATGGACCGCCAGGGAACAGGTAAAGCAGAGCTTTCCCATGTCATCTGGGATGTACTCCTCCGGGTTGAGCACATTCCCCCCCCCAAAAAAGAGGAGATACTTATTCAAATATGCATTGACAAAGGTGACAGATTCTCTGATGTTTCTTTAGCAGATTCTTTCTGGAATTGGCAATGCTTTCTTTTACATCTCTGAGAAAAAGTTAATCTTCTTTTCTGAACTAAGTAGCAATTGCATGGCTCAGAAATGCTGGAAAATGAAAATGTATTTTTAATCAGCACTTGGTTTTAAGGCCACAAGCAATCAGAAAACCAATGATAAATTCTTAATAGGATACTCATCTCCAAGACAGCAGGGAAAGGTGGTGGCTCTTAACTAGTAACTGCCCCTGATAAATCCATGAGCCTTCTGTTGGAATGTGGAAATTATCGAACAATATCATTAATATCACACACAAATAAAATTTTGTTGAAGATGGTTAAAAAGCTATTGTAGCATTACATTGAGAGGGAACTGCCAGTAATTTCAGGCTGGGTTCAGATGAGGACATGGAATAAGCGCTATCATTGCTGATGTCAGATGGATCTTGGCTGAAAGCAGAGAAGACCAGAAAGATGTTTACCTGTGTTTTATTGACTATGCAAATGCATTCAACTGTGTGGATCATAACAAATCATGGAGAACATTGTGGACAATGGGAATTCCAGAACACTTAACTGTGCTCATGAAAAGCTTGTACATAGATCAAGAGGCAGCCATTCGAACAGAACAAGGGTTTAAAGTGTGTGGTTTAAAGTCAGGAAAGGTGTTGGTTAGGGTTATATTCTTTCACCATACTTATTCAATGTTCATCCTGAGCAAATAATATGAGAACCTCAACTATATGAAGAAAAACGCAGCATCACGGTTGGAGGAAGAGTCATTAACAACCTGCAATATGCAGATGACACAACCTTACTTGGGGAAAGTGAAGAGGACTTGAAGCACTTGCTGATGAAGCTCAAAGGCCACAATCTTCAGTATGGATTACACCTCAACATAAAGAGAACAAAAATCCTCAAAACTGGACCAATAAGAAACAGTATGATAAACGGAGAGAAGATTGAAGTTGTATAGAACTTCATTATACTTGGATCCACAATCAATACCCATGGAAGCAGCAGTCAAGAAATCAAACGACTTATTGCATTGGGCAAATCTGCTGCAAAAGATCTCTTTGAAGTGTTAAAAAGCAAAGATGTCACTTTGAGGACTAAGGTGCACCTGACCCAAGCCATGGTGTTTTCAATCACCTCATATGCATGCAGAAGGCTGGACAGTGAATAAGGAAGACCAAAGAAGGACTGATGCCTTTGATTATGGTGTTGGCGAAGAATATTGAACATACCATGGACTTCCAGAAAAATGAACAAATCTGTCTTGGAAGAAGTACAGCCAGAATGCTCCTTAGAAGCAAGAATGGTGAGACTTTGTCTCACATTCTTTGAACACGTTAGCAGGAGGAACCAGTCCCTGGAGAAGGATATCATGCTCGGTAAAGTAGAGAGGCGGTAAAAGAGAAGAAGACCCTCAAAAAGATGGATTGACAATGCCTGCAACAATGGGCTCAAACATAGCAATAATTTTGAGGATGGCACAGAGCTGGGCAGTGTTTCTTTCTGTTGCACATAGTAGGGTCGCTATGAGTTGAAACCGATTCTAGGCACCTAACAGCAACAACCAAGACCCTATGGCACCTAACAATAAGCAAGCCCTCAAAGTTTACTCATGGCACCTCATTTCCTGTCCTTTTTATTATATTTCATGTGCTTTTTTTAATCTTTGTATGACGTTCCATATCATAGAAAAAATCTGCAGCAATACTTTGTGGCTTAAGGTAAAGTTGCACTACTTTATAGGTTTTTTTTTTTTTTTTTTAGATACCTAGGAGTCCTGCCAGTCTGCTGAAACTTTGCAATTAGTATTAAAGTTTGTTTCTTTTAATTTAATTTGAAGGATTAGCCATTTGGGATTTCAGCTTAATATTAGGATAATTTTCTATTAAACTCCCTACTTGGATGTGTCTGGAAGCTGGATTTCTCATTCTAGGCAATTAGAACAGCTGGAACAAAAGTTCACATTTGGCCAAATGGCCAAATCCCCTCACAGCAAAAACATATTCAGTGCTGCACTTATGTCTCTAGGTACTACGCTCCCATTTGTTTTGGAATGACAATTCCTTGTTATCTTCTCAGGTTTGTTATACTTTTTATAAGTTTTTAATACAGCCTTTTTAGTTATTACCAGGGAGGATTGGTCCAAATAACCTCATCCACCTTTATCAATAGTGGAATTTGAATGCTGAAATTCTCCATACCTGTCAAGATATCAAAATAGGTAGGGACATACTGCTGTGTATCATTCATTTGTTAACTTTAAAAAGTATTAGCCAGCACCTTCTACGTGAAAGACCTATTGCTGTGAGTGTAAAATAAAGGGAGGAAATAAGAGGAGAAATACAATGTACAGAGAAAATACTGAAAGGCCAATAATTATAGAAATTTGTGGGAAATTCTAAGTGCCATTGGAGTGCCAAAAAAATTGCTCTGGAATTTCATTAAGTAGCAGATTACTTCCAGCCAGGGTGATCAGAGAAGACTTCCAGAGAAAGGAACATTTGTAAGTCACATAAGATTTGAAATGAAATTTCCTGTATTAAAATGAACACGCGTTTTAAAGATGGTTCTATATTTTAACACCAGCTCTTGCATTGCTATTTATATTAATTTGAATAGGTTACTGAAACTCTAGAAATATCTCTGTATCCTGGGGATGAGAGTATCTAGGTTATAGAAAACTTAAGGTAAACAAACAAAATATTGTAGGTTAAATTTTTAAAGCAATACCTAGGCTGTTTATAAATATTTAGTATAGGTATTAAATTTTTTTCAGTATGCTGCTGTACATGTGGATTTCCTTATCCTAGTGAACTCTTTCTTTTGGATTAAAATCAAGTCTTGAGTAAGAAAAAAAAAGGGAATTAATAAAGTAATATCATTAAGCAATCAGTATATATTTCTTAAAATGGTAGCTATTTTCATATAAATTGCTTTATAAATAGTTCTTCTTAATTTTTTTTCTTGCTTTTTAAGTATACAAACTACCTTTAAAGGAAGCAGCAACCCTACAGGTACTTCTTGTTTTCATCATTCTGAAACTGCCTTTAGCTGTCTGGGTGGTTGCTGCTGGGGAAGAAACAGATGAAATGTATTTTATGACTTTCTAAGGTGTCTTCAATTGGCAATTACAAAAAAAAAAAAAGATACCTCTTAATTTCACTCCTTCAGAAAAATGGTATGTTTGTTAGACATGTGCAGGGCACTATTCAAGGGTACTTGTGAGAACCACTTACCATCCACTTCACTATGTGTGGCCTACATCTTAACTCATAACAACTTTGAGGGAAAGCAAGACCTCCTTCCCCAATACATGTTTTCGATGAAAAGTATTCAACAGAAAAGACTGCAAATTGCATGATTAATAAGGACATAGACACATCTAATCAGAACAACAAGTAAGCCTGTTTTAAAAGTTGGCTGCCTTTGGCAGAATTCCTCTTAGGGAGAGAATTGCTCCTTTATTTATAAAGATACCTTTTGGGACTTTTTGGATTATGAAAGGCTGGTGACCTCTGGAATAGAATTAAGGCTGCCACATTTAGCAAATAAAATTATGGGATGCCACTTACAGGATGCCACCTGCAGAATGGGATAAAAATTCTGCAAATCATATATCTGATAAGGTACTTATACCTAGTGTATGTGTATATGCAGATGTAGATGTATATAAAACTACTACAACTCAATAATAAAAAAGACAAATAACCCAATTAAAAATGGACAAATAATCTGAATAGATATTTATCCAAAAAAGATATACAAAAGCCAATAAGTACATGAAAAAGTTGTTCAACGTTATTAGCCATGAAGGTAGTACAAATCAAAATCATGAGGAGATACCATTTCATCACATTAAGATGACTATAGTCAAAAAGAGGGATGGATACAAATCTTGGCAAGTACACGTAGAAACTAGAACTCTCAAACGCTGCTGGTGGGAATGTCAAATGGTGCACCCACTTTGGAAAACAGTCTGGTAGTTCCTCAAACTGTTAAGCATTGAATTAAAACTAATATTACCAGATGACCCAGCAATTCCACTCTGAAGTATCTCCCCAAGATAAATGAAAGTGTATATTCACACAAAAAACTTTACATGAATATTTCTAGGAGCATTACTTATGGTAGTCAAAAACCAGAAATAACCCAAATATCCATCAACCGATGAATAGATAAATAAAATGGAATGTTATCTGGCAATGAAAAGAAAGTTTTGATACATTGTACAATATTGATGAACCTTAAAAATATTATGCTAAGTAGAAGAAGCTGATCATGAAGATATTGTATGATTCTATTTATATGAAATGTCCAAAATAGGCACATCCTTAGAGACAAAAAGTAGATTAGTATTTGGCTAGGTTTGGGGTTAGTGGGGGTTTTGGCTAAAATGTATGGCGTTCCTTTGTGGAAAATGAAAATGCTCTAAAGCTGATAGTGGTGATGCACCCACAACCTGCAAATGTATTAAAGGTCAATGAATTGTACTCTTTAAGTGGGCCAATTGTATGGCATGTGAATTACATCTCAATAAAGCTGTTAAAAACACACGATTCCCAGTTAAACCTGAATTTTAGATAAACAATGAATACTTATAGCAGACTTACAATAAAAATTATTTTTTGTCTATCTGAAATTCAAATTTAAATGATTGTCCTACATTTTAACTGGCAACACTATTTAGAATAAATAAGACATATTTAGACAGAGAAAATTAGAAAGTCCTGCATGATCAAGACAATTAATGCTGGGTTTTATTCCCTAACACTAATAGGAGATCAGAATCTGCAACAAGAGGCAGGAGGAAGTGATCAGGGAAAGAAGAGGCTTCCGGTGTTTTGTGGTAGTCCAAAGCACTTTGAAATTTCCCCGAGGCTAGGGATGGCCAACGTGTTTTGAGGAAAGTGATACCTGACATTGAGTAGTTTGTGTTATAGTCACCTTCATTTACCCAGTAAAATTATGTGACAATGTGTTATACACAACGGCTCTGTGTAATGGCATTTGGAGACATGAATGACACCCCCCTCCCATAGACGTTAGGTTCTAATTTCTGGAATTAGAAATGGTAGGGTAGAATTTGATCATAAAAAAAAATAGAGGGCAGCTAATCCAACATAGGACTGAGCCAGAGGTCAGAAATAGAGTTCAGTGGCAAGTGTTAGGGAGAAACAGGCTAGATGTAAGAAGCTGGGCAAGATGAGAGGAAGAAGTTAAGAAAAACCATGCTTTCACCCTCCCCACAAAATGCTAGGTAAAACTAATTCCTAAAGGCATATTTGGAGGAGAGAGACAGAAGATAGTAGATGGATAGGTCCTTATATTTCCTGGGATAGGTCTTCCTGTCATTTTGTCCCAGGAGAAGACCCCATTTTATTCCAGGAGGGCAGAGGATTCTTTACTCCACTTCACCCCATCTTACCATTTTACTCCAGGAGAACAGAGGACTTAGACACAGCTTAAATGCATCATAAACCAAATCCAAACCCAGTGCCATTGAGTCGATTCTGACTCATAGAGACCCTATAGGACAGAGTAGAACTGCCCCATAGAGTTTCCAAGGAGCACCTGGTGGATTCGAACTGCTGACCGTTTTTTGGTTAGCAGTAGTATAATTAACTTAACCTTCATGTAGATATAAAACTATTGAAAATAACTGAGATTTTTCTTATTGCAGTTTAGATGAAGGTTTTTAGAGCAAATCAGTTTCTCATTAAACAATTAATACATATATTGTTTTGTGACACTGGGTGCCAACCCTACGATGTGTCAACACTCTCCCCTTCTCGACCTTGGTTTCCCATTCCGATTTATCCAGGTTTCCTGTCTCTTCCTGCCTTCTAGTCCTTGCCCTATGGGACAGTTCTACTCTGTCGTATAGGATCCCTATGAGTTGGAATCGACTGGATGACACAGAACAACAAAAAAATCTTAGTTTAGGCCCTAACCATTAATTACCTCTCTACAGGTCTCACTAATACCTATGCAAAGATATAACTTTAGTATGGCTTCATTCCATTTAAAATTATTCATTGATTGCAAGCCATCAGTTGGATAAAGTTCAAATGTTCCACCCTGGCAGACTAATTCTTCCCCAGTTTGGCTCCATTCTACTTCTCCAACTTCAACTCCTATTTTTCTTTCCCATGGACATTAGACTCCAGCATGCAAAAGCCACAATGTCAAAACAATTACAAAATTGTTTAAAACCACAAATTCTTTCTGAGCAGAGGGACTGTGTTCTCCAGAGCATACTGATGAGCTTCAAGATGTAAAAGAGGGCTCAGAAGAGAGATGACACAAGAATGGGGACTGAGGACATGGAGTGAAGTTGTCTGTGGAATATTATTCATGAAGGGAAGAACAAGGGCATTTTAAGAGCAGTTTTTTAATGTCTTAAATCCAAGACAAATCTGTCTTGGAAGAAGTGCGGCCAGAATGCTCCTTAGAGGCAAGGATGGCGAGACTACATCTTACATACTTTGGACATGTTGTCAGGAGGGATCAGTCCCTGGAGAAGGACATCATGCTTGGCAGAGTACAGAATCAGTGGAAAAGAGGAAGACCCTCAACAAGGTGGATTGACACAGTGGCTGCAACAATGAGCTCAAGCATAACAACGATTGTAAGGATGGCTCAGGACCGGGCAGTGTTTCGTTCTGTTGTGCATAAGGTCACTGAGTTGGAACCGACTCGATGGCACCTAACAACAACAACAACAACGTCTTAAATAAATTTGAGGGTGTCTGCCCTGTCACTAGGTAAGTCCTTGCTCTCACCTTCACTCCACAACCTGTATCTTGTTAAACTTCAATACAACCTACTACATGCAAATAGCTTTTGAGATTGTGGTAGGGGTATTGAAATTGGTCCCATGCATATGGCCCAATGCAATGAGGGGCAGAGAAAGCACTCAGAGGGTAACAAGACATCTTCAGATTTAGAAGAATCCAAAGTTTGGAACCAGATGTGACCCCATCACTATAAGTCCCCCTAAGAACTCTCAGAATCCTTGAGAGTGCTTTGGACACCCAAGGAGCATGACATGATCCAGTATATAGATCTCAAGGGGAAGAGGACCTGATATATGCACTACAACCATAAACAGTTTTTACAGTGCCTCAAGTTAATACAAAACTGTCCAGTAGGATTCCGATGAAAGTCATTGAGATCACTTTGTAGCTGCACATGCCTGGAGTGAACATCTGGGGAAAAGCAATAGGATTACATTGATTCATAGGGGAGCACACATAATATCATTTCCCCTTGACCTCTACTGAGCTGGCTTCATTATCAAATTTCTCAGTGCTAGAAAAAAAAAAAAAAAAGATGAGGCATTAATTTCTGAACTGTTCAGGCTGGTATGTGGATTTTTAGTATCAGGTGTCATCCATTATACCTCACAATGGGATTTTTTGAACGTAAGCTTGCTGATAAAATCAAGAATAAATCCAACAAATGGGAAATCGCCCTTTCAGAACAGCCTTCCATCTACCTCTCCCTGCAGACCTTAACGGCCCTGTCACCGGTTGCCCTTGAAGATAAAACCTCTCCCAGTGTTCATCTGAGCAGTGTAAACTTTTTCATATGTCAAAATAAAAATATAAAACTAATCAGGAAAAAAGTCACTTTTATGAGAAAGTTCAAAAAAAAAAATTTTTTTAAAGAAGAAAGAATTTTACAAGTTTACCATTCCAATCGTCCAAAAGACTAATATGTGCACTGGAGAGAAACACTTTTAACGAAAACACAATTTAACCAGGTTGTGATTTGCTTATCATTAAGCACTAGAATGAAAGTTTCTTGATGGCAGGGTGTTTGCTTAACCTGTTTATTGACAGCCCCAGCAGCAGACCCAAACACATGGTAGATATCTTTTGCTAAATGAATGATTAAGAAAATTATATCATTTAAATTACTCTATATTGGTCATTTCCTTTCTCACATATAAATAATTCAGACTTCAAAGAAAATAACCCCAAAGTTGAAAATGTACTTAGGAAAAAGAAAATAATAATATTGGCTAACATTTAGTAAATGCTTCCTGTGTGGCTGGCACACTTTTAGTACATTATCTCATTTTCTCTGTTCCACTCATTTTCTAGACTTAAGGGGTTTAAGAAATGTATTCTAAGTCACAGGTAAATTGAAGGACTGGAACAGAAATCTAGATCTTTGTTACTCCAGGCCCACTGTCTTAACCACTTCCCAAAGTGCACCTCCTTATAGACATAGACCCATCCCATTGGTCAGAGTCCCTGGGGAATTCAGGAGACATAGTCAAGAAATATTTTTAGGAATTGAATTGTGTCTCCCAGAAATTTCTGTTATAAATCCTAACGTCTATGGCTGCAGCTATAATCCCATTTGGAATGGGTTTTCTTTGGTATGTTAACGAACAGTAATAGTGAAGGGTATGTTTTACATCAATCTCTTCTGAGATATAAAAGAGATTAAACAAGCAAGTGAGCAAACAGAAATGGGGAAGAGAGATGCCAAGCCACATAAAGGTCACCCAGGAGCAGAAGCTCAAGAGACAATGATCTTCCTCTAGAGCTGATAAAGACAGAAAGACTCTGCCTAGAGCCAGCACCCTGAATTCAGGCTTCTAGCTTCCTAAATTGTGAGGGAAAAAAAAAATTTCTGTTTGTTAAAGCCACCCATTTGTGGCATTTCTGTTATAACAGCACTATGCAAGTAAAACACATGCTTATTGAAGTTTATTTTTTTCTTTTCATCGCTCAGTGTGAATTTTATGTAAAGTTTTGCTTAAAAAGAGATTATTGGTTATGAACCAAATTTGTATATTTAGTAAATGAGACAGCTAACAATGTGAGTCCTAGAATAATTGCTTCAATCTTGGTTTTCATAGCCACCATATCTCATTTTAGGACTGGATTTGTTCTTACCCATGCCCCCCTCCCACACAGACACAATGATAATGGATGAAGATTTGTCATGTTTAAGAACATACTCAAACTCTGTCTAAAAAGAGGTCTTCTCAACGTTTTGGAGACACACTTCTGTTATCACAATATTACATATGTATTGCTAGAGTAATCCCACAGTGACTATGGCAGAGATTTTAGTTTAGAAATCCTGGATACATAAGTAAGTCAACATAATTTAGGCAATATTCATACTGAACACTTAGATTCAATAAATCAAATTAATAATCATAATTACTTTTCTTAAATGACAAACTAAAAGCTTATTTGACACAAGCACACTTTTTTCCCTTATTTTTACATTTTACTCCCCATAATGACTCCAATGAAAAAAACTGAAATGCAGAGAAAGCGTGTGTGAATGTGTGTAGAATCTGTTAGAATCTCATTAGGCCAGATGGTACCTATAAAAGGAAGAAATTTCCTCAGAGACCTAAGAAGACTAACTGGACAAAATCATTCGAATGTTCTGTCAGAGAATCTGTCAGATAGAAAGGGTATGATGATTTTGCAATGAAACCAATAGCTTTTTCACCAAAATTAATTAGTATGAAATTTATTTCCAGAGGATAGTATTGTAGACATAAGTTTTTCAAAAGCATTAAAATTTTATTAAAAGAATAAAATGACTAATAAAGACTGTTGCTTTATATATACTTTATTATTAATCTTTTTTATTCTTGTTTATACTTTTGCCCATCTATCAGACCGGGTTTCAGTAAAGGAGAACTTCCGATTTTGAGCATTAAGGGGGTCATGTTTTTCAAATAAATGTTTCCTTTGAAGAGAGATAACATAGTCTTCTTGGCAACCCTTGCTAAAGCATTTGAAAATAAGTTTTACTCACTGATTACTTGAACAATTCTAAAAGTACAGAATAAAATGGGAGGAGACCTTGTAATGTTTGAGTCAAAAGAGTAAAAAATAATCTAGGCATGTGAGGTATAGGAAACAATTTGGCCTCTTGCTCTGGGTTCCTGAGAGATAAACTACATCTGAGGAGAATGAATGGGGGCCTGATGCTGACTAAACCTCAAGAAGCATGATGTAATTTATCATGATTGTATGGCAAGACAGGTAAACGCTCTGAGCCCTCAGAGGCTCAGAGAGGCTCTCCGAGGCTAGTATGCAGCTTCCTGGTTGGTGGTCATGTGCAAGGGAGGATAGCACGTTCCTTTTTGGGACATGGTAGCTCTGAGCTGTGATTATTCCCAGACCTCACCATATGTGTCTCATCATTTGTGTCCTCTGTGTTATATTAAATCTGTTTTCACAGGTATGATGTTTCCTGTGGGCTTTGTGAGTTGTTGTAGTGAATTACAGGACCAAAAGGAGCAGGGGCAGCCAGGTTTGAAGCAGAGAGAGTCATGTGAACTCCTGAGCTTAAGGCTGGTACCTACTGACCTAGCCCCAGTTGCTGGGGATAAGAGAGCGTGAGGTTTGCATGTGCAGCTGAGGCCTGAACCGAAGAGGGAAGAGAAGCTGAGATTCCCACAGGATGCATTTGGTATGTGGAGTGGGATTTGTTATCCACCACATAACTTGGATTCAGAGGTAGATGACCTTAGTCCCTCTGGACTGCTTTTTACAAAGTATAAATGTAAATAAATTTGGTTGATAAAGAAAAGGTGAAATTTTTAATTTTATGAGTCAGAATCAACTTGACGGCAGTGAGTTTTTTGGGTGGGTGTATATATATATATATATATATATATATATATATATATATATATTTCTTTTTTTTTTTTCCCTCAAAGACCATGAATGCTCCAAGCCTGTTGGAGGCAGCTTGCTGGAATGGAACATGTGGCATCTCTGGAAAGGATTCAACTTCCTCAGGAATATTTTCTAGAATATTTGTTTTATATTTATATTCCTTTTAATCTACCAGTAAGGTCATTGTTTTGTGCATGGATAAGAGACATGTTTTGAAATGCCTCCCAGTTTAGTTTTATATATTGATAATTTAGATTTCCCCCCATCACTCAAACTACCATTAAACCTGATCAGGAAGCTAGGATTGTGGAGAAGTAAAGGATGGGGGAAGCCCGAGTTCTGCCCATTCTGGCCTAAGTATAACTATGTAAAGTTGTGGATAGATGAGAAAGAAGTAAAAGAAAAATTAAAGTTGTTCTGGTTTATATTTTCCAAGGTGAAAGAGCAAGAAGGAAGAGTAAAGAGGTCCATGGGCACATTCCTTACCTCCCTTACTCTATGCACGTATGTACACCATACACACACACATACTTGCACACATACACTACACATGCACACATATACACACTCACCACACACACACATACACACAGTCACCACACACACACATGCATACACATGCACACATACACATGCCACTCACGTGCACACACACATGCACACATGCATACACTCACCACCCACATATACGCACATACATACATACACTTACAAATACCCACACACATGAGTGGTATTAAAAACATTTAACAACTGCTACCCACTGTTCTGGAATTGACTCAATGGCAACAGGATGGATGTCAGTCCATGGCGCTAGAAAAGGGCCCTGGAGGCCTCCTGTTATGCCAGATTCTCGAGTAAGTGACTATTACCAATCACCATGGGAGGACTTCAATATCTCAATAACAATTTGGTTCATCTGGTGCATAGTGCCAACTATCAGTCCTGAAACTGAATTCTCTCAGGGCCTGAACCTCAAGGGGTAAGGGGGTGTAAGAAAATTCACACCAGAGTGGGAGAATCCAAGAATTCTGGGGAAGGAGAATACTTATCTACTAGTATTAAATGAGGAAGCAATAAACTTCTATAGACAGAAGCTCCGCACATAGCTACTTTCAATATGGCACGGCAGTGCTGACAGAGAAGTAGTGGCTGCTAGAATGGACTAGGAATTTTATTCTTTTATTGATGTTGCTGTCTACAGTTCAATGAATCAGTAGGAGGAAAATCAAAAGAAAGACTAGATTATTATACAAAATCGAGGCTCAACATGTCACTGTATATCTGGTGATGTGAATATATTTACAACATGTTATACTTGGAAATTTTCCTTAATTCACATCCTATCTCCCATTTATATAATAACTATCATGAATTTTGTCCTCCAAAAATGTCTGTCAACTTGGCGAGCCCATGATTCCTAGTACTGTACGATTGTCCACCATTTCATCATCTGATGTGATTTTCCTATGTGTTGTAAATCCTATCCCTATGATGTTAATGGGATGGGATTAGCAGCAGTTATGTAGACTCAATCTACAAAATTAATCTACATTTGAAGCCAGTCTTTTTTGAGGTATAAAAGAGAGAAGTGAGTAGAGTGACAGGGGGACCTCATACCACCAAGAAAGCAGTGCAAGGAGAAGAGCACATCATTTGGACTTGAAGTTCCTGTGTGGAGAAGCTCCTAGACCAAGGAAAGATTGATGACAAGGACCTTCCCTCAGAACTGACAGAGAAAGCCTTTCCCTGGAGCTGGCACTCTGAATTTGGACTTCTAGCCTTCTAGACTGTGAGAGAATATATTTCTCTTTGTTAAAGCCATCCACTGTGGTATTTCTGTTATAGCAGCACTAGATAACCAAGGTAGAATCTGGTACCTGGATTGGGGTGCTGCTTTAAAGGTACATAAAATGCAGAAGCAGCTTTGAAACTGTGAATGGATAGAAGCTGGAAGAGTTTTAAGATTGCTTTGAAGAGACTGTTGGTGGAATTATGAACATGAAATACAATCCTGGTAAGGAATCAGAAGTAAGCATGGAAATTTATTACACCAGAGATGGCACAGAAGGCAAGGAGTAGCAGACAGAAAGGGCAGCAACAGAAGCAGGAAGCAAGTGTGAGACAATGCATGGAGTCAGAGAGTTGAGTGCCTTTGTGCAGGAGGCTTCCTGGTGGAGTGGGGTGCCCTCTGGGCACTTATCGGTGAAGCTAGGCTTGCTGACCCATGGAGCAAGAAAGCTGAGTGCCTTCCTGCTTCAGCTCACTGGCAGAGTGGGGTGCCTCCAGGCATTTATTGGTGGAGCTACCAAGCTTTGGAACACTTGCCCCAGCATAGAAGATTCAGGCGTGAGACCCTGAGATCCGAGGAGCCAACAGGCCAAGAAACCAGGAAAGAGAAGCTGAAGAGACAACACAAGAAGCCAAGCTGCTTCAGTCTCAAAAGGTATGGCCATGACCTCAGAGGTTTCAAAGGGTAGAGCCATGGCCTCTGTTGTTTCTAAGGGTGGAGTCACCACTCAGATGGACTATGAGAATGGTGCACCTAAAGCTGAGGGAACAGTTACTGTCCCAGTAGGCCTGGAAGGCAGAGCTGAAGCCCAGGGATGAGGGGCCCTCGACTCAAAATCCGGACAGTGTGGCCAATGCCTAGAGTCTGGAGGATAGGGCCATTGTGTGAATGGTCTCAGAGAACAGGGGATTATTTTCAAGCCCTAACGGCTAATGTAATGTGTTCTGCTGATTTGCTAGGTGCCTCTTATGCCTTCTTTCCCTCCAATCTCTCCCATTTGTAATGGAAATGTCTAGTTTGTGCCCATTACACCATTGTACTTTGGAAGCAGATAACTTGTACTCAATTTTTCACAGATAAAGGGAAGTTTTTTGGATTTTAGACTTGGAGATGAATTAAGACTTTCGTTATGATATGATTTAGTGAATATGTTTTATGTGGCAAGGACATGAAATTTTGGGTGTCAAAGGGCAGAATATCATGGATTGAATTGTGTGCCACCAAAAATATCTATCAACTTGGCCAGGCCCTGATTCCCAGAAGATTCCCAGTATTGTGTGATGGTCCACCATTTTGTCATCTGATGTGATTTTCCTACGTGTTGTAAATCCTATCTCTATGATATTAATGGGATGGGATTAGTGGCAGTTATATAGACTCAATCAACAAAATTAATCTACAATTTAAGCCAATCTCTTTTGAGATGTAAAAGAGAGAAGCAAGAAGAGAGACGGGGGACTTCATAACACCAACAAAGCAGTGCCAGGAGCAAAGTGTGTCCTTTGCACCTGAGGTTCCAGCACAGAGAAGCTCCTAGATCAAGGCAAGACTGATGACAAGGACCTTCCCGCGGAACCACCAGAAAGAGAAAGATGTCTCCTGGAGCTGGTGCCCTGAATTTGGACTTCCAACCTTCTAGGCTGTGAGAGAATAAATTTCTCTTTGTTACAGACATCCACGTGTGGTATTTCTGTTATAACAGTGCTAGTTTTTTTTTTTTTTTTTTGTGGGTTTAGGTAACCAAGACAATAACTCTAAAAAGTAGTGGGCCAGGACAGGCAGAAATGGCACATAGCAGCTCTGTTACCCACAGTATCCCTTCAAAAGAGTACACTTCATTTTAGCTTAGGATGTGGTGCTCTCTTTAGACATGTTATAAAGCATACCAAAACAAACAAACAAACAACAACAAATTGCCTTTGAGTCAATTCTGACTCATAGTGCCCTTTAGGACAGAGTAGAACTGCCACATAGGGTTTCCAAAGAGCTCCTGGTGGATTCGAACTGCCGACCTTTTGGTTAGCAGCTGTAGCTCTTAACCACTATGCCACCAGGGTTTTCATTACAGAGCATAACCAAAACCCACTGCTGTCGAGTCGATTCCGACTCATAGCGACCCTATAGGACAGAGTAGAACCACCCCATAGAGTTTCCAGCGAGAGCCTGGTGGATTTGAACTGCCGACCCTTTGGTTAGCAGCCATAGCACTTAACCACTATGCCACCGAGGTTTCCATTATAGAGCATAGATATAAATAAAACTGATGAATGTCTCGTTGGTTTAATGTTTTTTTGTTGTTGTTTGTTTCTATAATGTCCCTTGGTGCTCACTATTCTGAGTGTTGTCATTGTCTGGTTGTTTTGTTCACTTTTGTTTTGTTAGATTGTTTCCATTTAAAATCAAACAGAACTGAAAACAACCTTCACGCTACACAGTTTGCAGAGATAACACAAAGTAAAACCGCACTGAGATATCACTACACCACCACCAGACTGGCAAAACTAAAAAAGCCTGACGATACTAGGCATCATCATGTGTTCACACATGTGAAGCAATGGGGACGCTCATTCTCAGCTAGCCAGAGTGTAGACTTGTATAACCACTTCAGAAAGCAATTTGGCATTATAAGACAACTGTGAATAAATATTCCCTATGAAAAAAAAAAATTTTTTTTTTTTTTTATGATCCAGCGGGAAACCCTGGTGGCATAGTGGTTAAGTGCTACTCTGTCCTATAGGGTCACTATGAGTCGGAATCGACTCCACGGCACTGGGTTTGGTTTTGGTTTTGGTATGATCCAGCAGGAAACCCTGGTGGCTTAGTGGTTAAGTGCTATGGCTGCTAACCAAGAGGTTGGCAGTTGGAATCCACCAGGTGCTCCTTGGAAACTCTATGGGGGTGGTTCTACTCTGTCCTATAGGGTAGCTATGAGTCGGAATCAACTTGACAGCAGTGGGTTTTTTTTTTTTTTTTAATGATCCAGTGGTTTTCCTTTTCTGTTCTCATTTGCCATAACAACAACGACAAAAATAACTAGGAGAAAGATGCACTCTAATAGAGTGGAAAGGCACTAGCCATTAGGTGTTAAAGTCCTATCAAAACTTTCTTGGTAAACTGGGGACTGTGCCTCTGTGTGACCTTTTCTCTGTTGTTTCTTTACACTGTATCTATGCTTTGCTCTTTTCTGCCCTTGAAAGCTGGCCTCAGATACCTGGACTTCCTTGCCCCCTGGTTTGTAGTTGAATCTAGTAAATTGGAGGCACCGGAAGGAGATAGAAGGGCTGGCCTGGATAGGAAGACAGTGGAGAGGAGAACAGGATGGCTTTGGGCTACTTGTTCCTATAGATTGTGGCTCACAATGATCATACTATAAACCTCTTCTGTTACTTTCACTCTCAAAAGGGCTCTGAGTATCATTCTTGGTGGCCCTGGCTCCTTCAGTCCTGGAGTGTAACATCTCTTGTTGGTTCTTTTTATTCTGTTCATGCTTTCGTAAGTAATCCCTACAGAAGAGTCTATTCCAAAGTCCCAGCTGAGATTATCATCTGTTGCCTTCCAGACTTGGACTCAGACTGCCACAGAGGGAAGGACTGTGATCTTCCAGCTGAACTGAAAATCTCAGTGTGAGCCTAAGGGCACTCACTGGGCTCTCACACCACCCCTGTAAGACTTTGAGATGCAGTGGCAGAATTCTCTCCTTTCATGCAAGAGACTTGGACTTGATTTCCATCCAAGGAATCTCTTATGCAGCTACCATCCATCTGCCAACAGAGGCTTGCATGTTTCTATGATGTTTATGATGTCGAACAAGTTTTAGTGGAGCTTCCAGACTAAAACAGACTAGGAGAAAAGACCTGGTGATCTACTTCTGAAAATCAGACAATTAGAGCCCTATGGCTTACAATGATCTCATCGCAACCAATCATAAGGACAATTCATGATCGGTCAGTATTTTGTCCCACTGTGCATGCGGTCATCATCATAAATTAGGGGCCTACTGGAACACAGCTAACAATGACAACAACAGCATACATAATGAAGGTAATCATGACACTAGTCTGCTGTCTCCTGAAATTTCATTGCCTGGTGAGAGATTGAAACACAGATATAATTGGAATGTGATATGATGAACGCTATAAAAAAAAAATTTTTTTTCTTTTTTTTTTTTTTTTTTACAAGAGTGGTTTGCACAAGGAGCAAGGGAATCAAGTGATGAACCTTGTTGTGGGTGTGGGAGTTTACTACAAAGGACATTTTACTGAACACGGTATACATGAGCTGAGACTTGAAGGATGAGTAGGAACTCAGTAGGCAAAAAAGGGGGCAGCTAGGTCAAGGATACCTGGAGAGCAGAGCAGGAAGGGCAATCCAGGGAGAAGAAACCATGTTTCCAAGGGCATAGGGGCAGGGAGGTATGGAAATATGGGGTGTGTAGGAAGAAAAGCAAATACACAGTGGAGAATGGCTGGAATAGAGGTGTGGAATAAAGAAGAGTGAGACTGAGGAAGTAACCAAGGGCCTGATCATCAAGGGTCCCATAAGCCAAATTGAGGAGTGGAATTGCATCCTGTCAGCCTTGTAAATACATTTACGAATTGACACTAGGGAATTAAATAACCCAATTGTTATTCTAGAACATTAAGTCAGTGCAGAGATTGAAGGACCTGTTATTTGGGTAACAGAGTGGCATCTTAATGTCTTTCCTCTCCCCTAGTGCCTTTTCAAGGTTGGTAGTTCAAATCCACCAGCCACTCCTTAGAAACCCTATAGGGCCATTCTACCCTGTCATATAGGGTCTCTGTAAGTCAGAACCAAATTTACAGCACCTAACAACAACACGGTAGCATTTCTGACCCATGCACCTTCTCCACTTCAAAGACCATATTTAGCTATTATGTAGCTATAAGAACTTACCGATTGTTAATGGCCAGCATCCATTGTAAATTGTTGGTGCATCCATTCTGATTGGCTACTGCCCAAGACTTACCATTGCAAAATATTTTAATATGACTTCGAGGATGAAATTATAGAAAACTGGGATTACTGAATAAAGGAGATCTCTTGTAATATAAACCACAACAGAAAATTTGGACCAAGATAATTTTACCATAATAATTATTTCAAAATATGCAAAGAAGCCTTATGATACCATTAACATAGCAATTGAAAAGCTCTGATTTGTTTTTTAGTTTTTAGTTTTTGTTTTTGTCCTGGATTGCAAAGTGGAAAAGTGGTAAGGAGAGGGAGAGGGCTTTATGGTGTGTGGCTTAGGCAACGAGTCAGATGGTGACAACCAGACAGGAGACAAAGGAGGAGCAGTTTGGGGGATAAGGATAATGAGTTTGGGTTTAGGTACTTTGAACTTAAGCTATTTATAGAAAACTTCAAGAGCAACCACTAAACCAGTGGACCAGGAGCTTAAGAGAGAGAAGATAGGTGTGTGTCACAGATGTTATCAATAACAAGATAGGCGTTAACTTGTGAGTAAACAAGATCACCAGGAAAAAAAAAAAAAAGTATATAACTTACATGAAGAAGAATGGATTGCCTGCAAAAATCTGCACTTGAAAGGTGGCCCAAGGAGAGACATACAACCAAGGAGAGGGGAAGTGATGGTCAGGCAGGATAGTCCAGAAGTGAGTTATAATGTGGGTGATTGTCTTCCTGGTTTGCCTGGAAGAATCCTGGTTTATGCTTGTTGTTCTAGCACCCCATCTGGTTTAGCATTTAACCTAGACAAAAGTACCCAATTTGAACAATAATTTCTATGATCACCATAGTTATTGTTGAATTTAAGGGGGTAGAAAATTTAAGGAGTAAGTGGTCAGTAGCACTAAACTCACCTCTGTCCAAAATCTCAAGCTTATAAACCTTTAAGAAGCCTGTTTTTTTTTTTTTTTTCTGTACTCCCTAAAGATGTATTCTTTGCCATGAACCTCACACATATTATCTTGGATGTTGATTGGCTTTTTGAGTAGTTTTGCCTCTTTGGATTTTTGATATTTTCATTTGCTGCTGACTGTTTTTAGTGCTTCAATTTTATTATGTTTTTTTTTAGGGTGCTGGTGTTTTAAGCTTCGTCAGTAGTTTTTCCTTCCAGCCTTCACTTTTAAATTGAGGTCCCTGATAGTTTTGGTGCCAACAGGCTTAAATTACTCTAATCAGGAGAGATATATAAATCCATCATATCTAATAAAAGTTAATTCTCTGTAGTCAGCTGCAGCTGATTTGAGATTCTGATTTTCATACTATGTAAGTGCTCTCACCACTTCTATTTAATATTGTATTAGAAGTCCTAGCCAGAGCAATAAGAAAAAAGAAAGAAAAGGTATCCAGATTGGAAAAAAATAAATAAAATGGTTTCTGTTTGCAGATAATACGATCCGATATATAGAAATCCCACAAGTCCGCAACAGAGAAGGAATAATGGGCACCAAGCAAGCCCAAAACCCAGCACAACAATTTACATTAGCTCTCAAGGCTTGAAAATAATCCTCTGATTGGAACCATCCAGGCATTGGCCCCACCCTCCAGACTCTGGGTATTGACCAAGCTCTCTGGGCTTTAAGTGGAGGCCTGTCAATCCTGGGCTTTGGCTCTGCCTTCCAGGCTCACTGGGATGGCAACTCTGCTCCCTCAGCTTTGGGCAGCCCCATTCTCCTAGTCCATCTGAGTGGTAACCCCACCCACTTAGCCCCAGCAGGACCTGCTCTTCTGCCCCTTGGGTATGGCAGCCCTGCCCTCTCAGCTTTGGGCATAGTCCCGTCCCCCAGGCACTCATGAACAGCAGACTCACACTCCAGAGCCAATTGGTGAAGATCTGTCTCTTTGAAACCTAGGAGGCCATGGCCACACCTTTTGAAACCCAGTAGGCTGTGGTCCCACCCTTTGAAACCGAGGCAGCCTTGCTTTCCACACTTCTTCCAACAGTTCTACTGATCCCAAATTGCTCCAGGAATGGTCTTTTTCTTTTCTTGGAGGCAACAGATGTAGCTTCTTTGGCCTGTTTTCTGCCTGTTAGAATTCGAAGAGGCAGACAGATTTTTTCCTTTTGTCCTGTCCCTTTCCCCTTCAGTCTAAGCTGATAAATTTTCTGCTGTGGTAGTTGGTTACATTCATAAATCACAGGCTTAATCTCTTTTGAAAAAAAGATTGTGTAGCCAAGTACTTGGTGAAAATTTTAGGACAACTGTCCTCAGTTTGTACAACAAAATTTTCCAAACATTTAAGTTTTGTTTTCATTTTGCACAGTTTATTTTTAAGACCGTCTCTTTTCTTTCACATTTCACTATAAACAGCAAAGAGAAACCATGTGGCCCCATTAAGATCTTGTTTTGAAATCTCCCCAACCAAACATCCAAGTTCGTCACTTACAAGTTCTACCTTGCACCAAACATTTGAATATAATTCAGACAAGTTCTTTGCCACTGCATAAAAAGCACTGCTCTTCTCCCATTGTCCAATCACGAGTTCATCATTTCCTTTCAAAGCCTCAGCAGAAGCACATTTAATGTCTACATTTCTAGCAACATTTTGTTGCTGGCACCATGTGTATTCTCTAAGATGATAGGGACTTTTCTCTGTAGCTCTCCTCTCTTTCTTCTGAGCCCTCACCAGAATTGCCTTGGACATCCATGATTCTACCAACAGTCTCTTCAAGACAATCTAGGCTTTTACTATTAAGCACCTTAAAACTCTTCCAGCCTCTAGCCATTACCCAATTCCAAAACCATTTCCACATTTTAGGTATCTGTTAGAGTAGCACCAGACTTGAACCAAATTCTTAGTTATCCAGCTCTGCTATAACAGAAATACAAGTGGATGGGTTTAATAACCAAATTCATTTTCCCACACTTTAGGAGGCTAGAAATTCTAATTCAAGATGCTGGCTCTAGGGGAAGGCTTTCTCTCTGTCAGCTCTGGAACAACATCCTTGTCTCTTCAGAGCTTCTGCTCCTGGGCAGTCTTCATGTGGCTTGGTATCTCTTTTCTTTCATCTAGGCTTCCTCTCTTGCTTGCTTAATCTTCTTTATATCTCAAAAGAGATTGATTAAAGACACACTCTACACTAATCCTGTCTCATTAACGATTGAGATTAAAACCTGTCTTAGGTATCTAGTGCTATTATAACAGAAATACTAAAAGTGAATAATCGACTCAACGGCACTGGGTTTTACCAAAACTGAATGGCTTCAACAAAGAGAAATTTATTCTCTCACAGTCTTGGAGACTAGAAGTCCAAATTTAGGGTGTCAGCTCCAAGGGAAGGCTTTCTCTCTCTGTCAGCTCTGGGGGAAGGTTCTTGTCATCAATCTTCCCCCTTGTCATCAGGAGCTTCTCAGCTCAGGGACCCCAGGTCCAAAGGACACGCTCCCTTCCTGGTTCTTCATTCTTGGAAATATGGGGTCCCCATCCTCTCTGCTTGATTCTGTCTTTTATATCTCAAAAGAGATTGACTCAAGATACAAACTAATCCTGTAGGTTGTGTCCTGCCTCATTAACATAACTGCCTCTAATCCCACCTCATTATCATCATAGAAGTTAGGATTTATAACACACAGGAAAATTACATCAGTTCACAGAATGGAGAACAACTGCACAATACTAGAAATCATGGCCTAGCCAAGCAGACACACGTTTTGGGGGGACACAACTCAATCCATAACAGCACATAAGAGAATAAAATACCTAGAAATAAATTTAACCAGGAATATGAAGGACTTATACAACAAAAATTATAAAACATTGCTGAAAGAGATTAAAGAAGTTTTAAATAAATGGAAATATTTTCCATGTTCATGGATTGGAAGAATTAATATTGTTAAGATGTCAATGCTACCTAAAGCAATCTATAGATTCAATGCAATCCCAATCAAAATTCTAACAGCCTTCTTTATAGAAATGGAAAAAAAAATTTTTCAACTTTATACAGAATGGCATGAGGTCTCAAATAGCTAAAACAATGTTGAAAGAGAAGAATGAAGTAGGATGACTATCACTTCCTGATTTTAAACACACAATACAGCTACAGTAATCAAAATAACCCAGTACTGGCATAACAACAGACACATAGAGCATTGGAATAAAATTGAAAGTCCAGCCCACACATCTATGGGCAACTGATTTTGGCAAGGGTGCTAAGTTCTTTTGATGGGGAAAGAAGAGTTTCTTCAATAAATGCATTGGTAAAATTGGATTTCCTCACAGAGAAAAAGGAAACAGGATCCATGCCTCATACCACACACAAAAGCAAATTCAAAATGGATTAAGGACCAAAATGAGCAAATTAAAACCACAAAATTCTTAGACAAAAATACAGGGGAAACACTGCCAGGCTTAGCTTTTAACAATGGATTATCTAATATAGTAACAAAAGCACAAACAGCAAAATACAAATAAATGAGACCTCATTAAAAAAATAAAAAACTTTTTTTTTTTTTTTTTTAATCAAAAGACTCTCCTAAAAAAATGAAAAGGTAAGTTACCGACTGGGAAAATATCTTCAGAAACCATACATCTGATAAGAATCTAATAACCAATATACACATAAAATGTCAACAACTTAACAACAGAAAGACAAAATAACTTGATTATAAAATAGGCAAAGGACCTGAATATACAGTCACCAGAGAGGACATTCAAATAGCCAGCAAACACATGAAAAGATGATCAACATCCTTAGCCATCAGAGAGATACAAATAAAAACCACAATTATATACGATTTCATACCTGCTAGGATTGCTAAAATTAAAAAAAAAAAAAAAAATGTTGGCCAGGATGTGTGAAAATTGGAACCCTTATCCATTGCTGGTGGGAATGCAAAATGGTATAGCCACTGTGGAAAACAGTGTGGCAGTTCGTCCAAAAATTAAAATTACAACTACCGTAGGGCCCAGCAATTCTACTTTTGGTATATTCCCAAAAGGCATGAAAGCAGACACTTGTACAGAGACTTCTACCCCAATGTTCACTGCAGCACTATTCAAAAAGTGGAAACAATCTAAATGCCCCACCAGACGAATGGATAAACAAAATGTGGTACGTATGTACAACGGAATACTACTCAGACAGTAGGAGAAATGAAGTCTTGATAAATGCTACAATATGGGTGGACCCTGAAGACATTATGCTGAGTAAAATAAGTCAATCACAAAAGGACAGGTATTATATAACCTCGCTTATATAAAAAGACGAGAAAAGGCAAATTTATGGAGAGCAAAGTTGATTAGTAGTTACCAGGTATAGGAGGGAGAGGGAAAGGAGGGGTTAAGGGAGATGGAAACATTGCATTGATTAAAGGTAGGGTTGCACAACCAATTATTGCAATTGCTGTCAATAAGTTGTACACCTGTAAAAAGTTGAATTGGCAAAAGTTGTGTGATAGATATACTTGTAACAATGACAAAAAGAAAAACACAGAGCTGCTGTCCAGCCTGCTTATGTGGGATTTGGTTCCTTGGTTTGGAGGTTTAGGATCATGGTTTCATGGGCCATCCTAGTCAAAGAAAAAAAGGAAAAGTCAACTGGCCTGAAAATGTGTTAAGTGTTTCTATTCTACCTCCTAGTTTGTTACATAGTTCCTAGGTTCTTAAAAGCTTGCCACTAGCCATCTAAGGCACAAGAATTAGTCTCTATTTGCCTGGAGTAACGGGAAGAACAGGAGGAGGATATGGGATGTGTGGCTATTTGCCTCATGAACAACTGCTTCCTTTGCCATGAGACCAGAATGATTCCAGCTACCACTGCTGAACATTTTCATCAAAGATTCTGTAGAAGAATTCTGATCCAAAATGGGAAAATGTAGAACATAATTTCAAATTCACATGGGATCCAGACTTTCTGGAATCATGGAGGGTGCATGAACCACTAAAATTATTGCCCTGAGATAATCTTTAAAATTTAAATCAAAAATATCCCCTGAAGTCTTAAAACCAAATAGTTTAGCTTAACTAGTAAAGAATGCCTGCTTTGAGCATTGTGCTCTCTCAAGATCTATCTGTATGGGATTAAATTGATGACTGCTACTCGAAAGATTGAATAGGAACCTTGGGGGAGATTGAGTTTATGTTAATGGGGGAGGAACAACTCAGAAAAAGAGGGTGAAAATGGTTGCACAACTTGAAGAATGTAATCAATGTCACTGAACTGAATACAGTTGAAATAAAATAAATAAATAAAACAATATGCCACATGCTTGGTTTGCAGTTAGTAACATGCTAACATTTTCATCTCCTTTATTTGAATGAATAGAACATTCCACGAGTTTTAGAAAAATATTGATTTCTTGTAGAGAAATACTCTGAACTACTAAATACATATGAAACCCCATAGGAACCCAATTTGAGCCTTAAAACTTTTAATTATAAAGTCTTCTGTTTAATTACTCTGCAAAATAACCTTGTTGGGAAAATATCCCATTTGAGAAGTACTATGGGTTAGGAAAGGCACTACAATGTGACTATGTTTTCTCCAGTAAAATCCTTCCTCACAATCTGAATTGCCTTTATCAGACCTTTTGTTTTGTTTTATGTCAGCAGTCATGAGAAAAAATAAAAAAACAAAACCACAGAATTACCACTTCGACATGGATATTTCTTCCTTTCATAAGAGGGTTCTTGTATGCACAGAGGGAAAACAAGTATATTTCTAGAACACATGAGGAACATAGGAGAAGTCAGCTTCCAAATATTACACCTGAGTTTGGTACCTGTTCCACTTTGTCACAGTGACCACTCAGAAATGCACAGGTCAAGAACCTGGAGAGGAAGGCCAGTGACCTGCCCCCCCCACCCCATGTGTGCTGTGTTTAGCCAACAGAGAGATGCAGGCGCCCATAGACCCATCCTAGCTGAGGCTTTGCATCCTGTGCCTTCATTGCAGCACCCTTCCATCTGAGTGGCCTACTGGGTCCCACACGTCTACCCTCTACGCTTGAGGCTGAAAAGGCACCCTCTATTTCTTCTTCTCAAAATGAAGTCTTTATCTCTCAAAACTGCCACGCAAGGCCAAGTCAGCCCACAGCCCCCTGTTCCCACATTGCCTGGCTCCTTTATTGTACTTCTCTGTATCAACACAAGAGTCCCTGAGTGATGCAAACGGTTAATGCGCTCACTGCTAATTGAAAGGTTGGAGGCTCAAGTCCACTCAGAGAAGCCTCAAAAGAAAAGCCTGGTATTCTACTTCCAAATAATCAGCCATTGAAAACTCTGTGGAGAACAATTCTACTCCGACACACACAGGACTGCCATTAGTCAGAGCTGACCCAATGGCAATGGGTGTTATATCAACCTGTGCCCAAGTCATGTGAACTCTGCCACACTTGGGACTTAGTACTTTTAACCTCCTCATAAGAGAACCAATATCCCTACCACTATATTAGCTGTTCGAGTCTTGGAATGGTGGTCCCAACTTAATCCCTGTCCCCCATCAGCTGTCAGGGCCCAGCATGACTTGAAATCATTATGCACAGTTTTATGACAGCATCTTGTTCTTTTATTCTCCTTTTTCTTAATAGGCCTGGAACAGCATTGCTCTGAGCACAATTTCCACCTCACGATTACATTTTGACACGAACAGCAGTCTTTGCAGCACATCTTACGTGCGCTCCTGTGTGTACCTGTACTGATAACCTCACCAAGGCAGTAAAATGGTCAAGCGACAGCACTGCTGAGAGGCTGGGTGGAGGCCCTGGGACAGGAGCACAGCTTGAAGCAAGAAAATCATTTCACTGGGAGCAGACATTATGCAGTCATGTAAGCAATTATATACCACATGAGATTTACGTAAAAGGTTCATTTATGTTAGTAATTTCTTTATTTTGAATACATTCCTTGGTTTATAGAGTATTACATATGCTATTATTACAGATCACTTCTTTACATAGGGCCCCAAAATACGCAAATTCCATAAAACTAGAAGTCCGCTTCAGAGTTATTTTGCTTAAAAGATATAGAATTGATTCTATGTAACCATGCCCTTGTGGTGCAATGGTTAAGAGCTCAGCTGCTAACCAAAAGTTGGCAGTTCAAAACCACCAGCCACTCCTTGGAAACCCTACAGGGCAGGTCTTCTGTGTCCTATAGGGTCACTATGAGTTGGAATCTACTAGATGACAACAGATTTGGCTTGGTTTTGGTTTAATCATGCTTTAAAATGAAAGACAGAAAACAGAAGGAAGAGAGAAAGAAAAGAAGGAAGGAGGTGAAGGGAAGAAGAAAGGAAGAAATAAAGCAAAGGAAGGAAGGGAGGGAGGGAAGGAGGCAGGGAGGGAGGAAGAAAGGAAGGAAGAGTTCCAGTCAGAGACAAGCCTCATGCAGCCTTTGTATATCTCTAAAAACCAAATGGTCACTTCTCTACAAAAACAGCCACCTATTATCTTGCCACTTAAGGTACCGTGGCTGCAAGCAACAAAACCTACTTGGGCAGATTGGAGCAAAGAAACCTACTCTGGTAAATTGAAGAGGAACTTTTAGGAAGGAATTGCTTAGAAAGAATCAGTAAAAAATCTGGGTCCCTTGTCTCTGAAAAGAGAAATCAAGGAATCATGGGGGTGTAGGTTGTAAAATTTCTTGCACTGCTTCCTAGTGACACCTTCATCCAGATAAATAACCTCCAAAAATTAAGTCTTTTTGCTATTTTTGTTTAGAATACGATTGCAGGAAGAGAGCACAGGCTTCTCCTGGCTTGGGTTTTCTGCTCACCACTTGGTCACACATGGGCTTCTAGACTCTGAGTGCCCCCAGGAAGGGTCCAGAGTGAGCGTAGGAAAAGGACCCTGCACAAAACATAATTCAGCAGATTCCTCTACAATTAGCCTCATTGTATCATGTTTCAGACTTTACCTTGTAGTATCCCATGCAATTATCTAATGGTATCCTTCAATTGGAGTATCTAGGTGGTACTAACAGTTAATACATTCAGCTGCTAACTGAAAGGTTGGAGGTTTGAGAAGCGCCTTGGAAGAAAGGCCTGGTGATCTACTTCCAAAAAAATCAACCATTTCAAACACTGTGGAGCACAGTTGTACTCTGACATACATGGGGTTGCCATGACTTGGAATCAGCTCCACAGCATCTGGACCTAGATTCCTTCCATCAACCTTAGTAAGTAGGTAGTAATAGGCCCATGTCATTGCTAAGAAAAAGAGTACCAGGGAGATACCCAACTTGCAAAGTCAGTAGCTAGTGAGTTGCAGAGTACAGTCTAGATCTTGATATGTCTTCTGTCTTAATTTGGTACAATAGATTTCCTGCAACTTCCTGTTGCCAAACTGAAGAGAATGGTAGAATTCAGAGGTCTTTCTATTCAGGGCTGAAGTTCAGCTTGGATGAACTCTACAGTGATACCAGTTGTTAAAATATTGAATCACTTCCCAACTGGTAGGTAAATAGTTACAGCTCCAGTCCTCTGGTTGCCCACAGCCACACTGTGACCTCTCTGGCCTTTTGCTCATGCCCTCCGGATCTCCTTACTATCCAACATTGAAGAGTTTTTGCTTGGAGCATCAGGAGACCATGAGGACTCTGCTTTTGTATCAGGGCTGACATCCTTTCTGATTAGTTGCTGCCTGTTTCATATCAGGCGTCAAATATTTTAGTTTCACCATTTGATCCCATTTATGTCTCAGGAAAGAAAATGGTAGGACTTTAAATAATCATGTCCACTTCAGATTTGAAAATATTTAAATGAAAATAGGCTACTTTCACTATCGTCTTAAAGAAAAAAAAAAAAACTAATAAAAATAATTTACTTCTTGGCCCACTGAGTCTTTCATTTTGGTACCCTTTCTTACTTAGCATTCTTCCTAATTTATCAGAAACATTAATCTACTGGGAATGTACGTCCATGCTGTAGTTAAAAAAAAAAAAAAAAGTATGATATATGGTGGGGTAAAATTATCCTTTCCTTATTAGCCAGGCTACAGGAGGGTCTGTAAGAGCCACTCACAAAGAAGACCATAAGTCACAGGCAAGGGTTTTCCCAGAGGACTTGAAAGGTACTGTGCTTTGTAATCTTCTCAAACATTATGGTGCTTACTTTGTATTCTGGCTCTACTTTTCCATATAATAATATATTCATTTAAATGCAGATTTTATTATTCTGCTTAACATCATCAGTCTACCAGACAAACACCTGTGGGGAAATATAAATTAATCTATCTCTGTACATTGCTTGCTAAAATCATCAATTTGCCCTCAGGGTCACCTTTTTATCTTTCCTACATTAGGAATCCTGTCCAGAACTGCACTATCATGTCTTGTCACCCAAAGTGCTGTTACTTTCATTAACAGGATGACTTTGGCTATACCACAGCATGAGACATTCACCCATATACCCAGGAAAAAATGCCATGCTGGGAAAAAGTGCACAGACAGCAGTGTGATACATCACAATGCGTCTCATGACTCTGGGATGGCTCTTTCCTACATAAGAACATCAGGGCTGGAAACACAAGGCAGCACTCAAGGAGCCTCAGAAGAGGACATCTGACTGGTCTTTCACCAAACCCATTGCCGTTCAGTCGAGCTGCCCCATAGGATTTCCAAGGCACAGCTGATGAATTTGAACTGCTGACTTTTGGGCAGCCACTGAGCTCTTAACCACTGTGCCACCAGGGCTCCACAGACGGCACTAAAAAACCAAAATCAAACCCATTGCCATAGAGCCAATGCTGGAGCAGTGGAATTCCACCATCTCTGAAAGGTGTAGTTTGAAAAGGATTTGTAGCTGGATAATATGGCCTTGGTGATAGAAAGGACACCTGAGATTGCATGATAGAATTCTTCAAGACCAACAACTTATTCATTGCAAATATGTTTTTTTCCCCCCAAACAACATCGTCTTAGTCATCTAGTGCTGCCATAACAGAAACACCACAAGCGGATGACTTTAACAAAGAGAAATTTATTTCCTCACAGAAACCCAGTGCCGTCGAGTCAATTCTGACTCATAGGGGCCCTATATGACAGAGTAGAACTGCCCCATAGAGTTTCCAAGGAGCGCCTGGTGGATTTGAACTCACAGTAAAGTTAAGTAGGCTAAAAGTCCAAATTCAAGGCATCAGCTCCAAGGAAAGGCTTTCCTTCTGTGTTGGCTCTGGAGGAAGGTCTTTGTCCTCAATCTTCCATGGTCAAGGAGCTTCTCAGGCACAGAGACCCCAGGTCCAAAGGATGCCTCTGCTCCTGGTGCTGCTTTCCTGGTGGTATGAGATCCCCAACTCTGATTTTTTCCTTTTTCTTTTATCTCTTGAGAGATAAAAGGTGTTTCAGGCCACACCACAGGGAAACTCCCTTTACCTTGGATCGGGGGGTGACCTGGATAAGGGTGGTGTTACAATCCCACCCTAATTTCTCATCATAAAATTACAAACACAAAACGGAGGACAACCACACAATACTGGGAATCATGGCCTAACCAAGTTACACATATTTTAGGAGGACATAATTCAATCCATGACAAACATAAATGGCAACTATACATGTGGAATTTACTGGATGGAAAACATAGGAATCAAATAGACTACATCTGTGGAAAGAGACAACGGAAAAGCTCCATATCATGAGTCAGAACAAGACCAGGGGCCAACTGCAGAACAGACCATCAATTACTCATATGAAAGTTAAGCTGAAGCTGAAGAAAATTAAAACAAGCCCACAAGAACCAAAATATAACCTTGATCATATACCACCTGAATTTGGAGACCATCTCAAGAATAGGTTTGACACATTGAACACTAATGACCAAAGACCAGATGAGTTGTGGGATGACATTGAGGGCAACATATATGAAAAAAGCAAAAGGTCATTAAAAAGAAAGAAAACACCATGTCAGAAGAGGCTCTGAAACCTGCTCATGAACGTAGGTTAGCTAAAAGTGAACAGAAGATATGATGAACCAAAAGAGCTGAACAGAAGATTTCAAACAGTGGCTAGAGAAGACAAAGTAATATATAATAATGAAATGTGTGAAGGCTTGGAGTTAGAAAAGCAAAAGGGAAGAACAGCCTCAGCATTTCCCAAGCTGAAAGAGCTGAAGAAAAAATTCAAGCCTCAAGTTGTAATTTTGAAGAATTCTATGGGCAAAATGTTCAATGACACAGGAAGCACCAAAAGAAGATCGAAGGGACACACAGAGTCACTGTACCAAAAAGAACTGGTCAAAATCCAACCATTTCAGGAGGTATCATATGATCAAGAACTGATGATATTGAAGGAAAAAGTCCATGCTGCACTGAAGGTATTGACAAAAAACAAGGCACCAGGAACTGATTGAAAGTTGAGTGAGATGTTTCAACAAAAGGATCCAGTACTGGAGGTGCTCACTTGTCTAGGCCAAGAAATTTGGAAGACAGCTACCTGGCCATATTTGTGACAGTTCCAAAGAAAGGTGATTCAACAGAATGTGGGAATTATTGAACAATATTATTAATGTCACTCAAGTAAAATTTTTCTGAAGATCGTTCAAAAGTGCTTGCAATAGTATATCAACAGGAGACTGCTAGAAGTTCAAGCTGGATTCAGAAGAGTTTGTGGAAAAAAGGCTATCATTACCGATGTCACATAAACCTTGACTAGAAGCAGAGCATACCAGAAAGATGTTTACCTGTGTTTTATTGCCTATGCAAAGACATTCAACTGTGTGGATCGTAACAAATTATTGATAACAATGTGAAGAATGGGAATTCCGGAACACTTAATTGTGCTCATGCAGAACCTGTACATAGACCAAGAACAGAACGAGGGGACACAGCATGTTTTAAAATCAGGAAAGGTGTGTGCCGGGGTTGTATCTTTTCACCATACCTATTCAATCTGTATGCTGAGCAAATAATCACAGAAGCTGAACTGTATGAAGAAGAATGGGGCATCAGGATTGGAGTAAGACTCATTAACAACCTATGTCATGCAGATGACACAACTTTGCTTGCTGAAAGTGAAGAGGACTTCGAGCACTTACTGATGAAGACCAAAGACCACAGCCTTCAGTATGGATTACACCTCAACAAAAACAAAAGTCCTCATAAATGGACAAAAAGCAAAATGATAAATTGAGAAAACATTGACGTTATCAAGGATTTCATTTTATTTGGACCTATGGATTTTCCTGGTTCACCTTCCCATTGCTGCTAGGTGCCCTTGAATTGATTCCCACTCATATCACCCTATGTACAACAGAACAAAATACTACCTGGTCCTGCGCCATCCTCACAACTGTTGCCACGTTTGAACCTATTGTCGAAGCCACTGTGTCAATCCATGTCATTGAGGGTCTTCCCCCTTTTTGTCTGACCCTCTACTTTACCAAGCATGATGTCTTTCTTTAGGGACTGGTCCATCCTGACAACATGTCCAAAGTACGTAAGACAAAATCTCGCCATCCTTGTTTCCAAGGAGCACTCTGGCTGTATTTCTTCCAAGACAGACTTGTTTGTTGTTGTGGCAGTCCATGGTATATTCAACACTATAATTCAAAGGCATAAATTCTTCTTAGGTCTTCCTTATTCATCGTCCGGATTTCTCATACATATGAGGCAATTGAAAATACCATGGCTTCGGTCAGGCACACCTTAGTCTTCAAAGCGACACCTTTACTTTTTAACACTTTAAAGAGGTCTTTTGCAGCAGATTTGTCCAATGCAATAAGTCATTTGATTTCTTGACCTCTGTTTCCATGGGTGTTGATTGTGGATCCAAGTAAAATGAAATCCTTGACAACTTCAAGCTTTTCTCAATTTATCATGATGTTATTTATTTGTTGGTCCAGTTGTGAGGATTTGTGTTTTCTTTTCATTGAGTTGTAATCCATACTGAAGGCTGTAGGTTAGATCTTCATCAGCAAGTGCTTCAAGTCTTCTTCACTTTTACCAAGAAAGGTTGTGTCAACTGTATAACACAGGTTGCTAATGAGACTTCCTCCAATCCTGATGCCCTGTTTTTCTTCAGCAAAATTTTACTTGTTTGTGACATTAATGATATTGTCCAACGATTCCTGCATTCTGTTGGTTCACCTTTCTTTGGAATGGGCACAAATATGAATCTCTTCCATTTGGTTGCCCAGGTGGCTGTCTTCCAAATTTCTTGGCCTAGACAAGTGTCTTAGTTATCTAGTGCTGCTGTAACAGAAATATCACAAGTGGATGTTCTTTAACAAAGAGAAATTTATTTCCTCACAGTAAAGTGGGCTAACCCTGCTGGTGTAGTGGTTAAGTGCTACAGCTGCTAACCAAGTGGTCGGCAGTTCAAATCCACCAGGTGCTCCTTGGAAACTCCATGGGGCAGTTCTACTCTGTCTTATAAGGCTGCTATGAGTCGGAATTGACTCGATGACAGCAGGTTTGAGTTTTTGGGTTTGGGTTAAAGTGGGGTAAAAGTCTAAGTTCAGGGCGTCAGCTCCAGGGGAAGGCTTTCTTTCTCTGTTTGCTCTGGAGGAAGGTCCTTCTCATCAGTCTTTTCCTGGACTAGGAGCTTCTCTGTACAAGAATCCTGGGTTCAAAGGCTCATCTCTTGGCACTGCTTTCTTGGTAGTATTAGGTCCCCCTGTCTGTCTGCTCACTTATCTCTTTTATATACCAAAAGAAACTGGTTCAAGACACAGTCCAATCCTGTAGATTAAGTCCTGCCTCATCAACACAACTGCAGCCCATACCCCCTTATTAATATCATAAAGGCAGGATTTACAACACATAGGAAAATCACATCAGATAACAAAATGGTGAACAATAGCACAATACTGGGAATTACGGTCCAACTATACTGATATACACATTTTTGGGGGGCACAATTCAATCCATGAAAATGAGTGAGCGCCTCCAGTACTGCATCCTTTTGTTGAAATATCTCAACTGGCATTCCGTCAATTTCTGGTGCCTTGTTTTTCATCAATGCCTTCAGTTCAGCTTGGACTTCTTCCTTCAGTACCATCAGTTTTTGATCATAGGCTACCTCCTGAAATGGTTGAACATTGAATAATTCTTTTTGGTACAGTAACTGTGTATCCCTTCAATCTTCTTTTGATGCTTCCTGTGTCATTGAACATTTTGCCCATAGAATCTTTCAAAATTGCAATTTGAGGCTTGAATTTTTTCTTCAGTTCTTTCAGCCTGTTCCTCTCCTTTGGTCTTCTAACTCCAGGTCTTCCCACATCTCATTATAATAATACATTCTACTTTGTCCTATAGGCTTGCTATGAGCCAGAACCAATTCAATGGTAGCAGGTCTTGTTTTTTTGAGCCTCTAAGACAATTACTCAGACCCAGAAACGCAGTGACCAACTATGGTAGCATACACTGAGAAATCAGCAGTGCCTCTCCAAAGGCTTCTCTGCCACACGTGTGCAAACAGAATTTGGTGTATTCTAAGATGAAATGGAATACATCCATAAAAAAAATAAATAAATAAAGGTGGGTGCAAAACACCTATTAGAAGATTTACAGAACTTTTAGGGAAAGAGAGGCCGATGATTTTGTAAGAAAATATGGACAAAAATGGTGACTGGAGAGCTGGGACTGAACTGTTGCCTTCTTTATTAAAAATCCGGAGAAGGGGGCCAAGATGGCTGACTAGGTAGATGCTACCTCGGATATCTCTTGCAACAAAGACTCGGAAAAACAAGTGAATAGATCACATACATGACAATCTACGAACCCTGACCAACAAACACAGATTTAAAGAGTTGACCTGAGTGACAGAGACCAAGAAAGAACAACTACGGGGAAGCAGCGACTGTTTTCGGAGCCTGAAGCCAGCGTCCCAGTCAGGAAACCTTGGCGCCGGGCTTTGGACTGGGTGCAGGGGAGCTGAGCACAGCATCCTGTGATGGCGCAAACACGGGGCGCAGCCCTACCCCCCTGAACTGACCTCGGGAGGGGGCCCAGGCAGTCCGCGCAGGTGGCACGGCGACGCAGCTGGCGGAAGGAGAAGTCGCCAGGAGGCAGCGACTGGTTTTGGAGCCGGGAGTGCAGCATCCTAGCCGGGGAACCTTGATGTGGGGCTTTGGACTGGGAGCAGAGGAACTAACCACGGCTTCTGAGACAGCGCAAGCGCATGATGTGGGCCTGACCCTCGGGGGCAATCTCTACCTAGCCAGCGCACACAGACGACGCGCCCCTCAGGAATCTCAGATAAAACAGTCATCCCAAGCAAGATAAGCAAGTTTGTCTGTATTCCGGGGTGCTACTCTCTCCTATTTTTCTGAACCCTCCCCTCCCCTTCCCAGGCAGCTTCATTAACATTGGAATTTACTGAGCCAGAGGGAGAACTGCTCCATGGTTTTTCTTTTCCTTTTTTTTTTTTTTGTCTTTTCCTAACCCATTCTTCTGGCCTGAGAGAAGCAACCACAAAAAACCCAGGGACCAAAAATCCTTCCCTAATTGGACTAAAAACACAGAACCAACTCCAGCCAAGCGTATGTGATCCACAGTCTCAGGCTTTCATCCCTACAGGGAACAAGGTGGCTATTATAATGCAAAGGCATTTCTGATAGGGATCTGACTGCATTTGTTTTAGCAGATTTCCTAGAAAGACAAGTTTCCCAGGTCTGATATCTCTGTGCATTCAACAGAGCCCTCACTGACCCACAACAGGGAAATGAGGGCTGAAGCTCCCCCCAGACCACCTGGCCTCCTGCCTTAGGGGTCTAAGGAGGGTGACACCTACCAATCTGTAGAGGTACTTGCACTGGGGGCCTAAGGTACAGCTGCAGAGCCCACCCACCAAGGTGCTTTAGGAATAGAGACACACCTAACTCACTGACACTTGGAGGAAGCCTGTCAGCATCCTGCCCCCCCCGGAGTGTGAACCCCAGCTGCTACTAGAATCTGGTGCACACAACTATCACCACTACTTCTCAAGGTGGATAGGTGACAGTGTGCATCACACACCTGATGACCCAAAATCAGATTCTACTCAAGAATAGTGAATGGACTCAGGCATACATATCTGATAACAGTCCAAACCAGCTGGTAATAAGTCATAAGTGAGTCAAGGGCAACAACAATCAAGACAGCACAATCTAGTAGCCCATCTACGTATATTGAAAGAAAACAAAACAAGGTAAGACTCAGTGAGCAAATATAGAATAAATCAGTACAATATCTTAGTGATGGCTTGGAGACAGCAGTCGATATCAAACCACATAAAGAAGCAGACCATGACTGCTTCTACAACCCCCAAACAAAAGAATCAAAATCTTTCCCAAATGAAGATACAATCCTGGAATTACCAGATACAGAATATAAAAAACTAATTTACAGAATGCTTCAAGACATAGGGGATGACCTCAGAAATGAAATAAGGCAAGCTACAGAAAAAGCCAAGGAACCCACTGATAAAGCAGTTGAACAACTCAAAAAGATTATCCAAGAACATAGTGGAAAAATTAATAAGTTGCCAAGAATCCATAGAGAGACAGCATGCAGAAATCCAAAAGATTAACAATAAAATTACAAAATTAGACAATGCAATAGGAAGTCAGAGGAGAAGCCTCGAGAAATTAGAATGCAGAGTGTGAAATCTGGAGGACCAGGGAATTAACACCAACATAGCTGAAAAAAAAATCACATAAAAGAATTTAAAAAAAAAGAAACCCTAAGAATCATGTGGGACTCTATCAAGAAGGATAACTTGCGTGTGATTGGAGTCCCAGAACAGGGAGGGATAACAGAAAACACAGAGAAAATAGTTGAAGATCTGCTGGCAGAAAACTTCCCTGACATCATGAAAGACAAAAGGATATCTATCCAAGATGCTCATCGAACCCCATTTAAGACTGATCCAAAAAGAAAATCACCAAGACATATTATCATCAAACTTGCCAAAACCAAAGATAAAGAGAACAATTTAAAAGCAGCCAGGGATAAAAGAAGGGTCTCCTACAAGGGAGAATCAATAAGAATAAGCTCAGACTACTCAGCAGAAACCATGTAGGCAAGAAGGCAATGGGATGACATATACAGAGCACTGAAGGAGAAAAACTGCCAGCCAAGGATCATATATCCAGCAAAACTCTCTCTGAAATATGAAGGCGAAATTGAGATATTTACAGATAAACACAAGCTTAGAGAATTTGCAAAAACCAAACCAAAGCTACAAGAAATACTAAAGGAAATTGGTCAGAAAACCAATAATATCAGATACCAGCACAACACAAGGTCACAGAACAAAACATCCTGATATCAACTCAAATAGGGAAATCACAAAAACAAATAAAGATTAATTAAAAAAAAAAAACGCTCAAAACAGAGAATCATTGAAGTCAATATGAAAAAGATCACAATAATCAAAAAGAGGGGCTAAATACAGGTGGCATACAACTACCATATGGAGAGGGATACAAGGCGACATAGGACAATACAAGTTAGGTTTTTACTTAGAAAAATAGGGGCAAATATTAAGGTAACCACAAAGAGGTATAACAACTGCATAACTCAAAATAAAAACGAAGAAAAATATAACGACTCAGCAAACATAAAGTCAAATACTATGAAAATGAGGAACACACAATTTACAAAGAAAAACGTATCAGCACAAAAAAGTAAGTGGAAAAATGAAATTGTCAACAACACACATAAAAAGCATCAAAATGACAGCACTAAACACATACTTATCTGTAGTTACGCTGAATGTAAATGGACTAAATGCACCAATAAAGAGTCAGAGACTCTCAGACTGGATAAAGAAACACGATCCGTCTATATGCTGCCTACAAGAGACACACTTTAGACTTAGAGACACAAACAAACTAAAACTCAAAGGACGGAAAAAAATATATCAAGCAAACAACAAGCAAAACAGAGCAGGAGTAGCAATATTAATTTCTGACAAAATAGACTTTAAACTTAAATCTACCACAAAGGATAAAGAAGGACACTACATAATGATAAGAGGGACAATTGATCAGGAAGATATAACCATATTAAATATTTATGCACCCAATGACAGGGCTGCAAGATACATAAAACAAATTTTACCAAACCTGAAAAGTGAGATAGACACCTCCACAATTATAGTAGGAGACTTCAACACACCACTTTCGGAGAAGGACAGGACATCCAGTAAGAAGCTCAAGAGAGATACGGAAGACCTAATTACTACAATCAACCAATTTGACCTCATTGACTTATACAGAACTTTTCACCCAACTGCTGGAAAATATACTTTTTTTTCTAGTGCACATGGAACATTCTCTAGAATAGACCACATATTAGGTCATAAAACAAACCTTTGCAGAATCCAAAACATCAAAATATTACAAAGCATCTTCTCAGACCACAGGGCCATAAAAGTGGAAATCAATAACAGAAAAATTAGGGAAAAGAAATCAAATACTTGGAAACTGAACAATATCCTGCTCAAAAAACACTGGGTTATAGAAGACACTAAAAAAAAAAAAAAAAAAAAATTTTTTTAATGTCTTCTTAAGGAGGGAATAAAGAAATTCATAGAATGCAAAGAGAATGAAAATACTTCCTATCAAAACCTCTGGGACACAGCAAAAGCAGTGCTCAGAGGACAATTTATATCGATAAATGCACACACACAAAAAGAAAACAGAGCCAAAATCAGAGAGCTGTCCCTACAACTTGAACAAATAGAAACTGAGCAACAAAAGAATCCATCAGGCACCAGAAGAAAACAAATAATAAAAATTAGAGCGGAACTAAATGAATTAGAGAACAGAAAAACAATTGAAAGAATTAACAAAGCCAAAAGCTGGTTCTTTGAAAAAATTAACAAAATTGATAAACCATTGGCCAGACTGACTAAAGAAATACAGGAAAGGAAACAAATAACCCAAATAAGAAATGAGATGGGCCACGTCACAACAGACCCAACTGAAATTAAAAGAATCATATCAGATTATTACGAAAAATTGTACTCTAACAAATTTGCAAACCTAGAAGAAATGGATAAATTCCTGGAAAAACACTACCTACCTAAACTAACACAATCAGAAGTAGAACAACTAAATAGACCCATAAAAAAAAAAAAAAAGATTGAAAAGGTAATCAGAAAACTCCAAACAAAAAAAAAGCCTGGCCCAGATGGCTTTACTGCAGAGTTCTACCAAACTTT
Source organism: Elephas maximus indicus (assembly GCF_024166365.1). Taxonomy (NCBI): domain Eukaryota; kingdom Metazoa; phylum Chordata; class Mammalia; order Proboscidea; family Elephantidae; genus Elephas; species Elephas maximus. The sequence goes on from NC_064826.1 coordinate 129,033,934, forward strand.
CAGAGAAGAGTTAACACCACTACTACTAAAGGTATTTCAAAGGATAGAAAATGACGGAATACTACCTAACTCATTCTATGAAGCCACCATTTCTCTGATACCAAAACCAGGTAAAGACATCACAAAAAAAGAAAATTACAGACTTATATCCATCATGAACATAGATGCAAAAATCCTCAACAAAATTCTAGCCAATAGGATTCAACAACATATGAAAAAAATAATCCACCATGACCAAGTGGGATTTATACCAGGTATGCAAGGCTGGTTTAATATTAGAAAAACCATTAATGTAATCCACCATATAAATAAAACAAAAGACAAAAACCACATGATCTTATCAATTGATGCAGAAAAGGCATTTGACAAAGTCCAACACCCATTTATGATAAAAACTCTCAGCAAAATAGGAATTGAAGGAAAATTCCTCAACATAATAAAGGGTATCTATACAAAGCCAACAGCCAACATCACTCTAAATGGAGAGAGCCTGAAAGCATTTCCCTTGAGAACGGGAACCAGACAAGGATGCCCTTTATCACCGCTCTTATTCAACATTGTGCTAGAAGTCCTAGCCAGAGCAATTAGGCGAGACAAAGAAAAAAAGGGCATCTGGATTGGCAAGGAGGAAGTCAAATTATCTCTATTTACAGATGACATGATCTTATACACAGAAAACCCTAAGGAATCCTCCAGAAAACTACTGAAACTAATAGAAGAGTTTGGCAGAGTCTCAGGTTATAAAATAAACATACAAAAATCACTTGGAATCCTCTACATCAACAAAAAGAACATCGAAGAGGAAATAACCAAATCAATACCATTCACAGTAGCCCCCAAGTAGATAAAATACTTAGGAATAAATCTTACCAAAGATGTAAAAGACCTATACAGAGAAAACTACAAAGTACTACTACAAGAAACTAAAAAGGACCTACTTAAGTGGAAAAACATACCTTGCTCATGGATAGGAAGACTTAACATAGTAAAAATGTCTATTCTACCAAAAGCCATCTATACATACAATGCACTTCCGATCCAAATTCCAATGTCATTTTTTAATGTGATGGAGAAACAATTCACCTACTTCATATGGAAGGGGAAGAAGCCTCGGATAAGTAAAGCATTACTGAAAAAGAAGAAGAAAGTGGGAGGCCTCACTCTACCTGATTTCAGAACCTATTATACAGCCACAGTAGTCAAAACAGCCTGGTACTGGTACAACAACAGGCACATAGACCAATGGAACAGAATTGAGAACCCAGATATAAATCCATCCACGTATGAGCAGCTGATATTTGACAAAGGCCCAGTGCCAGTTAATTGGGGAAAAAATAGTCTTTTTAACAAATGGTGCTGACATCACTGGATATCCATTTGCAAAAAAAATGAAACAGGACCATACCTCACACCATGCACAAAAACTAACTCCAAGTCTATCAAAGACCTAAACATAAAGACTAAAACGATAAAGATCATGGAAGAAAAAATAGGGACAACCTTAGGAGCCCTAATACAAGGCATAAACAGAATACAAAACATTACCAAAAATGACGAAGAGAAACCAGATAACTGGGAGCTCCTAAAAATCAAACACCTATGCTCATCTAAAGACTTCACCAAAAGAGTAAATTTTCAGCTATGACATCTCCGACCAGCGCCTGATCTCTAAAATCTATATGATTCCGTCAAAACTCAACCACAAAAAGACAAACAACCCAATCAAGAAGTGGGCAAAGGATATGAACACGCACTTCACTAAAGAATATATTCAGGCAGCTAACAGATACATGAGAAAATGCTCTCGATCATTAGCCTTTTAGAGAAATGCAAATTAAAACTACGATGAGATTCTATCTCACTCCAACTAGGCTGGCATTAATCCAAAAAACACAAAATAATAAATGTTGGAGAGGCTGCGGAGAGATTGGAACTCTTATACACTGCTGGTGGGAATGTAAAATGGTACAACCACTTTGGAAATCTATCTAGCATTATCTTAAACAGTTAGAAATAGAACTACCATACAACCCAGAAATCCCACTCCTCGGAATATACACTAGAGAAATAAGAGCCTTCACACAAACAGATATATGCACACCCATGTTTATTGCAGCTCTGTTTACAATAGCAAAAAGCTGGAAGCAACCAAGGTGTCCATCAATGGATGAATGGTTAAATAAGTTGTGGTATATTCACACAATGGAATATTAGGCATCAATAAAGAACAGTGACGAATCTGTGAAACATTTCATAACATGGAGGAAACTGGAAGGCATATGCTGAGTGAAATTAGAGGCAAATGGACAAATATTGTATAAGACCACTATTATAAGATCTTGAGAAATAGTAAAAACTGAGAACCACACATACTTTTGTGGTTACGAGGGGGGGAGGGAGGGAGTGTGGGAGAGGGTTTTTTACTGATTAGTTAGTAGATAAGAACTACTTTAGGTGAAGGGAAGGACAATACTCAATACATGGAAGATCAGCTCAACTGGACTGGACCAAAAGCAAAGAAGATTCCAGGATAAACTGAATGCTTCAAAGGTCAGCGGAGCAAGGGCAGGGGTTTGGGGACTATGGTTTAAGGGGACTTCTAAGTCAATTGGCAAAATAAGTCTATTATGAAATCATTCTGCATCCCACTTTGAAATGTGGCATCTGGGGTCTTAAATGCTAACAAGCGGCCATCTAAAATGCATCAATTGGTCTCAACCCACCTGGATCAAAGGAGAATGAAGAACACCAAGGTCACAAGATAACTATGGGCCCAAGAGATAGAAAGGGCCACATGAACCAGAGACTTACATCATCCTGAGACCAGAAGAACTAGTTGGTGCCCAGCCACAACCGATGACTGCCCTGACAGGGAGCACAACAGAGAACCCCTGAGGGAGCAGGAGATCAGTGGGATGCAGACCCCAAATTCTCACAAAAAGACCATACTTAATGGTCTGACTGAGACTAGAGGAATCCCGGCAGTCAGGGTCCCGAAACCTTCTGTTGGCCCAGGACAGGAACCATTCCCAAAGACAACTCATCAGACATGGAAGGGACTGGACAGTAGGTAGGAGAGAGATGTTGATGAAGAGTGAGCTATTTGTATCAGGTGGACACTTGAGACTGTGTTGGCATCTCTTGTCTGGAGGGGGGATGGGAGGGTAGGAAGGGTTGGAAGCTGGCAAAATTGTCACGAAAGGAGAGACTGGAAGGGCTGACTCATTAGGGGGAGAGCAAGTGGGAGTATGGAGTAAGGTGTATGTAAACTTATATGTGACAGACTGACTTGATTTGTAAACGTTCACTTGATGCTCAGTAAAAATTAAAAAAAAAAAAAATCCATAGGTCTTTGGTCTTAGTTACCTAGTGCAGCGGTAACCAAAATACAAGTGGGTGACTTTAAGGAACAGAAATTCATTTTCTCACTTCAGGAGACTAGAAGTCTAAATACAGTGTACCAGCTCTAGCAGAAGGCTCTGTCTGTCCTTTCTGGGGGAAAATCTTCATCTCTTCAAGTAGCATGTATCTTCTCTCATTTTTGCTTACACTTCTGTGTCTAATCTGCTCTTTTTATACCTCAGAAGCAATTAAGTTTAGAACACACCCTACGCTGATACAGTCTAATCAACATAGCACAGAAAGTCCTATTCCCAAAAAGGATTACATCCACTGCTATTTGTTTTTGTTATTACTTGTCTTCAGGGGTTAGAATTCCAAAGCATATTTTGGAGGTAGACACAACTAAATCTATAACATCTTAAAATCAGATTTATCAGACCTCCTGAAAATCATACTCCTTTATCCTGCCAAACTCTCTTCTCTGAGATGGTTCTACTGACCTGGCTTTCCTGAGTGCTCCCAGCTAAAGATGGCACCCATGTGGGTATGTAGTTCCTGCTCCTTCATTATCAGCTTTAGTCATGCCTCCAAACTATATCTCTTCTTCCTTTTCTGGAACAGTTCACAACCCACTTTCTTTCTCTGAGGAATGATTTACATGGCTAATAGACTTCCATCATGCTGTTTCTTCTGTTTTATTCACATATCAGTAAGAACATCATTTTTAAAATCTATCAGGAAGTACAGAATATAGATGCACCCTGATTCATTCCCAGGCTTTCTTCTAGCAGGAAGGGATAAGTTACAAAATGAAACTGTTATCTCCACTGAGACAAGGTATGCCTTTGAATAACTCCAGATACACCCTTATAGTCATTTAGTCACATACTCTTCAGAACATATCAGGCAAATCAAACTGGAAGACAAAAGAATGCAAATTCTGGAGCAGAATTATGTTGTAAGTAAGGTGGATATTTGAAATATGTATATTTCACAGACTTAGACCTATAATTTTTAGACCTATAATTGTCTGATTTAGAGGCTATGAGATGAAATCCCAGAGGAAGGCTCTGTCTTCACAGACAATGTTATAAATGGTTAAACTCCTGAAGTTTTCCAATTTACCAAGTGGCTTCAAAATTATCTTGCTAAATTCCAGACCTGTGGTGTGAAATAAGGAAGGGCTGAGATTATTAACACATTAGAGAGATGAGGAAACTGAGGAACAATGAAACCTGTAGCTCTTCCAAAGTCCACCCTTGAAAAATGACTGACTGGGGATTTAGATTCAGACTTTCTGACTTCAATTCTAGTGTTTTTGCCAAAACACAGAAATATAATTAAGTTTTCTTATGATTTTTTTCATTGAACTATCATAAAGAATAAATATTTATTATAGAAACCAATGCATTTTCAGCCAGCCAGTCTTTATTTATGTGCCTAGTCCTGGAGCATATAAAAAAAAGGGAATTACCTTGCCCTGCAATAAAGCCTTTTATGATTTAGCTGAGGGGCAACTCAAACGCCAAGACAACCTGGAAAGCTGTGCTGCTAAATTGATTTTTTCACAAGTCTGGAATTATCAGAGCAAGTGAAGGACGAAGCTGACCTAAACAGATTCATACAAGCCTGCCAAGCTTAGTATGTGCATCAACACTTCATACGTGAGGAACAGGATTCTAGAGCATGGTAAGTTCACAAATGAGAGTGTTAGATTACTGATAAATTGGGAAAATAAAATTTAAGCAAGCAATCAAAGCTACGTCAACTCCTACCAGGATATTTTCTGACATAGTGCTCTTCCCCCACATTGTTAATGGAGCCTCGCTCCTCTGCTTATGACTTAGGACATTGGCGCTGATAATCCTCTCATGCAGTTCTTCATTCAATCATTCAGAAAGCTTGTATCTAGAGGGATACAAGTGCTAGGGGCTGTCCATGGTGTTATGAGTACAGCCAGGAACAAAAAAGACAAAACCCCTGCCCTCATGAAGCTTACACTCTAATGAGAAAAGACAGATGGTAAATAATTAAGTGGTCAGGATAAAAGCTGATAATATCATCTATGGAGAAATATAAAGTAGGGAGAGATCTAGAGACTCCCATTTCAGTCATCAGGCAATTTATATATAAACCCAGTGCCGTTTTTTATATATACATATATATATATATTTTAAATTGGTTAACAAAAGCCTGGTAACAAGTCAACATTTAAGCAAAGATCTGAAGGGTGAAATAGAACAAGACATGCCTCTTTCTGGGGAAATAGTGTTTCAAGCAGAGGGATTGGCGACTGCAAAGACTCTGGGGCAGGTATGTCCCTGACATGCTAGAGGAAGGGCAAAGAAGACAACACGTTGAACAGAGTGAATGAGGTAAGAATCGTAAGAGAAGAGGTTAGAAAGGGCATGGAGAAGGGGAAGGCAGGTAATGAGTCCTTGTGACATCTTGAGAGGACACTGGATTGTCACCTGAGTGAAATGGAGAGCCTCTAGAAGATTTTGAACAGGGGAGTAAGATGATTGAACTTATATCTTAAAAGACTTACTTATGTTCCTGTGCTGAAGGTAGATAAAGGCAGAGGCAGCAGGGCCCTGATAAAACGTTAATGACAGTCAAGCCAAGAGATGGCAGTTCTCTCTCTGTTCCTCTTCTTTTTCCCATTGGCTGGGTTTGGATGATCCCATCTACCTCCCTCCATTCCTTCACATATCGCCAATCACCTGATCACTTCTAAACCTGTCTCCAGCCTGGACCGATCCCATTATTTCCATACACTTTGCAACACCAGCCCACATCAGTCCCCTCCAATGGATGCATTAAAGCTACTGCACACACCATCTTCCAAATTAAACTTGTGAATTTCTCACCTTAACAAGTTATGAATTCTTCATACCCTGTCATAGTTAATAACATTATACAACCAACTGTCCCTCTACAAATCTAAACTACACCCCATTCTTGCTATTGTTTTTGACTGCTACAGAGTCAGTTCCCAACTCATGGAGACCTCATGCAAAAGGAAACAAAGGGCTGTCCGATCCAGCACCAGCCCCAGAATGGGACCATTCTGATCCACAGAGTTTTTATTGGGTAGGTTTTGGAAGTAGATCTCCAGGGATCTCTTCCTAGTCTGTCTAAGTCTGGAAGCTCTGCTGAAACCTGCTCTGTGTCACAAGACTTCCCTGACAAGTGGGTGTTGACTGCATATGAGGTGCATTGACCAGGAATTGAATCCGGCTCTCCCACATGGAAAGCGAGAATTCTACACTGAACCACCCCTGCCCCCATTCCATTCTTACCTGTCATCAAACAACCATCTGCCATTTCTATTGTTTGCAACCTGCTACGATCTTATTCTTTCTATTGCTGCTGCCCCAGTTTTGGACATCCTCATGATTTTTTTTTTTTCCCCCCAGAAGTTCATACATGATGGTTTTAACAACCATTTGTAGATAGGCTGGGTCCCCTTTGACACAGAGAACTAAAAGTTCATGAAGGACCCAACTGTTCATAACAGAGATAACATAGTCATTATCGGGAAAAACGTATGCTTGCCCACTGTCTCCCCCCTCCTTTACTGCTAAGGGACACACATTCTAAAGGCCCACTGAGAGAATATTAGTAAATAAGATACAAATTTAGAAAGTTCTATCTACTGTTTATAGTAGCAATGTACTAGAGTAGAGCAAGTAAACCAATTGAAACTAATGAAATAACCCCACCTAAAAACAATAACAACCACAACAAACTAGCATTAAATTCATGTCAAAAAAGTGAACATGGAAGAAAAGAGTGGGTTCATTGCATATTAAAGAAATAGGCTCATGTGGCTTTGCCAACTGAATGTGATGGGTGTTTTGAGAAAGAAAGAGGCTTCAAGGTGAATTCTGCTTTTTTAACTTGTATTTGTAATATGGTTCAGCTCAACTCCTGGCTTACCACCACCCTTACTGGGGCCAGTGACCATGGATACGTGCCCTAGGAAGAAACTTGGAGGTTATTTGTAAGACTTCAGAGTACTGGTAGTTCTAAGCACCTGACAGGGAATTCGGGAGATTAGTTAGGCGTTCCAGAGATGGTCTACTGCATCCCTGCCTTCTCCCTAGGCCCAGCTCATGCCCCGCCATCTAGATGAGTCTTCTCTACCTTGATGACTGCCCCTTTCTTCTGCTCACTTCCAGCACTTATAGCCTGGACTGACACTTTAGCCTTTATTTCTAATTTTTTTTCAAAATCATTTGTCTCTGCATTTTACCCATAATGTAGGATTCTTGAGGTTAGAGAGCTTTGCGTAAGGTGTTTTCCACCTGTGTTGCTATTTAATCTTTGCAACAACCCTTTGTTAGATAATCACCATTTCCCAGCTGGGAAAGCTGAGTCTTAGACTGTATGTGATAGATTTGAGAATTTACCCACAGGTTTGGCAGATGTCAAAAATATGTGTTTTTGCCCTGCATGTAATCTTAAGGATAAAATTCATTTAGTTAGACTTTCGTGGATGGACATTTAACTCCTAAGAACACAATACATATTTTGAAGATATGCCATCATTAGTCAAAAAACTGCTAGAATATAAGGAAACAAATAAAAGGAGTCTTTTCTATTCTTCTATTGCTTATTTAGAGAACATTTGAGAGAACTTTATATTTAAGAAAATGATGCTTCTACAAAGAAATCAAATCATATTCTTTCCAAAAATAATCAGTAAAATATAAGCCTCAAATAGCAAGGCAAAGTCAAGACGTGAAGAAATGAAGGAGCAGATTGCTAATTATCATTTTTATTGTCTTCTAGGAAAGAAAGAAAGGTTTATCTGTAATTGCTTTGGTAGGCACTCATAGCAAATGAACCTGAAAAATGCAATATTCCTCCTCCAGAATCATTCCTTGTCTCAATTTCTCCTTTGAAAGTATCAGCCAATCCTCCTTTTAACTGTTTGCAAAAACAAAACAAGCTGAGTTACAGCTCAAAGCTATACGGAGTTCATAATTTTGACTCTTTGTCTCAAGTGGCATTGGGTTTACCAGGGAGAGAATATTTTTTACAATTGTATTCAAATCTTCTGCTATATGACCACTGTGCAAGATACATATTTACACGCGGTTCCATCTTATCTTTACCACAACAGGTCCTTCCCTTTCTTGTGCATTTTTGTCTTTTCCCTGAAGACTACTAGTATACACTGGCATCTTCCTCCCAACGGGGTCTTTTTCATGCCTGCCACCATCTTGCCACCTCTGCTGGGCTGCCCCCACCATGCAGTCTTATGGACCCCTACAGCCTTATCTGATGTCCTCAAGGGGTTCAACCTAAACTGTGGTCCTTGAAACCGGTCACCTCCATTTTATTGTGTCATACATAGTACAGGATCTTATTGAAAATCGTTCTTTAAGTTTTTGTCCGCACTTTCTCTCTCTCTCAAGTATCCACAAGGTGCCTTGCAAACTCCTGGGCTGAGGCACTTTGAGTGACAGGCAACAAGCAATTCAATTCTCCAATCACTGCTCTTCATCAAGAATGAAAGCTCCATGCTGATCCAATCCAATGTGAGTGACTTTCTTCCATTAGAATGTGTTTACTCTCTCCTAGGAACCCCCATGTCCCTGCAAACAAATGTTTAGCAGGTTTGTTTCAGCCAGTCATCAATCCAGATAGGCTGGCCAACCAGTCATGACAAACAAACAAATAAAAACCATTGCCTTCGAGTCGATTCCAACTCATAGTGACCCTCTAAGGACAGCGTAGACCTGCCCCATAGGGTTTTCAAGGAACTCCTGGTGGACTGGAAGTGCCTACCATTTGGTTAGCAGCTATAGCTCTTAACCACTATGCCACTAGGGTTTAGAGTCATGATAGAATCACTGAATTTTAAAGGTAAAGGGTACTTTTAAAGTCCTGAAATCCATCCATCCACTGACTTTGAAATCCCTTTACAACATCTCTACCAAGCAGTCATTTGGTTTCTGATGAAGACATCCAGTGATTGCATGAAGGAAGTGTATCTTTATTTTGAAGTTAAAAGCTAAAACATGCTTCCTTTAACTTTTGCATACTGCTCCTGGCCACAAGTTCACACGAAAGGTGCAGTGAGGGAAGTCATTCTCCGCCTTTTCTTCCCAAGTCCTTTAGTATTGCACAACCAAGATTATGCCAACAAAAAGAGAAACCAACACAAAGAGGGAAAGAATCACACTTATTTATTTCAGCTTAACACATATTTTAACTCATTTTGTTTAAGTGGATGCACAAATCAAAATGGTAGTCATGGTGAAATACTAATCTCTTATAAAAAAATTATAATTTTGATTTTTGTTTCTTTTTGTGTGTTTATTTTGTCTTTTAGTGGTTTTCTCTAGAGTGGTTGGTAGCCAGTTCCGGTCTGGTAGCTAGTTCTGTTGCCGAGAGAGACAGCAAACTTTAGGTCGAGACTGAGGTGGGGGGGAAATATCAGCAGAATTTTTCATCAATTTTGACTTCAAATGTGAAAATCAATACATCCTATTTGGTATGTGATTTGGTTCCATGTAGTCAAAAAATTAAAATTAAAAATGAAAAAATCCATATCCTTGGAGTTTCTAATTCTCCTTCTGGGAATCTGTCCTAAGAACATAATTTGAAATAGAGGAACAATTTATGCTATATTTTATTCATATATATATATAGAGAGAGAGAGAGAGAGCAGCAGTGTATGTTTAATGGAGAAAAATTGGAATCAACCGAAAAATCTAACCTGAGAAGAAAGGTTAAGTACACTTTGGTAGTTGGTGTTTGTATTTAAGGTAAATGTCCACAAAAAGGTTATTTACAATGAAGTTATGGTAGCATGGGAATGTGTAAAGAGAATAAAACAGGATAAAATATACCTACAGTACATTCTGAAACATGACAAGTAAATACCAATATAGACAATAAAAATTGGAAGAAAATAACCATGTCAATAGTGAGTGCTGGGAATATGGGCAATGGTTTTTGTAATTCTCTTTTTAATATATATTTTTAAATGAATACACATAACTTTCAAATAGAAAAGGAAGAACACCTTATCTAAAGAAAAGCTGACTCTTCCAGAAATAGAATATCATAACACATCCAGTGCGGCTGTGTGGATTACAGTGGTGTTATTACCAGACTTGTGAAATGTGAATGCTGACCCTGTCATTTTGCCTTTCAGTGACATTGAGTGATGCTTATTAGAGATCATTTGCTTTTTTTCTCACTCTTATTTCTTGTTCAAATTTTATCACTAACTACTATTCCATGAGCCTAAAATCGAACTTATATGTCTCCTTTATAAAAAAAAACAAAATGTTATTCAAAATGTATAAATTTATGCATAATTCTAATGCTAAAATGTTGTTCATGAGGACATCTTGTCATAGAGACCATATTTGAGCCTGTATTCTAAGCATCTCTTAACTTTCATGAAATTCAGTAAATTCTAATTAAGAAGGAAAATAAAGGCTTATCAATTGTCCTCTGTTGTCTTCAAAGTAGTCTTGCATTCTTTAGCAAGAACTCAGTGAGGGTGTTTTTATCTCACCACCCCACCCCAACCCCCACCAAGAGAAAGTGGTAGAACACCAGCTCTTTGGGTCTTCTCCTCTGGGCTGAAGCACTGAGACAGACAAGGGTGGGCAAAGGGACAACAGGGGCCAGAGGTGGATTTAACAGGAAGCTGGTGTTCCATCAGCTGGGCTCATCTGGTGTCTCAGCTGATTGGGGCTGCTTCCAACACCCTGTTTCTTGCTTTGGATTAACCATTTTGTTTCCTTTTTTTCTAAGAAAAGTCCTCTGTCTTAGTTTCCTAGTGCTGCTATAACACAGATGCCCCAAGTGGGTGGCTTTAAAGAACAGAAATGTATTTTCTCACAGTTCAGGCGGCTGTGAGACCAACTTCAGGGACTGAGTCTTAGGCAATTGCCAGGGTGTGGGGGGAGATCTTTGTCTCTTTCAGCTTTTGTAGCCTTGGAGTTCCTTAGTTCCTTGGAAATCTTCATGTGGCATCTGTCTTCCCCACTTTGTGTTTGCTTGTCTCTGTCTATGCTGCTCCTTATAACTCAGAAGTGATTAGGTTTAGAACACTCCCTGTATTGATGGGGCTCATTAACATAACAAAGGGAACCCTATTTCCAAACAGAATTATATGCACAGGTATAGAAGTTAGGGTTACAGCAAGTACTCTGGCGGAGGGAGGAGGGGCATCCGTAACAGCTCTCCGGTTGTGTAAGATTGCTGTCTTACAAGATCTAGATCAACCAGTAGGCATGGTCCTTTCCCAGACTATTGACAACAGCACTAGGAGGCCAGTGAAGATGGCAGATTCTTCTGACCTTGACTTTTGAGCGGTGAGACTTGGTGAGGCAATTGGAAAAAAAAAAAAAAATTGGAAGGGAGGAGCAAATGGGAGAGAAGGATGGGAAGGAAATGAAGGGGAAAAGATGTGGGATGGAACTGGATCAAGTATGGTAAAGTTCTCTTTGCTGATCCTTAGGAACGGGGATCAAAACCAAGCTTGGTCTTTTCCCAACTGAAAAACCTGGTCAAAGGGGGTCAACTCAGGGTGACAACAGTTCAAAGCCCTGACTAAAAAAGAGCAGGGATCAGCCCATCTCTGAGTCTTGTAGGTTTACAATAAACACATTCTTAGTTGCCAAGGTCTCCGCTGAAAACGATATTTTGGATCACAAAAACAAAAAACAAAAAATAAAAAAAACATAGTATTTCTGTTCCAAAAACGGTAGAGGACACTTACAATTTTAGTATAGTAGCAAATCGGTAATAGAAACGCTGGTGATAACCTGACTAAGCTTCACCCAAAGTGAAGTCACTTGCACTGAGCCCCAAGATAGCAACCCAAAACCTAAGTTTCCATTTCACGTAAATGCCTAGGTTTCCCAGCAGCTGAAATCCAAGTCAATCAGTTGACGCTACTAGAAACAGAAACCAAAGCTAGCCAGTCAGGACTATTTACCTGCCTTACAGAAGCCTTCCTCCCGTTTCGCACTTTGGGACTCTGTTCTGATGTTTGGACCAGACTTTCCTCAGTTCATGAACTATAAAATAAAGCTTATGAGCTCATGTGCAAATTTAAAATTGTGAAAATTTTATTTTTAACACTGGTTATTAACAAAGAGTCTTAAAAGCCAGTTCAGTTTCTTCATTTACTGGTGGAAAATGGGGCTTAGAAAGAAGTGTCCTTCTCAGAGGTATGGATTTCGTGAGAAAACAGAGTATCAGTGCTTTTTCAATATACCACATCTCTGCATATTTGATAATTTATTTTAAAAATCAGTTTTCTTATATATTAAGGAAAGGAAACAAAGTTTTAACGATAATATCCAACTTTTCTCTCTCACACACAAGCATACACATATACACATACACACACATATACCTGTACTGGAAGGAGAAAAAAAATATATATATATATATATATTATATATCTCAAGGAAAAATTAGTAACAGGCATCTTACTTTGATTTTAAGGATTTTTTTCGTACCCACAAAACCAAAACTTAAGCATAAAAACACCTGATTCAAACTGCAAAAAACGTTGACTTTTTTTTCCCACCAAAAGTTGCCCTACAGCATTGTAAATTTGTCTTTTTCCTGATAGAAAAAAGTAGTAAACAGCCAAACCATTGCCTCATGATTTAATGCAAAAACTCCAGGCTTCCTCAATTTAAATTTCAAGAGGTCTCATGGCTGCAGGTGAGTAGAAGGCCAATTGTTTTAGCAGCTACTTTTTTTTTTTTTTTAACTTTTTAATGTTAATTTAGTAACCATTAACTATTTAGTCGCCATGGAAACTTATATTCACTACGAAAAAATATATATATTTAAATCTAAATCTTCTTTGAAATCTCCAATCTTTGGAAAGATTCTTTTTAATTTTCTAAATCATGTAGGAAACCCCGGTGGCACAGTGGTTAAAAGTTGCTCCTTGGAAAACTCTGGAGCTCTTCTACCCTGTCCTATAGGGTGGCTGTGAGTTGGAATCAACTTGACGACAACGGGTAAATCATGTAAGGAAACTGAAGCCCTCCACAAATTTGCAATTTTTTTTATTAAATTATGAAACAATCAAATATTTTATTATTGTTTTGAACTAATTCAAAGGTTTATTTTTTATTTGGGCCACTTGTTTTTAGAGACAAAATAACTCCCTGCGATAGTATGGAATGACTATTCAGAATAATACTTATCTTTCAATTTATTTAAGTTTTAATTATTTTTTAACACATATGTCTACAGTCAGTCCTTTGTACCCTCGGGTTCCACATCTGTGGATTTAGCCAAACGCCGGTCATTTGTTTGAGCAATGTTTGCCTTGAGTCTCCTCCCTTCACTACTTGTGTTGTTTGCACTCTTTTTTTTTTTTTCTTGTCATTATCCCCTAAACAATACAGTATAATAACGATAGACATAGCATTTACACTGTATTAGGTATTATACTATAGGGTCGCTATGAGTTGGAATCGACTGGATGGCAATGGGTTTTGGGTTTTTTTTTAGGTATTATAAGTAATCTAGAGGTGATTTAAAGTATACAAGAGGATGTGCATAGGTTACATGCAAGTATTACACCATTTTATATAAAATACATGAGCATCCACAAACTTTGGTATCCGTGGGGTGTCCTGGAACTATTATATATATATATATACACACACACAACACATGCATACTGGATAGACAGACAGATAGATGGATAGATGTACTTAACATACATCCTACCGTTTCAAAACCCGTATTCTTTTCTTTTTTTTTTTTTTTGGAAGGGAGATTGTACTTCAATTTTTTTTTTTTTAATTATAATGTGTGTCTTTTCTCCATTTCATTAATTGCATATTTTGTAGAGGAAAGGTAAATCAAGTCAGCTGAAGATGTAATACATTCGCTTTTCTATTCTGAGATACTAAATCCCAGATGCTTTCTCACATCGCCGCCAGCCACCTGGAAATACATTTAGCATTTTGCTCCAAGGACTGTGCTTGTTCTCAGAGAATGCTGAAGTCACAACGATCTAATGCCCTGTGGGTGATGCCCAACTAATACATCAATGTTCTTTAGTGAGGAAGGAGTTGCTATTTTCTGAAACTGAATACAAAGCTCAGTTTAGTTTTACATGAATCCTGGGATTAAATGTAAAAAAGGGACCATTTTAATCTGTAAAAGCAAAGTGGATCCTGTTGCTTTATTTTTGGGATATTACTGATAATTTTGATAAGCTACTTAGGGACACCATCCTCAAAAAAGATATCCTTCAGCACATACTTTCCAGCAATTTCATATAATTTCAGGAATTTACTGAGCTAAGTCCAAAGACCAAGGTTCGTGGGTCAGGTCTGTGCAAAGTTATCCAATGTGATTTCATGCATACATCTCTCCTTTCTGAGCATCAATTTCCCTATTTGCAAACACTGTCATGAGTGAACTCGGCAATAAAAACCAAAATCCACTGCCATTGAGTTGATTCAGACTATAGGACAGAGTAGAACTACCCCTTAGGGTTTCTAAGGAGCAGCTGGTGGATTTGAACTACTGACCTTTTGGTTAGCAGCTATAGGTCTTAACCACTGTGCCACCAGGACTCCAATAATATCTAAGACTGTTTGTAGCTCTAAGTTTCTTTTAGTCTACATTAGGTTTCTAAGAAACTTCTCCTAAAAAATAAACTTACACAGAGCTGGAGAAAACTGTAGAATAAAATTTAACCCACAAAAAAAGACCAGAGTTACTGGCCTGACAGAGGATGGAGAAACCCTGAGAGTATGGCTCCTAGACACTCTTTTAGGTTAGTGATGAAGTCGTTCCTGAAGTACACCCTTCATTCAAAGATTAGACAGGCCCATAAAACAAAAGGAAACTAAATGGGCACCCAGCATTAGGGGCAAGGTGGGAGGGTCAGGAAAGCTGGTAATAGGGAACCCAAGGTTGAGAAGGGAGATTGTTGACAGGTCGTGGGGTTGTTAACCAATGTCATAAAACAATATGTGTACTAAATGTTTAATGAAAAGCTAGTTTGTCCTGTAAACCTTCATCTAAATTACAATAAATAAGTAAAAAAACAAATTCACATAACCATTCTGAGCCTGGTGAGAAATTCAGCTAAAGGTTTTTTCAGTAGGTCACAATGACATTAGCAATTATGTTGATGATTTATGTTGGTGATGTTAAAAAAATCACCAACTGTTACTTAATTTTCATTTAAATGGGAGAAAGAATTATCCTGACAAGACAGGGAGTATTTCTGAGAGACATTTAGTTGACTTTGGTTCTGCATGAGATTGAAGCCATTTAGCAGAAAATTAAATTAACATTTGCCAAGAAATTAAGATAAAATGTGAGGATCACCGTGTAAAGCTATTTGCCATTCTGGAAAGAATGGATGATCCATGTCAACCTTCAAATTCAACGCCATGGGCAATTGGAAATTATCAAGAGTTTTGGAACTGATAGACAAATAGAGCTTGATACGGGTAAATGCGAGTACACTCAAAGAGTGAAAGGACAGCTGACTGTGACAGATAGATTCACCGTCCATGAAGATCGAATTATGGAAATACAGTTTTCAAAGAATCCTAGAAAGACTAGGCTTCGCTGTTGTAAGAAGGTATTCATCTCAGAGCAATTATAGTAAATTTGAAGAAAATACTTAGAAATGATTCTGTTGCTCCCTGAGATCTCAATGATTTTAAAGTCCTTTCATTTCCTTAGCCAAAGCAAAGGAAAAAAAGATAGGTATCTTGTGACATTTAGGAGCTAGAGGAAGGCTCCTGAGTTTGCAGAAATAAAGCTAATGCTAAAGGACATTCTTCCTTATTTACAAGCCAGAAGGCACACAAGTAAAAGCTGAGTCAGGGCTTTCCCTGATGTTGATCACTGACCAACCATAGTAAATGGCAGCAGAGATCAATACCATTGAACTGCTTGGTGATATATACGCAGCCTGAAATAAATTTGCATAAACCTATGACTAATAGAGAGGACACAAGATTTTAGTTAGATCGCACGGGCCTACCAAGAGTAATGCTCACCCAGGGGCAATCTCTAAGTTGGCAGTTGTCATGGATTGAATTGTGTCCCCCAAAAATGTGTGTCAACTTGGTTAGCCATGATTCCCAGTATTGTGTGGTTGTCCTCCATTTTGTGATTACAATTTTACGTTAAGGAGGATTAGGGTGGGATTGTAATACCCTTACTAAGATCACATCCCTGATCCAAAGTAAAGGGAGTTTTCCTGGGTATGGCCTGTACCACCTTTTATCTTACAAGAGATAAAAAGAAGGGAAGCAAGAAGAGTGGAGAACCTTATACTTACCAAGAAAGCAGCACCAGGAGCAGTGTCCTTCAGATCCAGGGTTCTTGCAGGGAGAAGCTCCTAGTCCAGGGGAAGATTGATGACAACGACCTTCCTCCAGAGCTGACAGAGAAAGCATTCCCATGGACCTGACATCCTGAATTTTGACTTCTAGCCTACTAGACTGTGGGAGAATATACTTCTGTTTGTTAAAGCCATCTACCTATGGTATTTCTGCTACAGCAGCACTAGATAACTAAGAGAGCCTCCCCCTCCAAGTTCAAGATGAATAGACGTTGATAGCTGTGACATCAACAGAAATGTTTTCCCCCTTCTTGACCCGCGCTGCCTCAGTCAGGTGACTTTCATATTTGTAGAGCCGAGGCATGTCATTCCACACTTTGTCTGGCACCCACTTGCCCTGGGCTTGTGCTCAGGAGCAAGTACCCACCTCTGTCCTGCCTCCTGCTACACCTCTGTTAAACAGCTAAGAGTCTAAGGATCTGTAAATAATAGGACAAAACTATTGTGACCATAGATACTTCAGAAAAAAAAAAACTGTAAGTTTCTACAAAGTTAATATAACTAGAAAAGGTCTGCTTCATCCTTCCTTTCCTTCACTCATTCATCAAGTAGGCTCTGAGGACTACTAAGTCTAGGCACTATTGTAGGTACTTGAAATATACCAAAGAGAAAGGCCCCAAATCTCTGCCCTTGTGGAACTTACAGTTTGGTGGAGAAAGTCGGACAATAAACAATAACCCAGCTAAATAAGTAAAGTATCCAGTGTGTTAGAAGGTGATACAACCTATGAAAAAATGTGAAAAAATAAGAAGAAGGCAAGCAAGATTAGTAAATTGAGCAAAACGGTGGGAAATTTGCAGGGATAGACTGCTCAGGGTAGGAATCACTGACAATATAAAATATGAGTAAAGACTTGAAAGGCATGAGGTAGTTAGTAAAGCTGGAGGAAGAATAGCCCAACTAGAAGGAACTTTGAAAGCCAAGGTCCTGCGGCAGGAGAGTGAGGGATACTAAAGTAGAAAAAGCAAGGGAAGAGAGAAAGAAAAAAGAGCAAAGGTACTCCATTGTAAGTACTTCAACTTTTTCTCTGAGTGAAATTCCGAGCTGGGTTTTGAGCACAGGAGTGGCATGAACTGACTTATGTTTTGGTCACTGGCTGCCAACTGAAAATAGACTATAGACAGATAAAGTCTAAAGCAGGGACACTGATTTAGTATTTTTTTTTAATTATTTATTTTAAATAATCTAGGCAAGACATGAGTCAGAATCGACTCAAGGGCAATGGGCTTTCTGATTTAGGCAAAAGATACTAATGGCTAAAACCAAGTTTGATAGCAATAAAAGTAATAAGTGAATAGATTCTTGAGATAGAAAAGGCTGCTGGTGAAGCAAGTTTTGGGATTAAAAAAACAGGAACTTAGTATTGGAAAAGTTGAGTTTGAAATATTTAATTTGCATCCAAGTAGACATATAAAGGAGCCCTGGTGGTACAGTGGTTAAGAGCTAGGGCTGTGTCATGGATTGAATTGTGTCTCCGGAAAATATGGGTCAACTTGGTTAGGCCATGATTTCCAGTATTGTGTGGTTGTCCTCCATTTTGTGATTTTCCTATGCATTATAAATCATAATCTCTGCCTGTAGTTAAAAAGAATTAGGGTGAGACACTTGCCTTGATCCAACATAAAGGGAGTTGCCATGCAGTGTGGCTTGTACTGCCTTTTATCTTACAAGAGATGAAAGGGAAGCAAGCAAAGAGTGGGGGACCTAATACCACCAAGAAAACAGTGCCAGGAGCAGAGCACATCTTTTGGACCCAGGGTCCCTGCAAGGAGAAGCTCCTAGTCCTGGAAAGGATTGATGAGAAAGACCTTCTTCCAGAGATGACAGAGAGAGAAAACCTTCCCCTGGAGCTTATGCTGATTTGGACTGTTAGCCTACTTTACTGCTAGGAAATAAACTTCTCTTTGTTAAACCATCCACTTGTGGTATTTCTGTCATTAGAGTACCAGATGACTAAGACAGGCTGCTGATCAAAATGTTGGTGGTTCAAATCCACGAGCCACTCCTTGAGAATCCTATGGGGCAGTTCTACTCCGTCCTATAGGGTCGCCATGAATCAGAATCGACTTGATGACAATGGGTCTGTTTTGTTGTTGTTTTATTTTGGTTTAGAGATATAAAGTTACTGTTGTTATTAGGTGCCATGGAGTCAATTTCAACTCGCAATAACCAAATATGTCAGAGTATAACTGCTCCATAGGATTTTCTAGGCTATACTAGGATGTGATAATGAACAGGTGAAATTGTACACTACAGATTAGTAAGCACAAGTAAGTTTGTGTGTACCTTGCTTATTAGGTAATTCATCTCTGGTGGGAATTGAATTAAAATTGTGTAAATGAATTTCCCAGCATGATACCTGGCATACACCAGGCTCATAATAAATGTAATTTTCTTTTTGTTTTGCCCTATCCTGTCTCAGACTTAAATCCCAATTCTTTGACTGGGCGTCTTCTAGACAATCAGTTTCAGGCTCACCCTTTGACTGATGGGCCCAGGCTCAGGTCTCTGGTTGTGACAACACCGTACGTACATGCTCTCCTGGGGCTATTTATTTGGCTTAGAGTGTTGTTTCACTTCTAACAATGCCTTTGCATCCTCAGCCTCTGCCCACTCGCCCGTGACTCAGGCTCTGGTTCCCCAGCCATGGTGGTCAATGTCCTGTTGAGTGTGCTGCCACTGCAGTACCAGGCAGAGCAAAGGTTAAATGCCCCTGGTATAGATCATTAAGGAGCTCTGGTGGCATAGTGGATAAGTGCTCAGCTGCTAAGTGAAAGATCCTCTGTTCGAACCCACCAGGCACTCCGTGAGAGAAAGATGTGGCAGTCTGCTTCGGTTCTACTCTTAAAAGAGGGCAGTTCTACTCTATCCTGTAGGATCACTATCAGTCAGAATCAACTAGGTGGCAATGATTTTTTTTTTTTTTTAAATAGTTTGTTAGACTATTTCCCTTCTCAATATATCTCTAAGAACATATAGAGGGATCTGATGAGGGAATCCACTACATGGGAATATGTGGAGAAAGAGAGTGAGAAAACTGAATCAGTAAAGCACCAGTTTCTGAGTCAACCAGATCTGAATCCAAATTCAATTTGAATCACACAAGTTGCATAAATGTGGACAAGCGGATGAGCTTTTTTAGATCTCAGTTATCACATATGTAAATGGGGTTTATAATACTTATGTGGTTGGTGTGAGTATAAACTGAGATAATTCACATTATACAGAGTAAATAATAGTCACAGTTATTATTGTTTAGACCTACCTACATATTAGGGATGCGGATAGTGAAGAGTTCAACACTGAAGGATTCTTTCTAAAAAAAAATCATAATTCAAGATAAGGACAATGGGATAGTGGCTTTAATCTAAATATTTTTTCCAAATATTTGTGATCCTGTGCTAGTGAAGATTTTCATTAAAAAAATAATAATAATAAAAGAGATACTACCCTTAACTCCCAAAATTTTGTGTGTTCCTCCACCTGAAGCACAGCTGTCAAGCTGTCCCAGGTACCGGTTCACAGACCTTGGGTTTAGAATGAAGGATCCCATCTTGGAGGCAGCTTCCCCTTTGAAGGCTGTTTCTTCTTGCAATTGCAAAACCATCCCTGCTCCCAGAGGACAGCACTTCCAAAAGGAAATTACTCAAGAGAGGTTTTATCTGTTCAAACTAAAGTTAGAAGAACTACCATTTTACATATAACATAGGCAGAGGGGGATAAAAAGAGATTGGTTTTATGTGTGCTGTGTGATACACAGGTTGATAGATAAACAAATAAGATAGGGTTTTCACAATTTAATCAAAGTAATTTAATTGGGGGTTATTTAAATTTTATTTGGAGATGGGCAGACCCATTCCAAGCTCAGTTCTACTGCTACCTGTGGGATCTTTAGCAAGTTACATGTCCTCTGTAGGTTTTAGTTTCCACATCTGAAAACATTTGCGAATATTACATGAGGTTGTGTGTATGATCCATTGGGTACATATAAGGTGTTCAAGAACGGGAGTTCTCCTTCCCCAGTGTGATGTATGCATTGGCACATATTGATGGCTTCTAAACAACCCCTACCTGCCATGAGTTCGAATTATTATGCACCTAGACTCTTGCTACAAATAACCAAGAATAGGTTCCCATTCCCATCACGTATATTTAAATGATTTATATAATGTCATTTATTTTCAATAGTTACTGCATGTAAAATACAATAGTTAGGGCTTTGTTATATAGAAAAATCTTGTGAATTATCTGCCGAATAATTACTGTATTCATCAGGTGATTTTTAATTATCATGATCCTGAACAAGCTACAATCAATATATTGACCACAACCATAATATACTGAAATGTCATTCCAAGTTCCAGAAATTAGACTTGAAAATTCAATGTGCGAGATTTTCACAAGACACCCAGAGGAATCTGACAGGGAATGTCCCTGTTAGGTTCTATAGTTCATCTGTTTGTTCTTACAACTTATAAAAAAAAATAAATCACTAAGACAGAGGCACCTGCTCTTTCTTTTTATAATAAACCATATATAGTAACTGTAATCACCTTGGAATATAAAGCCTAGATAAGGAGTTACATGAATACTCAAATTAACAATGGCCTCTCAGCATGCTTCTCCTGGAGTCTGGATTCTGGAATGTGCTCACTGGTCACTATTTTTTTTTTAAATATGTGTTTGTATTGCTCAGCAAGAGGGCAGTGATTGTTCAGTGGTAGAATTTTCACCTTCCACAAGGAAGGTCTGAATTTGACTCCCAGCTAGTGCCCCTCATGTGCAGACACCACCTGTTTGTCGGTAAAGGCTTGTGTGTTGCTACCATGCTAAGCAGAGCTTCCAGACTAGGATGGACTAGGAAGAAAGGCCTGGAAATCTACTTCCAAAAGTCGGCCAATGAAAACCCTATGGGTCACGATTGTCTTACCCACAACCAGCTATGGGGATGGTGCAGGACTGAGCAGTGTTTCACTGAATTGTTCATGGGGTCACCATAAATTGGGGGCTGACTTGAAGGCAACTAATAACAACAACAACGCATGTCTCCTCAGATTTGCAAAGCTGGCATAGCTAGTGATGCCAAGAGCATGGGCCTGTAGTGTTAGAAGGCTGCCTTACATTCTAGCACTTTTCATCATGTCTCTGGCTCTCTACATTATAACTCCATAAGAAGAGAATAATAATAGTGTCACCCATGTTAGTTTTGAGGATGAAGATAAACACACAAATAGTCAAACAATTAAAATGAAAAAAAAATGGAAAGCATGTACTAGACTTACTCACTCCACCCAATGAAGACATAAATTTTTATTGAAAATTTTGAATCCACAAATCCATTTTCTGGTATTTACCTTAAATCCATTTACAGGAAGATGAAATTCCTGGCTTATATGCTGACTTACACAATTCTTAAAAAACTCACTCTGACTATATATATGTAAAAAAAAAAAAAAAGACTCATTGCAGTCAAGTCGGTTCCAACTCATTGTGACCCTATAGGACAAAGTAGAACAGCTCCCATAGGGTTTCCAAGGAGCGGATGATGGATTTGAACTGCTGTCCTTTTGTTTAGTAGCCAAGCTCTTTAACCACTATGCCACCAGGGCCCCAAATAAATACATATAGGAGATATCTATACATCTACACGCATATAGATATATAGGTATCTCATTATATATATACACACATATATGGAAAAACAACAACAAATAAATCAAAACAAAACAACCTGGCACTGATTCTTTCTAGAAATTTTCCCAACATTTTCTTTTATACTCATTTATACTTTACTTTGGGTACCTTGCTTTTAAGGAAATCTGGTAGTGCAGTGGTTAAGGGCTCATCTGCTAAATGAAAGCTTAGCAATTCAAACCCACCAGCCTCTACATGAGAAAGTTGTGGCAGCCTGCTTCCTTAAAGATTTACAGCCTTGGAAACCGTATGGGGCAATTCTACTCTGTCCTACAGGGTCACTATGAGTCAGAATCAACTCAGTGGCAAAGGGTATCTTGTTCTTAGCGGGTTGCTAAATATTCTTTTTGAGACTTTAGGATAACTGTTACATTTTAAAGAAATGCTAAATGCTGTCTTTCTGATTAGATTACCCTTCAAAAATCCTACTACTCTGTGTATGTGCTTACCATACTAAATAGCCTAACATCCCAAATTAGTCAAATTAATATTCAAAAGCAGAGCTGTCTTGGTCTTGGTACCTGATGCTAAAAATAGCTAAGAAACTGTTGACATCCTATTTCTTGAATAATTCAAACATACATCGTAATCAATTTGTATAGGAGTGTTTTAAAACTTACAAGTAGGCAATTCATTTAAGGATATATCTTTTGTCAAGTTTATCTAAAAAATGAGTTCCTCTTTGGATTCAGTCAGGGTATTAGAGACTTATAAGGTCATTTGGATAAAGGGGGGTCACGGTGGGTACACAGCTGGGGTGTTGAGTTCTTCTAGGCCCTTCACTAGATCATAAGAAATAGTGGTCCCAGTGGCACTCGAGGTCAGTTCATAGCATATGATCTATAGCTACTCCAGCACCTGAACAGCATGGTGGATTTGGTTATTGCATACACTGCACTTGATTCATAGTAGGGCTAACTATGCTTAGTGTTCCAGTCATTGTTCAAGATGCTGTAGACACATCATCTCATCCATACTGTAAAAGGTCCTTACAGCAAGGAGCTGGAGCCAACATGGTGCTATAGACAGAAGCACCACACCTTGCCTCCACCGTAAAGGCCCCAATAAACTAAGTAAAACAGAGACAACCATCAGTCCTGGAATCCTAAGCATCAAATGAAGAAATAAAGAACTCGGTCAAGCACCAAATGGAATAAGAAACTGATAGAGAACAGAGAGCGAGGAGACACGGAGTGGATGTCCCTTGTCACCTAACGAAGCATGGATTTACCATCTTGTACTCTGTCGGAGATCAGCAGGCCGGAAGTAAGGGAAAGCATCTTCATGGAGCTCCCAGAAGAAGACAGAACATCAGGTAACCAGCAATACATATTTGTCCACCCCCTCACCATTCTTTCCTCTGCTTGGCCTCTGCCACTTCCCAGTGGGCTGAGGTCACTCTGCCAGGAGGCACAGGCCCCATCCACACCAGCTGGCTCCTTCAGTGCCATTTCTTTGTTGCTGTTGTTGCTTTTTTTTTTTTTTTTTTTTGGTGTCTTTTGGTTTCTTCCTTGTCTCTCACCTACTCCCTCTCCTTTCTCTCAAATACCTGGCTCTGTGTACCATCTTTGCTTCTTCTTGACAGGCTGTGAAGTGCTGCTCAGCTGGAGAACTACTTCTTGGTTCATGCTGCCACTCTGGTGGGATCCCTGGGGCCCTTTTTTGTTTGTTACTTGTTTGTTTTCTTTCTTTTTGTTTTTGTTTTTCTTCATGTATTGGTGTCTCATCTCTCTCTGCTTACCTTCTTTCCTATATCCTGAATACCTCGCACTGTGTGCCATCTCTGCCCCTTCTAGCAGGGCTGTACTGCATGGCTTGGAGCCACTTCCCCAGTCTGTGAAGCCGTGTTGGTGGGACCCCTAGGGGCTTTTATTTTTTTCTTAAATTTTCTTTTTATTATTATTTTTTTCTTTTTCCTTTTTGCTTTACTTCATTTCTCAGCTTCTCATCTCTCTCTACTTTCCTTTTCCTCTCTCCTGAATACCTGGTGCTATGTGCCATTTCCCCCCCTTCTAGACAGAGTGTGCCCTGAGGCCTGGGATCCACTGCCCTGGTCATCAGTGGGATCTCTGGGGGAATTTCTTCTTCTTTTTCTTAATTAATTTTTCTTTTTATTTTCCTTCGTTTCTTATTTCTCATCTCTCTGCTTTTCTTATTTTACTGTCTCCTGAAGACCTGGCTCTGGGGCCATCTATGCCCCTTCTAGGTGGGCTGTGACTGAGGCCTGGGAGTCACTTGCTCAGTCACTGGTGAAATCCCTGGGGCATTTTTATTATTATTATTATTATTTATTTATTTCTCTCTCTCTTTTTTTCTTTTTGTTTTTCTTCAGTTCTCAGTTTGAATTCTTCTCTCCACTACAACAGTAGGCTCCCTCAGCACTCTTTTTTTTGCTTTGGCTCCTGTTTCTCTCTCCTCTCTCTCTTCTTTGCCATATCCAACTTAGCTCCACACATCAACCCCCCCCCCTTGCCTATCTGCACCATGAGTTGAACATCACACTCTCAAGAAGCACAGGCATGGCCTACCAGGCCCTTCCTTGCACTGACCCCTGGCCTACCCTGTCTGCTAAAATACATGCCACAAACAATTCACCCCAACCCCTCCCTTTTAGCTGGATCTGCCCTGCTGCACCAGATCTGAGCAACTGTCCCTGTCCATTGGACAAGGAGGTGAAAACTACCATGCCCACAGACAAGCAAACAACAAAGAACACGTAGCATGCCTGCACAGACATAACCAAATAAAACAAAAAAGCAGGGTGAAACAAACATAACTACAATCAATAAATGAAGAAAATAGCTACTGAATGCCCCAAAGATAGCAGACCATATCAAAACATATTAAAAAAAAAAAAAAAAGGCAGGATGGGATGGTTCCATAGGCATCCAAAATAAAATACCAGATGACTTTCCAGAAGAAGAAAAGGCACTAGAACTACCTGATAGGGAATTTGAATGTCTAATATTCAGGGTTATCCAAGAGTTGAAGCAAGAGGCAGATAGAACAGAGGAAAAAATAGACAAATTCATGGAAAAGGCAGACAAAATCATGGAAAATACAGGCAAAACTATGGAAAAATTGAGGAAAATAATACAGAAACAAAATGTCAAAGTAAATTCACAACTAGAAATCATACACAAACAACAATTAGAAATCCAAAAGATAAACAACAAGATTTCAGAAAGGCACAGAGTCAGAAGATCTGAGGAGTAGGACTGAAACAATGGAAGACAGGCTCAATGAAAGTGAAGACAAATACTTGGATACCAATTTGTCTGAGGAAAATAGAACAAAGAAAAATGAAGAAACCCTGAGAACGTTGTGGGATACAATCAAAAGCAAAAATTTACATGTGCTTGGAGTTCCAGAGCAGGGGGAGAAAACAGAAAATAAAGAGAGGATCATTGAAGAACTGCTGATAGAAAACTTCCCTAATATCATGAAAGATGAAAAGCTGACCATCCAAGAAGCTCAACAAACCCCATATAGGATAGACCCCAAAAGAAAATTACCAAGGCATATCATAATCGTACTCAATAAAGTCAAAGACAAAGAAAGAATCCTGAGAGGAGCTCAAGAAAAACAAAAGTCACATGCAAACAATAAAACTAAGGTCTGATTACTTGGCAGAAACCACGCAGGCAAGAAGACAATGGGGTGACATACATAAAACCTTAAAAGGAAAAAAATTGCCAACCAAGATTAATATATCCTGCAAAACTCTCATTTAAATATGGTGATGAAATTAGGACATTTCCAGATAAACAGAAATTAAGGGATATGTGAAAACCAAACCAAACTTACAGGAATTACTAAAGGGAGTCCTTCGGTTTGAGAACAAACATCAGAAGACAGCCTGAGTCTAGGACACAAGATTGCACCAGCCAGATACCAGCCTAGGAAATGAACTCTCAATGACTATTCAAAACTAAAAGATTTACAACAGGGAACCAGAGAGGTTAATCTGCAAAGGACAACGTCTGAACAATAAAAGATGGAATAAATGGTATAGGTATAGAACTTTCTATTGTAGAAGAATGAAACATGATACCAAGTAATAATAAACTGGTTCAAACCTAGAAAGATAAGGGTAAATTTCAAGGTAACAACAAAGAAAGTTAACAAACCTACTCACCAAAATAAGGAAGAAAAACATAGTTTCAGTAAAAATAGAATCTACAAACACAACAGAAATGAAAAAAAAAAAAAATCCACACACAGGACAGTAAGAGGAACAAAGAAAATATCAGCACTACAAAAAAAAAAAAAAAAAAAATCACTGCAAAATGACAGCAATCAACTCACACCTATCAATAATACACTGAATGTAAATGGCCTAAATGCACCCATAAAGTGACAGAGAGTGACACAATAGATTAAAAAAAAAAAAAAAACAGAATCCATAAATATGCTGTCTACAAGAGACACACCTTGGAAACAAAGAAGTGAACTTAATAAAAAATCAAAGAATGGAAAAAAATATATCAAGCAAACAGCTACCAAAAAAGAGTAGGAGTGGCAACACTAATCTCAGATAAAATGGACTTTAAAACAAACCTCACCATAAAAGACAAAGAAAGACACTATGTAAGGATTAAAGGGACAATCCATCATGAAGACATAAACGTAATAAACATCTATGCACCCAACAAAAGAACTCCAAAATACCTAAAACAAACTCTAACAGCACTGAAAAGAGAAATTGACAGTTCCACAATAATAGCAGGAGACTTCAACACACCACTTTCAGTAAAGGGCAGACATTCTAGAAAGAAAACTCAAAGAAGATCTAAAGTACACAATCAGCCAACTTGACCTCATAGACATATATAGAACACTCCACCCAAAAGCTGTAAAGTACACATTCTTTTCCAAAGCATACGGAGTGTTCTCCAGAACAGACCACATTTTAGGCTACAATACAATGTAATTCTCCGATCACAGCACCATCAAAATAGACGAAGGAAGAACAAGGAAAAAAAAAAAGTCAATTACATGGAAACTGAATAACACCCTGCTTAAAAAACACTGGGAAATAGAAGAAATCAAAGATGGAATCCAAAAATTCCCAGAATCAAATGAGAATGAAAATACATCATACCAAAACCTTTGGGATACAGGCAGTCCTCAGAAGTCAATTTATAGCAACAGATGTACACACCAAAAAAGAAAAAAGGGGACAAAATCGAAACATTAGCTACACAACTCCAACAAATAGAGAGAGAATAGCAAGGGAATCCACAATCACCAGAAGAACAGAAATAATAAAGATCAAACAGAAATACATGAAAAAGAGAATAGAAAACCAATATAAAGATCAACAAAACCAAAGGATCAACAAAATTGACAAATCCCTGGCCAAACTGACAAAGGATAAATAGGAGAGGACGCAGATAACCCAAATAAGAAATGGAACAGGGGACATCACAACAGATCCAACTGAAATAAAAAAGATGAAAACAGAGTATTATGAAAAACTGTAATCCAACAAATATGACAACCTAGATGAAATGGACAAATTTCTAGAAACATACTACCTACCCAAACTAACACAAAATGATGTTGAAAATCTGAACAGACCCATAACAAAATAAGAGAGTGAAAAAAAAAAAAACTTCTCAACAACAAAAAAGCCCTGACCCACACAGCTTCACTGCAGAATCCTACCAAACAATCAAAGAAGAAATTACACCAGCACTACTCAAATTATTTCAGAACACAGAAAAGGAAGGGATACTTCTGAATTCATTCTATGAAGCCAGCATAACCCTGATACCAAAACCAGGCAAAGATACCACAAAAAAAGAAAATTACAGACCAATATCTCTCATGAATACAGATGCAAAAATTCTCAAACAAAATTCTAGTCAATAGAATTCAGCATCAGATCAAAAAAGAATACACCATGACCAAGTGTGATTCATACCAGTTATGCAAGGATGGTTCCACATTAGGAAATCAATCAACGTAATCCACCACATAAATAAAAGAATCACATGATCATCCCGATAGACACAGAAAAGACATTTAACAAAGTCCAACACCTACTCCTGATAAAAACTCTCAATAAAATAAGAAGGGAAATTCCTCAACACAATTTTTTTTTTTTATACAAAAACAAGAGCCAACATCATTCTTAATGGAAAGAGACTGAAAACATTTCCCGTGAGAACAGGAACAAGACAAGGATGCTTTTATCACCACTTCTATTTAACATTGTGCTGGAAGTCTTAGCCAGAGCAATAAGTAAATAAATAAATAAATAAAGGGCATTCAAATTGCTAAGGAAGAAGTAAAACCATCCCTATTTGCAGATGATATGATTCTATACGCAGGAAACCCAAAAGACTCCACAAGAAAATTACTGGAACTAATAAAAAGATTCAGCAGAGTAGCAGGATACAAGATAAACATACAAAAATCAGTTGGATTCCTATATGTTAATAAAAGAATGATTAAAAGGATATCAGGAAAACAATATCATTTATCATAAAAAAAATCATTTATCATAGCCCCTAAAAAATAAAATATTTAGGAATAAATCTAACCAGGGATGTAAAAGACCTATACAAAGAAAACTAAAATCACTACTGCAAGAAACCAAAAGAGATAAAAAAAAGAGATAGATCTACATAAACGGAAAAACAAAAAACATACCATGCTCATTGATAGGTAGACTGAACATTGAGAAAATGACAATTCTACCCAAACAATCCACAAATACAATGCAATCCTGATCCAAATCCCAACAACACTCTTTAAAGAAATGGAAAAACTAATCATTATCTTTATATGGAAAGGGAAGAAGCCCCAGATAAGTAAAGCACTCTTGAGGAAGAATAAAACAGAACTCACACTACCTGACTTCAGAACCTACTATATAGCTACAGAAGTAAAATAGCCTGGTACTGATACAACCAATGGAACAGAATTGAGAGCCCAGATGTAAATCCATCCATCCATGGTCACACGATTTTTGACAATGGCCCAAAGTCCATCAAATGGGGAAAAGACAGTCTTTTTAACAAATGGTGCTGGCAAAACTGGATGTCCATCTGCAAAAAAATGAAACAGGGTCCATACTTCACACTATACACAAAAACTAATTCAAAATGGATCAAAGACCTAAATACAAAACCAAAAACTATAAAGATTATAGAAAAAAAAAATAGGATCAATGCTGGAGGCCCTAATACATGGCATTAACAGGATACAAATCATAACTACCAACACACAAACTCCAGAAGATAAACTAGATAACTGAGATCTTCTAAAAATTAAACACTTATGCTCATTAAAAGACTTTACCAAAACCATAAAAAGAGAACCTACAGACTGGGGAAAAAAAAAAATTTGGCGTTTATAAATTGGACAAAGTTCTAATCTCTAAAATATACAGGAAAATCCAACACCTCTACAACAAAAAGACAAATAATCCAATTAAAAAATGGGCAAAGGAAATGAACACACACTTCACCAAAGAAGACAAGCCACTAACAGACACATGAGGAAACGCTTGTGACCACTAGCCGTTAGAGAAATGCAAATCAAAACCACAACACGATACCATCTCACACAGACATCACTGGCAAGAATCGAAAAAACAGAAAATAATAAATGTTGGAGAGGCCGCAGGGAGACTGGAACTCCTATGCACTGCTGGTGGAAATGTGAACTGGTACAACCATTTTGGAAAAAATATGGCACTTCCTCAGAAAGCTAGAAATGAAAGTACTATCCCATCCAACAATCCAACTCCTAGGAATAAATCCTAGAGAAATAACAGCCATCACACAAATAGACATATGGATACCCATGTTCACTGCGGCATTGTTCAGAATAGCAAAAAGATGGAAACAACCTAGATGCCCATCAACAAATGAATGGATAAACAAACTGTGGTACATATACACAATGGAGTACTATGCAATGATAAAGTACAACGATGAATCTGTGAAGCATCTCAGACCATGGATGAATCTGGAAGGCATTATGCTGAGTGAAATAAGTCAATCACAAAAGGACTAATATTGCATGAGATCACTACCATAAAAACTCATGAAAAGGTTTACATAGAAAGAGAAACAATCTTTGATGGTTACAAGGAAGGGGAGAGGTGGAGATGGAAAAGCACTAAATAGACAATAGATAAGTGGTAGCTTTGGTGAAGGGTAAGACAGTACACAATACTGAGGAAGCCAGCGCAACTTGTACAAGGCAAGGTCATGGAAGCTCCATAGACACATCCAAACTCCATGAGGGACTGAATTACAGGGCTAAAGGCTGTGGGGACCATGGTCTCGGGGAACATCTAGCTCAATTGGCGTAATATGGTTTATAAAGAAAATGTTCTGCATTCTACGAGTAGAGTCTGGAGTCTTAAAAGCCTGTGACCTACTGTCTAAGATATTCTACTGGTCTCAACCCTTTGAGAGCAAGAGAGAATGAAGAAAAATAGAGATACAATGGAAAGATTAGTCTAAAGGACTAATGGGGCACAACTACCACGGCCTCCACCGGGCTTAGTCCAGTACAATTAGATGGTGCCCACCTACCACCAATGACTGCTCTGACAGAGATCACAATAGAGGGTCCCGGACAGAGCTGGAGAAAAATGTAGAATAAAATTCTACCTTACAAAAAAGACCAGACTTACTGCCCTGACAGAGACTGGAAAAATCCCCCAGACACACTTTTAGCTCAGTAATGAAGTCTCTCCTGAGGTTCATCCTTCAGCCAAAGATTAGACAGGCCCATAAAACAAAACGAGACTAAAGGGGTACACCAGCCAAGGGACAAGGACTAGAAGGCAGGAGGAGACAGGAAAACTGATAATAGAGAACCCAAGGTCGAGAAGGGAGAATATCGACATGTCATGGAGTTGTCAGCCAATGTCATAAAACAATACATGTACTAACTGCTCCATGAGAAGTTAGTTTGCTCTGCAAACGTTCATCTAATGTACAAAAAAAAAAAAAAAAAAATCCTTTCAGCATTTCCATCCTATTTTATAAATACGTAAATTAATATTATTCTCAATTCTCAGATGATTAAAGCTGAGACAAGTTGAGGTCACTAGTTCTGGGAAAATCTGGCAGATTATGGATACCCCACTTGAGTAAATTCCAGGGTGAGACATGGCTACTTTACTTAGAGGAAGAATCTGGGAACCCCAGATCTGGAAGCACCTGACAAGCCCTTTATCAACATTCTGATTCCACTAGAATTTCAGTTCTCATGACAAGAACTTTGCATAAGGGAACTTCACAAAAACATCACTGACAAATTTGGCCATGAATGTCATAGAGCAGGACCACTGTGATTGGAAGCAGGCAAAATGAGAAGCTAAGTGAATGACGGGCATTGAAAGTAATGCCAAGGATGACTTATTTAGGGACAGACATGCAAGAAGTTAACAACAGCAACAATAATAGTAATAATAAATAATAGCTATGTTTTTTTACATAGTAATGACAATCCTTACAATTAAAACTCATAGTTATTGTCTTCATGTGTGCCAGGCACTCTGTTAAATTCTTTACATGCATCATCACATTTAATCTTCAAGCTCTCCTGGGACAAAACTATTATAATCCCCATTGTACACATAACAAAACTAAGGCTCAATGAGTAAATGATTTGGCCGAGGAAATGAAGCTAAAAGGTGGTGATACACGGATCCAGAGCCCTCTTGGGCCGACTCTGAAACTCATGCTTTCATACTGTGCTACACGGCTTTCTTTGGAAGGCCAGGAAGGAAAAACAATTAAGGAGAACGGTCGTCTGGATAGTTCACTGAGCACCCAAACTGGACCAAAGATCCAAAGGGTAAGTCCACGTGGCCCGAGCTGACCTCTCCAACCTAGTTCCTATTCTACCACGTTGCTCTTCCTGGACCCCATTAATGAACAGGAGGTAAACCTCCTAAAGAAGGGACTGAGGTCTGACTGTTTTTGTAAAAAGCTGCATTGTGATTTTCTGGGGATCTATTTTTTTTTTTTATCTACCTTAAGGGGTCCTGGTGGTGCAGTGGTTAAGCTTTTGGCTGCTAACCAAAAAGAGGTCAGCAGTTTGAATCCATCAGCTGCTCCTTGGAAACCCTATGGGACAGTTCTATTCTGTCCTGTAGGGTTATCGTGAGTCAGATTTTTTTTTTTTTAATCTACATTAGAAACAGGAGAATGGCTTGCTTCTAGTATTGCCTGCCTTTCATCATCATCACTGTCATCTTTATGAATGCTTACAAGGTTCTCATTTGAGGGATGGAGATCATTTGCCCATTTACATACAGCCATTGGGTTTGAGACTTGGCCAAACTATTAAGTTGCTTCCCGAGCTGCCCTACCCTGGGACACCCAGTCCCAGGTCCCACCTGCACCTCGTTGTGCATGTTCTTAGGGCACACATCTTCCTGCTAGCTTCTTTCCACTTTGAAGTCTAGCTCTTAGTAAAGGGCACCCTGGCCTCCAGACCAGGTTCTGCACACCTGGGTAGGGTGCACACAGATTTCTAGAGATCCTCTACACCAGCCTGCTTCTTCTCAGGTGTCAGCACCCTTCTGCTTTGCCTTCCCTGTACAGACACTGAAGGTTGGATTGTTTTCCAAACTAAAGTTACTTGCTACTTCATTTAGGAAAATTTTGGCACATCTACAGCTGTTAGGACTGTGTTGGTGTGTTTACAGCGTGGTCTGCTCCCTCCAGGGATTATACTGGGTCCCACCAGACTCCCTAACATTTGTTTCACACTCTAACACTCTGGGTGCCTTCCCACATCCCCTACCACTCTGCATCCATGATTGACCTCCAGGAAGATGAACAAAACCTTCTTGTTCACATGGGCCTGACTAGCCTTGTTCTTCCCAAACTTTATGAGCACAAGAATCACCGGGATCCTTCACTGTGTAAAAATGCAGATGGCTAGAGCCTGCTCCCAGAGACCCTTGCTCAGTAGGTCTGTGTGGGATGTAAGAATGTGCATGTCTGCAATTTCCCTGGCGCCTTGGTGTGCCTGCCTGCAGACTACCCTCTCAGTAGCACTGACTGGGCCCACAGCTGTGCACTCTATTGCTGCCAACTCTCTCAGCAACGAGATCAGTGCCAGGGCTGGGTCCCAGTTCTTCTAACTCTTACCATAAAATCATCATGATATTGGCTAAATGTTAATAGATGAAAAAAGAAGGCATAACAACTTCTTTCCATCTGCAGACCACAGCTGAAGCTATGAGCATGCACTGGAAATTCAGAGCTGCTGATGGATCGGTCCTGGCATCAGACTGCTCAGGAGTGAGAGCCTTGGGCCAGGCTGGCAAGTCTGGGCAGTGTGGCTATCTCCCTACTAAGCAAGCTTAAAGCTGAAAAAGGAGTAGTTGCAATTAAAATAGTGATTTAATGAATACAGATGTTATATGTTTCTATTTTCCATATCTTTTTGCTGAGAGTCTCTGGGTGGCATAAATGGCTAACATTCTCGGCTGTCGACCCTAAGGTTGGAGTCTGCCAGGAGGCTCCTTGGAAGAAAGGTGTGGTGACCTATTTCTGAAAAATCAGCCATTGGAAACCCTGTGGAACTGTCCTACTCTGACACACATGTGGTTGTCATGAGTCAAGATCCCCTTGACAGCAGCGAGTCATTCTTTTGCAGAATTCTACATTTGGATTCTTTGTCAGCAGGGCACTTCTAAGTCTTTGAACATAGTCTCTGAATATTTCTGATTTTTATGCATTTGAACTTTAAAATGGCAGGAAAGCACTGAATTGAAGCAATGCCCAGCTTTTATTTCTTTATCTTTTGCTGTGTTTTGAGCTCTTCTCCTGGGAGTCATCACATCAAAGGCTTCAGGGATAAAAGGATAAAAATAGAAGAGCCAGTTTACTGCCAAAAGTGCAAACTGTGATGCCATCGTGGTGAACAACAGAACATAGCAACCAATTAGGGGTGTTGCCAACATGAATTAGCTTCTGAGAGGAATAATTAATATTAAATAATCTGTTCTGAGTGCTCGCATTCATCTGCAGTATTTTTCCCTCTTATGGAATAAACAAACAAACTTTTGCACATTAGGCCAAAAGGAAAATGATGAAGTGAACGATATTTCTGGAAATGAAAGTGTTCAGTCCTTTAAGTCCACGTGATCTTCTGAACTAAAGGCAGCACTCCGGATTCACAGAGCACACTTAGATCCATGACGCATTCATTCTTCATGGCATCCCAGGGAGACCAGGTCATGTGCTGGTGAAGAGCAGGGCAGAATTACTCGCCAAAAGACACACAAACAGTAAGAACCAGAGATATTCACAAGTCAATTATTTAGGAATAAAAGTAATAGGATTGGATGTGAGGGATAAAAAAAAGAGGAAGAAATCCAGGCTGAAGCCAAGTAAGGAGGTTGACACGGGCGAAATTGGATCTGCAGGGAGGAACTCAGGGGGAGTACATTTTTAGGGAAAAATAAAAAAGTATATCTACTTTCAAGGAATACTGCTACTAATAGAAGTTGTAATGGTTAACATTCACTGACAACTCACCATACGTTAAACACTGTGACGATGCATTGTACTGATAGTTCCAGAAAGAAATAAGTGTTCACAACAACCCAATGGGATAAATAGTAGTGTTTCCAAAAAAAAAAAAAAAAAGAGGGAATGAAGCTCAGAGAGATTAAATTCACAATAATGAAACAGATGATCAAATAAATCCCAGTCTTTCTGACAATGGAGTCCAAATTCATGATTACCAAATCCTGTCATTTCTTAACCTAGGGCGTTGTGTAATATGATAGTCAACATAATAACCGCACGACTAACACCCTCCACTGCTGACGGGAAGACTGGAGGCTTAAGTCCACGCAGCAGCACCTCTGCAGAAAGGCCTGGTGATCTGCTGCTGAGAAATCAGCCATCCAGTACCCTGTGGGTAACGGTTCTGCTCTGACACACTGGGGGTCACCCTGAGTCAGAATCAACTCACTGGCAACCGGAAAAGAAAGGAAAAAAGACTAACAGAGAGTGGATACATGGGTCAAGGAAGTCAAAAGAGAAACTTGTAGAAAGAGGGAACTGAGGAGGACACTTCGCTCCACGCACGAGCATCCTGGGTTCGGGACCCGAGTCCTAACTCCAGACAGAAAGCGGCTGTAGCCAGGGAAGGCCAGGCTGAGGACGCGCCTGTCAGCCATCAGCAGCATCTCTCCTGCGTTGTGCCGCATCCCAGGAGCGAGCAGGGAGCTCTGCGTTGACGTTGGCAGCAGGCACTGGGTGGACAGAAGGGGGACCTGTCGGGCCTTGATTGTCCGCAGTGGGCCCACAGCCAGGGCTTGCTCAGAACACGGAGCTCCAGCCACAGTAAGGTCTGTGACAGAGCTCTGCCTGGCTTACTATGCCATCGTTTCTATCAGTTTGGCCGTACAAATGGCCGCATCTTGGCGGCTTCGGTGTGGCGGTTGTTGGGCGACTAGAGGAGCGGGTACAGAGCCTGCTTGAAGAGCCCCATCTTCAGCTCTGGAAGCCCCAAAGATTAAGCCTTCTGTCTCATAACCAACTTGGATGATTCATCATCCAGTTAAAATCTATTCCCATTTGCTTATATTGAGTATTATTTTTCAACTTTCCATACGTGCTGGAATTATCTTACATGTGAGATGTACTTTCTAATCAGGCCTTACCTGAAAAATCCAATGCCAGAAACACACACACATATGTGCACAAACACATATGTACACACACACATGCATAGACACAGATGTCCATGCACACACATATATGCACACACTTACATGCACACACGTACATACCCACACACACACACACACGCAGACAAACACACATGCATGCACACACATACGGACGCACAGCAGGGTGATAAAAACACGTAGCCCTGGTGAGGCGTAGCTATGCCAATTACAATCACACAGGTGTAACCTCAGATCTAGGAACCCTGGTGGCATAATGGTTAAAGCGCTCAGCTGCTAATCAAAACGTGGGTGGTTCAAACCCACCAGTGGCTCACAGGAGAAAGACTTGGCAGTCTGCTTCTACAAAGATTTACAGCCTGGGAAACTCTATGGCGCAGTTTTCTCTGTCCCACAGGGTTGCTATGAGTCGGGGTTGCCTTGATGGCACATGACAACAATTTCACATCTATTACCTAAATTCTCAAATTCTCCATTTCCTTATTATAAAATAGAGGCTCCATTGGCTGCCTCATGGTATTTTCTAGAGGAATAAACGATAAAGTTGTATAAAGTGCCTAGTAGAGAAATAAAGAATGATCAGCAATTTAAACCCATTTTCTTGTCTCTTTTCCCTAAGTGATGTGTGCATGCAGTAAAATATGTCTAAAAATACTGCTTCTTTATCAAGTTAATTCTGGTCTCCTGAATTCTTGTCCTAGATACAGGCATTGAACAAAGCTTTACTTCTAAACATGAATTTATATTTTCAGGCTAGTGTTGCACTTTACAATTTGCAAACTACTTTCAACTACATAGGATAACTTTTACTGTTAAATTTAAAATGATTTTTAAATTTCTCAGAAAAGTGCTTTCTCTCTTAATCTATGTTCAAGAAAAGATTAGCCTGCATTAATGTGAAAAAGGAATGGGATTGTGTAACATACACGAGAAAGAAACACTGTTATTATAAGCCACTGAGATTCTGGGTATTATTTGTTACCAAACAAAGCTGACAGTACTCAAATGCAGAGACAGATGTTTAGAGAAAAAGAAACAGAGTAGAGTACCAATCCCCCTAAGGCAGGCATATTTCCCATTAAAACAAAACAAAACAAAACATTGCCATCAAGTCAATCCCTACTCCTAGCAGCCCTACAGGGCAGAGGGGAACTGCCCACAAGGAGCGCCTGGGGGATTCAAACTGCCAACCTTTTGGTTAGCAGTCACAGCTCTTAACCACTGCACCACCAGGGCTTCCTCACAGGTACAGATGAGTTTATTTAAGATACTCAGATCAAGGTATAGAAATATCATTATTTTCATCTTCAGTTTTGTAGGCATGCCTTTTTCTTTTTTTAAAGTCTTTTTTGAGATACCATAAAATTCAATCGTTTATAATATCTTTACAGAGTCGTGAAACCATCACCATGATCTAATTTTAGAATACTTTTATCCTCCAAAAGAAACTGTGTACATTAACTGTCATTCCCCACCCTATCTCCCAGCCCTAGGCAACCACAAGTCAACTTCCTGTCTCTGTGTTTGCCTGTTCTGGATCTTTCATATAGACAATATCATGTAAAATCTTTTGTGACTGGCTTCTTTCACTTAGCACAATGGATGAGCCTCAAAAACCTTAAGCACACGTTTTCAAGGCAGGAAAAAAAAAAAAAACCTTTGTTGAATGCCAGGCTCTTCACTACGTACCAAGCCCTTTTCTGTAGGTTGTCTCATTTAACACTCTTCTTAACCCTTAGCTAGAAAACGAAGAGTCTGAGGCTCAGTGATTTAACTTGACCCCCAACTCACAAAGCTCTGAAGCACCAGCAGTCATTTTGATGCCAACATGCCTGCTCTATACCATCCTATCACATCACTGTACATTAATTTTAAAGGACCATTTCCCTAAAAATGTCAGTTACCTAAGGATTTAAATTGGATAGCAGATATCCTTCAGCTTTACGCCATGAGCCTTTCTACACTGTCTGCACAGAAAAAGAAACACAAGAGAACTGCACTGTGCTTTCAAAAAAGGCAAGCCAATACAAAGTCTAAAGTAATCACGAAAGGTGCCTGAGTATTGAAATGTAATCCACTTCACCCAATCAATCATTTGCTACACAAAAGAATGCTGCAAAGATTAGCAGGTTCTTATCTATTGTTTTTAATTATTTCCAAGTTTACACTGGTATGACATATAAAAGGAAATAATAGGATAAGTCTAAAGGACCTCAAACTAATTTTCAGGAGAGACACAGCCTGCACTCAGTCTGATCTCAAATGGCTAGAGCAGTCCTGTGATGGTTGAGCGCCTGCTCATCCAGGTAACACAGACTGCTGTGCTC
Source organism: Elephas maximus indicus (assembly GCF_024166365.1). NCBI lineage: Eukaryota > Metazoa > Chordata > Mammalia > Proboscidea > Elephantidae > Elephas > Elephas maximus. The sequence goes on from NC_064826.1 coordinate 129,072,380, forward strand.
TATCTTTATTAAATGGCTTATCATCCACGATAGTACAGGGTTTCCTAAGTATTTAGAGTTCATGTTATTGCTTTCAGATTAATTATGTATCTTAAAAGTTTATTCTTCAAATCTCAGAGAGGATTTCTGACAATTAATTACAACCAATTCAGAATATTCTCTTTCCTTACCGCTCCTTACCTCACTGAGTTCTTGACCTCAACACAGTGTCAAGTGTCCCAGGGTCGTTGTAAACTCTGAGTCGGTGGCACCTGTTAACCCGTTAGTAGTGGATTCCAACTAATTCTGCTTTCTCAAAAGCTTTTGGATTGTTCCACTCAGTCCATTCCTGTTACAATCATCTTTGCTCAATCCTTGATCCTCTTTGCTCCCCAACTAACTCCCCCCCCCCCGCCAATTTCAGCTTCTCTTTTCACCTATGTATTCCATTTTGTGTTGCCAGAATTGTCCTCCCAGTGCAATTTCTAGTGCCACCTCTGACCTGCTCAAAAAACACACAGGCTCCATAGAGTCCTATGAACACCACAATCTAAGGGCCAGCGAACTCCCTGTATGTAGCATTAATGGTCTAAAGTATTGACTCCGAAGGAGACTTTTTAGGTTTTAATACTTGCTCTGACACATAGTAGGCAAGTTACCCACAGAGAAGGGATAATACGACAATCCACCTAATAGAACTCTATACTAATATATGTTGGAGCCCTGGGGGCGCAGTAGTTAAACACTCGGCTGCTAATGAAAAAGTGAGTCTTTCGAACCCACCAGCTGCTCCACACTATGGGGCAGTTCTACTCTGTCCTATAGGGTCGCTATGAGTCAAAATCAACTTGATGGAACAGGTTTGGAATACATGTTAAGCACTTATTGCAGTAAGTTGCTATTATTATTGTTATGATAATAATGATAAAAAACTGATGATACAGCTTAATAAAACAGTATTTTGTGCCAATGCCTTAATCATGTTTTTACTTTTTTGGGAACCCCCTCTCTGCTCCATGTCTGTTTGTTAAGAACCTACCTGACATTTCCACCCTTAATTCCTGATAGGGAGCTGGCATTCTGGCACCTCAGGCCACACCTGTGGCCCCTGGTCTCCCTCCCATGATTTGCTGCACTTCAGGGGTCTTGCCACCAGTCCCCATGATTGTTCACAAAGTAGTACCACTTTCGGACCCCTTGTTTGCTTTGATGGACCTATTTGAACATCAACTTCCCCAGCACTGATCCTCCATGCTCCCTCATATGGCTATATACTCAGCTTCTGCTGCCCACCCTGGTCCAAGGGTTCAGTCAGACTTGGTGTCTATCCTCTCCATCAGGGAAAGGCTGGATAAACTAAGTCAGTGCATTGTGATGTTAGAGGCCATTTTGGGAAAGGCAGCAGGCAGAGTGCATCGGCTCCAGAGGAAAATGAGCACCATTTCTCTACCGTGTCCACACCACACTCCCTCCCCACTGTGAAGAGGGCATGTACACAGACAGAAGGCAGCGACTTTCCTGTTGTTGGGTCAGCTTATTCAGGAGATTCTCGCAGCAGCCTGGTATGGTCAAGGATAAGGGAGAAAAACTAAAAAATAAACAAAAGAAATCACTAAGTATATGAGTCCTTCATAGTAGAATTTAGAGACTGCAGACACCAATTAATTCCTGTTATCTGAGCTAATGGGGAGAGAAAAATGAGGAGAGAAACACACTTGGATTTGGTTGCCACACACAGGAGTCCTTCTGAAGAAAGGAGCTAGCTAAATGTCTCCCCTGAGGTGTCTGTTGTCCTCCTAAATAAATTAGTCAAGAAGAGATGCACATTATTTCAACACGTACGCCCAAAGGCAAATCTCCAGAGAACAGAGCTGTTTGATAACCCATTTGAAAATATTGTATTAAGTACCCTCTGTCTTAAAACCCAGTGCCGTTGAGTCAATTCCAACTCATAGCAACCCTATAGCCTGGTGGATTCAAACTGCCAACCTTTTGGTTAGCAGCTTAACCACTACGCCACCAGGATTTCCACCCTCTGTCTTAAGACAACATTTTTAAACGAGAAGACTTTTATTGGAAGTCAGTATGTATTCATTCATTTCATTCATTCTCTCTCTCTACATATATATCTCATATATAGGTATATATAATACAAATGTGGATAGATAAATGGATATGATATATATACATATAGAGAGATATAAAATATAAATACAAATACACAATTGGTTCTGTTACTTTAGAGAAACTGATTAATCAACAATCTCTCTCTCTCCAAACATAATAATACCTGGATTCCTGAACAGCATTTCTATTCCTCTGAATTCGCGCTTTGCAGAACGTGGCTCTTCCGTCACTGAACTAATGTATTTTTCTCTCCAATTTGTTATCTTCTCATCTAAAGGCAGCATACCTACGTCCATACTGAACACATTTTGAATAAAAATTTTCCTAAGTTGTAGAATTTTTTTCCCAGCTCCTTATTTAATTTTTCAAAGACTTATTTTTGTAGGTGGCTCTTAGGGATTGAATTTTGTCCCTCCAAAATATACATTGTAAATCCTAACCACTACCCTGTGAATGTAATTCTGGGTTGGGCTAGGGCTTTCTTTATGTTATTGAGGCCATATCAGTATAGGGTGTGTCCTAAGCCAATCACTTTTGAGATTTAAAAGGAGCAGATGAGACACAGAAGCAAGCAAGCACGAACCGGGGAAAGACAGACGCCGCATGGAGATCTCCAAGGAATGCCAAGAAGGATGCTCGAGAAGCTGACACAAGGATGGCTCACCAGAGCAGACAGAGAAAGGCTTCCCCTAGAGCAGGTGCCCTGAATTCAGACTTCTAGCCTCCTAAACTGTTAGAAAATTAGCTTCTGTTCATTAAAGCCACCTGCTTGTGGTATTGCTGCTTTACCAGCACTAAAACTTAGACAATGGCAAAAGCAAATTAAGAATTTGCACAAGGGCATCTGAAGACTTGGCTGTATGGAAACAAAGGAGTACAAATGCTTTAGTATTTTTTTTTTTCCAAATCTGACATTATCTCCACCATCTACTCTGATTAAATAATTTATTCTACTTGGCACATATATAACCCATAAAACAAAAAACCCAAACCCACTGCATCGAGTCAATTTCTGAGGCTGTAAATCTGCCATATCTTTCTCCCACAGAGCAGCTGCTGGGTTTGAACCACTAGACAACCTTTCCGTCAGCAGCTTAGTATTTAAGCACTCCTCCACCAGGGCTCCTTACTCATTACATCTACCTTGCAAATCCCTTGCCATCAAGTTGATTCTGACTCATAGTGACCCTATCGGACAGAGTAGAATTGCCCCATAGGGTTTCCAAGGATTGCCTGGTGGTTTTGAACTGCCAACCTTTCGGTTAGCAGCCATAGCACTTACCCATTATGCCATCACATAAAAAAAAAAGCAGATGCTTAATAGTTATTTGATGAAGAAATCAATTATAATTTGGCTCCAAACTTAAAAAAAAAAAAAAAAGGCAAAGCTCAATTATTAATAGAATTCTTTTAATTTTCCCCGAAGTTATATTAGCAACTTCTCCTTGGGAAAGATTAGGCCTATTGATAGCAAAAACAAAATGCATGCAATATAACTCTCCATTTCACAAAACTGTTCCAAATGTTTTATCTAATTAAATATCTGTAACACTGCCTCAGAGTAGAGATTAGCGACATTATTTTTGCTTGTTTGCTTTTGTGTTTGAAGAAACAGATACTCAGGAATTGTTGACAAAATTAACTGCATTCCACCACAGTTAATAAATGGTGGAATCAAAAATGTAATCCAAGCGTTCCAATTCTAAATCACAATCTCTTTGTAGAAAAAAAAAAAAAAACTACCTGTATTTCTTTAAAATAACAAGAAAAAAAACTATTTCTCACTTTTCTCATGTACACAAATCATAAAATCATGCCTCCTGTTAAAAAAGAAACAGTTTCAGTAAAATAATAGAAGTGTTTTTTTCAGATTCAAAGATTTGCAAATCAGGAAGTACCAAAATGAAAGTTTGAAACGATGATGTTCCAAAGAGGGAGCACAAGCACTCGCCTTTATACTTAATTTTGCAGAACCCTGTGAAGAGTTGGGAAAGGGTATAGGGGTACATTTGATTGGGATATTCAACACGCTTTGTAAGATTCATTTACCAAGAATTTCTACTGGCTGGGACATTCAACCTTAGCCTCAGTTTCCTGTGTTCCAGAGCTGGTTCCTGCAATATTCTGGGTGGGTCACCTCAGAATGTTGCAGAACATGTTATTTTGGTTAAGAGTGTAGTTATGGGTCAAGTACTCTAAAAAGCAGAAGCAGGGGCCTAGGACAAAACGGAGCCTGATTCAGACCTGTGTCAGGCATTTTAGTTATGTCAAGGGCCTCAGTTTTAGAATGCTCTTTTATACTCCACACTGAGGTGAAAACAAACATTTATTTTTCAGACATGGGGTTGTTTTAGTTATTAGTATTCCCATATTTTCATATATTTCAGATAACAACTTGAAAGCTAAAAATATGATTTGATTATATGAAACATAAAAAAGTTACTTTTTCAATTTATTCAAAGAGTAAAAAGTACTCTCTGCCCCTTAACTAGTGTTGAATAGCACAGCTTATTTTGATCTTAAGGTTTTTCTTATCCTTAAAACCAAATATCAACCATAAAAAGTTTGACCCAAACTGCAAAAGCCTGCCAGAAGCTGCTCTACCCATTGCTATTGTCAGGGGTGGATTAACCAGTAAGCACCATATGCACAGGCTTGCATTGAGCAAGGTACAAACATGGGCTTAATTGTACTTACTTGCTAATCTGTGGCGAGCAGTTTCACATGGGTTTGACCACATCTTTGACATGGTGAAGGAGAGGTAAAATTGTGCACTGTAGATTGGTGGGAAGGCACCTTTGGGCCTGTGCATACCTTGCTTAATGGGTAATCCTGGACTGAGTTGATTCCATCTCATAGCCATCCTGTAGGACAGAGTAGAACTCCCCCATAGGGTTTCCAAGGCTGTAAACCTTTACAGAAGCAGAAGCTGGTGGATTCAAACCATGCCACCAGGGCTCCTCAGAAACTGATTTATAGCAGTAAATTTGTCTTATCCTGCTAGAAAAGGATAGTCATAAAACCATTATGTCCTAATTTAAATCTCAAATAGCCTCATTGCTGCAGGTAGGTGAAGGACCAAATGTGGCACAGTGGTTAAGAGTTCAGTTGCTAACCAAAAAGTCTGTAGTTCGAATTCATCAGCTGCTTCTTGGAAAACCTATGGGGCAGTTCTATTCTGTCCTATAGGGTTGCTATGAGCCTGATATCAGTTGATCTCAGTGAAGGGGGAAGGCAAGGCTCAATCAATCATGTTAAGATTAACCAATGATCAATCTGTATTTCTCCCTCCTCTTCTCTTTACGGGGCCCTGGTGGCACAGTGGTTAAGAGCTTGGCTGCTAACCAAAAGGTCAGCAGTTCAAATCCACTAGCTGCTCCTTGGAAACTCTGTGGGGCAGTTCTATTCTGCCCTATAGGCTCACCACGAGTTGGAATGGACTCAATGGTAATGGGTTCTTCTCTTTATAAGCCCCATTGTACCTAGCTTCTTCCAGCCATTTGCTTCTTCTGGAATAAAAATGGCCTCCATATATAGAATAACTGCTGAGAATAAACTTTATGTTCAAATTTCGGTGAGTTTTGATTGTTTTTTAACACTAGAAATCATTTGGTTCCAGTCATGTTTTTTTTTTCTCATGTTGTTTATTTGTTGTTTTTAACTGCACTGAGATTCCTTACTTATATACTTAATTATGTCCACCCAATTCACCTATGGTGATATTTAAAGCATTTTAACATTGAATCCTTTTTGCCGTAGTGCATATACTTGTTCCTGCTCACATGTAAATGACAGTCTTTTGAAGAGCAGGTGCCATAAATCCTTTGTCTTTCTAACCCAAGGATTGGTGGCAGAGTGATTAAGAACTTGGCTGCTAATCAAAAGTTGGCAGTTTGAGTCCACCAGCCCTTCCTTGGAAACTCTGTGGGGCAGTTCTACTCTGTCATATAGTGTACTATGAGTTGGAATCAACTAGATACTGTTTTGTTTGTTTGTTTGTTTTTTAACCCAAGGACATGGAGGAATGATGGACTAACATAACCTAACATTATTTGTAGGCTCTAATGCCCTACACGTACCACCTCTCTAATTCTGTGTGAGCATTTTATATCACATAGGCTACACAGTACATGTATTTGCATTCCAATACTGTGAACACACACATGAAGAGAAGTTTGTTAAAAATAGCCATGGTACAGGGTAAGCACCTTACCAGCTGAGACTTAAGTGGCAGGCTTTATCCGTCTTTAAAGAACAATATCATTAATATCACACACAAGCAAAATTTTACTGAAGATCATTGAAAAATGGCTGCAGCAGTATATTGACAGGGAATGGCCAGAAATTCAGGCCAGTTTCAGAAGACGTGGAACCGGGGATATCTTTGCTGATGTCAGGTGGATACTGGCTGAAAGCAGAGAATACCAGAAGGATGTTTACCTGTGTTTTATTGATTATACAAAGGCATTCAACTGTGTGGATCATAACAAATTATGAATAACATTGTGAAGAATGGGAATTCCAGAACACTTAATTGTGCTCATGAGGAACCTTTACATAGATCAAGAGGCAGTTGTTCAGAAAGAACAAGGGGTACTGATTGGTTTAAAGTCAGGGTTGTATTCTTTCACCACACCTATTCAATCTGTATGCTCAGCAAATAATACGAGAAGCTGGACTACATGAAGAAGAATGGGGCATCAGGATTGGAGGAAGACTCATTAACAACCTGCGTTATGCAGATGACACAATCTTGCTTGCTGAAAGTGAAGACAACTTGAAGCACTTACTGATGAATATCAAAGGCCACAGCCTTCAGTATAGATTGCCCCTCAACATAAAGAAAACAAAAATCCTCACAACTGGACCAATGAGCAACATCATGATAAACGGAGAAAAGATTGAAGTTGCCAAGGATTTCATTTTACTTGGATCCACAATCAACAGCCATGGAAGCAGCAGTCAAGAAATCAAAAGATGCATTGCATTGGGTAAATCTGCTGCAAAGGACCTCTTGAAAGGGTTGAAGAGCAAATATGTCACCTTGAAGACTAAGGTGCGCCTGACCCTAGCCATGGTATTTTCAATTGCATCATATGCATCCAAAAACCGGACAATGAATAAGGAAGACCGAAGAAGAACTGACGCCTTTGAATTGTGGTGTTGGTGAAGAATATTGAATATACCATAGACTACCAAAAGAACAACCAAATCTTTCTTGGAAGAAGTACAACCAGAATGCTCCTTAGAAGCAAAGATGGTGAGACTGCGTTTTACATATTTTGGACATGTTGTCAGGAGGGATCAGTTCCTGAAGAAGGACATCATGCTTGGCAAAGTACAGGATAAGCAGAAAAGAGGAAGACCCTCAATGAGGTGGATTGACATAGTGGCTGCCACAATGAGCTCGAGCATAACAATGACTGTAAGGATGGTGCAGGACCAGGCAGTGTTTCGTTCTGTTGTGCATAGGGTCTCTGTGAGTTGGAACTGACTCGACAGCACCTAACAACAACAAAAGATAGGCCAGAAATAATTAATATCCGTAACTGATGGAGAATATAGGGGTTGAATGACCGCACACCTGTTCTCCAAGTTTCAGAATTATATAACAGAAAATCACCCCTTTTCTTTTTTAAAGTTTAAAAGGGAGACTTATGGCAAAAAAAAGTCACTTGCTAAAGAATCTTTTGTTACTCTATGAATAACAATATGAAAAAGGCCCACTGAAGGCCTAAGAAGGTCCCCTCAATTCGCTCCCTAGACTCACAGGTAGAGTCCAGGAAGAGGAATCCTTTGAGGCATATGTATATGCAGTCTCCTAGGAAGAGGTTCTGGGCTGCAGCATGTCATCTACCCTTTCAAATCTGCTTTCCACCCCTCTTTGCACAGCTCTCTGTCCTGGCAAGGAGGCTGAGCTCCACAGACTCCAGCAATGGGTTTGCCCAAGCAGAGTACCTGGAAGAAACTGGAGAGAGGGAAAAAGCAAGGGATGAAGAGAAGAAAGAGGTCAGAGTGCTTACTGCCATGACTTCCTCCTTGTGGTGCTGCAGTAGGCTGGCTTGGGCCCTGGACAAGGACACAACTCCCTGCGTCCGCAAACCTTGGCTCTGGCATCCTGTGACTGCTCCTCCCCTTTCCCTCACTTCTTTCTCCCCTGGAAGTGCCGCTTTCCTTCAGCAGTAGCCCTAGCTTTTATGGTTCCCCTTTGCCTGTGACACCTTGATTATTTATTTATTTTTTAATTAAACTTTTCTCAACTTATCCAATTTGAGTGAGCTGTTTCCACAAGAAGCCTGATTGATTCAGATTCTATGGCCTTCTTTAAATTTACAAAGGTGACCCTGATCACAAAACTGTTAGGAACAACTGGTTTAATTCAATTCAAGGATAACAGGTAATTAAGAATGAGTAAGAGATGGTCAAGTGAGTACTGGGCAGGGTGTCCTTAAAACAGGAAGTGTCGACCTGAACAAGTTAGCACTATAGATATTCTTTGGTTGACAGAAAGAATAAAGCGATTTTCTAAAGCTCAAGGAGCCTCAGTGTTCTCTCTCTCTCTCATTCTCTGTTTTGTATATATATATATATATGTACGTGTATGTACATATATAAACTTATATATACTAAAGAGAGAGAAAGAATCTCTGGGTAGTATAAGCAGTTAACACACTCAGCTGCTAACTGGAAGGATGGTGGTTCAGGTCCACCCAGAGGCACCTTGGAAGACAGGCTTGGCTATCTGCTTATGAAAAATCAGCCATTGAAAACCCAGTGGAACACAGTTCTACTCTGACATACACGGGGTTGCCAAACTCAGAGTCGACTCAATGGGAAATGTTTTTGTTTGTTTGTTTGTGCATAACTATATAATTATAAGCATGTTATTGTTGTTAGGTGCCATCGAGTCAGTTCCGACTCATAGCGACCCTGTGCACAACACAACGAAACACTGCCTGGTCCTGAGCCATCCTTACAATCTTTGTTACCCTTGAGCTCATTGTTGCAGCCACTGTGTCAATCCACCTCACTGAGAGTCTTCCTCTTCTATGCTGACCCTGTACTTTGCCAAGCATGACGTACTTCTCCAGGGACCAATCCACACTGACTACATGTCCAAAGTATGTAAGACGCAGTCTCGCAATCCTTGCTTCTAAGGAGCATTCTGGTTGTAATTCCTCCAAGACAGATTTGTTCGTTCTTTTGGTAGTCCATGGTGTATTCAATATTCTTCACCAACACCACAATTCAAAGGCGTCAATTCTTCTTCGGTCTTCCTTATTCATTGTCCAGCTTTCACATGCATATGATGCGATTGAAAATACCATGGCTTGGGTCAGGCGCACCTTAGTCTTCAAGGTGACATCTTTGCTCTTCAACCCTTTCAAGAGGTCCTTTGCAGCAGATTTACCCAATGCAATGCATCTTTTGATTTCTTGACTGCTGCTTCCATGGCTGTTGATTGTGGATCCAAGTAAAATGAAATCCTTGGCAACTTCAATCTTTTCTCCACTTATCGTGATGTTGTTCATCGGTCCAGTTGTGAGGATTTTTGTTTTCTTTATGTTGAGGGGCAATCTATACTGAAGGCTGTGGCCTTTGATATTCATCAGTAAGTGCTTCAAGTTGTCTTCACTTTCAGCAAGCAAGATTGTGTCATCTGCATAACGCAGGTTGTTAATGAGTCTTCCTCCAATCCTGATGCCCCATTCTTCTTCATGTAGTCCAGCTTCTCGTATTATTTGCTCAGCATACAGGTTGAATAGGTATGGTGAAAGAATACAGCTGTGACACACACCTTTCCTAACTTTGAACAAATCAGTATCCCCTTGTTCTTTCTGAACAACTGCCTCTTGATCTATGTAAAGGTTCCTCATGAGCACAATTAAGTGTTCTGCAATTCCCATTCTTCACAATGTTATCTATAATCCCCACAGTTGAATGCCTTTGCATAGTCAATAAAACACAGGTAAACATCCTTCTGGTATTCTCTGCTTTCAGCCAGTATCCATCTGACATCAGCAATGATATCCCTGGTTTCAAGTCCTCTTCTGAAACCGGCCTGAATTTGTGCAGTTTCCTGTCAATGTACTGCTGCAGCCATTTTTCAATGATCTTCAGTAAAATTTTGCTTGTGTGTGATATTAATGATATTGTTCTATAATTTCCACATTCAGTTGGATCACTTTTCTTGGGAATAGGCATAAATATGGATCTCTTCCAGTCAGTTGGTCAGGAAGCTGTCTTCCATATTTCTTGGCACAGACAAGTGAGCACCTTCAGCGCTGCAACCATTTGTTGAAACATTTCAGTTGATATGCCGTGAACTCCTGGAGCCTTGTTTTTCGCCAATGCCTTCAGAGCAGTTTGGACTTCTTCCTTCGGTACCATCTGTTCCTGATCATTTGCTACGTCTTGAAATGGTTGAACATCGACTAATTCTTTTTGGTGTAATGACTGTGTGTTCCTTCCATCTTCTTTTGATGCTTCCTGCATCAATTAATATTTTCCCCACAGAATCCTTCACTATTGCAACTCGAGGCTTGAATTTTTTCTTCAGTTCTTTCAGCTTAAGAAACACCGAGCATATTCTTCTCATTTGTCTTTCTATCTCCAGCTCTTTGCACATGTCATTGTAATATTTTACTCTGTTTTCTTGAGTGGCCCTTTGAAATCTTCTGTTCTTTTACTTCATCCTTTCTTCTTTTTGCTGTAGTTGCTTGACATTCATGAGCAAGTTTCAGAGTCTCCTCTGACATCCATCTCGGTCTTTCTTTCTTGTCTTTTCAATGACCTCTTGCTTTCTTCATGGATGATGTCCTTGATGTCATTTCACAACTCGTCTGGTCTTCGGTCACTAGTGTTCAATGCACCAAATGTATTCTTGAGATGGTCTCTAAATTCAGGTGGGATATACTCAAGGTCATATTTTGGCTCTCGTGAACTTGCATATGAGCAATTGATGGTCTGTTCCATAGTCAGTCCCTGGCCTTGTTCTGACTGATGATATTGAGCTTTTCCATCGTCTCTTTCCACAGGTGTAGTCAATTGATTCCTATGTGTTCCATCTGGCAAGGTCTATGTGTATAGTCACCATTTATGTTGGTGAAAGCAGGTATTTGCAATGAAGTTGTTGGTCTTGCAAAATTCTATCATTCAACCTCCAGCATTGTTTCTATCACCAAGGCCATATTTTCCAACTCCTGATCCTTCTTCTTTGTTTCCACCTTTTGCATTCCAATTGCCAGTAATTATCAATGCATCTGGATTGCATGTTCAATCAATTTCAGACTGCAGCAGCTGAAAAAAATCTTCTATTTCTTCATCTTTTGCCCTAGTGGTTGGTGTGTAAATTTGAATAATAGTAGTATTAACTGGTCTTCCTTGTAGGCATGTGGATATTATCCTATCACTGACAGCACTGTATTTCAGGATAGATCTTGAAACACAGTAGACTATATGACTGTCCAATTGAAAATGGCAGTACCAATCCATTTCAGCTCACTAATGCCTAGGATATCGATGTTTCTGTGTTCCATTTCATTTTTGACTATTTCCATTTTTCCTAGATTCATACTTCATACATTCCAGGTTCCGATTATTAAGGGATGTTTGGAGCTGTTTCTTCTCATTTTGAGTCAGGCCACATCAGCGAACGATGGTCCCGAAAGCTTTACTCCATCTGCGTCATCAAGGTTGACTCTACTTTGAGGAGGCAGCTCTTATCAGTCATCTTTTGAGTGCCTTCCAACCTGGGGGGGCTCATCTTCCAGCACTATATCAGACTATATATATATGTATATATATATATATATATATATAGTTGTTGTTGTTGTTGTTAGGTACCATCAAGTTGGTTCTAACTCATAGCAACCCTGTGTACAACAGAAGGAGACAGTGCCGGGTCCTACGCCATCCTCACAGTCATTGTTATTCTTGAGCCCATTGTTGCAGCCACTGTGTCAATCTATCTCATTGAGGGTCTTCCTCTTTTTCGCTCACCCTCCACTTTAGCAAACATGTTATCTTTCTCCAGGGACTGATTCCTCCTGATAACATGTCTGAAGTATGTGAGACAAAATCTCACCATCTTTGCTTCTAAGGAGCATTCTGGTTGTACTTCCTCCAGGACAGATTTGTTCCTTCTTTTGGCAGTCCATGATATATTCAATTTCTTTGCTAACACCACAATTCAAAGTTGTCAATTCTTCTTCGGTCTTCCTTATTCATTGTCCAGTTTTTGCATGCGCATGAGGCAATTGAAAATACCATGGCTTGGGTCAGGCGCACCTTAGTCTTCAAGGTGACATCTTTGCTTTTGAACACTTTAAGGCGGTCTTTTGAAGCAGATTTGCCCAATATGATGCGTCCTTTGATTTCTTGACTGCTGCTTCTATGGGTGTTGATTTTGGATCCAAGTAAAATGAAATCCTCGACAACTTGAATCTTTTCTCCAATATCTTGATGTTGCTTATTGGTCCAGTTGTGAGAATTTATATAAATATATATATATATGTATAATTTATGTTCATAAGCCCCACTGCTATCTATTCAATTCCAACTCATAGCAACCCTATATTTTTATACAGATATATATATGTACATATAACTATATATGCATATAAAAAATATAGCTATATATAACTATATATAGTTTTATATGTATATATTTGTATATGCACATATATACCATATTTTTACACAAACAACAGGCACATTCTATGTTTGTTTGCTAGCAGTGCACTTCCCCTGTGAGGTATTTTCATACTCACTGCTACACCAGTTTTTTCTTTTTTAACATGTTGCTTTAAAAAAAAATTAGCACAGAGTGCTAAAATAATTAATTAATTAATATTTTAAAAAATTTGCTTAAAAATATGGGGTGTGTGTGTGTAGTTAGCTAAATCTAGGCCTCTTGAAAAAAGACACACAGCTGTTTTTAATAAGTTAAACTCAGAATGACCATGCAAACTCAGTCTCAGTAACCTGCACTGCCATTCACTATGCTGAAAATCACCTCTCATCCAATGAAAAAAAGGAGAAACAAAATACACATTTTACAAAGAAAATTGAACAGGTGCTTTTCTCTTTCACCATACAGTGGCAAAGCAAATTTAATTAGCACAGACATTTATCAATAAGGTTATTCTGAGAAAAATCCTTTCTTTCTCCTAAATCCCTATTCTGTTCATCTGACCATAAGACATTATGGGAGGTCAAAGATTAACAATGTGTCAGCTGAGCTCTGAAGAAGCTGTACACTAGGAGGGAAGAAAGCTTGTGCACCATTTCCCCCAAACAGTGACCATGGTGTAAGTGCTAGGACAGCAATAGGAGCTCAGTGCTGTGAGCCAGAGGAAGGGAGGCAGGGGAGACACCCTTGTGGAAAAGATATCGTTAGAACTGGGCCAGAGGGAGAACAGTAAGAAAGTCTTTCAGAACGGCACCTGCTCTCTCAGATGGGGTGGTAGTCAGCTGGTGGTCAAGAATTAGTAAGGAAGTTTAGCAGGGCTGAGGTCAGAGGCTCAGAAAAGAGAAAGCCAGGGTTCTGGTCCAAGAGGTGGCCTCGGGGACAGTCACAGATGAGAGCTGGAGAACCAAGGTGATGGGAATTACAGGGTCTCAGGCTCAGCAGGCTGGGGATTGGGGCAGGGGCTCAGTAGGACCTGAGGAGGGGACCTATGAATCTCTCCCATTCCTTAAGGACTGTTTCCCAGAACTGGAGCTAGACTTCGTTTCAAGAAACATGGCTGAGAGGAGAGGTGCGGAGGCGGAAGCTGCACAGGGCAGCAGCTGGGATCGGAGCTGAGGTTGAATGTGACTGTAGCCAGAGGACGCCAGGGCTTATGACTGAGACACAGGGCTCTAACTGCTGCTAGTCCCTACCTCAAGGTTATGAACTTTCTTTGTTAAGCACTATTTGGCATTCATTGGCCTCTGACAAACTTTATCCAGAGGATACAAAACTCTTCTTGGACTTTCTATTATGTCTATCTCCATAGCTATACCACCCTTAAGTAATGAGACTTTTTTTTATTGAATACTTATTATGCATTATACAAATTTTAGCTGGAACTGATGTGCATTCAGATACCTGTGCACAAGTTCCTGGGCCGGAGCTGGTCCTGCTCCCAACCTCTCAGGAAGTCGCCACTCCCCAAATGTCCAGAGGACAAGCATTCATGGCCTGCACCTTCCGTCTCACAACTGCTCTGCACAGGCAGCACACACTCATTTCCTATTGCACCCACCGTGGCATGGTCCTGACCCCAGCCTGAAGGGAACGTGGTGGGTCACACAGCTCATCAGGGCTGCCCTAGCTCCGGACGCCCACAGTCTCCACCTCTCAAAATAGTCTGATTGAAATGTTTCCTACTCTGTGCTGCCTTCTTTGATTTTCTCTCTGGACCCAGTTTTCTTCACAGCAAAGACCATGAGCTCTTTGTGCCTGACCGTGGCTATTCCCTTCATACTCATCTGAGCCCCTAGTCAACAAAGGTGCTCAATAACTGTGTATGGCAGGAGGGAAGGAAGGAAGCAGAAAAGGAAGGAATGAAGGAAGGATAAAGGAAGAAAGAAAAGCAGGAAGGAAGGGAGAGAAGAAGGAAGGGGAAGAGGAAGGAATAAAAGAAGAAAGAAAAGGAGGAAGAAAGGGAAGGAGGGAGGAAGGGTGGGAGGGAAGAAGGAAGGAAGAAAGGGAGGAGGGAAGGGAGAGAGGGAGGGAGAGAGGGAGGGAGAGAGGGAGGAAGGAAATACGCCCCCTTTTGTCTAAGAATCCTGCCTATACCTCAGCACCCTCCACACATAACTACCTGCGGACGAGGAACCTGTCAGGTCTTTTTGTATCACTTTTCTCCTGGACAATGACAACATGTCCATGGAAATGCCCCCTCAGAGGGAAAGGATGATGACTGTTTTTCAAAATAAAACAGGCCTAGGTCAAACTAAAGGTCTGGGAAACCATAGCTCACCTCCTCAGTGACTCAGCCCTTCAGCTGAGATTTCTCTGAAGGTCTGACACTTACATATAAGTTCAGGAGAATTACTTTATATCACAGTTTGCAGGTATTAAATCTGTTGACTGAGCAGCTCAACCTTTCCTCACAAAGGACAAGCACTGCCATATTTATCATCTTTCTTTTTCTTTTGGGGGGAACCAGTGTGATGTGATGGTATTTGAGGACCTAACACTCAGTACCTGGGAGCATGATCTTGTTTGGAAAAAGAGTCTTGGAAGATGTTATCACTTAGGCTAACTGAGGTCATGCTGGACTGGAGCAGGTCTGAATCCATTCTAAGCGTGCTTTTGTAATAATAATAATAATAAAATCCTGTTGCTATTGAGTCTATTCTGACTCACAACAGCCCTACAGGACAGAGCAGAACTGCCCCACAGGGTTTCCAAGGCTATAAATCTTTATAGAAGAAGACTGCTATATCTTTCTCCCACAGACCCAACCTTTCAGTTAGCAGACAACCACTCAACCACTGTGCCTTAGTGACATGCCAGAAACAGGACCAGCATATGTCTGACAAATGTCCTTCTCTGTTTTCCTTGGAAGCCATATGGTCACAGAATAATTATGTAAAAGGTATAACATTCAAGGCACACACACACACACAAAAGCCCTGTTAATTTTTTTCCTTGAAATTTAACTTCATATATCCTTCTCTGCAATGGAGGAAAGAAAATCAAACTTGTTTATCACTGAGGTTAAATTCCTTCCTGCAACATGCCCCCAGTCCCCCAGTGGTACAAAGGTGTACAGCTCTTTGGTGGTATACAATTTCAGAGTGTCTGCCCAGTTATCTGCTGCCCCTGTTCTCCTGTTTGCTTCAGGCCCAGCGGCTCAGCCCAAGGGCTTTTGGGTGTGGATTCACAGCCTTTCATCTCTGAAGACAGGCCATCTCCCTTGTGTGTTCCCAGGGAATGGGGCACAAGTTCCCGCTTCCCACTGAAGCCCACAACCCTTCCTTCCCCTCCTAGTATCACCAATCCCCTTCTTTCCCTTAGAGGTACTTTGCGTCTTAAACTTTCATAAGAACTTTGTAGCTTGGAGAAGATAGACTTAGGAAGAGAAGTCTCTTGTAGGTTAGGAAGCCCAGAGCCTGTTACTTTCTTAAATGGAGTAAAGAAAAGAGGAAATATATGAAGGTAAATGAATATCTCAAAATGTCTCCTGCCCCAGTAATAATAGCAAATATTTGACTAACTAATCTTTAGTAAGCACCGTGACCTCAGAAAGCCCTAGTAGTTTCTGCTAGTAGTACTACAAACAAAGGATAAAATTGTACATAAAGCATGGCGTTTTTCTGCTTCTAGGGCTCCTTTACATGCTACCTCAATTAATCCTGTCACCTGGGGAGCAGGTAAGCTGTCATAATGGTCCCCTTTTTTCTGATAAGTTTACTGAGGCTTTGCAAATTTGGCTTGTGGACTTGCAAGCTTTTACATCTCTTCAGCTCTTTACAATGCCCTCTACCCACTGGCCTTCCTCTGCCTCAGGGTCTATGGCTAATGCTGCCCTTAGCCAGGGTGCTAGAGCCCAGAATCCTGGAGCCCAGCATCACACCCTTGCCCTCCCTTGTCCCTGCCTCCTCATTGTATATGCTGCTAGAATAGGTGGCTCCTGAGTCCTATGTCTAAACCAACACATCCAAACAGTGACCAAGCCTCAGCCTCTCTAGGACTGAGATCTTCCTCACTTCTGCCCTGAGCCTACCCAGTGTTACAGGCTAGAGTCTGCTACTAATGGACCCAACTTCGAGAAGCACACTCTTGCTTGACTTCCTGGGACTCTGTCTGCTCCTTAACACCATCTCCTCGTCTCAGGGGCCCAGTATTGAATGACATCATCTGCTTTTCGGGCCACCAACCCTTACCATACTGGGTGGGGCCTACAGGCAACTTCTTGCTTGCTTACCCATCCTATTCCAGCTTCCTGGTCTCTACGGTCTACCTGTTTCCTCTTAGAAATAGTTCTATTTCCAGCTTCTGGCTTTCCTAGTTTAGCAATTCTCTGTTTTATTTAAGGTTTATCTGCCACAATAAAGTAATCTGCTTCCAACGGAAGGCAGATGTTTCAGATGATTCCTTCCCTGTGGAAGGGCAGTGTTCCTGGAATCCTGTCTCCCTACCAATTCCTCTCACCGTGTATATTCTCCACAGGGAAGAGAGGCTGGTGGGCTCTGTCCATGGAGTCCTCGGTCCTGAGGTACACTGTTAAGTGCTAGTTGAGCAGGGAAGAGTGCCTTCTGTCCCAATAGAAGAGAAAATGTTTGGAGCCAGAAGAGGAAGAAAAGTCAGAGGATGAGGAGGCTTAGATCATGTATCCAACAGGAAGGCCAGAGGTAGAGGCCTGGAACTGAGGGCAAGAATAAAGGAGATCAAGTCAATGGAGTCATTCAGGTTTGGGATCTCAAGCTAAGCTTGGACAATCATTCTATATAGACAAAGCACTTCTTGATGGACCAGAGTCAGTTCCAGGCTGGCTAGATTCAGAAGCAACTAGTATTTACTGAGAACTTATCAAGTGCCTGGTGGTATCTGTCACGTACTTCATCCAATCTTCATGACAACTCTTTGATGGAGAAATGACAGTGCACATTTTAAAGGCATTGAAAAAGGCCCAGCAATGTTAATACAATGGCCTGACCCCCCACAGCCAGTAAAAAGCAGAACTTATCTTTTAAAACGAAGCCCATGTGACTCTGAGTTGAGTGTTTTTTATACTAACCACACTTTCCCTCTAGTCCCTTAGCTCCCAGGTCCTGGGCTGGTGCCTCAGGCGAATTTCCAACCCTAATTCCTTTCCCAGCACCTTGTATATCTGCTGCAGGTGTTAGGACTGCTCAGACATGGCCCAGAGTGGACTGCTAACTGCTTTTCAGTCCTGACACCCACATAAACACCGGCCTTCAACCTTGTCAGTGGAGCAGAAACCCGAACTCACAGCTGAGAAGCCTTTGAAGTTACAGGGCTCATCAGGGAAGACAATAATCATGATGCAAATCTACTTTATGGAGCCAGCCCTTGGGGAAGCAAGTCCTCCCTTCTCCTGAGAAAGGGGCCCACACAGAAGACAGGCACAGATATTTTTTTGTAATTGCATGGTGATTGACTTGAGATATTCCGGAGGAATATTCCGGAGGGAAAACTCTTAACTTGACACGAAATTAGTGACACCAAACGCCCTGCTTCTCTGCTTCAACTGGAGTCTAATTACGACTTTAGGATTGCCCTACTTTTGCACTGCCCTGTGATCCCATTACTGGCCCTGTTACCGTCAGCCGGGCAGCCACTCCCACACGAAGCTGTGGACAACCCCTTCCAAGAGAGTTTTTAAAAACAGTTCATGGGAGAATCAGCCACAAGCCACTCCCCAGGACTCTCCCTACCACTGTCCCAGGCCTCCTCAGGCTGGGCAGCCCTCAGGAACTGTGAACAGATTCAGACACGGTGAGACACCTGTTCTGGCCCCTCGCCCCAGGAAGCACAGACCCAGGCCGGCGGAGCTGGTGCTTGTCCTCTGTGAGGTGGGGGTAACAATCCTGTTTCCTTCTTAAGCGGCTGCTGTTGCGAGGGCCTTAAACTTTGAAAACTCCACAGCTCTCTATAAAAGCTGGTGTCATTAGTCTATTCCAAGCCTCATTTTCTGACAATTAATTGATGGATGTAGCTTCTCTTTGCCTGATTTCATTTCTTATTGTGCATTGAATCTAATCTCTTCGTTGGCCAAGATTTGCCACTGGAACCCAGAGAAACAGAGCTTCTGGAGCACTCATTACATGGTGGGCCTTGCTCTCAAGCTGACTGTCCAGTGTCCAGGCCTTTGACTACAGGCTACCTCCACTGCAGCAGGGAGGGCTGGTTGTTAGCTCTCTACGATATAAATATCCTAGATATCATGAGCATGTGGGTTCCTTCTCTGTTAATTGGTAGTTTGGATTCCGCTGCACAATCAGCCTGCCCTCCATCGAGTCAATTAGTTCCTGAAAATGCACTGGGTGCCTCTCAGGCTCTATAATTATCACTTAGTGTCAAAAATTGGAAAGTGGAAAGGAGCAAGTTCTAACTATATGACTTGGAGGTAGATGACAGCCTCTAAGGAAAATGTTCCTGAGCCTAATACTTCATATTTGTTGCTCCTGCCCTGATCTTATTTTGGAGGAAACATATGAATCTGTATGCCTGGAGTCCTATAATTTAAAACCGACCTGAACACTCACGGTCGTGAGACCATCTGAGCCTAAATACCCACCTAACCTTTTTGTTAATACATTTTCTCTCTCTCTCTCCCTTTTTTTTTTTTTTTTTTTCTTTTTGGTGGAATGTGCTTTAAGCATTGGAATGCATGCTTACTAATTGAGTGTGTTTCAATTTTTAGTTGGTAACAGATTTTGAGAAATATGATCTGGTAATACAAGCCACGCACCACTCAACGGTCAGTGTGTAGTACCGTGGTGGCTTGCATGTTGCTGTGATACTGGAAGCTTTGCCACCGGTATTTCAAATACCAGCGGGTCACCCATGGTGGACAGGTTTCAGCTGAGCTTCCAGACTAAGACAGACTAGAAAGAAAGACCTGGCAATCTACTTGGAAAAAAAAATATTGGCCAGTGAAAACCTTATGAATTGCAGTAGAGCATGGTCTGATATTGGAAACCCTGGTGGCATAGTGGTTAAGTGCTATGGCTGCTAACCAAAGGGTTAGCAGTTCAAATCCGCCAGGCACTCCTTGGAAACTCTATGGGGCAATTCTACTCTGTCCTATAGGGTTGTTATGAGTCAGAATCAACTTGACGGCACTGGGTTTTTTGGTTTATTGTCTGATATATTGCCAGAAGAGGTGCCCTTCAGGTTGAAAGGCACTACAAATACGACCGGGGAAGAGCTGCCTCCTCAAAGTAGAGTCGACATTATTGACATGGATGGAGTAAAACTTTAGGGACCTTCATGTGTTGATGTGGAACAACTCAAAATAAGGAAAGAAAAAAAAAAGTTGCAAATATCCATTAATAATAAGAACATCAAATGTATGAAATATGAAGCTAGGAAAATTGGAAGTTGTCAAAAATGAAATGGAACCCATAAAGATTGACATTCTATGCAAATATCTTTTTTTAACAACATAAATAGCAACTATACATGTGGACCTCACCAGATGGGATACACAGGAATCAAACTGACTACATCTGTGGAAAGAGATGGTGGAGAAGTCAATATTATCAGTCAGGACAAGGCCGGGGCCAACTGCAGAACAGACCACCAACTGCTCATATGCAAGTTCAGTTAAGAAAATTAAAACAAGTCCATGAAAGCCAAAGTACGACTGTGAGTATATCCCACCTGAATTTAGAGATCATCTCAAGAATGGATTTGAGGATTGAAAACTAATGACAGAAGATCTGTTGAAATTTAGAATGATATCAAGGATGTCATAAATGAAAAAAACTGAAAGATCATTAAAAAGACAGGAAAGAAAGACTAAAATTAATGTTAAAAGAGACTCTGAAAGTTCTCTTGAACACAGAGCGGCTAAAGCTAGCGGAAGAATAATGAAGTTAAAGAGCTGAATAGAAGATTTCAAAGGGTGGGTAGAGAAGACAAAGTAAAGTACTGCAGTGAAATGTGCAAATACCTGAAATTAGAAAACAAAAAGGGAAGAACACACTCGGCATTTCTCAAGCTGAAAGAACTGAAGAAAAAGTTCAAGCCTTGAGTTGCTATATTGAAGGATTCTATGGGCAAAATATTAAAGGATGCAGGAAGCATCAAAAGAAGATGGAAGGAATACAGTCACTATACCAAAAAGAATTGGTTGACGTTCAGCCATTTCAGTGGGTAGCATATGATCAAGAACCAATAGTACTGAAAGAAGTCCAAGCTACACTGAAGGCACTGGCCAAAAACAAGGCTCCAGGAATTAACAGAATACCAACTGAGGTGTTTCAACGAAGAGATGCAATGCTGGAATTGCTTACTACCCTGTGCCAAGAAATTTGGAAGACAACTTCCTGGCCAACCATCATATTTGCGCCCATTCCAAAGAAAAGTAATCCAACAGAATATGGTAATTATCAAACAATATTAATATCACATGCAAGTAAACTTTTGCTGAAGATCATTCAAAGGTGGTTGCAGCAATACATTGACAGGGAACTGCCAAAAATTCAAGCTGGATTCAGAAAATGACATGGAATGAGGGATATCATTGCTATTGCCAGATAGATCTTGGCTGAAAGCAGAGAATACCAGGAAGATGTTTACATGTGTTTTATTGACTATGCAAATGCTTTCCACTGTGTGAATCATAACAAATTATTGATAACATTGTGAAGGATGGAATTTCCAGAACAATTACAGGCTGTCATTTGAATAAAACAAGGAGATGCTGTGTGGTTTAAAATCAGGAAAGGTGTGTATCAGGAGTATATTCTTTCACCATACTTACTCAATCTGTATGCTGAGCAAATAGCCCAAGAACCTAGACTATATGAAGAACAAGTCATCAGGATTGGAGGGAGGCTCATTAACAACCTGCCATATGCAGATGATACAGCCCTGTTTGCTGAAAGTGAAGAGGACTTGAAGCACTTACTTATATAGGTCAAAGACCACAGCTTTTAGTATGGCTTACACCTCGACATGAAGAAAATAAAAATCCTCACAACTGGACCAATAAATAACATCATGGCAAATGGAGGAGATATTGAAGTTGTCAAGGATTTCTTTTTACTTAGATCTACAATCAACACTCATAGAAACAGCAGTCAAGAAATCAAATGACATATTGCATTGGGCAAATCTGCTGCAAAAGACCTCTTTAAAATGTGTTCAAAAACAAAGATGTCACATGGAGGACTAAGGTGTGCCAGTCCCAAACCATGGTATTTTCAATCGCTTCATATACATGTGAAGGAAGAATGAAGAAGAATTGATGCCGTTTAATTACGATGCTGGCGAAGACTACTGAATATACCTTGGACTACCAAAATCACAAACAAATCTGTCTTGGAAGAAGTACATCCAGATGTTCCTTAGAAGAAAGGATTGCAGGGCTTTGTCTCACATACTTTGGACATATTATCAGGAGGGATCAGTCTCTGGAGAAGCACATCATGCTTGGTTGAGTGGAGGGTCACCAAAATAGAGGAAGACCCTCAATGAAATGGTTTGACCCAGCGGTTGCAACAATGGGGTCAAAGGTAGCAATGATTGTGAGGATGCAGCAGGACAGGGCGGTGTTTTGTTCTGTTGCACATGGGGTCCCTATGAGTCAGAAGCAATGTGGTGGCACCTAGCAATGACAATACAAGCCACTAACGAGGTGAGTGGCACTATTTCACCACTGATCTGTGGTATGACAGTATACCAATGAGAGTTATATAAATAATTTATTGTGGGTGTCTTCCATTAGGTTACTTGGGGAATCTTTGGTTTTCCAAATATGACACAGAAAAACCCAAATAAACCCATCAGGAATAAATAAACTAACACATCCAGGAAGCATCACCTAATAGAATGCTCAGCTTACACAACAGTGAGGCTCCACCTTGGGTCTGCTGAGGTTCAGACATATCAAAATGGGCCCACCTTCAAGCTAAATGCATGTAGAACTAGAATAACTCCTTATCTCTGAGGTCCAGAGGCATAAAAAGGAGCTGGTATACTGTTAACCCAGTGGTAATGAAAGAGCTAATACAAATGACTCAAGTGAAGGAGGAGAGAGATTGAAGATGAAATCATATAACCATTTGATTATTTGAACTATTAAAGCTGAACTGCAGTACATATATGTCTTAGTTATCTAGTGCTGCTACAACAGAAATACCACAAGTGGATAGCTTTAACAAAGACAAATTTATTCTCTCACAGTCTGGGAGGCTAGAGGTGTGAATTCAAAGCACCAGCTCCAGGGGAAGGCTTTCTCTCTCTCTTGGTTCTGGGGGACAGTCCTTGTCATCAATCTTCCCCTGATCCAGGAGCTGCTCATCACAGGGATACCGGGGCCAAAGGACGTGCTCTGCTCCAGGCTCTGCTTTCTTGATGGTAGGAGGTCCCCTTTCCTCTCTGCTCTATTCTGTCTTTTATATATCTAAAGAGATTGACTCAACATACAACCTAATCCTGTATATTGAGTCCTGCCTCATTAACATAACCACTTCTAATCCTGCCTCATTAACATCATAGAGGTAGGATTTACAACATATAAGAAAATCACATCAGATCAGAAAATGGTAGACAACCACACAATACTGAAAATCACAGCCTAGCCAAGCTGACACACATTTAGAGAGGATACAGTGTAATCCATAACAATATATAGCATAGCATTATTACTTGATAAAATACTTTCAGTTAGAAGAACAGGGAATTAATTTATCACTACACATCACCCAACAACTGTGCCCCTCAGTGCCCCCTTGAAAGTCAATGCTTTTCAGGATTCACACGGTGATACGATGAAATCTTGTCTATTACTAGCTAACTTGGTTTGCCAAATAAACCCATTTCAAGGGGCTGTGGCTGAATTAAACTGCACACATCTGTGGGCACTGGACACAGGCATATGAGGGATTTTCCTCCTGGCTCTGCCACATGTTAACCTGTGATTTGGTGAGCTATTAAGCCTTAAGATCAAGTGAGATGATATCAGTATTAAATATCAAGTACACAGTAGGTTCTCAGTTACTGTTTGTTCTTCTCCTCCCTTAATCCTGACAATGTTGGTTATTGGTTATTGTCGCCATTACTAAGTGGTTATTGTTGTTGCTGTTAGTTGCCGTCAAGTTGGCTCAGACTGAAAAGTAAACATTGCCTGGTCCTTCAATATCTTCACAATTCTTAGAATGCTTGAATCCATTGTTGCAGCCACTGTGTATTTTGACTGACTTCCAACATAGGACACTCATTTTCAAACACTATATTAGACAATATTCTGCTGCTGTTTATAAGGGTTTCAGTGGTTACTATTAGGAAGTAGATTGCCAAGCTTTTCTTCCTAGTCTGTCTTAGCCTGGAAGCTCTATTGAAACCTGTTCACCATGGGTGACCCTACTGGTATGTGAAATACCTGTGGCATAGCTTGCAGCATCATCGTAACAAGCAAGCCACCACAGTAGGACAAAGTGACACTGCTCTGCAGCTGTTTAAGAGGAAAATTGTGAGCATGGCTTCCCAACTTCAAGGGTGTCCTTGGGCATTTATGGAGAGAGATGGCAGTTTGCATATTGTTCTTGACAAATACTTCAGCCACAATTAAATATTGCTTCTGTACTTAGGACAAAGGACAAATGATCAAGGAAGACTAATTATAATGAATTATGATTCTGCTCCAATCCTGTGCTTGATATTTCAGCTGCCATGTGGATAGATGACAAGGCTGAGGACATAACTGCTGCCATGTCTAAAAATTCAAAGTAGGAGCAAAAAGTGCTCAGAGGGCAAGCCAGTTAATGATTACTTAAAATCTTAAAGTAGTGCTCACTAGTCAATTTCTGAGTCTGTCCACTCCTGAGGAGGCCAAGGATGTCTGGGGACATGGCTTTCATCAACTTAAGTGAGGCTTTCTGGTTGGCAGACAGATAATGAAGAGACTAAAGAATGTAGTAGTCCCGGGTTCAAGACCAGCTCTATCTCATTCTGGCTTTTTTTCCATTCCAACCATCTAAGCAACTTCCCTGAGCCAGTATCCACATCAAATACGAAAACACCCCACAAGGTCCACTGCAGACTTACATAGTGATACCTGCCGTCAGTTTGCTCAAATAAAGATGCGTTGTCTTTCTCCCCATAGCTGCTCTTCTTCCAGTCCCTATACTAGCTGATGGCTTTTCTTTTCACACTATCCTCCAGTGGCCCCTCCCTCCCTCAGGATCGTTGCAGGTTCACCCTTTTACTCACCCCCTCCTCCACTGAGATGCAGTAGTCTTCCTGTCTCTTCAGTCCATCCTCTTCTCAGCTCCCACCTTATCGACCTAAGTTCAGGACTCCCCATCTCTGGCCGCCACCCCTCTTTAATCTCCCTGCTTCCAGCCCGGTCCTCTCCATCCTCCAGTCATGCTTGCTGCCAGAGGGATGCCCGTAAACTGCAAATGCCGACAGGACATTCCCCTGCCTGAAACTCTTCAGTGTCTCCACAACATCTATTGCAGTATTTTCACCAAATCCCTGATATGCAAAGGAAACCCTGATGGCTATGGCTGCTTACCAAAAGGTCAGCAGTCCAAATCCACCAGGCACTCCTTGGAAACTGTATGAGGCAGTCCTACTCCGTCCTGTAGAGTCGCTATGAGTCGGGATAGACTCAACAGCAATGGGTTTATATGCAAGAGAAAGTTAAAAATGTATGCTTTATTGTGGATCGCTAATAGGTATAACAAATAAATGTGGAACAGCAGTGGTAGGAGAAGGCAAAGTTGCCCTCTATGGTGTAGCCTGCCTCTCCGCCAAGGCTGTGCCTGTATTTCCTCAGTGACACCCAGCAGTCAAGGTCTCACACTGCCTGCCCCTCTTCATCTCCAACTCAGCCTCATGTTTTAATGCTAAGGCATTGTTATAGGTTCAGCTGTTTTAAAGTAGCCATCTCTTACAATCACATAGGGCTTCAGAATTTATAAAGCACCTTCATATGCATTATTCAGTTATTCAACACATACCAAGTATCAACTATGCTCTAAGCGCTGTGCCAGATGTGGCGGAAATGAACAAAAGACATTCTCCCTGCCATGTCTCATGTGATTAATAGTTTAATGAGGCAGGTAGATAAGTACTGGTTTGCTTCAAGTGAAATGATCAAATGGTCAAAAATGATAGAATAGCAGCAGGGTTCATTCAATTCAAGGTCAGTTAGTGTGTGTGATGTCTCAGAATAAAAATGTGGGTACTAAGGGGCAACGGAGGAGAGACATTTGTTGTTCTGAATTGGATGAGATTCTCTTTCCCTGGTATCAAGTGGATGCTGAAAGAGGGGTGCTGATCATGGGAAGAGAGTTAAATTCCAAAAAGAGCCCTGCAGAGACCTTGAGGAAGAATTCAATGTGGGGCAGGGTAGGCTGTGCCGGTCTTTCCTCCAGGCATGAAACTGAGAGAAAGGTATTTTTTGATGGTAAACACAGTTGGGGATCATGTCAGCTTTGCTCGCTATGGTATCCCCATTGTCTGGGACAGTGCTCAACAAACGGTAGGTGTTCTGTGGATGGTGGTAGTGCGTACACTTGCACTTGGTCACAACCCAGTCCTGTTAGTCTGGGGAGACTGATGAAAACAACAGTGGTAGTAACGGTGGTGGAGTAGCAGTAGTAATAGCAATAGTAGTTGCAACAACTAGAGGACAAAGCAACTCTGTAGCAGCACCTAGAGCCGAAGCAGCAGCAGAGCCCACAGCCTGCTGCAAGGCACCAGAGATGCCAGAAGCTAAAGGGTAGGCCTACGGTCATGTGAGACTGGTGAGAACTGAGCAGGGCCATTAATGGCAGGTAAAAAAAAAAAAAAATTGTTTTTATGGCTCAGGACACCACACGGGTGCTAGAGTCATGGCAGGAGAGAAGCAAAGACTGAGGTTCTTCAGCCACCACAGGGCCGAAGAGGGTGGGACAAGAGGGGCATTTGGTAGCAGCCCTGGCCATGACTATGGTGCCATGGTGTTCCAGCTGCAGGGGGACAAGCTGTGAGGTCAGCATTAATAAATCTGCCATGTGTATTAAATAAGGGGTCTTTAAACAGAAACGCACATAAAATAACATCATGCATTGGTCAGTTGATTAAAATGTCACCAAAGTCTTGCAGGAACCTAACTCCATATTTCCCTTAGGAGTAATGGTTCAATATTCACTAACTCAATCTTTGTGGTGACTTTATAGAACATAGCTACCATGACTAACGAGAATCAACTGGAGGTGCTTGGAGGGCCAAGCCAATCCTCTACAGGAAGGCTAAGACAATACCTGGGGAGGGCCAGGCCTGGGAAAAGTCAGGTACCAGGTGAGGAGAAACTGCCTTTACTTGGCAGGCAATGGGATTTACCAAATCTTTTCTAATGCCATGCTTTCAGTGTTTTGGGTTTTTGTTTGTTCTTTTCTGTTTCTTCATATTAAATATTGAACTTCCTCTTATTCTAGTCATGAAAAATGTGAGCAGAAACTCCAAGATGATATTATTTGAAGGTAAATGGATGCTATTACAGGGTTAAAAATGATACCAATTCACTAGGGCCTTTTCTTGCTTGGGGAAGCTGAGCGTGAGAGGAGGAGAGACTAGAGTTCAGTTTTCAAGGGTTCAAATTTCAGATCCTCTGCTCATGAGCTGAGTGACCTTGGACAACTTACTGAATTACATAATGTATCTGGGTCTGAATCTCCTCCTGTATGAATGGAGATAATATTATCCACTACACAAATACTGTGGAAGTTAAATGACGGGTAAGCTGCTAAGCTTTGCCCCAGCTGGGTGTTTGTCTTCCTAATTTTGTTTCAATATTTTGACATACAGATTCCTTTCATTAGTTAAGTACTCAAATACACAATTTCCCTCTGTAGTTCTTTTCACTGCTTTTTCTGTTTCGGCTACCATTTTCCCTCTCCAAGGTCAAAGAGATATTAACCTTTGCTTTCTGCTTCTTTTGTAGTTTCACTTTGTACATTTAAATGTTTAATCCATCTGAAATTGTGTCTGCTGAATGCTGTGGAATAGTGAACTCACTTTTTTTTCATCTGAATGGTTGTGAAATATGTATCAAATGATTGACTCCTTTCTAATGGACTAGAAACACTATCATATATAAACAAAACAAAACAAAAAACTTATTGCCGTTGACTGGATTCCAGCTCATAACAACTCTATAGGACAGAGTAGAACTGCCCCACAGGTTTTCCAAGGAGTAGCTAGTGGATTCCAACTACTGACTTTTTGGTTAGCATCTGAGCTCTTAACCACTGTGCCACCAGGGCTCCAGATAGATAGGTAGATTGATAGATAGATAGATGATAGATAGATAGATAGATAGATAGATAGATAGATAGATAGATAGATAGATAGATAGATAGATAGATAGATAGATAGATAGATAGATGGATGATAGGTAGGTAGGTAGGTAGATGATAGATAGATAGATAGATAGATAGATAGATAGATAGATAGATAGATAGATAGATAGATAGATGATAGATAGATAGATAGATAGATAGATAGATAGATAGATAGATAGATAGATAGATAGATAGATAGATGATAGATAGATGTGAAATTGGGCTTTGTATTTTGTCTCCTTGATCTAGTTTTAAATTATTCTGGCATTGTTTTCATTATTTTAACTTTTGTGAGCATTGTACAGCATCCCCCACTCTTTTTTTCCAAAATATTCTTATCTGTTCTCAACTGTTTATTCCTCCTCATGATCAGTTTTAAAAAGAGGAAACGTAATAATTCAAACCTCATGATCACAAAAACAAAGCTAAGTATTATAAGTAGATAGCATTAGATAACTGGGATGAAGGATATAGTCACTTATTACATTATCAATGAAATGGGTCTTCCTGGCCCCACCCCCTTAAGGGCTGGTGTGATTGACGAGGCCCTGGAAGACCTATCATCTTGAAAGTTGCTGAACTGTTAAGGCTCCACCAGCACAATGGAGAGCGCTCACACGTAATGTCTGGGTCACTGGGAAAGGGGATACTTGTTACCACCTAGCACTTGACCTAGGTACAGACATAAAGATAACAGTAATCGCTGTGACTTGTTGAACACTTACCAGGGGCCAGAGGCCAGGGGCCAGGCACTGTGCCAAGCCCAGAGATGCTGTACAGTACAATGACCAAAGCTGTGGATCCAGACAGTCCTGGGTTCCAACCCCAATTCTATTAATAGCTAACTGTGTGACTTTAGACATTCGCAGAAGAGGGATAACAATACCTGCCTATAACATTTCTTTGATGATTCAGGATATTATACATGAAAAGCTATTGTCTACATTGCCACAGTGGGCCCGGCCATGTAGCAAGTGTTTTAGAAACCGCATTTTATTCAGTTCTCCCGAAAAACATTTCGAATTTATAAGCTTCTCTCTGTTGAATAAATGAGAAAACGGAGGACCAGGGACTAAGTAATATACTGAGATTCATGATCGTTCAAACTAGACTAACTGACCCATTGCTTCAGGCTTTCAACCTGTGCACTGTAGTTCCTACGTCACTTCTAACAGCACGGGAACCAGGTATCCTTTATGTCTTCCACATGGTTTCACCCCACATGGGGGTATTGATATACCAGACAAATCTGTGTGATGCTTAATTCTGGTATTTTCTTTGGTTGGTAATTTTCACCTTTGAATTTATGCAAGGATTATAGAAGATAAACCTAGGGAATGATCAACACTGGTTTGTAGATAGGGTGACCAGCCATCTGGTTTGCCCAGCCTCCTCCTTCTCACTGTAATATCTGACTCCAGGAGCTGTGTTGGCACATCCCAAGCAGATATAAAAGGAGCTCACTAAAAAAAAAAAAAAAAAAGGCTATTATGAAAAAAAAGACACCTTGCTCATCACGCAGCTGAGCTCCTGCACACTTGTTTAATTCTATAGGCTAAGATACGTAAATCCAGCTTTACTCTAATGACATTAAAAATAATAGTATTATGATAAAGATGAAATACCTTAAATATGTTTAGCATTTTTCAGCTCAAAGGCATTTTTGTGTACATGATGACTCCAATAACAGTAATCAGTGAGACACTAAGGTTTGTATTATTTTAAATACAGAAGACTGAGGCTTGAGAGGTTCTCTGAAATCACACAGTGAGGTGAACAGCTGTCGACAAACATCCACGCTCCTATTTCAGAGGGCAGCGATGTTGCGTGGGTAGTCCCAAAGCCAGGGACTACGTTTTCCAGACCGCCTTTCACCTAAGTAGAGTCATGTGACTGACTTCTGGATGTGAGCAAAAAGGGTGAGCATCTTATTCAAACCTGGCCCATAAAATTCCCCTGTTCAGTCTTCTACACTTTCTCTTCCACATTTGCCCAAGGGATATTGGTACACAGGGAGAACTGGAAACTGTTTAGTAATGTGGTGGAGCCAAAAGATGGAAGGAACCTGGTTCTTGATTCAGTACACTACGTTATCTAATGCACAAGCTTACAGAAGGAGCTGCTAGAACTCCAAATATGGCAGACAAAAAGATTTACGAGCGGACGGCTAATCACATCCACGTTTTGACCCAGCTTTATGATAAATGTGCTGTCGGAATCGACTCGACGGCACTGGGTCTGGGTTTTAGTATCTTGGTGGATGGGTAAGATGGTTGTTTGGCTTTCCCAATTCAAGATGGAGAAAGAGGATTCTGACATGAAATATAAAAAAAAAAAAAAACAAACCCAGTGCCATCGAGTCGATTCTGACTTGTAGTGACCCTATAGGACAGAGTAGATCTGCCCCATAGAATTTCCAAGGAGCACCTGGCGGATTCGAACTGTCGACCCTTTGGTTAGCAGCCTTAGTACTTAACCACTATGCAACCAGGGTTTCCAACATGAACTATACCACTGGAAAAACAAAAAAGGAGTTTTAACTTGTAATGCAAAATGCAAGCTACAGATAATGGAAACCATGAGAGGAAATTTAACTGAGGGAACTGGAATAAATCGTGTTCAAAACTTGAGCCATCAAACGCTGTAGATGAGTTCTGCAAATGAAGACGCGCTGTTCACGGCATAAACCCAGCTGATTCATCAGATGTAGTGAATACATAATCTGTCACGCTCCGGATAGACAGCCTGACTGCATAGTTGTAAACAGAATTATGTCTAATGGCCCAAGGCTAACACCACGGACCATGAAACACACGATCATGAGTCAATGAACAAGGCTGAGAATGCTAATAACTACTTGTATTGTAGCTGGGTCATAAATAGGGTTATTAGACATGGCCAAGGACAGCCACCCTGGCTTTGGAAACATTGTAGCTCTGAGGACACTCACAGGTCTGGTGGGCAAAACCAGATGCTATGCTGGCTACTGAACAGAGAAGGTGTGACCCCTCCTTGCCCTCTGTGACCTTCGCAGGGCCAACATTTTCCGTTTTGAATTGTCAAACACAAAGAACTCTTTAAATTTCTTTTCTTTTTTACCGTCCTGGATGGAATTCTTTAAAAACAGTCATGTAGGAAGGTCTTGATTGCCCTCCTATTGAAGGGCAATGTATACCTCAAGTTGTCATCACCTCTTGGAGGTGACTTTCCAGATGTTTGATGAAGATATTGCTGAGAAACCACGTGTGCAGTATGTTGAAATCAAGTAGACGAGCTGAGGTACATGAGGGAAGCTGATATACTTCACCCGTTAGGATTATTCGGGGGGTGTTACTGATTTTATTTACATTTGCTGCTGTTCCTCTGAGAAGCTAAACAAACTCCTTGTTGAGACAAATGCAGGACTGGCTGCTGTATTTTGTGAAATGGGAAACAAGCCGCCCAGCTCCCCACACCATCACTCTTGGCTTTTGCTAAATTGTTTGCATTTATCAGATAAGTTTTCTAATGGTAATATTTGCCTATATGAATTCACCCTATTTTTCTCATTCGGAGGTCATTCTTCATTCATTTAAATATTTGACAGCCAAATAACTTGCCCTGGGGCCCTTCTAGAATCACGTCTGTCCCAAATCAACCAAAACAACGTAACATAACATTTAGGAGCAAAGACTCTGGAGCAGACTGTTGGGGTTCAAATCCAATCTCTGACACTGCTATCTGTGACCCCTGGGCAAGTTATTTAAACTGTCCGTGTCTTAGTTTTCCATCCATGAAATGGGAGTAATAGCCTCATCCTCTAGAGCTGTTTTGAGAATTGTAAGATCTGAATTGCCTACAGCACTTAGAACACTGTCTGGCATATAGCAAATGACCTATCACTGCTTGCTATTGTGTTATTCCGTTTTTGTTCTTTTAAGAAGGGGCAGCTCATCCGTAGCTGGGCAGTTAACAAGGCTGGTAAGTCCATATAATAGGAAGAAATACCTTTGAGGCTGATTTAATGTTAAGCAACGTTGAGTTAAACACTGGGTCACGCACACAAATGAGCACAGAGAGGTATTCACTAAGAGAGAGTGACTGTGGGAAGCCTGAGCTCTCAGCCACGGTATGGTGCCTCCTGGAGAGTAATTTTTTAGGCTGTCATTACAGTGTGATCACTGCTGTCCTTAATGTGATTTACCAATAGTAACAGGTGGATTAGCCAGCAAGCAATGTGTGCAGGGCTTACAGTAAGCGAGGTAGCATGGCTCACTTGTGTTTACTACTCTGTAGTGCACAATTTCACAGGGGTTTCACCACATACTTGCTTATTATTGTCTCTGAATAGAAACATATCAATGTAGTTCTTTATAAATTAATTTTTCTTGATCAAATTAATTCCACATTAATTGTTCAATCAGTACATACATTTAAAGCATTATTATTATTATTATTTAATCTGCCTAAGCAGAAGATACACCACCCATCAGTCTGTCTGTTGTACTGTGGTGGCTGGCATGTTGCTATGATACCGGAAGTTATGCCACTGGTATTTCATCTATCAGCAGGGTCATCCATTGTGGACAGGTTTCAGCAGAGATTCCAGATTAAAATAGACTAGGTGGAAAGGCTTGGTGATGTATTTCAAAAAATTATTGTTGCTATTGTTAGTTGACAGTGAGTCAATTCTGACCCATGACAACCCCATGTGTGCAGAGTAGGGTTTTCAAGGCTGCAACCTCTTGGAAGCAGACCACCAGGTCTCTCTTCCAAAGTTCCTCTGAGGAGGTTCAAACTTCCAACATTTTGGCTAGTAGTTGTGTGCTTACCCATTTGTGCCATCTTTCAAAAATTAGACAATGATGCGGAGCCAAGATGGCGGACTAGGCAGACGCTACCTCGGATCCCTCTTACAACAAAGACACGGAAAAACAAGTGAATCGATCACATACATAACAATCTACGAACCCTGAACAACAAACACAGATTTAGAGATGGAGAACGAACTAATACCGGAAGCAGCGATTGTTTCCAGAGCCTGGAGCCAGCGTACCAGTCAGGTACGGCACAAGCACAGAGACCTGCTCCACCCCCCTGAACTAACCCCGGGAGGGGGACCAGCCGGTTCCACGGGCAGCGTGGGATGCAGCCGGTAGGAGAAGTCCCAGGGAGGCAGTGACTGATCTTGGAGCAGAAAGAGCAGCATCCGAGCCGGGGAACCATCCCGCACGGATTTGGACTGGACGCAGGTACGCCATAAACACGGAGAGTTGCTCCACCCCCCTGAACTAACCCTGGGAAGGGGACCAGCCGGGTCGCGCGGGCGGCGTGGGATGCAGCCAGTAGGAGAAGTCCCGGGGAGGCAGCGACTGGTATTGGAGCGGGGAGCACAGCGTCCCAGCTGGGACACTCGGTCACGGCACAAGCAAGGGGAGCTGCTCCACCCATCTGAACTAACCCCGGGAGGAGGCCCAACTGGTTCTCGGGTGTGGCACGGCCACGTGGCTGGAGGGACGAGAAGTCCCCGGGAGGCAGCGACTGATTTTGGAGTCGAGAGTGCACCGTCCCAGTAGGGAAGCCTTGACGCTGGGCGTGGGGCTGGAAGCGGAGGATCTGACCATGACTCCAGCGGGCCAGACCCCCCGGGGGCAATTTCCACACAGCCAGCACACATAGGCGACGCGCCCGCGGGAATCTCAGATATAATAGTCATTCCAAGCAAGACAAGCAACTCTGGCTATATTCTGAGGTGCTACTCTCCTATCTCTCTGTTCTCTCCCCCACCCTCCCCAGGCGGCTTCATTAACATCTGAATAGCCTGAGCCAGAGGGAGAACTCTGATAGGGATCTGACTGCAGTTTTTTTTTAGCGGATTTTCTGGAAAAACTAGTTTCCCAGTGATGGCTCGGAGACAACAATCCATATCAAACCACTTAAAGAAACAGACCGTGACAGCTTCTCCAACCCCCCAAACAAAAGAATCAAAATCTTTCCCAAATGAAGATACAATCTTGGAATTATCAGATACAGAATATAAAAAACTAATTTACAGAATGCTTAATGATATCACAAATGAAATTAGGATATCTGCAGAAAAAGCCAAGGAACACACTGATAAAACTGTTGAAGAACTCAAAAAGATTATTCAAGAACATACTGGAAAAATTAATAAGTTGCAAGAATCCATGGAGAGACAACATGTAGAAATCCAAAAGATTAACAATAAAATAACAGAATTAGACAACACACTAGGAAGTCAGAGGAGCAGACTCGAGCAATTAGAATGCAGACTGGGACATCTGGAGGACCAGGGAATCAACACCAACATAGCTGAAAAAAAATCAGATAAAAGAATTAAAAAAAATGAAGAAACCCTAAGAATTATGTGGGACTCTATCAAGAAGGATAACCTGCGGGTGACTGGAGTTCCAGAACAAGGAGGGGGGACAGAAAACACAGAGAAAATAGTTGAAGAACTCCTGACAGAAAACTTCCCTGACATCATGAAAGACGAAAGGATAGCTATCCAAGATGCTCATCGAACCCCATTTAAGATTGATCCAAAAAGAAAAACACCAAGACATATTATCATCAAACTCACCAAAACCAAAGATAAACAGAAAATTTTAAAAGCAGCCAGGGAGAACAGAAAGGTTTCCTACAAGGGAGAATCAATAAGAATATGTTCTGACTACTCAGCAGAAACCATGCAGGCAAGAAGGGAATGGGATGACATATACAGAACACTGAAGGAGAAAAACTGCCAACCAAGGATCATATATCCAGCAAAACTCTCTCTGAAATATGAAAGCGAAATTAAGATATTTACAGACAAACACAAGTTTAGAGAATTTGCAAAAACCAAACCAAAGCTACAAGAAATACTAAAGGATATTGTTTGGTCAGAGAACCAATAATATCAGATATCAGCACAACACAAGGTCACAAAACAGATCGTCCTGCTATCAACTCAAATAGGGAAATCACAAAAACAAACAAATTAAGATTAATTAAAAAAAAAAAATACACATAACAGGGAATCATGGAAGTCAATAGGTAAAAGATCACAATAATCAAAAAGAGGGACTAAATACAGGAGGCATTGAACTGCCATATGGAGAGTGATACAAGGCGATATAGAACAATACAAGTTAGGTTTTTACTTAGAAAAATAGGGGTAAATAATAAGGTAACCACAAAAAGGTATAACAACTCTATAACTCAAGATAAAAAACAAGAAAAACGTAACGACTCAACTAACATAAAGTCAAGCCCTATGAAAATGAGGATCTCACAATTTACTAAGAAAAACGCCTCAGCACAAAAAAGTATGTGGAAAAATGAAATTGTCAACAACACACATAAAAAGGCATCAAAAGGACAGCACTAAAAACTTATTTATCTATAATTACCCTGAATGTAAATGGACTAAATGCACCAATAAAGAGACAGAGAGTCACAGACTGGATAAAGAAACACGATCCATCTATATGCTGCCTACAAGAGACACACCTTAGACTTAGAGACACAAACAAACTAAAACTCAAAGGATGGAAAAAAGTATATCAAGCAAACAATAAGCAAAAAAGAAGAGGAGTAGCAATATTAATTTCTGACAAAGTAGACTTTAAACTTAAATCCACCACAAAGGATAAAGAAGGACACTATATAATGATAAAAAGGGACAATTGATCAGGAAGACATAACCATATTAAATATTTACGCACCCAATGACAGGGCTGCAAGATACATAAATCAAATTTTAACAGAATTGAAAAGCGAGATAGATACCTCCACAATTATAGTAGGAGACTTCAACACACCACTTTCGGAGAAGGACAGGACATCCAGTAAGAAGCTCAACAGAGACACGGAAGATCTAATTACAACAATCCACCAACTTGACCTCATTGACTTATACAGAACTCTCCACCCAACTGCTGCAAAATATACTTTTTTTTCTAGCGCACATGGAACATTCTCTAGAATAGACCACATATTAGGTCATAAAACAAACCTTTGCAGAGTCCAAAACATCGAAATATTACAAAGCATCTTCTCAGACCACAAGGCAATAAAACTAGAGATCAATAACAGAAAAACAAGGGCAAAGAAATCAAATACTTGGAAAATGAACAATACCCTCCTGAAAAAAGACTGGGTTATAGAAGACATCAAGGAAGGAATAAGGAAATTCATAGAAAGCAACGAGAATGAAAATACTTCCTATCAAAACCTCTGGGACACAGCAAAAGCAGTGCTCAGAGGCCAATTTATATCGATAAATGCACACATACAAAAAGAAGAAAGAGCCAAAATCAGAGAACTGTCCCTACAACATGAACAAATAGAAAGTGAGCAACAAAAGAATCCATCAGGCACCAGAAGAAAACAAATAATAAAAATTAGAGCTGAACTAAATGAATTAGAGAACAGAAAAACAATCAAAAGAATTAACAAAGCCAAAAGCTGGTTCTTTGAAAAAATTAACAAAATTGATAAACCATTGGCTAGACTGACTAAAGAAATACAGGAAAGGAAACAAATAACCCGAATAAGAAATGAGAAGGACCACATCACAACAGAACCAAATGAAATTAAAAGAATCATTTCAGATTATTATGAAAAATTGTACTCTAACAAATTTGAAAACCTAGAAGAAATGGATGAATTCCTGGAAAAACACTACCTACCTAAACTAACACATTCAGAAGTAGAACAACTAAATAGACCCATAACAAAAAAAGAGATTGAAACGGTAATCAAAAAACTCCCAACAAAAAAAAGCCCTGGCCCGGACGGCTTCACTGCAGAGTTCTACCAAACTTTCAGAGAAGAGTTAACACCACTACTACTAAAGGTATTCCAAAGCATAGAAAATGACGGAATACTACCCAACTCATTCTATGAAGCCACCATCTCCCTGATACCAAAACCAGGTAAAGACATTACAAAAAAAGAAAATTATAGACCTATATCCCTCATGAACATTGATGCAAAAATCCTCAACAAAATTCTAGCCAATAGAATCCAACAATACATCAAAAAAATAATTCACCCTGATCAAGTGGGATTTATACCAGGTATGCAAGGCTGGTTTAATATAAGAAAAATCATTAATGTAATCCATCACATAAATAAAACAAAAGACAAAAACCACATGATCTTATCAATTGATGCAGAAAAGGCATTTGACAAAGTCCAATGCCCATTCATGATAAAAACTCTTACCAAAATAGGAATTGAAGGAAAATTCCTCAACATAATAAAGGGCATCTATGCAATTTTTTTTTTTTTTTTATGCAAAGCCAACAGCCAATATCACTCTAAATGGAGAGAACCTGAAAGCATTTCCCTTGAGAACAGGAACCAGACAAGGATGCCCTTTATCACCGCTCTTATTCAACATCGTGTTGGAAGTCTTAGCCAGGGCAATTAGGCTAGACAAAGAAATAAAAGGTATCCGGATTGGCAAGGAAGAAGTAAAGTTATCACTATTTGCAGATGACATGATTATATACACAGAAAACCCTAAGGAATCCTCCAGAAAACTACTGAAACTAATAGAAGAGTTTGGCAGAGTCTCAGGTTATAAAATAAACATACAAAAATCACTTGGATTCCTCTACATCAACAAAAAGAATACCGAAGAGGAAATAACCAAATCAATACCATTCACAGTAGCCCCCAAGAAGATAAGATACTTAGGAATAAATCTTACCAAGGATGTAAAAGACCTATACAAAGAAAACTACAAAGCTCTACTACAAGAAATTCAAAAGGACATACTTAAGTGGAAAAACATACCTTGCTCATGGATAGGAAGACTTAACATAGTAAAAATGTCTATTCTACCAAAAGCCATCTATACATTTAATGCACTTCCGATCCAAATTCCAATGTCATATTTTAAGGGGATAGAGAAACAAATCACCAATTTCATATGGAAGGGAAAGAAGCCCCGGATAAGCAAAGCACTACTGAAAAAGAAGAAGAAAGTGGGAGGCCTCACCTTACCTGACTTCAGAACCTATTATACAGCCACAGTAGTCAAAACAGCCTGGTATTGGTACAACAACAGACACATAGACCAATGGAACAGAATCGAGAACCCAGACATAGATCCATCCACATATGAGCAGCTGATATTTGACAAAGGACCAGTGTCAATTAACTGGGGAAAAGATAGCCTTTTTAACAAATGGTGCTGGCATAACTGGATATCCATTTGCAAAAAAATGAAACAGGACTCATACCTCATACCATGCACAAAAACTAACTCCAAGTGGATCAAAGACCTAAACATAAAGACTAAAACGATAAAGATCATGGAAGAAAAAATTGGGACAACCCTAGGAGCCCTAATACAAGGCATAAACAGAATACAAAACATTACCAAAAATGATGAA
Source organism: Elephas maximus indicus (assembly GCF_024166365.1). Classification (NCBI taxonomy): domain Eukaryota; kingdom Metazoa; phylum Chordata; class Mammalia; order Proboscidea; family Elephantidae; genus Elephas; species Elephas maximus. The sequence goes on from NC_064826.1 coordinate 129,110,905, forward strand.
GAGAAACCCGATAACTGGGAGCTCCTAAAAATCAAACACCTATGCTCATCTAAAGACTTCACCAAAAGAGTAAAAAGACCACCTACAGATTGGGAAAGAATTTTCAGCTACGACATCTCCGACCAGCGCCTGATCTCTAAAATCTACATGATTCTGTCAAAACTCAACCACAAAAAGACAAACAACCCAATCAAGAAGTGGGCAAAGGATATGAACACACATTTCTCTAAAGAAGATATTCAGGCAGCCAACAGATACATGAGAAAATGCTCTCGATCATTAGCCATTAGAGAAATGCAAATTAAAACTACGATGAGATTCCATCTCACACCAGCAAGGCTGGCATTAATCCAAAAAACACAAAATAATAAATGTTGGAGAGGCTGCGGAGAGATTGGAACTCTCATACACTGCTGGTGGGAATGTAAAATGGTACAACCACTTTGGAAATCTATCTGGCGTTATCTTAAACAGTTAGAAATAGAACTACCGTACAACCCAGAAATCCCACTCCTAGGAATATACCCTAGAGATACAAGAGCCTTCATACAAACAGATATATGCACACCCATGTTTGTTGCAGCTCTGTTTACAATAGCAAAAAGTTGGAAGCAACCAAGGTGTCCATCAACGGATGAATGGGTAAATAAACTGTGGTATATTCACACAATGGAATACTACGCATCGATAAAGAACAGTGATGAATCTCTGAAACATTTCATAACATGGAGGAACCTGGAAGGCATTATGCTGAGTGAAATTAGTCAGAGGCAAAAGGACAAATATTGTATAAGACCACTATTATAAGATCTTGAGAAATAGTAAACCTGAGAAGAACACATACTTTTGTGGTTACGAGGCGGGGAGGGAGGGAGGGTGGGAGAGGGTTTTTTATTGATTAATCAGTAGATAAGAACTGCTTTAGGTGAAGAGAAAGACAACACTCAATACATGGAAGGTCAGCTCAATTGGACTGGACCAAAAGCAAAGAAGTTTCCGGGATAAAATGAATGCTTCAAAGCTCAGCAGAGCAAGCGCGGGGGTCTGGGGAACATGGTTTGCGGGGACTTCTAAGTCAATTGGCAAAATAATTCTATTATGAAATCATTCTGCATCCCACTTTGAAATGTGGCATCTGGGGTCTTAAATGCTAACAAGCGGCCATCTAAGATGCATCAATTGGTCTCAACCCACCTGGAGCAAAGGAATATGAAGAACACCAAGCCCACACGGCAACTAAGAGCCCAAGAGACAGAAAGGGCCACATGAACCAGAGACCTACATCATCCTGAGACCAGAACTAGTTGGTGCCCGGCCATAATCGATGACTGCCCTGACAGGGAGCACAGCAGAGGACCCCTGAGGGAGCAGGAGATCAGTGGGATGCAGAGCCCAAATTCTCATAAAAAGACCAAACTTAATGGTCTGACTGAGACTGGAGGAATCCCGGCGGCCATGCTCTCCAGACCTTCTGTTGACACAGGACAGGAACCATCCCCGAAGACAACTCATCAGAAATGAAAGGGACTGGTCAGCGGGTGGGAGAGAGACGGTGATGAAGAGTGAGCTAATTATATCAGGTGGACACTTGAGATTGTGTTGGCAACTCTTGTCTGGAGGGGGGATGGGAGGATAGAGAGAGAGGGAAGCCGGCAAAATTGTCAAGAAAGGAGAGACTGAAAGGGCTGACTCAAGACGGGGAGAGTAAGTGGGAGTAGGGAGTGAGATGTATGTAAACTTATATGTGACAGACTGATTGGATTTGTAAACGTTCACTTGAAGCTTAATAAAAGTTATTAAAAAAAAAATTAGACAATGAAAACCCTTTGTATCACAATAGAATATGGTCCTGTATAGTGCTGGAAGATGAAAGCACTGAAAATAGACAGTGGCTGCAACAAGTGGACTCAAACATGCAACTAGCATAAAGACGGTGCAGGACCAGGTGGAATTTTGTTCTGCTGTACATGGGGCCAACTTGACAGGAACTAACAACAACATGCAGAACATCAGAGAAATGTGACTTAACGGCTGCATTGGTTTAATGATTCAAGGTTCCAGGAAGACTTGGCAAGGGTAGACTTGATGGATGCTTGCACATCTCCCCTGAAAAATTGTGGGCACATGTCTTCGGAAAGCAAGATGCAGGAGAGAATTCAAAAGTTGAACATTTTAATTTTCTGTATAATGGATGGAGGTCCCGATCAAGGAGAAGCTGGGTAGCCCGCTGCCCAGGCCACTGTTCTTTGACTGTGTGGCTTGCTGGAAGACTGTCCAATACAACATCTGAGTATTGTTCCATCTTGGAAAGGCTTTGACTTAGCAGGCATCGTCAAACCTCTTTTTGTTCCCCTGAGTCTGTGCAATAACCATAACACAGGAAAGCTTCATGGAAGCTTCAAGCTAGCGTCGCCCAAAGAGGGGCTTATGATGGTTACAGAATCTTAAGTTAAACCACCAAATAAGTAGTTTGTGCTCACATAGTTTTTATTTTACTAGAGGGGATACAGTGCTCGCTATTTCTCTGAGTCATTTGCCCACAGACCCCTCCACCCTGTTTTAGGCTGTTGCTCTAAAGTAAACCTCCAAGCATCTACTTCAGCATTCCTCTGCACTCATCTCCAGCGTCCCGCCGTCAAAGTCACGTGCTCCGTTCTGCTCCGACTGGTGTGGAGTCCCTCTGTTGTGGGTCAACCCGCAGGGAACCATTTAAAAAACCACCAGTTACTGTGCAGTCAACTCCAACTCACAGTGAACCCCGTGTGCAGAGTAGAACTGCGCTCCTCAGGGTTTTCAACACTTGGCCTTGCGAAACAAGATGCCAGGCCTTCCTTCCAAGGCACCTCTGTGTGGACCCAAACCACCAGCCTTTCAGTTAGCAGCCCAGCAAGTTAACTATTTGCACCACTCAGGGATTCCTGGGAGCCTATAACCTTCATTGCAACCTGTCTTACTGATCACATCAGACATCATGCAAAATACCTGAATGCATGAAAAACTTCAGATGCTGCAATCTCTTTGGAATTTCAAAAGTTATAATATACCAACTCATTAACAACCTGCATTATGCAGATGACACAACCTTGCTTGCTGGAAGTGAAGAGGACTTGAAGCACTTACTAATGAAGATCAAAGACTACAGCCTTCAGTATGGATTACACCTCAACATAAAGGAAACAAAAATCCTCACAACTGGACCAATGAGCAACATCATGATAAACGGAGAAAAGACTGAAGTTGTTAAGGATTTCATTTTACTTGGATCCACAATCAACGGCCATGGAAGCAGCAGTCAAGAATCAAAAGACACGTTGCATTGGGCAAATCTGCTGCAAAGGACCTCTTCAAAGTGTTGAAGAGCAAAGATGTCACCCTGAAGACTAAGGTGTGCCTGACCCAAGCCATGGTATTTTCAATCGCATCATATGCATGTGAAAGCTGGACAATGAATAAGGAAGATGGAAGAAGAGTTCACGCCTTTGAATTGTGGTGTTGGCGAAGACTATTGAATATACCATGGACTGCCAAAAGAACGAACAAATCTGTCTTGGAAGAAGTACAACCAGAATGCTCCTTAGAGGCAAGGATGGCGAGACTGCGTCTTACATACTTTGGACATGTTGTCAGGAGGGATCAGTCCCTGGAGAAGAACATAATGCTCGGCAAACTACAGGGTCAGTAGAGAAGAGGAAGACCCTCAATGAGGTGGACTGGCACAGCGTGTGCAACAATGAGCTCAAGCATAACAAGAATTGTAAGGATGGCACAGGACCAGTGTTTCGTTCAGCTGTGCATAGGGTCGCTATGAGTTGGAACCGACTGGACGGCACCTAATAGCAACAATGAACCGACTTGAAAAAAAAAAAAAGCTCCCAGGAGACGCAACGTGGCATCCTGCTTCTCCGGGCTGTCCTGGGCAACCGATCCTCCACAACCCCATCCTCAGCCCTGGCCCCCGGGTCCTCGGCCTTCACACCCCCTCGGGTCTTCCGAGCCCTGCCCTCAGCTTTGAGCGCCTCTGCCTGGTTGTTAGCCTTCAGCGACACCCTCTCTTCAACCCTGAGATCCCCGCCCTGTCCTTTGGTGCCCCAAACCCGGCTCTGAGCCCCCCTCCCCGGTCTTCCATGCCCCCCCCCCACGCTGTCCCCGCCCGGCCCGCCTCCTGGAGTGCTGGCTCCTCTCACCCACCTCCCACCCCCGGACTGGCCGGGTATGGGAGCCCCCCTCGGTCTTAACGGGCCTGGGGCATAGCGCGGAATGTACCGGGGAGGGGCAGCCAGGATTCGGACCGGAGAAGGCGTTTGAGAGGGAGACCCTTGGTTAAAAAAAAAAAATCATTTTTATCTCCACTGTTTACACAGTCCTTGACACACAGAGAGTATTTTAAAAATGCCAAGGGAATCAATGAATGAGTGGAGCATGGCCTACAGGGTAAAAGCCTGGGTAGGGCAGCACAGACTGGGGCCAGCCATGCCTGGGCGCCCCAGTGTGAGGACGCCTCCCGTGCTGAAGCTGTGGCTGCCTCCTAGTACAGTCCCTGGTAGCACAGTATAGCACAGCCCGCCCCCGCGCAGCCCCTCTCCGCGCAGCCCCCCTCCGCGCAGCCTCCCCCCCCACGCAGCCCCCTCCCCCGGCGTAGCCCCCCCCGCAGCCCCTCCCAGTGCAGTGCCTGACTCAGTGGGATGGTCCACACTCTTGCAACGAATGCACAAACCCCAGAGGGTCTGGGGTTTTCTTTATTCCCTTTGCATGCCTTTGCAGGTTGGCTCTTCACAGACTTTAGCTTATTTACTCTTTGTTCTCGGTTGCATTTACTAATTTGTTTTTATTCCTCCTCAGCATCCACAGCAACTTCAGAAGCTAAACCTACCCAAAAAAACCAAGCCGGTTGTCATTGAGTCGATTCTGACTCATAGTGACCCCATATGTTACAGAGTAGAACTGCTTCATAGAGTTATCTTACCTGTAATCTTTACAGAAGCAGATTGCCAGGCCTTACTTCTGCAATGCCACTGGATGAGTTTGAACTACCAATCTTTAGGTGAATAGCACAAACCATTTTTGCCACCCATAGGCCTAAGCCCGCCCCAAGATGGGGCAAATGCAAACATGATGATGTCTTCTAAAACATCAATTCACACTTACTTTCACTCAGCCATGTGGCCAGTAGAAACAGGACCCACTGTGTCCCAGCCCAGTGTCAGTACAGGCATGCAAAGGGAATAAAGAAAACCCCAGACCCTCTCTTCAAGATGCCCCTGGTTCCTCCTGATGGTGCCAGCTACCTTCCTGCCCTTGCAGAATGTTCACTAGGCAAGCACTCCTCATGTGTCAAAACCAACCAGTCGATTCCAACTTGTGGCTACCTCATGTGTGTCACAGTAGAACTGTGCTCCATTGGGTTTTCAATGACTGACCTTTTGAAAGTAGATCTCTGGACCTTTCTTCCAAGGTACCTCTGGGTAGACTTGAACTTTCAACCCTTCAGTTAGTAGCAGAGTACATTAATTGTTTGCAACACCTAGAGACTTGCCTTATTTGTCAGGATCCCCCCAAGTCAACGCACGTCTCCTTTTTCTACTCTTTGGGGCAGTTAGCTGCTGCCTTGCCTCTGCTCAGAACTTTATTCAAGGGCTGCTCCAAAAGCTCCCCGTGGTCCCCTTGACTCCATTGCCTTGTGAGCTGCCCCACCCTCACAGAAAAAGTCTGTGCTGGGAGAGGTGTGAGGGGGGCTGGCTGCAGCATCCCAGTGCTTTCCTCTCTTGATATTTTTCCTATTGATTCCTCAAGAGGCAATTACACAACAAATGACAAGCCTCACTTGGGTTACTCTGAGAAACTGCACAGCCCTGACTTGACAGCTGACTTCCAGGGCAGGTGCTGGAGTCGGAGTGTTTGGTTCCTTTGAAGATACAATTAGGATGTTTAATATACCATGGACTGCCAGAAGAATGAACAAGTCTGTCTTGGAAGAAGTACAACCAGGATGCTCCTTATAAGCAAGGATGGCAAGACTTTGTCTCACATACTTTGGACACGTTATCAGGAGGGACCAGTCCATGGAGAAGGACAACATGCTTGGTAAAGTAGAGGGTCAGTGACAAAGAGGAAGACTTTGAACAGGATGGATTGACACAGTGGCTGAAACAGTGGGCTCAAACATAGCAACGATTGTGAAGATGTTGCAGGACCGGGCAGTGTTTCCTTCTGTCGTACATAGGGTTGCTACAAGTTGGAACCAACTCTGCGGCACCTAGTGACAACAATGGGGTTTTTTTATAGGCCGCTAGTGGGTCAGCAGAGTAATGAAGCCCAGATGGAAATCACCTGAGCAGTAACACAGGTAATTTGTGATGCCTTAGGGATGACATTATTCTGACTGAGCATAGCTGGGAGAAGAAGCAGCCATCTGTGGAAAGGAGCTGATTTTGGAGTCCTGAACAAAAAAAATTGAAATGCTTCTATTTTTATTTTCTTAAAAATTAAAATTATTGAACAGTCTCTTCAACAAATGTCGCTAGTAAAACTGGATCTCCATATGGAGAAAAATGAAACAAGATCCATACCTCACATGTACAAAAAAAACTAATTCAAAATGGAGAAAGGACCTATGTGTTAAATTTAAAACCATAACAGTCTTGGAAGAAAATATAGGAACAAAGCTTTGGGACCTAATTTTCTTCAATGATAGATTACCAAATACAATAATGATTCCATGAGCAACAGACAACAAAATAGATAACTGAAACCTCTTAAAGGTTAAACATTTATGTTCATCAAAAGATTTTATCAAAACAGTAAAGATATAACCTACAGACTAGGAGAAAACCTTTAAGAATGACATAAATGATAAGGGTCTAGCATCTAAGATACATAGAAAACTTCTGCAATTTAACAACAAAAAGACAACCCAATCAAAAACTAAGCAAAAGACATGAACAGACACTTCACCAAGAAGGATATTCACATGGTCAACAGCCACATGAAAAGGTGCTCAATGTTATTAGCCATCAGAGAAATGCAAATCAAAATCACAAATGAGATACCATTTTACTCCCATTAGGGTCGCTAAGATTAAAAAACAGAATAACAAATGTTAGAGGGGCTGTGGAGAAATTGGAACCCTCATCCACTGCTGATGGGAATGCAAAATGCTACAGCCATTGTGGAAAACATTTTGGCAGCTCCTCGAAAATCTAGTGGTAGAGCTGCCATATGACCCAGCAATTCCACTCCTAGTATACCCTAGGGATCTGATAGAAGTGACATGAACAGACATATGCATACCTATGTTCATTGCAGCACTATTCACAACAGCAAAAAGATGAAAACAACCTAAGTGCCCATCAATCAATAAAAGATCAAGTAAAATGTGGTACATATGTAGGAGCCCTGGTGGTGCAGTGGTTAAGTGCTCTTCTGCTAACCAAGATGTTTGAACACACCATCTACTCCATAGGAGAAAGATGTGGCAGTCTGCTTCCGTAAATATTTACAGCCTTGGAAACCCTATGGGGCAGTTCTACTCTGTCCTACAGGGCTGTTGTGAGTCAGAATTGACTCAATGGCAGTAGGTTTGGTTTGTTTTTTGGTTGATACATACATACAATGGAATATAACTCAATAATAAAGAAAAATTAGTTCCTGAAACATCTTGGAACAGAGATGAACACGGAGGATATTACATTCAGTGAAATAATTCAGTCACAAAAATATGTATATATATTCTCACTTTTATGAAATGACATGACAGGAAAATATACAGAAACTAATGTTCATTAATGGTCACCAGGGATAGGAGGGTGGAGAGATGGAGATTCACTCCATAGATAGTAAAAAAAAGTAGGCACTTGTTATTTTTGGTGACAGGAAAGGCAACACCAAATAAGGGTGAAGTGTACAGACCTTGAAGAAGGTAAATGATGTCACTAAAATGTACACAAGAAAAAAGGACCTTGTAATAATTGCTATGGCATATGTAATTTTCAGACAACAGCAACAGCAACCACCAAAAATACATGTGTGGGTATACATGCATGTATGTAGACACGTATGTGTATAGGTATGTACATGTGAGTATATATGTAAGTAGGTGTATGCGTATGTATATGTGTATGTATGTATGTGCTTGTATGCATATATAATCATATATATAATAAAGCACATGGGGGCACAGTTATGGATACTTCTTGATATAACCCAACACCTCACAGAATTGGTTTCCTGGGTTTGAAGAGTTAGGATCACAGACTCATGGGACATCAGTTGGCATAATACAGTTCATAAAGTTCGTGTTCTACATCCTAGTTTGGTGAGTAGTGCCTGGGTCCTCAAAAGTATGTGAGTGGCTATCTAAAATATAACTACTGGTCTCTACTCGTCTAGAGCAAAAGAGAAAGAAGAAAACTAAGAACTCAAAGAAGAAACTACTCTACTATACAAATAGTCAGTCTACATGAACCACGGTCTCATCTACACTGAGACTACCGCTACCAACCATTCTAATTAAGGCCACAACAGATAAACACTAATAGGAAGGGAGAAAAATGTGGAACAGAAGCTCAAATTCCTAAAGATTAAAAATAAATAAATAAATAAACCTTCTGATCCAGTTGAAACTAGAAGACTCCTTGAGACTACTTCCCTCAGGTACTCTTCAAACCTTGAACGGAACCTAGCCCCTGAGGTAACCTTTTAGCCAAATAACAGATTGGTTCACAAAATAAAGAATATCGCCTGTGAGTACTGTGCCCCTTTAAAAAGTCATCTGTCTGAGACCAAATGGTCAATAATTACTTTAAAACAAAGATGAGAATGCAAGGGGGCAGGGAAACTAGATTAATGGAAATGAAACGACTAGAATGGGGATGTTAAGAATGTTCTCGCATTATGAAGAATATAACCAATGTCACTGAGCAATTTGTGTAGAAATTGTTGAATGGGAACCTAAACTGCTATGTAAACCTTTGCCAAAAATATAATATTATTTTTTAAAAATTAAAATTATTGCAGCCACAAAAGTGTATAAATATCTGTAAGATGTGAGGTCCTCAAAGGTAGGGGCTGTGTCCGCCTACTCACTGCATTCTCAGCTCCTGGTTCACAGAACACACTCCGTAAATGTATGTGAAGAAATGAATAAGCAAAATTTACTTTATCTAGGTAGATAGAAAGAGAGACAGACAGACAGATAGGTAGTTATAGGAAACTGGTGGTGTAGTAGTTAAATGCTGTACCTGCTAACCAAAAGGTCTGCAGTTCGAATCCACCACGCACTCCTTGGAAACCCTATGGGGCAGCTCTACTTTGTCATTTAGGGTCACTATGAGTCGGAATTGACTTGACGGCAATAGGTTGGGTTTTTTGGTTTATATATATAGACACATATATATACATATATGTATGTGTGTGTTACTGTAAAAAAATTAGCATAGCACACTTACAAAAATACTTCACAGAAAGAATGTTCAGTTGGCAAAAAATAATGTATAACACATGTTATCTGTGTAAAAATATGGTGTATGTATAGGATATATGTATGTATGCCCCAAAAAAACACCCACTGCCATCTTTGTGGCTGTCACAGTGATACAGTACTAGGATACCAGCTCTCCACCTAGAATTGTGTTTGCTTCTAGTCAATAATAATTGTCTGCTGATTTTTCCAAATCAAATGGCCATCTTCTCAAGATGAAAATTGTAACGAGACCGTTCAGTCTAGAGTCTCAATGATGCACTTGAAAAAGAACAATTACTGGTGCTGTGGGCACATTTTAGCAATCGTCTTGCTTGCAGATGTAACTACTGCTTTTGGCACATTATCATTTACAGCCAACACGGTTATTAAGATGTTTTATGTCTTGATACCTGGTCTATCCCAGCTTCAACATTCAGGTCACAGAAGCTCAAGTCTCAGGCTAGATGTGCTGAAGTTGGGATTTCTCCAGCCAACATATTCAAGAAGAAAATCTGTGCCATCATCTCAGTTACCTTCATGAAGGAATATGTTAATTCTGTGTGGACTCCTTCATCCCAGTTGGTGGCATTTACTAACAGCAATGGCATACCTAACGGCAGATTTTCAGAAACACTCAGGCAGTAGGCAGGCTACTTAAAAACCACCGCATGGTCATTCATGTCTAGGACAGTTACCTGAATTCATATCACATCTGAGAGCACAGTTCACCACCTTTTGAGGTAATAAGGACAAGGTGGTAAACAGCCTGCCCCTCTGAGTGTGGGGAAAGTGGGTAGGAAGAGAAAATACATAAACAAAATTTCAAGACAAAACTGACTTAGAAAAACAACATTAAAAAACATCAGCGAAGGTCTTAGCATCACCTGCCTGTGCATCCAAGGAGCACCTGGTGGATTTGAACTGCCAGCCTTTTGGTTAGCAGCCATATCTCTTAACCACTATACCACCCGGTTTTCCTTTACAGGTACAAGGGGTTAGGATATCAACACACTTTTTGGAGAACACAATTAGATCTATAACATAGGGTGACAAAGAAAATAAGCCTGGGATAGCTTCTACAAAAAACATGTGGAAGGAATAAACAAACTTAGAACTACCAAGTCAGATAGAAGATATTGATTCATATTTCTACTACATCCACAGCATGGTTTTTGCAACTAATTTAAACTCCTTATTCATCTTAAACATTTGATCAGCCTACATAGGTATTTATTATTATTATTATTATTATTATTTTATGTTCCAACAAACCTTTATTTATGGACACTGAATTTTGAATTTCATATAAATTTTCTTCATCACTAAATACTTTTCTTCTTTTAATTTTATCCAACCATTTAAAAATGTGAAAACAATTCTTAGCTCACTGGCCAGGTGAAATCTCAGTATTTAGCCCTCGGGCTGTAGTTTGCCAACCTCTGCTTTAGAGGATGATTTGGTTTATAAAATTTTATTATGCATTTGTTTTTAGGAAAACTATTGTATAAATCAACATACAAAATTCATCTCTTTTGCAATCCACTGAAATAGAATAATCGTCTACTTTTTTTTTTTTTTTGAAAAAGGTGTCCCTTGAACACCTGCGCCTGGGAAAACACAGAAGGACAAAAATCATAACCTGCTGAAGATAAAATCACACTTTTCATGAGAGATAAAAGGTGAGCTTATGGGGATGTTTGGTAATGTTGACCGTCTCCCTTCTGGCCTTTGTTCTACAGAAACAGGGTCTGGTCTGTTCATTACTCTAGGTAAGGTCTTGCCTACTGCTCTCTGGCAAGATTTCCCTTCATATCGCTCTTTCTTTTCTCAACAAGGATCTCATGCTCATTTTCTTTTTTTTAATTTTATTGTGCTTTAAGTGAAAGTTTACAAATCAAGTCAGTCTCTCACACAAAAACTTACCTACACCTTGCTACATGCTCCTGATTGCTCTCCCCCTAATGAGACAACCCGTTCCCTCCCTCCACTCTTTTCATGTCCATTTTGCCACCTTCTAAACCGGATATACTCTCATCTCCCCTCCAGGCAGGAGATGCCAACATAGTCTCAAGTGTCCACCTAATCCAAGAAGCTCACTCCCCAGCAGCATTCCTTTCCAATGCATTGTCCAGTCCAATCCCTGTGGGAAGATTTGGCTTTGGGAATGGTTCCTCTCCTGGGCCATCAGAAGGTCTGGGGGCCATGACCACCAGGGTCTTTCTAGTCTCAGTCAGACCATTAAGTCTGGACTTTTTATGAGACTTTGGGATCTACATCCCACTGCTCTCCTGCTCCCTGAAGGGTTCTCTGTTTTGTTACCTGCCAGGGCAGACATCGCTTGTAGCTGGGCACCATCTAGTTCTTCTGGTCTCAGGCTGATGTAGTCTGGTTTATATGGCCCTTTCTGTCTCCTGGGCTCGGAATTACCTTGTGTCCTTGGTGTCCTTCATTCTCCTTTGATACAGGTGGGTGGAGACCAATTTATGCATCTTAGATAGCCACTTGCTACCACTTAAGACCCCAGGTGCCACTCTCCAAAGTGGGATACAGAATGTTTTCTTAATAGATTTTATTATGCCAATGGACTTAGATGTCCCCTGAAACCATGGTCCCCAAACCCCTGCCCCTGCTACGCTGGCCTTCAAAGCATTCAGTTTATTCCAGAAACTTCATTGCTTTTGGTTTAGTCCAGTTGTGCTGACCTCGCCTGTATTGTGTGTTGTCTTTCCCATCACCTCAAGTAGTTCTTATCTACTATATAATTAGTGAATACCCCTCTCCCACTCTCCTTCCCTCCCCCCTCTCATAACCATCAAAGAATATTTTCTTCTCTGTTTAAACTATTTCTCAAATTCTTATAATAGCGGTCTTATACAATATTTGTCCTTTTGCAACTAATTTCACTCAGCATAATGCCTGCCAGATTCCTCCATGTTATGAAATGTTTCACAGATTCCTCACTGTTCTTTATCAATGTGTAGTATTCCATTGTGTGAATATACCATAATTTATTCATCCATTCACCCATTGATAGGCACCTTGGTTGCTTCCAACTTTTTGCTATTGTAAACAATGCTGTAATGAACATGGGTGTGCATATATCTGTTCGTGTAAAGGCTCTTATTTCTCTAGGGTATATTCCGAGGAGTCGGAAGCTGGATCATATGGTAGTTATTTCTAGCTTTTTCAGGAAGCGCCAGATCGATTTTCCAAGTTGGTTGCACCATTTTACATCCCTGCCAGTAGTGTACAAGTGTTCCAATCTCTCCGCAGCCTCTCCAACATTTATTATTTTGTGTTTTTTGGATTAATGCCATTTTTTTTTTGTTGGAGTGAGATGAAATCTAATTGTAGTTTTTATTTGCATTTCTCTAATGGTTAATGATTGTGAACATTTCCTCATGTATCTGTTAGCTACCTGAATGTCTTCTTTAGTGAAGTGTCTGTTCATATCGTCTGCTCATTTTTTAATTGGGTTATTTGTCTTTTTGTAGTGGAGTTTTTACAGTATCATGTAGATTTTAGAGATCAGGTGCTGATCAGAAATGTCATAGCTCAAAACTTTTTCCCAGTCTGTAGGTAATCTTTTTACTCTTTTGGTGAAGTCTTTGGATGAGCATAGATGTTTGATTTTAGGAGCTCCCAGTTATCTAGTTTCTCTTCTGCATTCTTAGTGATGTTTTGTATACTGTTTATGCCATGTATTCGGGCTCCTAACGTTGTCCGTAATTTTTCTTCCATGATCTTTATCGTTTTAAATTTTATATTTAGGTCTTTGATCCATTTTGAGTTCATTTCTGTGCATTGAGTGAGGTATGGGACTTGTTTCATTTTTTTTGCAGATGGATATCCAGTTATGCCACCACCATATGTTAAAAAGAGTGTCTTTTCCAAATTTAGCTGTTTTGGGGCCTTTGTCAAATATCAACTCCTCATATGTGGATGGAGCTATGTCTACATTCTCAATTCTGTTCCAGTGGTCTATGTATCTGTTATTGTACCAGTAGCAGGCTGTCTTGACTACTGTGGCGGCATAATAGGTTTTAAAATCAGGTAGGGTAAGGCCTCCCACCTTGTTCTTCTTTTTCAGTAATGCCTTATTTATCCAGGGCCTCTTTCCCTTCCATATGAAGTCGGTGAATTGATTCTCTGTCTCAGTAAAAAATGTCGTAGGAATTTGGATCGGAATTGCATTAAATCTGTAGATCCCTTTTGGGAGAATAGACATTTTTATAATGTTAAGTCTTCCTATCCATGAGCAAGGTATGTTTTTCCACTTATGTAGGTCTCTTTTGATTTCTTGCAGAAGTGTTTTGTAGTTTTCTTTGTATGAGTCTGTTACATCTCTGGTAAGATTTATTCCTAAGTATTTTATCTTCTTGGGGGCTACTGTAAATGGTATTGATTTGGTGACTTCCTCTTGGATGTTCTTTTTGTTGGTGTAGAGGAATTCGACTGATTTCTGTATGTTTATCTTGTATCCCAATACTCTGCTGAACTCTTCTATTACTTTCAGTAGTTTTGTTGAGAATTCCTTAGGGTTTTCTGTGTATAAGATCATGTCATCTGCAAATGGAGATACTTTTATTTCTTCCTTGCTAGTCTGGATGCCTTTTATTTCTTTAACCAGCTAATTGCTCTGGCTAGGACTCCAACACAATGCTGAATAAGAGTGGTGATAATAAAGGGCATCCTTGTCTTGTTCCTGATCTCAAGGGGAATGCTTTTATGCTCTCTCCATTTAGGATGACGTTAGCTATTGACTTTGAATAAATGCCCTTTATTATGTTGAGGGATTTTCCTTGTATTCCTATTTTGCTGAGAGTTTGTATCATGAATGGGTGTTGAACTTAGTCAAATGCTTTTTTGTGCATCAATTGATAAAACTATGTGATTCTTGTCTCTTATTTATATGATAGATTACATTGCTTTTCTAATGTTGAACCATCCCTGCATACCTGGTATGAATCCCACTTGGTCATGGTGAATTATTTTTTTGATATAATATTGTTGAATGTTGTTGGCTAGAATTTTGTTGAGGAGTTTTGCATCTGTGTTCATGAGGGATACAAGTCTGTAATTTTCTTTTTTTTGTGGTGTCTTTACCTGGTTTTGATACCAGGGATATGCTGGCTTCACAGAATGAGTTTGGGAGTATTCTGTCCTTTTCTATGCTGTGAAATACCTTTAGTATTAGTGGTGTTAACTCTTCTCTGAAAGTTTGGTAGAACTCTGCAGTGAAGCGGTCCGGGCCAGGGCTTTTTTTTGTTGGGAGTTTTTTGATTACCTTTTCATTTTCTTCTTTTGTTATGGGTCTATTTAGTTGTTCTATCTCTGTTTGTGTTAGTTTAGGTAGGTAGTGCGTTTCTAGGAAGTTTTCTATTTCTTCTAGGTTTTCAAATTTGTTAGAGTACAATTTTTCATAGTAATCTGATGTGATTCTTTTAATTTCAGTTGGATCTGTTGTAATATTGCCCATTTCAATTCTTATTTGGGTTATTTGCTTCCTCTCTTGTTTTAATTTTGTCAGTTTGGCAAGTGGTTTATCAATTTTGTTGATTTTTCTAAGAACCAGCTTTTGTTCTTGTTAATTCTTTCAATTGTTTTTCTGTTTTCTCATTTAACTCAGCTCTAATTTTTATTACTTGTTTTCTTCTGGTACTTGAGGGTTTCTTTTGTTGCTGTCTTTCTACTTGTTCAGGTTGTAGGGATAATTCTTTGATTTTGGCCCTTTCTTCTTTTTATATGTGTGCATTATTGATGTAAATTGAACTCTGAGCACCGCTTTTGCTGTGTCCCAAAGGTTCTCAGAGGAAGTGTTTTCATTCTCATTGGATTCTATGAATTTCTTCATTCCATCCTTAATGTCTTCTACAATCCAGTCTTTTTTAAACAGGGTATTGTTCAGTTTCCAAGTGTTTTATTTCTTTTCTCTGCTTTTCCTGTTATTGATTTCCATTTTTATGGCCTTATGGTCAGAGAAGATGCTTTGTAATACTTCAATGTTTTGGATTCTGCTAAGGCTTACTTTATGACCTAATATGTGGTCTATTCTAGAGAATGTTCCATGTGTACTAGAAAAGAAAGTATACTTGGACGCCGTTGGGTGGAGGGTTTTGTATACATCTGTGAGGTCAGGTTGGTTGACTGTGGCATTTAGATCTTCCGTGTCTTTATTGAGCTTCTTTCTGGATGTCTTGTCCTTCATCAAAAGTGGTGTGTTGAGGTCTCCTACTATTATTGTGGAGCTGTCTATCTCACTTTTCAATGCTGATAGAGTTCGTTTTATGTATATTTCAGCCCTGTCATTGTGTTCATAAATATTTAATATGGTTATATCTTCTTGGTATATTATCCCTTTAATCAACATATAGTGTCCTTCCTTATCCTTTATGATGGATTTAGCCTTCAAGTCTATTTTGTCAGAAATTAATATTGCCACTCCTGCTCTTTTTTGATTGTTATTTTCTTGATATATTTTTTTCCATCCTTTGAGTGTTACTGTGTTTGCACCTCTAAGTCTAAGGTATGTCTGCTGTAGGCAGCATATAGACAGATTGTGTTTTTTCATCCATTCTGCCACTCTTTGTCTCTTTATTGGTGCATTTAGTCCATTTACATTCAGCGTAATTATGGATAGGTATGATATTAGTGTTATTATTTTGATGTCTTTTTTGTGTGTGTTGTTGACAGTTTCTTCTTCCCAGTTAATTTTATGTGCTGGGTAGATTATCTTCATATATTGTCCTTTCCTCGTATTCATTGTTGTTGATTTTGTTTCTGCTGAGTATTTTTTTCTTGTATTTTATTTTGATCTGTAGGTTTGTCACCTTTGTGGTTACCTTATTATTTACCCCTATTTTTCTAAATTTAAACATAACTTTCATTTCTTTGTATTGCCTTATCTTCCTCTCCATAGAGAAGATCTATGACTACAGTTCTAAAAAAAAAAAACAAACAGTTCTTAGTCCCTCTTTATTGTTTTAATGTTGTCTTCTTTTCCATAATAACATCACTGTTATCCTGTTTTGAGCCTTTTTTTTTTAATCTTGATTTATTTTTTTGATTTCCCTGTCTGGTTTGACTTCTGATTGCTCTGCCCAGTGTTCTAGTCTTGGGTTGACACCTGATATTATTGATTTTCTAACCAAAGCATTCCCTTTATTATTCCTTGTAGTTTTGGTTTGGTTTTTACGAATTCCCTAAACTTCTGTTTATCTGGAAATGTCCTAATTTCACCTGCATAGTTGAGAGACAGTTTTGCTGGCTATAAGATTCTTGGCTGGCAATTTTTTTCCTTCAATTTTTTATATAAGTCATCCCACTGACTTCTTGCCAGCATGGTTTCTGCTGTGTAGTCTGAATTTATTCTTATTGGCTCTCCTTTGT
This sequence comes from Elephas maximus indicus, assembly GCF_024166365.1. Taxonomy (NCBI): domain Eukaryota; kingdom Metazoa; phylum Chordata; class Mammalia; order Proboscidea; family Elephantidae; genus Elephas; species Elephas maximus. The sequence continues at coordinate 129,127,751 of NC_064826.1, forward strand.
AGGTGACTCTTCATTTATCCCTAGCTGCTCTTAAAATTCTCTCTTTATCTTTGGTTTTGGCAAGTTTCATTATAATATGCCTTGGTGATTTTCTTTTAACATCTACCTTTTGTGGAGTTTGATGAGCATCTTGAATAGATATCTTCTCATCTTTCATGACATCAGAGACGTTTTCTGCCAAAAAATCTTCAACAATTCTCTTTGTATTTTCTGTTATCCCTCCCTGTTCTGGTACTCCAATCACTTGTAGGGTATTTCTCTTAATAGAGTCCCACATGATTAAGGTTTCTTCATTTTTTTTAATTATTTTATCTGATTTTTCTTCAAATATATTAGTGCCAATTGATTTATCTTGAAGTTCAGAAATTCTGCCTTCCATTCGCTCAAATCTGCTTCTCTGACTTTCTGTTGAGTTGCCTACTTCTGTAATTTTATTGTTAATCTTTTGAATTTCTGATTGCTGTCTATCTATGGATTTTTCCAGCTTATTAAATTTTTCATTATGTTCCTGAATAATCTTTTTAATTTCTTCATTTGCTTTATCTGTGTGATCCTTGGCGTGTTCCGCGTATTGCCTCATTTCCTTCCTGATGTCTTGAAGGGTTCTGTGTATTAATCTTTTGTATTCTGCCTCTGGTAATTCCAGGAAGGCACTTTCTTCTAGAAGATCCCTGGATCCTTTGCTTTGAGAGCTCGTTGAGGTGATCATGGTCTGTTTCTTTATGTGACTTGATTTTGACTGTTCTGTCTGAGCCATCTATAAGTTATTGTATTAGTTTATTTTATGTTTGCTTACTATGTTGTAGTTTCTTGCTCTGTTTTGTTTTGATATGCCCAAATGGGTTGCTTGAGTGAGCTAGCTTGATTATTTTCACCTTTAGAGCTCTGATGTCCTGTCCCCAGATGGCTAGAGCTGTTATCAGGTATATCAGTCTAGGAGTCCATTCATTTTTCTTGTATGAATTCAGCTCAGGTGTGCAGGTAGCTGATCATCAAGTGTGTGGTACAAGCTCTGTCCTACAGTCTTAGAGGGGCAGGGGTGATTGGTGTAGGTACCGGTATCTGGTTGCAGCAGGGGGGTCACAGTCTGAATAAGTTGGGGGGCTGAGAGTCATCCCCCACATGTCCCTGAGGAAAGTGTGTCCCTGTTCCCTAGAGTGTACAGGTGGGTAGGTTCTACAGACAGACCATGGGCACCCAATATTTTTGGTTGTAAGGATTGGGATGTACCAGTTATCCTTGGACCACTGTCACAGGTAGCTGGGTGACCTGAGTGGAGCTACTAGTTCTTAGGCCCCAGATGTGGGTAGGTGAAGACCCTGTTTAATAGGCAATGTAATGTCAAACATCGAAGACCCACCTCTTGGCCGCACAGCTGAAACGGTTGGAGTCTACCAACAAGGGTCTAGTCTCCTGAAATAGGCCCACACAGATCCATTCAGAGGGGAAAGGTACTCAAAGTCCGTGGACCTTTAATACCTGGAAAGAAGCTGCTTCTGTCCTGAGTTCCCCCAGTTAGTGGAGCTGGCAAATAATCGCAATTTTTTTCCTTCTCCAAGGCCAGGAGGATGGCTCTAGGTGCTCAACCGTGCCTATCTCAGGCCCAGGGGAATCAATAGCAGCTGAAGCTGGCTTGGGGGTAGGGGGGCACGGTAGGATATACGCAAGTACCTATCTTTTTCAGAGAGCATCGTTCTTCTCTATTTTTGGAGGTGTGAGTAGGCTGTGTGGCTGGCTGTTTCTCCCCGAGGAAACTGCAGCCAGACGCTAGTACCAGCCCACCACCGCCACTCCCAGAATAGTGCCTGAAGGGTCCCCATGATTCAGATCCTGTAACTCCTCTCTGCTTCTGAAATGTCTCTTCTTCCCCCTGCCCCTCAGTTTGTTTTCTAAGCTTGCCTTTGATGTTCAGGGCTCCTAGCTTGTCATGAATATACACATTTGACTTGTTTTGGGGGGTCTTTGTTGTAAAGAGGGCTTGCCAGAAGGATCTGTCTATTCTGCCATCTTGGCTCCACCTCCAGTGTTTATTATTTAACTCAATCAATATTTGTTGGCTTTGCATTAAGTAATTTTGCAATGATCCAGTAATAATATCAGTCAAGGATGTAATGTGTAACTACTTCAAACCTTTGAAGGGGAAGAGGGATTATGATACATGAAAACAGAAGTCCTCTTTTATATGCTTTTAACAACATATTTTCAATAAACCCTTTTCTGTTTCAGGTTCTGAACATGCCTTGGGAATTTCACACCTGTCTTTCCTTTTGCCCAGGAGTCTCTTCCAGCAGCTTTTTACAAGCAGATGCTATATCATTGGTCAGATCTCAACTAATCCATCTTCATCAAGAAGATCAGCCCAACCACCCTACACAAGAAGGCTCTCCCTTCTTCGCGTCTATCATTACATCTTTGTAGCACTAAACATGAGTTAAAATTATTTATTTGTTAATTGTCTGCCTCATCTCTTAGACTGGACCTCATGAGTTCCTCAGTACTTCTTGTTTCCTTAGCCACATCAAAATAGTGGCTCAGGAGAATTAAAACATTAATGCATTAGGGATTGGTAAAATGGTGATACTCTATCATTTTTTCTTTTATTTATAACCTTGAATTATTTCACATAGAAAAGGGTAGATAGATGCTTGGTTCTTCCCTTTTACCTACCAGTTTTCAAGATAATAAATTTGTTCCCTATTATCCTCCATGGAGCCCTGATGAGGCAGTGGTTAAGAGGTACAGCTGCTAACCAAAAGGTCAGCAGTTTGAATCCAGCAGCTATTCCTTGGAAAACCTAGCTCTACTCTGTCCTATAGGGCCACTATGAGTCGGAATCAACCTGATAGCAACAGGATCCTCCACAGGTGACCAATTCACTCTTCACATTTCTTCATAATGAAGCCAGCACATATTGGGTCTGTGTATACAGTATCATAGTGATAGTACAGCGATTTGGGTTCAGTTGGTCCAAGTCAAGAGCACTGAGCTGGAGCTCAGACATCACGTATTCCTTGGAGCCTTCCTAAATTCTTCGAGTCAGAATCACAGATTCCTTCCCAGGTGCTTTCTTAGAGTTTTGCACATACTTCTTTTGAGATGTTTTGCTGCAATAATATACAGCGGTGGTTAAGAACTTGAGATTTGGTAGAAGAGAAAACTGGGCTTAATGCTTGGTTTGGCACTTGTAAGTCATGGGTTCTTGATCAAATTATTAAAGTTCTTGGGGACCTTGGTTATTTCATCTAAAAAAAAAAGGTTGCTAGAAGGCTCAATGAGATAACAAATGGCTACAAATAACTTATCAAAATGAGTGGTACATTGTAGGTGCTCAAAAAATGTTAGTCAGCATTATTGTAATTGTTAACATGCTTAGCACCCCAGTGGGTTATCAACTCCTAATAGACAGGTGGGAAACCCTGGTGGCATAGTGGTTAAGTGCTACGGCTGCCAACCAAAAGGTCAGCAGTTTGAATCTACCAGGTGCTCCTTGGAAACTCTGTGGGGAAGTTCTACTCTGTCCTATAGGGTCACTATGAGTCAGAATCGACTCAATGGCACTGGGTTTGTTTGTTTGTTTTTTATAGACAGGAGACATAATTATTTATCCTTTTTTTTTTTTTTTTCCTACAACCTAGAACAATATACTTGTCCAATAAATATTTGTTACATGAATGATATCCCATTTTGTTCAGGCTGGTGGTTTCAGCCTAGGCTATAATTCATTACTCATGGCAGTCATATGCTGAGTAGACATCGTGGGAAGAAGATTCCAGAACACCCTTGGATCCTAACTTCACAGAAGTCGTCCCAGGGCTCTTTCTCTCTCTAGTTCTTTCTTACTCCTCTCCCATCTAAAAAGATGCTGCTTGAGGCTCAGCATGTGATCTATTATCCTTACTTCTCTGAGTGTCACATTCAAATGTAAATGTCAGGGAGATATGTAAAAGTGAAAAAGATTCCAGTGCTATATACTGAAAGCTCCACTAGTGATTCATCATTCTAGTGACTTGTCTCCCTCTGAGGGAAGCTGTTCTCAGAGCCCAGTTACATAAATCACCTTCTGCTTCAGCCTACAGCACCAAAGCCCAGTTGGCAGACAAGGGACTGCTGGATGTTACTTTCAAGCAACTTCTATGCACTTTCCTCCTAGATGTGTATTATTGCATAGGAAATTCACATGGAAATAAGATCTTTGATACTTGCGGGTCCTCAACTGAAGCCTTTATTTTCTATTTCTGATATAATGATTCTGGTTATTGAACCTGATAATCTGGAGATTAATGATTTTTTCCCTAAAGATAACACTGATACCACGAGGAGTTTTTAAACTCAGGTGGATCTGCCAGAGCTGCAGTCTGTGCTCACACCACCCTCCGAACCCCTCTCTGAACTCCAACTTCAATGGCATTTTCTCGGTTTCTCAAATTTGCGATAATCCCCCCTAAATCCTTTGTCCATGCTATTGCCCCCAGCTGTACCCACTCTGTCTACACTCTTCCCATTCTTTGGTTAACTCTTACTGACCCACAAGCCCAAAAACCCCAGTGCCATCAAGTCCATTCCGACTCATAGTGACCCTATAAGACAGAGTAGAACTGCCCTATAGAGTTTCCAAGGAGTGCCTGGTGGACTTGAACTGCCGACCCTTTGGTTAGTGATCCCAATTAAATACCATTTGTCTGGAAATGTAGCCTTTACTCCTCAGACCAGGCTGTAGCATCTTTTATGTGGTAAAAATGGTTAACATGCTCTGCTGCTAACCAAAAGGTTGGAAGTTCTAGTCCATCCAGAGGCACCTCAGAAGAAAGGCTTGGTGATCTACTTCTGAAAAATTAGGCACTGAAAACCCTACGGAGCACAGTTTACTCTGACACACACAGACGTGCGGACACCATGACTTGGAGTTGACTCAATAGCAGCTGGATTTAATGTTTACTCACATGACTGTTTGACTAGTATCTCCCTCCCTCCCTCACCTCTATGAAGCTGGGACAAAGCTTCTTATTTTCCGTCTTACCACTTAACATTATCTCTAGCATATAAAAAAGTCAGCAATTAATAAATATTTGCCAAATGAAGTTGAAAGAAGATGTATCAAATAGTAAAAAGGAAAGGTTATTCACCTTCATCAGTTATGCTCTAATGCTAGGCACCAGGCTATTGGACATAAGCACATTACCTCATACCATCCTCACAGTGACGAACAAGGAGGTACCACCACAGCTTTACAAATGTGGAAGCTGAGGCTCAAGCTAAGTGACTTACCTACAACACAACTCCAACCCTAGAATCTCTGGTGTTAGAGCTAAATCCTTGAATTTAGGAAAGAGAAGAACATTGTGAGGAACAAGGAACACGCCCCTTGTATCAGGAATTCTTTTTTTTTTTTTTTAATTTTTATTGTGCTTTATGTGAAAGTTTACAAATCAAGTCAGTCTGTCATACAAAAGCCTATATACACCTTGCTATATACTCCCAGTTGCTCTCCCCCTAATGAGACAGCACACTCCTTCTCTCCTCCCTATATTTCCATGTCCGTTCAGTATTAGACATTCTTGACTAAAACCTGCAAATGTTCTCACATTTAGTAAGAGATCTTCATGGAGTGTGTGGTCAGTACTGACTGCTGGGTGTATGTGATTTTGATAGCCTGGTGAGGGGCTTTCTTCTTCTGAGAATTACCAAGGAACCCGTGATTTAATTCCTTTCCTTATTTTCTTCTGTTACAAATTCACCACTTTCTATCTACCTTTTCCACCTTGGATCCAATTTCATCTGTCCTCTAGATGTAGATTGCCAGCATCATCTCTGGCCTCAGACCACCATGCCACCCTGCTCCTCCCTGTTCAGACCTGGCTATTTTCCTGCAAAATCAGGAGCATCACTGTACTGCCCCTTACACAAAGCACCCACAAGTATAAAACTCCTCCATGCATGTGACATTATGTGACTGTCAAGTTCACAGAAATAGCAAAGAGTAGGGCCTGAATTTGAAAATACATCTGCTGACACCAAATCCAATGTTGTTTTTTCTGCTGTCAGGTTGATTATGTAAACCAAAAAACCAAACCCATTTTCATTGAGTCCAATCCAACTCATGGCGACTCTATGGTGTTTCCAAGGCTGTAAATCTTTATGGAAGCAGACTACCACATTTTTTTCCCACTGAGTGGGTTCAAACCTCTAACCTTTCAGTTAGCAATGCAGCACTTAACCGCTGTGCCCCCAGGGCTCCTGATTATGTAAGGAAACATGTAAATTGCAAACAAGACTTATTAATTCTCCCTTTTGCAAATAAGAGTCACCTCTCCTCCCGTTTTTTCAGAATCGACTTTAGATATCTTGTGACTGTAAATTCTCTGTCTCTTTGAAAAGTATGTAAATCAAGGAAGTTTTCTCAAATCCTTGGAACCATCAAGGAAGTTCATTCCTACCTCCCAGTTTCCTGTAAGGAGTTTAGCAAAACTTCAGGTATCCTAAAGATATTAGAAAATTAGCAATATTATCTTGAAAACATGTAACAGGTTGTATCCCTTTAACTATATAAAAACCAAAAACCAGACTCACTGCTGGATTCCGACTCAGCAACCCTATAGCGTTTCTGAGGTTGTAAATCTTTACGGAAGCAGACTGACAGATCTTTCTCCTGTCGAGCTGCTGGTGGTTTCGAACCCCTGACCTTTTGGTTAACACTCAATCGTTTTAACCACTACACCATTAGGGCTCTAACTATATCAAGAATAAGATTTCTTTCTATCTGTGTTATCTCTATCGGATTCTCTGTGATGCATCGAATTCTGGTTTAATGCTTATTCAATAATAAAATTTTTCTTCTTTACTTTTGTGGAGCGCTTTCCCTGGTTGAGAGGAGATTTTCTTCTTAGTAACTATCAAGGAAAGATATTGATATCTTGCTTTGATTTGGGGGTTTCTTACTTACGAAACCAAATATTCACTTTAAAGAAATTCCTGACCAAAATTAATTCTGCCAGTTTTTTTTTTTTCCCCCACCAAAATTGCTAATTTTTTTCTTTCCTGTTCAAAGCTAGGAGCCAGGCTTGCTGAATTTGAATGTCAAAAGAAATGGCTAGGTGTAGGGCCAAAGACCATCTTATGACCTGATACTAGTAGACCTCAGTAAAGCGGGGGGGGGGGGGGGGGGTAGGGGGGTCCACCAATCATGTTAAGATTAGCCAGTGGTTGATTTTCTACATTTCTTCCTCTTTATTAGCCCCCAGGTACCTAGCTTCTTCCAACCAATTTTTTTTCTGGAATTAAAATAGCCTCCCTATGTGCATATAGCGTAACTGCTGAGAATAAGCCTTTTGTTCAAATTTTATTGAGTTTTGGTTATTTTTAACATAACTTTCCCCCAACCATTAAAAAATCACCTTCCTCATTCACAGGCCCCAGCACAGCAATCTGTTAACAACACCATTCTCTCAGAAATCCTTTCCATGTAAATTCATGGTTTAATGCTTCAGTCTGAATACCAGATACACAGAAGTTCCCACATTAACATGATAAATTTTCTCTTATCTATTCTTTTGCTTTTCATAATTAACCTGTTCCTGTCCTGACTCTAGCCAAGTATTCTTCTTGTGGCCTTTATTTCTTGGTCTCCATCAAAATAGTCCCCAGATAAAAATATAACTTCTGGAAGTCTATAAAATTGCTCTAGGATTTAAACCTAGCTAATTTTTTTTTTAAGGAAAAAAGAAAAAAAATTTTTTTTTTTTTTTTTAAGGAAGAAAAATGAACAGCTAATCTGCTGTGCCTAAGGACATCCACAAATTTCTAAATCCAAAGGGATTTGTGCTGCCACATTTATATGACCTGAAGTCACATTCCTTTCTGGGAAAAAGTCCAGAATATTCACTCATGTTCTAAATTCATGCTGATTCAGCAAACAATTTACTGTCATCAGCAATGACCAGAGTAAACAGTAAAAATGTCATTTTAATCACCCTCAAAATTTAAAACACATTTGCAACAGAGGCTTAATAATTACAGTGAGACAATATGGCAAAGTGAAGTTCTTTTATCACACTAATATGTTACATCTATCATGTGTTAAGTGTTTAGCACATTAATTTTTATGAAAGCAGGTGCAAGAATTGCAGTCATTTATGAAGGGACTCTTATTGCAGCTACCTGGATTATAGGTAAATCTTGCATGGGTTTTCAGCTGATTTCAGACAAAGAGAAAAAGGCATCATTTCCACAAGAGCGCCACAAAGTTACCTTTAAGCCAGGTTACATATAAAGGTATTGACCACAATTGCCTCTGAGTCTCAATTACTTTAATGAACATGTTTTATTCCAAAACTTTTAAACACAGCAAATACCAGAACAAATCTATATAATGTAGGAGGGCGAAGTCAGGAAGTTAAAAGTTGTCCTTAGTAAAACAAAAAGCCAAAAAAAAAAAATGAAAGGGAGTGGTTTGAAAAAATGATAAAGTCCTACAAAGACCTATCGTTAAAAAAAAGTAAGTAAAGCAAAAATGTACAACATTATATATGATAAATGATATGTAACTAGATATATAGGAGATATTTATAGAAAATATGGGCAAGTTTTGTAACAATAAATTGAAAAATACAAAGGAAGAAAATGATTCCTAATAGAAGATAATAACCCAAAATTGACTTCCAAAAAGGTAGAGGACCTGAACAATCCAATGATCATAGAAAATATTGAAAAACTACCTGCCATTATAATATGGTTTTCCAGATACTTCCTACTAACCTTAATATAAGAGATTACCGTACACTTACTTTACACAAATAATACCAACTGCCAAAGAGCACTCTAAAACTTGAAATTTGAAGTTCTTGGCATGACTGAAGTTTCTGTGTAAGGGGCAGGCCTAACTCCATTTCATTGTTTATTACTAACTAACAGATCAGCCTCCCTGCCTAAGTCCCGTTTTCAGTGGAACAATTAAGAAAGCTGCTTACAGGAAGGACTTGCCTTGGCATATCCTTAATGATTTATTGAAAAAAGCTTATGGCTTCATTATTTCATCAAGGATGCTCATCCTGTGATGAGCTTATGGCCATTTCTTAAATCAGTGGTTACAAACAAAACAAACCAAACCCAGTGCTGTCGAGTCGTTTCCGATTCATAGTGACCCTATAAGACAGAGAAGAACTGCCCCATAGAGTTTCCAAGGAGTGCCTGGCAGATTCTAACTGCCAACCCTTTGGTTAGCAGCCATAGCTCTTAACCACTATGCTATTAGATGAGATAAATATCAGCCAGTCAGACACAAGAAGTAAATTATTTTTAAAAATCTCTGCGGTTTTTCCTGTAAATGCTTAGCCAATCAGAAGAACTTACTTTACATACAACCAATCAGAAAATTTTTGCTATTGATTCCTGGCATTTCAGAATTTAAGCCCTGAGTAGCCTCAGACTGATGGGAGCGCTCAGTTTCACTTTGTGAACTCTGTTTCCCTGATGTGAATCATTTTTATGCCCTCAATAAAACTTTTTGATTTCACTTTTACAGAGTAACCTGTTTTACTCTATGACACAACAAAATTTCAGGGTTTATAGAAATTACTAAATAGTTTAAAATTCCTAAAGAATTTAGTAGGATTTATAAATGTGTGTGTGTGTGAACTTTTTACACTTTTGGAAAGTACACATGGGGGGAAAATCTTCATATAATAATGATTCCCGTCTCAAGAAAATAAGGTAAGATAAATTTAATAAGAGCATATTTTTGGAAGAATATAATTTTAAAAGACTATAAAAAGTTATTGAATAATAAAAAGAAAACTCATACGAGCAAATAGAGAACATTCTATGTCCCCAACTAAGACATCATATCATCATAAAAATCAGTCTTTCTCATATTAATATAATTTTTAAGCAATTTCAAAGAAAATCTCAATTTTAAAAACTCCAACTTATGGCACTGGGTTTTTTTTATATATATATAACTTTAGCATGTACATGGAAGAATGGATACCTGAAAACAGGTAAGAAAATTCTGAGAAAGATTTTTTTTTTTTCCAGATTTTAATACTGGAGGAACGTCCATGGCTTATTGTTATGTAAAAATTTTAAGTTGCAGAATAAGCATTGCCCATGATTTATTTTTAAATGTACCCTTTGTATGTGTACACGTTATGGGCAAGAGACTGAAAGGTAAAAAGAGATGATACTATTTTAAAATTGCTTTGATGACTGCTTTTAGAAAATTGAGCTAAGATATTTGTAAGCCAACCAGAAATTATTTTCCACTTTTATAAACCTAACTTGACTGCTAGTGTTAAGGTAGTTACAAAAAACAACAACAACACAGAAAAACACTTGAAACCACTTCTGGAATGGCAAAGAAGTGAGGACATCTAAAATTCTACTCACTGTAAAAGCAATGAGAACACTGGCAAAACTTCTCAAAATCTACTTTTTTCAAAACTTTGAAAATTAATCAAAGGCTTGCAAGATTTCTCAGAGCATTTATTCAAAGAATACAGCAAAATATTGGTAAATATACTGAGATTTACAGTGTTTTAAATTACCTTATTTCCATTTTCTTCTCCTTACCATCATGATACCCTTGAAAATCAGCATCCTCACAGCTATGGTTGCGATGAAAAGCAATATAGGTAGTCCCTGGCTGACATACTGGAGTTATGACAAACTCCACATAACAATAAAAACAATAGCAACAAATCATGGAGAGAAGAGGGTCTCATTTACAGAGTCGCCATATAATATTTCCTAAAATAGCAGTTTTCAACAAAGTATTTATGAGCTAGGCAAAGAAACAGTAAAGTATGGCCTAGCAGCCAATATAAACTGTCCTTGAGGAATCCCAAATGTTGGACTTAGTAGACAAAGAAATTAAATCAAATATGAGCAAAGGATTTGAATAGGTACTACTCTAAAGTACCATATACAAATGGCCAATGAGCACATGAAAAGATGTTCAACATCATTAATCTTTAGGCAAATACAAATCAAAATCACAATGAGATACCGCTTTACACAAAGTAGGATGACTAATATGAAAAAGGCAGAGACTAACAAGTGTGGGTGAAGACATGGAAAAACTGGCACACTTACACTTTGCCAATGAGCATATAAAATGGTCCAGCAGCTTTGAAAAACTGTTTGGCAGTTCCTCATAATGTTAAACATGAAATTCCTATGTATCCCAACAATTTCACTCCTAGTATACTCAAGAGAATTTACTTCTAAGTAAAAAAAAAAAAGAAAAGAAAAGAAAAACAAATCCAGTGCCGTTGAGTCGATTCCAACTCATAGCGACCCTAGAGGACAGAGCAGAACTGCCCTCATAGAGCTTCCAAGGAGCACCTGGTAGATTTGAACTGCTGACCTTTGGTTAGCAGCCGTAGCACTTAACCACTACACCAACACGGTTACTTCTAAGTATGCCTATATAAAAAACATGAATGTTTAATATAAAAAACATGAATGTTTACAGCATCATTATTCATAATAGTTAAAACATGGAAACAATCCAAATGTCCACCAACAGATGACAGAATAAACAAAATGCGGTATATCCATACTATAGAACATTATGGATCCTTGGTGGTGCAGTGTGGTTAAGAGCTCGGCACCTAACAAAAAGGCCGGCAGTTCAAATCCACCAGCCACTCCTTAGAGCAGTTCTACTGCTATGAGTCGGAATTGACTGGAAGGCAACGGGTTATGAAATATTTTTCAGCCATAAAGTAATGAAGTACTGATTCATGCTATAACATGAATGAACCTCAAAAATAGATGCCAAATAAGAGAAGCCAAACTCAAAAGGCCATGTATTTATGATAGTATTGTATGAAATTTTCAGAATAGGCAAATCCATAGAAAATGGAAAGTAGAGGAGTGGCTGCCAAGGATCAGGGGTAAGGAGGAATGGGGAGTGATTGCAAATGGGTACAAGTTTCTTTTGGGGGTGATGAACACATTCTACAAATAAAAAGTGGTTATGGTGGTACAACTCTGTGGCAATAATAAAAAGTAAATACAAAACAATAAACTCTACATTGTCCAGTTAAAAAGACTGAATTTTAAGGTATATGAGCTATTTCTCAACATAGCTTTAAAAAAAAAAAAAAGACTTAAAAGTAGGTGCCAACCAACACTTCAAGAAGTTTCAGAACAGGAGGCAGCGCCAAGATGGTGGAATAGACAAGAGCTTACAACGAGCCCTCTTTACAACAAAGACCTGAAAAAAACAAGTGAAACCAGTATATTTATGACAAGATAGGAGCCCTGAGCATTAAAGGCAAGCTGAGAAAACAAACAGAGGGGCATGGTGAGGAAGAGACGGTTCAGAAGCGGAGAGGAGTTACTGGACTTGAATCTTGGGGAGCCCTCAGGCACTATTCCTGGAGCCAAAACGGCAGGCTGGTACTGGCATTTGGCCGCAGTTTCCTCAGGAAGAAGCAGCCTACTCATAGCTCCGGAACCAGAGAAGAACGGCACTCTCGGCAAAAGCTAAGTACTTGTGTATATTTTAAGGCGGCTCCCCCACCCCCAAGCCAGCTTCAGTGGCTGAATTCCCTGGGACTGAGATAGGCACTGTTGACTGCCTAGAGCCATCCTCCCAGTCTTGGAGAAGGACAAAATTTGCATTTGGGAGAAAAGATAATTTGCCAGCTCCACTAACCAGGGAAGCTCAGGATAGAAGTGGCTCCTGCCCAGGCATAAACTGTCTGTGGACTTTAAGCACCTTTCCCCTCTCTGTGGACATGTGTGGGCCTATTTCAGGAGAACAGGCCCTTGTCGACAAACTTTAACCATTTCAGCTGTGCTGAGGAGAGGTGGATATTTGATGTTTGATATTGCTTTGCCTATTAAACATGGTCCTCACCTACCCACATCAGGGGCCTAAGGACTGGTAGCTCCACTCAGGTCACCCAGCCACCCATGACAGGGGTTCAAAGATAACTGGTACCTCCCAGTCCTTATAACCAAAAACACTGGGTGTCCATGGCCCATCTGCAGAACCCACCCACCTGCACGCTGTATGGAACAGGGATGTGCTTTCCTCGGTGACATTCAGGGTTTGGTTTTCAACCCCCTGCCTTGTTCAGAGAGTGACCTCCTGCTGCAACCAGATACCGATATCTACGCCAATCACCCCCGCCCCTCTAAGACTGTAGGACAGAGCCTGTACCACACACCTGATGATCAGCTACCTCGACAACTGAGATGAATTCATTCAAGTGAATGGACTCCTAGACTGATATACCTGATAACAGCTCTAGCCATCTGAGAACAGGACATCAGAGCTCCAAAGGTGAAAATAATCAAGCTAGCTCACTCAAGCAACCCATTTGGGCATATCAAAACAAAACAAAGCAAGAAGCTATGACACAGTAAGCAAACATAATCCAATACAATAACCTATAGATGCCTCAGAGACAACAGTCAATATCAAGTCACATAAAAAAACAGATCAAGATCGCCTCAACAAGCTCTCAGAACAAAGAATCCAGGGATCTTCTAGATGAAAGTGCCTTCCTGGAATTTCAGAAGCAGAATACAAAAGTTTAAATATACAGAATCCTTCAAGACATCAGGAAGGAAATGAGGCAATACGCAGAACAAGCCAAGGATCACACAGATAAAGCAAATGATGAAATTAGAAAGATTATTCAGGAACATAATGGATAATTTAGTAAGCTGGAAAAATCCATAGACAGCAATCAGAAATTCAGAAGATTAACAATAAAATTACAGAAGTAGACAACTGAATAGAAAGTCAGAAGAGCAGAACTGAGCAAGTAGAAGGCAGAACTCCTGAACTTGAAGATAAATCACATGACACTAATATATTTGAAGAAAAATCAGATAAAAGAACTTAAAAAATTGAAGAAACCTTAAGAATCATGTGGGACTCTATTAAGAGAAATAACCTACGAGTGGCTGGAGTACCAGAACAGGGAGGGACAACAGAAAATACAGAGAGAATTGTTGAAGATTTGTTGGCAGAAAACTTCCCTGATATTGTGAAAGATAAGAAGATACCTACCCAAGAAGCTCAACAAACTCCACATAAGGTAGATATTAAAAGAAACTCACCAAGGCATATTATAATCAAACTTGCCAAAACCAAAGATAAAGAGAGAGTTTAAAAAAAAAATTTTTTTTTCTTTTTTAAGGGATAAACAAAAAGTCACCTACAAAGGACAATCAAGAATAAGCTTGGACTACTCGGCAGAAACCATGCAGGCAAGAAGGCAATGGGATGACAAATTTAAAAAGTTGAAGGAAAAAAATTGCCAGCCAAGAATCTTATAGCCAGCAAAACTGTCTCTCAAATATGAAGCTGAAATTAGGACATTTCCAGATAAACACAAGTTTAGGGAATTCATAAAAATCAAACCAAAACTACAAGAAATACTAAAGGGAGTTCTTTGGTTACAAAATCAATAATATCAGATATCAACCCAAGACTAGAACACTGGGCAGAGCAATCAGATGTCAACACAAACAGGGAAATAATTTTAAAAAAAAGCATGATTTGAAAAAAGCTCAAAACAGGGTAACAGCAATGCTATTATATAAGAGAAGAAAACATTAAAATAAAAAAGGGAGACTAAGAAATGTAACCATAAAACCTCCATATGGAGAGGAAGATACGGTCATACAATGAAATAAAAATTAGGCTTAAATTCAGAAAAATAGGAGTAAATAATAAGGTAACCACAAAGGAGACAAACTATCCTGCTCACCAAAATAAAATACAAGAAAAAAATAGATACTCAGCAGACACAAAATCAACAACAACGAATATGAGGAAAGGACAATATATAAAGATAATGTACTCAGCACATAACATTAAGTGGGAAAAAGAAACTGTCAAAAACACACAAAAAAAGACATTAAAATGACAGCACTAAATTCATACCTATCCATAATTACACTGAACGTAAATGGACTAAATGCACCAATAAAAAGACAGAAAGTGGTAGAATGGATTAAAAAATATGATCTGCCTATATGCTGCTTACAGGAGGCACACCTTAGACTTAGAGACACAAACAAACTAAAACTCAAAGGATGGAAAAAAAATATATCAAGCAAACAACAATCAAAAAAGAGCAGAAGTGGCAATATTAATTTCTGACAAAATAGACTTGAAAGTTAAATCCATCAGAAAGGATAAGTAAGGACACTATATAAGGATTAAAGGGACAATATACCAAGAAGATATAACCATATCAAATATTCATGCACCCAATGACAGGGCTGCAAGATGCATAAAACAAACTCTCAGCACTGAAAAGTGAGATATACAGCTCCACAATAATAGTAGAAGGCTTCAACACACCACTTGTGGGGAAGGACAGAACATCCAGAAATAAGTTCAATAAAGACACGGAAGATCTAAATGCCACAATCAACCAACTCAACCTCATAGACATATGCAGAACACTCCACCCAACAGCAGACAAGTATACTTTCTTTTCCAGTGCACCTGGAACATTCTCTAGAGTAGACCACATACTAGGTCATAAAGCAAGCCTTAGCAGAATCCAAAACATTGAAGTATTACAAAGCATCTTCTCTGACCATAAGGTCATAAAAATGGAAATCAAAAACAGAAAAAGCAGGGAAAAGAAATGAAACACTTGGAAACTTAACTATACTCTCCTTAAAAAAGACTGGATTATAGAAGACATTAAGGATGGAATAAAGAAATCCATAGAATCCAGTGAGAATGAAAACACTTCCTATCAGAGCTTTTGGGACACAGCAAAAGCAGTGCTCAGAGGTCAATTTATATCAATAAATGCACACATGCAAAAAGGAAAAAGGGCCAAAATCAGAGAATTATCCCTACAACTTGAATGAATAGAAAGACAGCAACAAAAGAAACCCTCAGGCACAAGAAGAAAACAAATAATAAAAATTAGAGCTGAACTAAATGAAATAGAAAACAAAAAAATAATTGAAATAGTTAACAAGACCAAAAGCTGGTTTTTTGAAAAACTCAACAAAATTGTTAAACCATTGGCCAAACTGACAAAAGAAAAACAGGAGAAGAAGCATATAACCTGAATAAGAAATGAGAGGGGCAATATTACTACAGACCCAACTGAAATGAAAAGAATCATATCAGATTACTATGAAAAATTATACTCTAACAAATTTGAAAACCTAGAAGAAATGGATGATTTCCTAGAAACACACTACTTACCTTAACTAACACAAACAGAGGTAGAACAATTAAATAGAACCATAACAAGAGAAGAAAATGAAAAAGTAATCAAAAAACTCCCAACAAAAAAAAAAAAGCCCTGGACTGGAAGACTTCACTGCAGAGTTCTACCAAACTTTCAGAGAAGAGTTAACACCACTAATACTAAAAGGTATTTCACAGCATAGAAAAGGACAGAATACTCCCAAACTCATTCTATGAAGCCACCATATCCCTGATACCAAAACCAGGTAAAAAAAAGACATCACAAAAAAAGAAAATTACAGATCTGTATCCCTCATGAACTTAGATGCAAAAATCCTCAACAAAATTCAACAACATATCAAAAAAATAATTCACCATGACCAAGTGGGATTCATACCAGGTATGCAGTCATGGTTCAACATTAGAAAAAGAATCAATGTAATCCATCACATAAATAAAACAAAAGACAAGAATCACATGATTTTATCAATTGATGCAGAAAAGGCATTTGACAAAGTTCAACACCCATTCATGAAAAAAACTCTCAGCAAAATAGGAATTGAAGGAAAATTCCTCAACATAATAAAGGGCATTTATATGAAGCTAACAGCCAACATCATCTTAAATGGACAGAGCATAAAAGCATTCCCCTTGAAAATGGATGCCTTTTATCACTGCTCTTATTCAACATTGTGCTGGAGGTCCTAGCCAGAGCTATTAGGCTACATAAACAAATAAAGGGCATCCAGACTGGCAAGGAAGAAGTAAGTTTATCTCTGTTTGCAGATGACATGATCTTATACACAGAAAACCCTAAGAAATCCTCAAGAGAACTAGTGAAACTAATAAAACAGTTCAGCAGAGTATTGGGATACAAGATAAACATACAGAAATCAGTTGGATTCCTCTACACCAGCAAAAAGAACATCAAAGAGGAAATCACCAAATCAATACCATTTATAGCAGCCCCCAAGAAGATAAAATACTTAGGAATAAATCTTACCAGGGATGTAACAAACTTATACAAAGAAAACTACAAAACACTTCTGCAAGAAATCAAAAAAGACCTACATAAGTAGAAAAACATACCTTGCTCATGGATAGGAAGACTTAACATTATAAAAATGTCTATTCTACCAAAAGGATCTACAGATTTAATGCAATTCCCATCCAAATTCCAGGGACATTTTTTACTGAGATGGAGAATCAAATCACCAACTTCATATGGAAGGGAAAGAGGCCCTGGATAAGTAAAGCATTACTGAAAAAAAATAAATAAATAACAAAGTGAGAGGACTTACCCTACCTGATTTTAGAACCTATTATACCACCACAGTAGTCAAAACAGCCTGGTACTGGTACAATAACAGATACATAGACCACTGGAACAGAAATGAGAATCCAGACATAGCTCCATCCACATATGAGCAGTTGATATTTGACAAAGGCCCCAAAACAGTTAAATGGGGAAAAGACAGTCTTTTTCACAAATGGTACTGGCATAACTGCATATCAATCTGCAAAAAAATGACCCATACCTCACTCCATGCACAAAAACAAACTCAAAATGGATCAAAGACCTAAATATAAAATCTAAAACGATAAAGATCATGGAAGAAAAATTAGGGACAACGTTAGGAGCCCGATTACATGGCATTAACAGTATACAAAACATCACTAACAATGCAGAAGAGAAACTAGATAACTGGGAGCTCCTAAAATCAAACATCTATGCTCATCCAAAGACTTCACCAAAAGAGTCAAAAGACTACCTACAGACTGGGAAAAAGTTTAGAGCTATGACATTTCTGATCAGCGCCTGATCTCTAAAATCTACATGATACTGCAAAAACTCCACTACAAAAAGACAAATAACCCAAATAAAAAAATGGGCGAAAGATATGAACAGACACTTCACTAAAGAAGACATTCAGGTAGCTAACAGATACATGAGGAAATGCTCACGGTCATTAACCATTAGAGAAATGCAAATCAAAACTACAATGAGACTCCATCTCACTCCAACAAGGCTGGCATTAATCCAAAAACACAAAATAATAAATGTTGGAGAGGCTCTGGAGAAATTGGAACACTTCTACACTGCTGGTGGGAATGTAAAATGGTACAATCACTTTGGAAATTGATTCGGTGCTTCCTTAAAAAAGCTAAGAAATAGAACTACCACATGATCCAGCAATCTCACTCCTTGGAATATACCCTAGAGAAATAAGAGCCTTTACACGAACAGATATATGCACACCCATGTTCATTGCAGCTTTGTTCACAATAGCAAAAAGAGGGAAGCAATCAAGGTGCCCATCAACAGATGAATGGATAAATGAATTATGGTATATTCACACAATGGAATACTACGCGTCGATAAAGAACAGTGACGAATCTGTGCAACATTTCATAACATGGAGAATCTGGAAGGCATTATGCTGAGTGAAGTTAGTCAGATGCAAAAGGACAAATACAGTATAAGACCAGTATTATAAGAACTCAAGAAACAGTTTAATCAGAGAAGAAAATATTCTTTGATGGTTACGAGAAGGGGGAGGGAGGGAGGCTGGGAGAGGGGTATTTGCTAATTAGATAGTAGTTAAGGAGTACTTTAGGTGACGAGAAAGACAACACAGAATACAGGAGAGGTCAGCACAACTGGACTAAAGGAAATGCAAAGAAGTTTCTGGAATAAACTGAATGCTTCGAAGGCCAGCGTAGCAGGGGCGGGGGTTTAGGGACCATGGTTTCAGGGGACGGCTAAGTCACCTGGCAAAATTAAATCTATTAAGAAAACATTCTGCTTCCCACCTTGGAGAGAGGCGTCTGGGGTCTTAAACACTAGCACGGGGCCATCTAAGACTCATCAATTGGTCTCAACCCACCTGGATCAAAGGAGCATGAAGAGCACAAATTATCAAGGTAATTTCGAGCCCAGGAGATAGACAGGGCCACATAAACCAGAGAGTACATCAGCCTGAGGCCAGAACAGCTAGGTTGTGCCAGGCTATAATGGATGACTGCCCTGACAGGGAACCCAACAGAGAACCCCTGAGGGAGCAGGAGAACAGTGGGATGCAGACCCCAAATTCTCATAAAAAGACCAGACTTAATGGTCTGACTGAGACTAGAAGGACACCGGTGGTCATGGCCCCCAGACCTTCTGTTGGCCCAGGACAGGAACCATTCCCAAAGCCAACTCTTCAGACAGGGATTGGACTGGACAATGGGTTGGAGTGGGATGCTGGTGAGGAGTGAGCTTTTTGGATCAGGTGGACACTTGAGACTATGTTGGCATCTCCTCCCAGGAGGGGAGATAAGAGGATAGAGGGGTTTGGAAGCTGGCGAAATGGACACAAAAGAGAGAGTGGAGGGAGGGAGCAGGTTGTCTCGTTAGGGGGAGAGCAACTGGGAGTTTGTAGCAAGGTGTATATAAGTTTTTGTGTGAGAGACTGACTTCATTTTTAAACTTTCACTTAAAGCACAATAATAAAAAAAAAAAAAGATTAGAAGTTTCAGAACAGTAATAACTGTATGTGTGTTTTTCCCAGAAAGGCTTCAGGGAAAAATTCCCATTTTGTTTTATGCTAAGAAAATTTTAAATATTCACTGTTTCAGCTCAATCAAATGATCAATGAAAATTTTAGCTCCTTCCAGAGTAAACCATAGATATGAAGAATACATTAAGACCTAACCGATTATTTTTCCAAATGTACTTCCAATAACAATGCATATAGCTTAGCTTTGTTTCAGCAATCATTCTATATAAGGTATGCAATTATAATGACAGTATCTACAACATGCTTTTAAGCTAACATGCTGGCAGACTGCACAGTGTCTGAGGTAATTCTGGCTGTTTATTAAGAGGCCTTTTCCTGAGATAGTTTATATTTATGACTGTATCATATTAAATATAATGATATACTGATACAGAGTTTATATATTACTTTTGGACACAAGAACAAATGAAATGAAAAGCTAACGCTCTGTTTACAGAAGAAAGTCTTAGTTGATGATCTACTTTTCTTGGGCAAAATTTGATTGCTGTGCACAAACTCTTCACCTTGAATTAAAATATTAATTCACTCACCAAAAAACACCTACTATCTCTTCAGTGTTTTGTGAGTACAAATATAGCTATCTCCCTGGTCATAAGTAACTTAAAGAAATGCATTCATGTTTTACTCCAAATTGCTAAAAAAGATATTTAATGTATCTGCCTCACATAATCAGTCTAGTAAGAGCAGGGACACACGTTGCAAAGTGCCTGCCGTTCTCACCACATTCTGCTGCGGTTTTGTCAATTTCAATGGATGAATTTTATCCTGGCATAGAAAATTATTAACCACACAGCAAAACCTCCTTCATCATCTAATTCTTCAAAAAATTAAAACAAATTGGTGTCTACACTGTTTCCAGAATTCTGACATACTTTGGGGATTACCACTGGCACAGCTAAATTCCAGTTTGAAAACAATTATTCAGAAACACAAGCCAGAAGTTACCTCAGCTTGGCAAACAGAACTTTGGTCACCGCTGGAAATTTCTCTGGCTCCTGAACCTGTTGCTTAATTGATGATAATATTCAAGAGTTAAGACTTCAAAGATGACTTTTATTGCTATCTTCCAGATGAGCTTTTGTAAAATCTGTAGAACAGAACACTAGGACTATGAAGTTGTCAGGGAAAAATTAAAAGAGCTTCCCAGTCAGAAAGGTTTGTGAATCTCCATAAATTAGATTCCATTCAGTGTGCCACCAGGGTTTCCGTGTATTAGTACAAATTCTAAAAATTCACTCTGTGAGGGATACTGTTTAAGCAACATGAACTTTTCTCCTTTATTTATTTTTTCCTAAACCCTCCTCTAAAACACACACACAAAATGTCTCTTAATACGATAGGCCTGTGTCTGGTCCAGGAGAGGCCAAAATAGGAGTCTGCCTACTAAACACAGGCCCATGTCCACAGTACCTCAGCAACCTCTGAATCACAGGAGCACAACAAACGGATGAGGCCCAGCTGAAGCCCTCTAGAGCACTGTTGCTTTGTCAAGGAACCATGCATAACCTGTAAATAATTGTATCCTCAAAAGCAAATATGGCTGAAGTCCTTTCTGGCACCGACTAACTGGTAGAAGCGGTTAATGTTTTCCTCGCACAAACGTGAAGTTAAAGAGATGGGGGTTGACATGGCATACCCAGAGGGAACTTGGTTTCCAGTAAGGATACAGTGCTCTTTCCAAAAAAGTTTGGAGGTGCTCTAAAAGAAGGAAGTCCAGTCTGAAAGCTAGACTAATACCACTAGTATTGATCACAGGTGCTTAGGGACTATTATAGCACAGGCATGCTGTCCCTAATTCAAAGGGACAAGTAGATGCAGACCTGGGCTAAGTACTGCCCTTAATAGCATCCTAACTTCTGGCTATGAAAAGAATTAAAAACAAGTGGAATGATAAACCTCACTAAGTCAAGCTGAGTAAGCACTACAGAGGCATTTGGAAAATTCAATTTTTACAGGTGGGCAGCATCCAACAACTCAGTCCTGTCTTGCTGAGGGTGATCCAGACGTTTTTTTTTTTTTTTTTGGTCACCAAGTGCAAACACTTGAACAATTTTCCATGCAGCCAGTCCCATCAGCCTCCACATGTCACGCAAAGATTTCATCACTGTCACTGCATAGCCTTCTTCTTTGTCCCTTTCTAGGTAAAGTCACAGACGTTAACTTATCCTCACACAGCATCTGAACTCTTTTTCCTTAAATTGATCCCCAAATCTTCCACTTATGTGAAGGATATCTTAAGAATAAAAAGTCCCAAGCATGATGCTACACTGGGTTTCAGAGCTATGGCAACTGACAGCTTATAGGAGTCACAGGTGTTCTTATTTACCTTATTTTCATGCAGACAGAATTAGTTAAAGCTTGATCACTGATAACGTGGACTATACTTGCACATTCAGTACGATTTACTTTGTTTAGTGAACAGTTTTATGAGTTTTAATGCATGCACAGATTCTTGTAGCCACCAGCACACACAGGATACAGAACAATCCCAATGCCCCCAAGAACGCCCTCGTAGACATTTATAGACACAACCTTCTCCTACCCCAAATCCTGGCAATTTCTCATCTGTTCCCTGTCTCTATGGCTTTGCATATCTGGAATGTCATAGATGGAATCATTCAGTATTTAGTCTGGCTACTGCCACTTAGAATAAGCCTCTGGAGATTCATCCAGGTTGTTGTATCAATACTTCATCTCTTTTTATTGTTGGCTAGGATTCTATGTATGCTTGCACACTAATTTGTTTATCCATTTACCCATTGAAGGACACTTGGATTGCTTCCAGTTTTTGGCAATAATGCTGCCATAAACATTGTACAGATTTATGTGTGAACATAAATTTCATTTCTTTAGGATAATTTCATAGAAGTGAGACCATGGGGTCATATGGCAATTGTATGTTTAACTTTATAATAAACTGCCAAACTGTTTTTCAGAATGGCTAAACCATTTTGTATAAATTGGATTTGAACAAACAGACAAAGCTATTTTACTGGGGAGAAAAAATTACTTTCTTAAGTAGTTTACATAAGAATGATTCTGCTTTTTTTAACAGCAAAAGATGATAAAAAACATACTAAATAAATTCAGCTCTGTGTATCTTAAGCCCAAATCACTTGGTTCATTTGCTCCTTGAAGATAAATAAAGTATAAGATAAAAATTGATGAACGCTAAAATGCAGTTACGTGTTGCATAACTACAGTTGAGTCTGAAATCAATGCATTCTTAATCATGACTTCTGTTCTCCTTAGAACAGCTGGTATTACTGAATATTTTACATTGTGCAGGAGGCTCAATGAGACAGGACCACCGGGGATTGTTTCCTGCCATTACTAAGACACAATGGCCCCTAGAATGCAAGTAAACACAGAAACTAATGCATAGAGTGAGTCAGAAACCGCACACCCAGACCAAGCCATCAACCAGATATTACAGTAGGTAAATATTCTGCCAAGTTGGCCAGGAAGAGAGATAGAAATGAGATTCGTGTTTGCAAGCCATTCTTTTAGAAAGGTAGAAAAAATATAGAGATACTGGGTCCTTGGTGACCTCTTTTGAGTTGCTGGATCAAACCTTGCCAGAAGAACAACATAAGCTAATGAATCCCTGTGAGATTATTAGTCTGCTGGAGCTGGGTCCCTGTCGCGGCCATATAAACTGTCTTCATATAGATGTTCTGTTACATCTCTTTAGGCAAACATAAAAAGAACACCAATACAGAGGAAAATCTGTGTGCACAAATGTGAAAGATGAAATAAACCACAACTGTGTGTCACTGGGTTTGGGTGGTAGAACTCCATAACCATTTTATTCTGGTTTTTTTTTTTTAAGCTTTATTTTCACATTTTATTTGATGAACATGTATTTCTTTCATTGAAGAGACATGTAAAGAAAAATGACTTCAAAATATATGTATTCCCATGAAAGAGGTATACTTATTTAAAAACATATGAGACCATAATGAAGAAACATTCAGTTATACCAATTATCATTTGTTGAATGCTAATGACTTTCTGGAGCCCTGGTGGTGCAGTGGTTAAGAGCTTGGCTGCTAACCAAAAGGTCCGCAGTTCGAATCCACCTTGGAAACTAAGAGTCAGAATCCACTAGGATGGCAATAGTTTTGTTTTTAGTGACTTTCACAGGAAAGAAAAAAAAATTAATTGAAGGAATATTGTCTTTACTATTAGTCACTAACTTGTGTGAGTACAGAAAAATTACCACATTTTTCCAAGGCTCAGTGCCCATGTCTGTGAAGTGGAAGTATCTTTGTGACTCACAGTCCCTGTCTTAGAAGTGTAGTGAAAGAAAACACATTGCTGCAAACTTCAGCAGGCACTGCCATCTGACAATGTAGTCACACATGTCTGGAATGATGGAATGATTGAACTCTACTTCAATTAGCCAAAGATACTATCTCTCCCTTCTCAGCCGTCTGATTTGCCTTAAAATTGGAAAAAAAAAAAAAAAAAAAGTCTATGGATCTTTTTAGAAATTACAATGTCATTCCCATCAACAGTTCTCCGATTTATCAAAATACATGATTTTATTAAATTCAGGGTAGTCTAACAATAGGAAATAAGTCTAGTGTCAGACTGAATACTTGTACTTCCTTGTAAACATGAGTGATGTTCTTGTTTTATTGCTGTAGTGTCAAGGTCAGTGTGTTCATTGCTTGCATAACAATAAAAATGCATAATTTTTTGGTTTGATGTCTCAGAGATAATTGATTACAAAAAGTATTTTTCATCTGAAGAAGTTAATCTCTGGAAAAAGTTTTTGAGGCTTAAACATCTGACTGCATTTTTAAAAGTTATTACACTTCAGCTTCTTTAAAAAAAATCCCACAAATTGAGGATAGTTAAGGGCACCAGAACAAAGAATAGTCTCAACATTATAACTTCTTCCATGAATGACATTAACCTACAAAATGCAAATACTCCTAATGAATGGTGAAACATAGCTTCTTATCTAGCTTTTTGATTTGCATAAACTAATTTTTGTTTTGTTTTGTTATTGTGTTCACTACACCTTTGGAAATAAAGTCAGCTTCTTCCAAAGCACTACAAAGCTTCTCAAATATATAACACGCAGGAGGCTGGACCACCCTAATCCATGTGTAATAGATGATTAGGTTTAAAAGATTCCCCATAACATGTTTGTTCAGACCCTCGAGCAGGCTCCACCGAGGGATAAGATGAGTTGCCTTTTCCACTGAGCCCATATTTCAGACACATAGACT
The DNA here is from genome assembly GCF_024166365.1 of Elephas maximus indicus. Lineage (NCBI taxonomy): Eukaryota > Metazoa > Chordata > Mammalia > Proboscidea > Elephantidae > Elephas > Elephas maximus. The sequence continues at coordinate 129,152,740 of NC_064826.1, forward strand.
GGAGAAGCCAGCAGTTATCTTCCTCAAATAGTTCCTTCCACAAAGGTTTGGCATGGCAGGTCTGGTCCTGAAGTATTTCAATCATTAAAGTGACAAATTTTGATGACAATTTAAAATCTTCTTTCCAATTCAAAGCCTTTACTTGAAGGTGTGCTGGTTAAATTGAAATTTCCTTTCACAAAATAACACTCACTATTTCAATCCAAGCTACTATCCATCATCATTCGCTAGGAATTCCGCATTAAGCTGCCTAACTGGTCTGCCAGCGTGCCTCCTGCCCTTCTTCCACCCTCCACACCAGATGGAATGATGTGGAAGATGAGTTCACTCACACAGCTGTGATTTGGAGCCCACCATGCTCTCCTCACTCAGAAAGGCTGGACCTCACAGTAGTGAGGGGCAGGAACTCTGCAGCCCAACTGTGCTGCTTCGCATCGAGTTTCCACCACTTACTGACTGTGAACATTCCGGAAGTTACTTTGCCTCTCTATGCCTCAATTTTCCCTTCTGTAATATGGGGATTATAATAGCAGAGAACTGTTGAAGGTTATCTAAATTAATGTATTGAAAGTTTCAAAGAGTATCTGGCACATAAAAAGCATGCAGTAAGCTATAGCTGTATGTACAACAGAACAAAAGTCTTCTGGTCCTGCACCATCTCAGTGATTGGTTGCAGACCAGGCCATTGCGACCCATAGCGTTTCCACTGGCTGATTTTCAGAGGTATCTCATCAGGCATTTCTTCCTAGTCCATCTTAATTCGGAAGCTCTGCTGAAACATGTTCAGCATCATAGCAACACGCAAGCCTCCACTGACAGATGAGCGGTGGCTGTGCACGAGGTACATTGGCCGGGAATAAAACCTGAGTCTCCACGTGGAAGTTGAGAATTTTACCACTGAATTACCACTACCCCATAGTACCCTTTTTATAGACTGGGAAAATAAAAAAAGACCTTGCATCCTTCACCCATTACCTATGTCAATAGCCTCACCTTAGCTGTCCTGGCTTTCTTTCAGAACCTCGTTTTTACTATGTTCCTTCTTTGCACACATTTTTCCTGCAATGCATTTCTATGTGTTCTGCTTAGAATACTGCTGTCTCCTTAGTCACTGCTCAGTCTTTGAATCTCAACTCCAGCATCACTCCATGTGACCATCTCTCTCTGGCAGTCAGTACCTGTCCACTCCTGAGCAATGCACCTGACCTAGCATCTTTACTTGTGTTTTCTGGGGAACAAGCAAAGTTGCAATTTTAATGTTGGAAAAATCTGTAAACAGGTAATTATGATACCATCCAAGTGTATAAAATAATTATAAGTGCATAAAATAATTATAAGTGTAATTTTATAGAGCTGAGCTGAGTGAATGACTCTGAATGTTAAATCAAGAAATGGTTGAGCTGGGTCTTAAAAGATGAATAGAAACCTGACTCATAAGAAGGCAAAAATGCAACTAGCGTCTATTGATGCCCAAAATGCTGAACACTGTTATGGGGGCTATGTAGATAATATCTCATTGAATTATCCTGTGAACCTTCTAAGGTGAGTACTGTTTTCTCTATGTTAGAACATACAGCCTACCAAAGGCAGGATCTGCATGTGAATTTGGATCTGACCTTCCTATGTCACCTCTGTACTACAGGCATCCTGCTACATGCAAAGGCATGTAGAGATGAAAGGACGGGACTCACTTTGAAACCACTACCTAGACAGGGTACTTGTGGGCAGGCTGTGAGGTGTGCTTATTGGTAAATGAGGTTGAGAAGACAGGTAAAGACTGATACATAAAAGGCTTTGTGTGTTTTCCGATAACAGCACTGAACACGGCCAAGCCTAGTCAAGCAAATGGCAGGTATCTTATTGTTAGGGCCCAACAGGACTAGAACTCATTGTCTCTGGGAAACCAGATGATCCTCATCTGTCTCAGTCTCTCAGAGGTCTCCCAGTCTATCTTATTTCTCCTCCTTTCTCTCCATTCTCTGGGCAATCTTCTCATACTTACAAACTGGCAGGTCTGCCAACCCTGAGAAGTTGGTATCTAATAATTTCCCTATAGAGGTGTCCAAGATAGGGCAGACATCCCAAATCAGCCAACCGCACATGCCATATTAAAGGGCCTTGAATTTTAATCTGAAAGTTATGTTTTACAGTTCCTAAAGTACTACTGAACATTGACCTGTAATAGATTTACACAAATTAACTGCATTCGCCAGCCGATGTGGTATGCTTTGGACCCTTGAGAGATGTGTCCTGATTAAATATTGACTGCCTCTAGCTTAAAATTTGTAAAAATTTATCTATAACAGGAACTGAGAGATAACATGATCATGATCTTTCAATAGAACTCATTTATCAAGATATGGAGAGTTATCTGAATAAACAACTGTGAACACCAAAAATGAGAGCTAGGAGTATTTCCATATTTAAGACAATGGATAAGCCCACAAATAACCTGAATGTGATTACAAAACATACTTTTGTTTGCAGGAAAATAACTCATTACTTTGTAGTTTTGAAAAAGGAGGGGGGAAAAGATGTAATTAATTTTTCTTTCTGGTTCTAATAATTTTACATTTCACACCAAGTCTTTAAAATGAACTTTGTCACAGAGCCAAAACAAGTATACTCTTGACTGGAGTGACTCAACGTTATAAAGATATCACTTTCTTTAAAACAAATTCAAATGAACTTGAACAATTAAGGGAAAATTAATAGTATGGTCTCCCTACAATCATTCTTACATTAAACTCTGTACATCAAAATCAAAATTATTTTTTACGCATGATGGGCAGTTTCTCACTAACAATTTTCTAAATTGCCTAGTGATTTTATGTAGCATAATTCTAAGACTCCTGCTTGTGTATGTTTTCTTATCTTTGCTTCTATCTGAGTAGAAATTAAGGGCAATTACTAGCCAGTTTTTATGGTAGACACTTACAATGGAAAGCTGCAACAGAGCTATAGAAAATGAACCTAACAGGAAAGCCCTTGAAATACATTTTTCTTAATAATAGAACATGCAACTATATGACAGAAAGTTTCCATACCAAGTGGCTTTCTGAATAAAATAGGTGAATATATGAAAGCAGATTGATTGTTCATGAGTCGTATTCATTTCTAAAACTCCGTTGAATACTTTCAGCTCTTTGATGTACCTTACCACTTGTAAATCCAAACTCCCTAAACAAATATTTCACACATTTCACTTGTTCACTTACCCTTCACGATTTCTGTCTTGTTTGCATACCATCTATGCTATTCATAAGGTAATATTTTTCTTCAGAGTGAATTCAAAGCAATACCGTATTTTTTATTAATACTTTGGTTATTAATATTTGTTTTATTAGTACCGTGTTTCCTAAGAAATACTATCTGTGAAATCACATATTTTATGTGCAATTTTTTTTTTTTCTCTACAACACAGTAATGCATAACCATTAAACTTTTTAAATGGTCATTCATCGTAACAGCTAAAATAGGGAAATGTACCCTAGGCACACTTCTCTTCTTGACTTCTCTTTGATTGGTAGAATCAACTTTTTCTATTATACATACTGAAACTTTTCAACACTTTTGATTTCACCTCTATTTTTATTTCTTCTTGCCAAAGTTTCTAGCCTTCTTTTATTACTGGCCCACCAGAATTTAGGCCTTTATTATATCAAACTTAAAAGGTGACATTTCAGGTGAGCCAAGGACCTAACTTTAATTTCCTCTATACGTGCTTGCCATGCACCTAGTCAAACTATGGGCAAGACCCTGAAGATGCAAAGAGAAATAACCATCTTCTTGCCCTGGAGCACCTTAGAATTTAGTGAAGGGTTCACTCCCATATAATTATTTCCTTAGGACTTAGGGGAAATGCTCAAGTGCCTTAGGATTTAAGTGGGATGTCACAGGTTCCGAATAGGGTGTCCACTGAGTCTGAAGATTAGGAAAGGGATTTCTAGAAGGACAATCAAGAGGTGGCATCACTATCAGTTGATGTGGGCCTTAGAGATTGTTGGTACCCTCACTTGATGGTGGAGGACAGTGGAGCCTCAGTGATACGCACGAGAAGACTCAGCTTGGGTCCTGCTCAGCCACCTCACATGGTTTGTACAATTGATCACAGCCTACTCAACTTCATTTTCTCCCAGCAAGTACTTGTTTTGAATTAAGGAGGAAACATCAAAGAGATTTCTTTGATAATATTAGTCCTTTTTTCCACCCAGCTTTCCTCCTTCCTTCCTTTCTTTCTCCATTCTTCCTTTTCTCCTTAAAGATATTGGATACTGACATTGATTTGATAACTTGCCTTCCACCCTGATGTCCAGCTCAGTCAAACCTTCACATAATCCCAGCCCAGACAATGTCTGACTGCACCTTTTGACAGATCCCATGAGAGGACTGACCAGCCAGGCCCTGCCTGAATTCATGACCACAGAATTATGAGCAAAATAAACAGTTGTTGTTTCATACCATTAAGTTTTGGAGTGATTCATTATGTAGTAATAGTAACTTGAACAAGGAAATAGTGAAGGAGGTCATATTTCCTCTGATAATGACGCATCCAGGCATCTTAGCAGCCAGCACAAAGCAAGGACACACTTGTATCAGACATACATCAGCAAAAAATGTTCCAGACCATTTCTATCCAGCTAGGACTCACTGCAGCCCTTGTTTATCCAAACTCTGGTTTCCTTCCTGCCCCCTTCCGAGTCATATCATGATCTTGTGTGTTCTTAATTTAGTGCTACTTTATTATTTATAAGTATGTTTGCAAACATAAATGCAAGCATTATCCAAACCACCCTGGTTTCTTTCCACTGCTGCATGCTTATGTGCTGCAATTAATTAAAGCCAAATTGCAAACCTGCCATTTGCTTGATATATAGTTAATGAAGTAGTATTCAGGGCAAATAAAAAGGACTTATCTAATTTGGAAATGCTTTACTCTGCACCTAATTATTCCAGTAATTGGTGGATAGTCTTATTAACTTACTCTGACAATTCTCTTTCTGACAAGAAACCTTCCATAGCCTTTAGACTGAATCTACACTGCTGTAAGAAAATTTCTGAATTTCTGTTCTTGACAGCCAGGATCCCCCATAACATAATGTCATCCTAGTTTCCTAATCTCCTTTTAATTTTCTTTAACCAATCAGTTGCGATCAAGTCTGTTCCAACTCATGGTGCCCCCATATGTTTCAGAGCAGAACTGCACTCTATAGGATTTTCAAGGCTGTGATCTTTCAGAAACAGATTGCCAGTCCTTTCTTTTGAGGCATCTCTGGGTAGACTCAAACTGCCAATCTTTTGTTTAGTAACCTAGCATCTAATGATTTGTGCCAACCAGGGACTCCTTTTAGTTCTTATCATGGATTGAATCATGTCCCCCCAAAATGTGTGTCAACTTGGCTAGGCCATAATTCCCAGTATCCTGTGCTTGCTTGTCCACCATTTTGTCATCTGATGTGATTTTCCTTTATGTTGTAAATCCTACCTCCATGATGTTAATGATGTGGGATTAGCAGCAATTATGTTAATGAAGAAGGACCCAATCTATAAGATTAGGTTGTGTCTTATGTCAATCTCTTTTGAGATATAAAAGAGATAAGCTAGCAGAGAGACAGGAGGACCTCATACCACCAAGAAAGCAGCACTGGGAGCAGAGCTCGTCTTTTGGACCTGAGATTCCTGTGCTGAGAAGTTCCTAGACCAGGGGAAGATTGATGACAAGGACCTTCCTCCAGAACCAACAGAGAGAGAAAGCCTTCCCCTAGAGCTGGCACCCTGAATTTGGACTTCTAGCCTTCCAAACTGTGAGAGAATAAATTTCTGTTTGTTAAAACCATCCACTTGTGGTATTTCTTTTATAGAAGCACTAGACACCTAAGGCAGTGGTTGTCCCCCATTTTGTGATCTGTTGTAATTTTCCTTTGTGTTGTAAATCCTAATATCTTCCTGATTAGATTATGTTAAAGGGGATTAGGGTGGGATGCAACACCCTTATTCAGGTCACAGCCCTGATCTGATGTAAAGGGAGTTTCCCTGGGGGGTAGCCTGCATCACGTTTTATCTTACAACAGATAAGAGAAGTGAGCAAAGAGAGAGGGACTTCATACTACCAAGAAAGAAGTGCTGGGAGCGGAGCACATCCTTTGGATCTGGGGTCCCTGTGCTGAGAAGCTAGTAGACCAGGGGGGTAGATTGATGACAAGGACCTTACCCAGAGCCAACACTGAGAGAAAGCCTTCCTCTGGAGCTGGCACCCTGAGTTCGGACTTCTAGCGTTTTAGACTCTGAGAGAGTCTAAAAACAAACAAATTTCTGTTTGTTAAAGTCACACACTTGTGCTATTTCTGTTATAGTAGCACTAAATAACTAAGACAGTTCTCTTTAGAATCCTGTTAGTTAACTTTAGACATTTCAGTCTAGGTAAAAACTTTATTCCCACCTACAAACTGGTTTGTGAAGAAAATGCTCTGCACCATAACTGCATGACTAATGCCTGATCACCTTAAGGGCTTTTTCATCTATACAGTCTTCCATAATTTTTCATTTATATGTAATATCTTCCCCCCGTGCCTTTTTCTCTCTTACATTATTGCTATTATTACACCTTAAATAAATATTGCCCAAAATGTTTTCTTGGAATGCACAATCAGCAAGTGTCACTGAGCAAAATCACAGATGAATAAATGAATGGGCAAGGGTGTAAATAAGTGAAATTGTGTTTCCTTCCTTAAGAGTAATCTCTCGTAATTTAACTTTCCGTTACACATGAAAAGACACCTCATCTTATGCTAAATTGATCCATCTCATGCAATAGTTAAAAAATCATCTCTGCCAAGAACTCATCCAACTCTCACTTGAATACGGTCAAATTATACTCATGAACTCCTTGAGAAAATTTTAGTTTTCTGCAAAAAGTTTTAGAATACAAGGATAACATTTAAATATCCTTTAGAAAAAGACCATGTTCCAAAGAGGTAGTTCTCATTCATCCTAACATTATTTTTCAGCAATTATTAAACCAAAGAACTAAGGTCCCTCCATCACTGAGAAAAAATCATTCTGAAAAGGGAAGTTTAAGATTTCACAAGCTGTCCATTACTTTATCCATTCTTTCTGAACTTAAAGGATTAAATACCTCCAATGTTAGGAGAAGGTCCCTGGGTGATGCAAACTGTTTGTGCTTAACTACTAACCAAATGGTTGGAGGTTCAAATCTACCCAGCATGCCACAGAAGAAAGTCCTAGAGATCTGCTTCAGTAAGGTTGTTGTTGCCAGTTGCCAATAAATTGAGTCATGGTGACCCAATACACAACAGAAGGAAGCATTGCCTCGTCCTGTGCCATCTTCACAATTGTTAATATACTCAAGACATTGAAAACTTTATGTAGCCCAATTCTATTCTGAAATACTTGGAGCCAGCATGAGTTGAAATTGATTTCACAGTGTTTATTGTTTGTTCGTTTTTTTTATGTTAAGCATCTGTTTCAGTTTATGCTAGAAGCTAAGTCACTGATATTTCAAATACCAGCAGAGTCATCTATGGTGGACAGGCTTCAGCAGCGCTTCTAGACTAAGACAGACTAGGAAGAAATGCTTGACAATTTACTTCTGAATATTAGCCAAAGAAAACCCCAGTGTCTGATATAGTGCTGTAAAATGAGCCCATCGGTTGGAAGGCACTCAAAATACACAGTCCCTGCAACAATGGACTCAGGCACACCAATGATTATGAAGATGGTGCAGTATTTTGTTCTGTTGTTTACAGGGTCACCATGGCTTGGAGTCAACTCAATGCCAATTAACAACAACGATGTTGGCAGTAAATTGTTCTATGATATGTGAGAGACACTTTCTAAAAGATGAAGGAACTAATGATCATGAGAAAAAAACTGTGCCAAATAAGGTCACAAATACAGAACTTGAGTCAAGATGTATTTACAGCACGGAACACTTGTAGGTACCTATAGGGACTGAATCGACAGCAGTGGGGTTTATAGGGACTGAAGGAGAGTAAAATTAGTTCTACTTCAAAACTCTGAGATGAGCTATGCCCTATGTTGGAACAATCTTGCCCACATCTTTGATCGCTTCACATCTACTCTTTCTGGGGTTTTATCCCAGACATCTCCTCCAAGTCTTCTCTGACCACTCTCTCTAAGTAACCATCCTCTCTATTCTTTATAATAAACCCGTAACCATTGCAGTCGAGTCAATTCCCACTCATAGCAACCCTATAGGACAGAGTAGAACACCCCCATAGGGTTTCCAAGGCTGTAATCTTTATGTAAGCAGACTGTCACATCTTTCTCCCATGATACCCTTATGGTTATCAGCCGAGCGATTTAACTGCTGCTCCACCAGCGTTCTTTTTCTCTTTAATAACCAAATCCATTGCCATTGAGTCGATTTTGACTCATAGCAACCCTAAAGGATAGAGTGGAACTGTCCCATAGGGCTTCCAAGAAGTGGCTAGTGAATTTGAACTAGCTGTCTTTTTGGTTAGCAGCTGTAGCTCTTAACCACTGTACTACCAGGGCCCCTTCTCTATAATAGCACCCTATTTATTTCTTTCCCAGCATGCCTCACCTCACAATTCTTTATTATTTTGATTTTTATTTTAAGTTTTAACTTGTCCACCCTACTATAGTGTAAGTTTCATTAGGAGGGGACCTTTTCTTTCTTGTTCTCCATTGAGTCTGCACCTCTTCAGATTGCCTAGCAGAGTTAGCAGTCAGTATACGATATTTGCAAAAATAGAATAACAATTGCAAACATAATCCACCTACACGCATTCAGTGTTGACAGAGTCAAGCTTGGAGCCAACTAAACACATGATTGTGTTCCCTCGCCCCTTCTTCACAGCCGGTGTGGAGGTACATACATATCATCATCCCCATTCTGCAGATGAGCTGACAGCCACACAGAGGTTACTCAACTTGTCAATGGTCACAACTTAAGAATTGACAGAGTCATGCTTTGGGCTTGGGGTTATCTGCTTTTAAAACCCCCTTATCCTTCTATTTCAAGCAGATTACCTCTGCATCCCACGCGTGGTGAATATAATTGAAGACGAGAATTCCAGTTCAAGAAATCTTAAGGGGCAGAAAGGCTAAAACCTTTTAAAAGTACATAGAAACCATTCATCTTTTAAGATTCTGATTTTCACTGTTCTAAGCACTTACAGTGAAATTCACAACTGAGTAAAGAAGGCACCATTCACAGAGGCCTTGCTTTGTCATGAACTTGGAGTGAGGCCCCAGTAGTCATCTCACCTTCTTAGGTCAGTTTCTTCCCACCTCCCTGTTTGTTATCATAGTCAACTTTGATGGCATCCATGAAAAAGCTCTGAGGGCTACAACGTGCTTCAGAGACACCAGGTATTATCATTGTTCTTGCTATTTGAATTATTTCTTCAGTGTTGTTCTTTGACTAATTTGGCTAAGGACTTAGATACTCCCCATGAGCAATGGAAATTTTTTTTTCCCTCACCTACAGCTATCCCAAGGCTCCTGATGCTTTGAATATATGATTAAGCAATGTAATTTCTAGGTAGAAAACAAAGGCATGTTTAGCTCCTAAGTCATCCAGCCCCCTGAATCTTGAATTTTTAATTTCTTCTTGTTTAGGGATCTTTTTAACTCTGTGATTGTGGTTGTTAGTTGCCATCAAGTTGGGCCCTCATTCATGGCGACCCCATGCACAACAGAACAAAATATTGCCTGGTTCTGTGTCATCCCATGATGCATTGGCTGTCAGCCTGTTGTAATTCACAGGGTTTTCAATGGCTGATTTTTGGAAGTAGATTGCCAGACTTTTCTTTCCGGTCTGTCTTAGTCTGGAAGTTCCAGTGAAACTGTTCAGCATCATAGCATCACACAAGCCTCTACTGACAGGCAGGTGGGGGCTGCACATGGGTGCATTGGCCAGGAATCAAACCCAGGCCTCCTGCATGGAAGGTAATTATTTTATTACTGAAGCACCATCACTAACGTCTTTGGGCATCATCTTGCTCTTCTTCTATCTTCATGTATTTTGAGAGCATTAACTTTGGTATTACCAGAGAGGGAGTGCTACAATTTGAAATATATAAACATGTATTTCAGAACTAATGGTTGCACAAAGTTAGAAAAGTGAGCTCAAGCAAATCTATCCAAATTACATAGAAAATCAATCTCAAACCTAGTTTTGTAAGTTAGCTTGCCAATCTATCCAGGGTCCAATTATTTGGAAAAGCTTTTAATTGTTTTAAACAATAATGCTGAGATCATGCCACAGATAGCAAAGATGTTCCCATGAAAAAACCTATCACAGCCATTTAGAAGTCATCTCTTCCTACTTGTCCCATGCTCACTTCATTCCAGCCACCATGGCTGTCCTGCAAAATCTCAAACAAGCCAAATCACTTCCACCTCAAGACCTTTGCCAGGCTTCTCTTCCTGAAATGTGCTTGCCCTTGCTACCCACACAGCTTCTTCTCATCCTCTGAGTTCTGCTTTCCTGTATGAGGGACTTGCCAAGACAGGACTCTTTTGACCACTTGTCTAAGGACCTGCCTACCCTGCTTAGTTCCTTCACTGTCTTCTTCTACAACCCGACCCATCTCCATTTCCCATGAAGCATTTCAGCATTTTGGCCTAAGCTCCCTCAGGACAGAGATCACCACTTTTTGACCCAGCACCTAATTCAGCACAGCAGTGGTTTAAGTAGTGTTTCCTGGAAGGATGAAAGATTAATGCACTCATCCACGGTGTGTCTTTATGAAGCACCCTCTCTATGCCAGAAGTGTGCTAGGGGCTGACCAGGATGGAATAATGAGGACTGTATCAAATCCCAAGACACAGGCTGTCTAATGATGCTGAAGGTAAAAAGTGGTGTCCTTTTCCCCAAATCATGATTGTTATAAAATGCTAACTCAGACTCTATAAAATTAACTCTAATAGACTCCAGTTATGGAAAATGACATCCTAACCTTCAAATTTACTAATTCCCTTATAAATATATAGAAAGAGTAACAGTCTCTGAATTTAAGAACACTTTCATGGATTAAAGTTCTTCTACCATTAATATTCATTTGTTTATTCAACGAACATCATAAAATAGTGATTAAGAGAGCAGTAGCTGAGAAGCTGGACTATATGGGGAACACAGCAAAAGAATTGGAGGAAGACTCATTAGCAACCTGTAATATACAGATGATACAACTTTGGAAGACAAAGATGATTTGAGGGATTTACTGATAAAGGTCAAAGACTGTATAGTCTTCAGTATGGATTATTCTCAAACGTGAAGAAAATGAAAATACTCATAGCTGGACCCATAAACAATATTATGATACATAAAGAAAAATTTAAACTGTCAACAATTTCATTCTATTCAGGTTGACAATCAAGGTCCACAGAAGCACCAGCCAAGAAATTAAATGACGTATTGGATGGAGGTGAATCTGCTACGAAAGACCTCTTTAAAGATTTAAAAATCAAAGATGTCACTTTGTTGACTAAGGTGCTGTGACCTAAAAGTGACCTAAGCAAGGGACTATTCAATCGCCTCATATGCATGTGAAAGCTGGACAATGAAAAGGAAGACAGAAAAATGGATGCATTCGAATTGTGGTGTTGGTGAAGGATATTGAATATACTTGGACTGCCAGAAGAATAAACAAATCAGTCTTAGAAGAAATACAACCAGAATGCTTCTTAGAAGCGAGAATGGCAAGACTTTGTCTTGCATATTTTGGATGCGTGATTAGGAAAGAACAATGGCTAGAAAATGGTTTGTGGTTGGTGAAGCACAGGGTCAGTAAAAATGAGCGAAGCCTCAATGAGAGGGATTGGCACAATAGCTGCAGCAATGGACTCAAACATACCAAGCATCATAAAGATGGTGCACGCTTCCTTCTCTTATACATAATGTCGCCATGAGTCAGAGCTTACTCGATGGTAACTAACAACAACACCCTAGATCTAAGTTGCAGTTTCTCTATTTACTTAGTGGCATGACTTTGGCAAGGCTGTGCCTCAGTCGCCCTGGCTATGGAAGTGTCCTCTAGGATAGGTGAGGTTAGGACCTGTTGGTCCCAGCAGACAGCCCTGAACAACTGCATCCCATCCAGCCTCACTGGGGACATTGTGGATGGCATACACCATGCCAACCTTTGTTGTCTACTTATGGCCCAAGACGATCTCTTGAAAGTTGGGTTGTCAGGCCCTAGGTGGGCTTGAGAATTTGAATGACCCAAGTGTTCTCAGCATTCTATACTCAGACCAACCATTTATACTCAGGTTGGAAACCCTTTTCTCTACCTGCCATACACGCTTTGAAGGAGAAAAACACTAAAATATCGAAAGGCAGGAAGTCTTAAAAATCAATGGGAGAGTTTACTCTCAGCCTGGAAATTAATGTTTAAACATTTAACCCCGAAATTTCGATCAGGAAACCCAAGGTCACAAAATATCATAAATATTTCAGGGTATACAATAATTCTCACATGTTAGCTAGCTTTATCTTATAAATATGCCAAATTGGTGTTATTATGCCTATTTCACAGATGAGAAAACTAAGGTTGTGAGAGTCGGCATGGTATGTCTAATGACACACTGTTCATGAGAAAGAGAAATGAGCCTTGAATGCAGGTCTTGTGAATGACAGTCTGCGGCCCTTGCTGCCATTCTCACTCCCTCATTTCTATGCAAGCAAAAATAGCCAACAAGCCAAAACCAAACCCACTGCCGTCAAGTCGATTCTGACTCATAGTGACCCTAAAGAACAGCGTAGAACTGCCCAATAGGGCTTCCAAGCAGTGCCTGGTGGATTCGAACTGCCAACCTTTTGGTTAGAAGCCATAGCTCTTAACCACTGAGCCACCAGGGTTTCCAAAGAAAAATAGGGTTGTTATAAAAAAAACTCCACAGCCTCTTACGTGTCCTAATCCTAGAAATATCCCCAAAGGAAAGAAATATATAAACATTTAGCAACTGCTGTTTTTCTTTTAAAATTCTCCTTTTTGTTCTTAAAAGCTCAAGTTTTAAGTCATGTGCATTAAAATAGAGTCATTGAGAGGAAATGTTTCAATTTCAAGATTCAAAAGTGACTGTGCAATGTGTATACCTTTCTTAAACTGAAGGGGAGGAGTAACACACGATCTATAAACTATAGTGAGATCTTGTTAATTCTAATGAGTATGTGGAAGGGCTGCTGCCAATGAAGGAATCTTACAAACAATTAAATGACATAAAATTTTGGCTAAAGGGCAGTTTTTCCTGATGCGGATGGGTGTGTTCCACTCACTGCTGAAGATAAGAAGCTGATGACATCTGGAGACTACTCCAAAAACAAAACAACAGCAACAACAACAACAAAACCCAGAAAAGATTTACAGGATTTGAGTGATGGTATGCTTAAATGAATAGAGTTTTTACAGGAAAACTCACTCAATATTTCATCATTAAGCTAATGGTTTTATGAAGTCCCACTGAAACTGCTTTGAAACTAATGACCTCACATGAATGCCATTCCTCCTATTGCTTATATGTTTTTCAGACAGTAGGATGTCTTGTCAGGCCTTTTTTGTGGATTTCATTACCTATTCTTGACCTCAAGCTGAGAAAGCTACTTCTGTCAAAGATCACACAGATTTCTTTCAGTTACAAAAATTGATATGGACAATACCTACTTGGAGCTGGCTATTATTTTAAAAATAGTTAAAAACTAAATTACCGAGATACATTTCAACTGTAATTTCTGTCAAAACCAACAGCAAAAATGAAAGTCAGAATCTCAGAGAATAAAGCTTGGGACCAACAGCAGTAAACACAGTGATGAGTTTTTAGTGTAATGATTTATTCAGTATGCCCTTGCAGCAAAAACACAAACTCATGCACACAAACATAGACATATTTCAACTTCATCCTGCAGGACAAATAATAACAAACAATTTTATTAATTCCTTTTAAAAGGTGGGTGAAGGAGGATATGTACAATAAGCTTCAGGTGAGTGGTGCTGAAGCAAAGTTTGCACTGCACAAATTAGTGACAGGGTATGGAAAGACCACGGAGAAACAAGTGAGTAAAACATTCTTCAGTTTGTAAAAACCGCTTAAAGTGTCAAGATCACAAAATCCCATCTGATTATGAGCACTAAGGTGAGGCACTCCCTGCCTAGGAGGTCTACTTGAGCAAAATTTCCCTGAGAACAAACCAAAACAATTTTAACTGTTCAGTTAGAAAAGGAGATGCTGACTTCCTCCCTCCACTCCAAATTTGACAGTCTTACATTTACTAAATAATCCCAGCTCTATGTACAATTTATTGATTTATTTTTGGTCTTTAATCCCCCCGAATTCATATTGTGGTTAATAGAAGCAACTTCTGAAGAATACTGACCAATATCCCCCTTTATTTCTATAATTGTTTATCCTTAATTCAATGAATGTCCCCCAATAGCTATTCTGACATACTCATTCCGATTAACATACTTAATAATGCCTAATAAGAAAATGCTGTTGGGAGGATGTGGGAGAAATTGAAACCCTGATCTACTGCTGGTGGGAATGCAGAATGGTACAGCCATGGTGAAAAATGGTTCCTCCAAAAATGAAAAATAGAATTACCATCTGACCCAGCAGAGGATGACAAGACTACATCTCACATACTTTGGATATGTTGTGAGGAAGGACCAGCCCCTGGAGAAGAACATCATGCTTTGTAAAGTGGAGGGTCAGAGAAAAAGAGGAAGATCCTCAACAAGACGGATTGACACAGTGGCTACAACAATGGGCTCAAGTGTAAAAACGATCATAAGGATGGCACAGGACTGGGCAGTATTTCATTCTGTTGTACATAGGGTCACTATGAGTTAGAACCAACTTGACGGCACCTAACAACAACAAGAGCATATGAGCCAGCAATTCCACACCTAGGTATATAGCCAAAAGGGTTGAAACCAGAGACTCAAACAGACATTTGTACACCAATGTTCATTGCAACATTAGTTACAATACCCAAAACAGAAACAACCTAAATGCCCATCAACAGATGTAGGGATAATCACAATATGGTGCACAGATACAATGGAATACTACTCAGCTGGAAAGAGAGATGAAGTCTTGATACACCCTACAAAATGGATGGAACTTGAAGACATTTTGCTGAGTGAAATAAGTCAATCACAAAGGACAAACATTGCACGACCTCACTTATATAAAAAGACAGGAAGAGGCAAATGTGATGGAACAATTTCATTGATTAAGGGTAGGGCTGTACAGTCAATTAATGTATAGGTTATACATCTATAAAAAGTTGAACTGACAAAAGTAATGTGATGATATATTTACAACAATGACAAAAAAAAAAGAGTAGCTGCTGAGGCTGCATACATACAACCAAATATCTCATGGGATTTGATTCTGTGATTTGGAGGTTTAGGGTCATGGTTTCATGGAAAATCGCAGTTAATTGGCCTAATATCACATTTAGTGCTTCTGTTCTGTTTCCTAGTTTATTGCATAGTGCCTGAGGTTTTAAAAGCTTGCAAGCAGCCATTCAAAACACAACCCTCGGTCTCTATTACCTAGAGCAACAGAAGAAGAAGGAGAGTCAGGAATAGGAGGAGGATACGGAATGTGTGGCTAATTTCCTCCATGAAAAGCTGCCTCCTTTGCCGTGAGACCAGAAGAACTAGATGGTGCCCAGCTACCAGTACTAAACATTGTGATCAAAGATTCTATAGAATACTGATCAAGAATGGGGAAACATAGAACAGAATTTCAAATTCTCATAGAATTTAGTTTTTTTAGAGTCATGGAGGCTACATGAACCCCTGAAACTATTGTCCTGAGATAATCTTTAAACATTAAAGCTTAAACCAAAAATATCCCCTAAAGTCTTCTTAAACAATACTTTAACTTAACGAGTAAAGAATGTCTGCTTTGAGCATTATACTCTTTTAAGATCTATCTATATGGGATCAAACTGACAACAGCAACTGGAAAGATTAGATAGGAAACTTAGGGGGCAGTGTGATAATGGAGGAACAACCACTCAGAAAAAAAAAAAAATTTTTTTTTTTTATTCAGAAAAGCAGGGTGAAAATGGTTGCACAACTTGAATGTAATCAACGTCACTGAATTGCACATGTAGTAATTGTTGAATTGGTATATGTTTTGCTGTGTTTATTCTCAGCAACAAGAGCAAAAATACAACAAATTAAAAGAAAGAAAATGTTGTTTTTGTTGTGTACTGTCAAGTCAATTCTGACTCATAACGACCCTATATGACAGAGAATTTCCCCACAGGGTTTCCTAGGCTACAATATTTATGGGAGCAGATCTCTAGGTTTTTTCTCCAGCAGGGCCTCTGGGTGGGTTTGACCCATCAACCTTTTGGTTAGCAGCCCAGCGCTTAATCACTGAGCAATCTTAAATAAGAATGTAAGAAGTAGATTTACAAGTGACATATCTATAATCGAAAGATTTCAAATGCTTTCTCACTAAGCATTTTCCTAAAAAGATGTCAACGTGAATATGAACTACCTTACTAATATGGTTTCATGATAGAAAGATAGTTTTACTTTGATGGCACTCAATATCAGCTATAAAAATTGATTTTTCCCTGTGGAGTGCAGTTCTACTCTGCACACATGGGGTTCACCATGAGTTGGAATCAACTGAAAGGCAACTGGTTCAATTGTATAAGATTTGAATAAAATTGATTAACTCATGCCAAGTCATGGTCTCTTAGGGTAGTAATCTAAAATGAAGCTTTTTTTTTTTTTAGGTATTTTTAACAATAACTAAAGCCAGGAAGCCTGGTTGTACAGTAGTTAAGAACTCGGCTGCTAACCAACAGGTTGGCAGTTTGAACCCAACAGCTGCTTCTCGGAAACCCTATGGGGCAGTTCTACTTTGTCCTATAGGGTCACTATATGTCAAAATCGACTCGACAGCAACGGGTTTGTCTGCCTTTTTTTTTTTTTTTTAAAATAAAGTCAGCAAATACATAGAACCTCATCCCACAAACTTCTAGGTTCTCTCGCTCACACATTTTGTTTCCCAGGACTATAAATATCCATCACTCAAGTGCCACCTGATACCTGCTCTTCTGAACTTGATCAAAATAAAAACTTACAAACTTTGAGAAAATCAGATTGAGTTACCTAAAGGCAATATAAAAGGTAACTTAATAATAATAAAAAAAAGAACATCAGAGAATTCAAATTATTTTTGTAAGTTGATCAGATTTCAGCCTCCAAGTGTTGTAACAAGAGCTCCTAGTCCCTTGTGTGAGTCCCCTTACAAATAAGAAAAAGGACATCTTGAAAGGAGATCAATAAGCTCCTCAAAGTGTCCTACATACAGGTACCTCACATGGAACAGAAATCAAGCAAAGATGCTGTGTGATATACAGAGCTAGATCTCAGTCAAAATCTGGTGTTCTCCCATGATCCCATCTCACGCTCCATGAGGTATATGTACACTATCCCTCTGCCTGATGCATGCGCTTACATACAGATACATGCAAATTTTACATTATACAGTATAACCTGCCAAAGCTGAAACTCTTTTTTATATACACACTACTTCATGTTATGAGGAAACCCTGGTGGTGTAGTGTGTGTATATAGCTTTCCTCAACCGTTCTGGGAACCACCCTAACTTACCCAGTTGAAATTGCTCACTGATATTCTTCTTCCTGCGGGAAACAGAGGTGGACATGGTGAGGGGCATCCCCTCTGGCCCTGTCTGAGCTTGTGTACAGTTAGTACCAGGCCTTATAGCCATCCTCTTGAATATCCTATCTCCCCCACGGGGCCAGAACTGCTGGTACAGTAGAAGAGATGGTACAGTGTGGGAAGATGCACTTTGATTTTTGAGTCAATCTTCAGTTTGATTTTTCTCCATTGGGATAATAATATACGGTATCGTCAATGTGTTGTTTTCTTTTTCTGAGGGATAGTTTTGTATTTGTAAACTATCATGCATAGTATGCAAGGATGCTAGTTCTCTCCTCCCAACCCTTCCCCCCGAGAAGTCAGCTTACAAGCCTCAGTGTGCACCCTCAGTGCCTTTCAGGAGCAGATTTTGTTAAGTGGTACAGAAACACATTGTGGCTGTTAACATCTAATGATGCAGGCATAACCTCACCTTTGCAGGCAGACCTATAAATTTCCAAACACTATATTAAAAGTAGGGAACAATTAATAACTGCCTGTGTGCAATAGCAAAGCATATTGACTTTTCCTTTATCTTGTTTTAACTCCTTCCCCATTCCTTGGTCACTGACACTCATAGCACAGGAAATACATAGAAGAGATTTTCTTTTGCTGAGCTTCATAGTAGCTGCATTATCCTTTAACCTTTCAAGAAAAATACTGTGTATTATACTTGTATCTATTTACATATGCCCTGAATCTGATTTGGTGTAAAACCATTTGATATGGAATGTTCAAGAAAAAAAAAAAAAACCTAAAATGAAAGATTACTCCACTGCTCAACAGAGCCAGGGTGTTTTGACCTTATATTTTCATTTGCATTTTGTTTGCTTTTTAGGTAAATATGTTTTCATTTAAGTGTTTTTTTTTACACACTGTGATTTTTATTTAACTAAAAAAAAAAAAAAAAAAAAACATCAAGACAGTGAGTTGAATAAACTGTGCTGAGAATGAATTGGCTCCACAAACAGGCAGCAATGTCGAAATCAACTACCACTTGTCAGAGGCTCCAAAATCATGGTGGCGACTGTTTAACTGTATTTCGACAGCAGTGCTCCATTAAATCTCTTGGGAACACTATACTCAGTTGGTTTGTTCTCCTTCCTTCTGTACCTAAGGGGTGGCCAGGAACTTTCAGAGGAAAGGAACACCTTTGTCAGGTCAGAAAATCAGCTCAAGCCGACTCCCTCTGTCCTGTCTCCAGGGTGTCCTGCCAGGCCATGGAGCACAGGATTGATCATCAACAAGACTTACTGGTGTCCCTTTTGGACTTGCTTCTCTACTTCATTTATTCAAACTCTGCTCTCTCTTAATTTACAGTAAAAATGCACATTTTCAGGGCCTTCAGGAAGATGACCTCTCCCTGTCCTGCATTTTGAAGAACATTTTAAAGTGTTGGTTTGGTTACTTATCGTTGCTAGCTACCATCAAGTTGGCCCCTGACTCATGGCGACTGCATGCACAATGGACTGAAACACTGCCTGGCCCTGCCCCGTCCCCATGATCGGCTGCAGATGGGACTGTTGTGATCCATAGGGGTTTCACTGGCTGATTTTTGGAAGCATATTATCAGGCCTTTCTTCATAGGCTGTCTTTATCTGGAAGCTCTACTGGAATCTGCTCAGCAGCAGAGCAACCCTCTAGCTTCCACTGGCAGAAGGGTGGTGGCTGTGCTTGAGGTTCATTGGCTAGGAATGAGACCTCAGTTTCCCAAATGGGAGGCGAGAATTCTACCACTGAACCACCAATTTTTAAAGACAGTTCTTGTTAATTTCTTACGCAGATTGCAATCTACTCCAAAAAACAAAGATGAAGCCAAAAATCCTTGCAAATATCTGCTGGGGCCAAAGTTGTTTGATTTGCACACACTTGTCCCAACTAGCTTAGTCCCCCTATCCAAATCCAGAAGAGGCCACATTTACCCTAAGTGAGATACTGAAAGCGTGCTCTGGATTTTCAGGGACCTGCTCTAGATTTTACTCTCCCTGCTTTCTTTCTGAAATGTTCTCTTCCTGACGCTTCCTGCAGACATTTCCTTGCCTTGTATGTTGTTTCTCTCCTCTTGCCCAGTGCCTTCACAGGGCCATTGCTGCTGGGTCTAGTCTTGACTCTATCACCCACCTTGGTCCTGGGGCTCTGTTGTCCTAGGCCATGGCAGCTTACCCTGCAAACCCAGCCCTGGATTTCTGCTTTCCCAAAGCACATGCCTGCTGCATAGATTATCCCTGCCTACAGGAGGAGTTTCAGAAAGAACCCTACCCCAGACACTGACAAGACAGAACACGGGCCCTTTCCTTATACACACTGCAAATGCTCAAAGAGAGGCTGCCCTTTAGGGTGAGAATAATAGCAGATTCTTCAAAAACTGGCAGTGGGTGGTCTTCCTTGGCCCTTCTTTGACCTCTTGACAGATGGCGATTGAAATTTGCCTTTACCCTCATCAATAAGACAGCTTTCATTAAATGTTTGAAAGGTAGTTTGAAGGTGATATCAGCTTCTCTTTCTTTGTGAAGAGAGATGTTATCTACGTTAAAAAGAAAAATATTGGTTTAGCCTCCTTACCACGTCTTCCCAGGGAGAATATGTTATTTTGCCCTTTTGTATTACAAAGCATCCTTGTAAAAATAAGGTAAATTCATTTTTGACAAGCATTTTAAAGCCCTGGCATTCAGGAGCTGGTCAGTGGCTTTTTCTTTGCTTCTGAATAATAAATGTCTCAAAGATACCGAAGAAGATAAGCAGAAACTGTCTCAAGTGAACATTTTCATGGCAGTACATATTCAGGTTGTTTTCCCCCTAATTGGCTCACTGTCTTTAATTATATTTCATACTTAGACAAAGCAAGACATTTGGACCATGTGTTCACTGTGAAATGCAAATAATATTTCCCTTCCTTACAAGAAAACATTTAAAAAATGAACCCATTTTGTACTTTAAATGATTCAACTATGAGAATCTGCATTCTATGATTCCTAACATTTGGGAGCAGTTTTTTTCTTCCCAAAGAGCATCCTTAACTTGACATGAGGTGTGGCAAAGCAGTTTAAAGAGGAACAAAACGTTCAGACCATGGGGGCGATAGATACAGAAGTTCAGGCATTGGCAGAGGGAAAAGGCATCTCCAGGGATATAAGAAGCTCAGGGCAGGTCGTCTCCTTACAAGGTAAGCAAACAGTTATCTGACAACAACCAAGAGAGACTGCATAGATAGAACCACTGAGTTAGAGGGATGGCAGGCAGCCAGAAGCCACAGGACTTACGTGGGGACTCACAGAGAGGCAAGGGTAGGTAAGGTTTGAGGGCCGACAATTAGGCAAGCAGGGATTATACATCCAAGGGAGTTGATAGCAAATTATTTAAGTGACTAAACCAGCATTGACAAAGCATACGACTTCGGAAGCGTCCCCTTTACACATACGAGGACAAGGAAGGCAACAAAATCCATGGTTTTTTTAAAAAATTAGCATTCATACAGGCACACACACAGTCAGTCCTCACTTTGCAGAGTTTTGATAGGAATGAATTTTAGTTACCATGGCTGAGTCAGGTTTAGTTAAATAACACCAGCCCCCCAACAATACAGTTCAAATTTCAGTTCCATGATGTATTAACTGTGAGTAACTACATAAATTACAAGAGCATTTGCCACGTAAATAAAAGATCCACATCCTAAGCAATGACCAGCCAGGTCACTTCTTTCTAAGTCTGTGGGCTGCGGGTGGCTGTGCATCTGTTCACTCAGTTTCTGCACAGGTAGAATAGCCTGCATGTGTGCTGCCTTCCTGTCTCCCAGTGATATACCCGTGCAGCAGTTTTAAATGGACACTAAAAAAGGGATTTGGTCAAACAAGGTGAAAGCACAGTAAAGACACAAAAAGCGATGGCGGTAGCAGTGAAATGTGAATTGAACATAAATGGAGTTACCAAAGAAGTATCTGACCATGGGGATGTTGACACTGCTGCTGCTTGAGGAGCTACATGAAGGCAAACCGATGGCCGTGAATGAGGAGAGCGATTGTGGTGAAAAGCATGGAGACCTTGCAGAGGAAGAAGTCCAGCAAAACCCTCATATTCAGATAGCTTTTGGGAATATTTCACACCTTGAAAACTCAAAGAGTAAAATGTTGGCATCTCATCTAAACTTAGAATGAAGCATGACAATTTACCCAGATACAAAAAGTCATTTGCTCCATATTGTAAGTTATACGACTAGAAAAAGGCAAGCCCTGTTCAATTCCTCTTAAAAAAAAAAAAAAAAAGCTGTTATTAAGCAAAGGGAAAAAATGAATAAATGCATACTTCATAATCCTTGTGAGTGTGTGATTATAATGAAGCTTCATAAACTTATTTGTATAGTCCACAGAATAGCAATTCTACAGGAATATAATTTCAAAGACCTTTGCTGCTCAATATTTTAACAGTAAAATCCAGGCAAAATTGAATACTTTGACTGGGCAATTTATAAATACTTTTAAATAGAACACTAATGACCAAATTATCCACCATTGAAAAACATAGATATATAAGAAGGATTAGAAAATAAACTAAACCTCATACTAAAGCTTTTTAAATATGGCTTTTTAAAAATAATTAATTTTTTGTTGTTTCTACATGTACAATTCAGTGACGTTGATTACATTCTTCAAGTTGTGCAAAAATTCTCACCCTCCTTTCCTCCTTTTCTTATCGGTTCCTCCCACATTAACATAAACTCACTACCCCCTAAGGTTCCTACCTAATCTTTCCAGTTGTTGTTAACAATTTGACCCCATATGGACAGATCTTAAAAGAGCACAATGCTCAAAGCAGACTTTCTTTACTAGTTAAGTTAAACTATTGTTTGGTTTTAAGAAGACTTTAGGGAATATTTTTGGTTTAAGGTTTAAAGATTACCTTAGGACAATAGTTTTGGGGGTTCATCAAGCCTCCATGGCTCCAGAAAGGCTGGATTCCATGAGAATTTTAAATTATGCTCTGCAATTTCCTCTTTTTGACCAGGATTCTTAATAATTTTGGAGAGTCATCCAGCCTCCATGGTTCCAGAAAGGCTGGATTCCATAAGAATTTAAAATTATGCTCCACAATTTCCCCTTTTTGATAGAATTTTTCTGTAGAATCTTTGATCAAAATGTTCAGTAATGGTAGTTGGGCACTATCCAGTTCTTCCGGTCTCATGGCAAAGGAGGCATTTGTTCACAGAAACCATTAGCCACCTATTCCATTTCCTCCTCTTATTCCTAATTCTCCTCCCTCCTCTGTTATTTTAGGTGAATGGAGATCAATTATTGTGCCTTGAATGGCCACTTGCAACCTTTTAAAATCCCAGGCACTATGCGACAACCAAATTACTGTTGATACGATTTTAACAGAGTAATAAAAGCACTTAAATTCTCCAAGTTTCTAATGTTTTAAATGGAGTACACAAAATAAATATTAGTGTTGATATTTGTTTTCATTTCCCTATACATCTGTATTTACGTTTTGACAAATAATATTAAAGGTTGTCTTAGGCAAAACCAGTAAAGTGTATAAATATATAGAGGGAAAGAAAATCATATCAAGGACACAGCCCAAATGGTTGTAGAGGCTGGAATGTCCCACATCCATGGGTCAGGATAGAGGCTTCTCCTGATTCATATAACCTCAGGGCTGGTGAACCCAAGATCAGCAGGTCAGAGAGCAGGGCTCCTGTTCATAGCCTTCGAGATCAACAAATGCCAAGATCAGCAGGCAAGACCACAGATAAACTGCTAGCTCAAGTCCCAAGAGTTGGAGGCCAGACAAACAGAAGCCAGCTGCAGGATCCAGAATGAGCGAAAACCCAGAGGCCTTGACAGAATGTCCACTTACATTCAATGTAGGGCACATGCCCAAGGAAACTCCCCTTCAACTAACTG
Organism: Elephas maximus indicus; assembly: GCF_024166365.1. Taxonomy (NCBI): domain Eukaryota; kingdom Metazoa; phylum Chordata; class Mammalia; order Proboscidea; family Elephantidae; genus Elephas; species Elephas maximus. The sequence goes on from NC_064826.1 coordinate 129,176,345, forward strand.
GCTACTCAGAGCAGATCTCATCATGGAGGTGATCATACTATATCAAACTTCACCATGAAAGTGATTACAACATCATACAACTGCCAAACCAGTGATAACCATGGCCCAGCCAAGTTGACACACAACCCTAACCATTACAAAGGTCATGGGACAATAAAAATTACTCTCATTTGTTATTAAGTTCACTTTGTGTGATCTAGTCCCATACACTACTGTACAAAGTAAGGACTGCCTTATAGATTGATAGATAGATGACAGATAGATAGACAGACAGATAGATAATATCTTATCTATAATTTACTTTAAAATATTTATTCATGTTGTTGTTATGTGCCATTGAGTTTGATTCAAGCTCACATAGTGACCCGATAGGACAGAGTAGAATAGCCCCATAGGGTTTCCTAGACTACAATCTTTATTGGAACAGATTACCAGGTCTTTTCTCCCAAGGAGCCTCTGAGTATGTTCAAACCACCAATCTTTTGGTTAGCAGCCCAGCACCTAACCATTGCACCACCAGGGCTCCTTCATTTCAGCATGGATAAGTCAAATATAAGTGTGCTTTAATTCATTTTAATCTACACCCTAAGAGTTGTTTCTTAGCATTTGAAAAATTCTGATTGGAAGTCTCCATTGAAGAGGAGGCTGCTGTAAGGATTCCTAGCTCCCATATCTCTGATCATGGCTTCCTAGGTGATGCAGGCAGTTAAGCACTCAACTACTAACCTAAAGGTTGGAGGTTTAGGCTGGTGTCTTAGTCATCTAGTACTGCTATAACAGAAATAACATAAGTGGATGGCTTTAACAAACAGAAATTTATTTTCTCACAGTCTAGTAGGTTACAAGTCCAAATTCAGGGTGTCAGCTCCAGGGGAAGGCTTTCTCTCTCTGTTGGCTCTGGAGGAAGGCCCTTGTCTTCAATCTTCCCCTGGTCAAGAAGCTCCTCAGGCACAGAGGCCCTGTGTCCAAAGGACGCGCTCTGTTCCTGGTGCTTCCTGCTTGGTGGTATGAAGTCCCCAACTCTCTGCTTGCTTCTCTTTCCTTTTATCTCTTGAGAGATAAAAGGTGGTATAGGCCACACCCCAGGGAATTGCCTTTTAGCTTGGATCAGGGAGGTGACCTGAGTAAGGGTGGTGTTACAATCCCACCCTAATCCTCTTAACATAAAATTACAATTACAAAATGTAAGACAACCACACAATACCGGGAGGCATGGGCTAACCAAGTTGACACATTTTTGGGGGGACACAATTCAATCCATGACAGTCACCCAGCAGCACTGTGGAAGAAAAGCCCTGATGATCTGCTTCTAGAAAGATTACAGCCAAGAAAATCCTATGGAGCAGTTCTGTTTTGTAACACATGGGGTTGCCATGAGTTGGAACTGACTGGATGGCAACAGGTTTTTTTTTTTTTAAACTTCTCTGATCAGTGCTAGAGGGCTCGATTACTAGCATCAGGCAAGATGGAAAGTATTTTTCATTAGCGAAACTAGTGCTAGTCAAGATATTTGAATTGACTTAAAAATTATATACTGTATACATAAGAATCCAGTGATGCCAGCAGCATGTACCTGACTTACGGGCATTCTTCTAAGGATGATTCTGTCCCTGGATTCCAGGTAGGTGAGCAGAATCCTGCCCTAGGAGTATTTCCACTCAGCTAGCTTGCTTGGTGGAGTGCCTGAAAGAATCACATATAGAATTCTTTCTGCATTTGCTTGCTAATAGGTGTTAATGCATATGTGTATCAGTCACCTATTGCCACATAATGTCAATAATGTGGAATAGTCCAGCTCAATATTTCAGTGGCCTACAGTTTGTTTTTTGTTTTTTTGTTTTTCTCTTTGCTCCTGGAGCCAAGGCCCAGGTGAGTTTTAGATGATCCCATGCCTTATGGGCCTCATTTTGGGGGCAGGGCTGGGAGGGGGCAGCTACCTGGAGTATGCTCTGCTCCTGGTGATGGCAGAAGCTAAGAAAGCAGCCGCCACCTGGCGGGCCCATCTCAAACCTTTGCTTGGCATTAGTCACAGACATGTCATTGACCAAAGCCAGTTACATTCTGAACCAGTTGCCGCTGAGTCATTCTGACACCCCTGGGTGTCAGAGTACAGCTGTGTTCCATGGGGTTTTCAGTGGCTGATCTTCTGGAAGTAGAGCTCTAGGATTTTCTTTTGAGTTGCCTCTGGGTGGACTCAAACTTCCAGCCTTTCTGTTAGCAGTGAGCACATTAGCCATTTGCACTTGGTGGGGCGGTACTCGGCTCACCAAGAAGCCAAGGCAAGGTGGGCGCTGCAGCTACACTACCACAGGGAAAAGCACTGAGACAAGGGCTCCGTTTGCGGCAAGGTGGGTGCGCTCCAGCTGAGACTGGCTCCACCGTGGCCTGACAGGGCAGGGCGGAACTTCATCCACCAAAGTTAGCTTACCCATTACCACCAGTCACAGTGACTAAGTTCAGTGTGCCACGGATGGGTTGAGCCTTCAACTCTAAGTGATAGAAAGTCTCTGTAGTTTCCAAATGTTAAGAAAATATCGCAGGTAAGTTAATTAAATAATCAGAAATGTTTGGCTGGACTTTGTGGCCAGGGCCATTCACTGGAGGGCATGGCTATGTTCCCGTAGCTCTGCACAGCCCGTGTGTCGGAGAAACCACAAGACAAAGAGAGGAGAGTGGGGAGCAAGGTCCACTCCACGGGTTGATCCTGGACGGGGGAAGGCTCGCCCTCTCAGTGGGAAGCGGCCCGGGACCGTCACTCCTGTGAGGCCCCTGTCTGCCCGCCTGTGCTGAGGTGCTCCGCGCGGAGGGGGCGAGTCGCAGCCTCGTGGGTGTCTGCTAGTCACAGGCCTGGTGGTAAATATGCTCCCCCATCTGTTCCCTGGAGGATTAAGAGCATGCCAAGCAAGGTGCGACATGAGAGAGGAAGAAGACGCCCCCTCGCTCTCAGCCACAAGAGGAAACGCTGTTTAGGCTTCCTGTTGGCTTTGTGTCTGCAGCGGTGACACCAGCCAGTACGGTGGAGAAAATGGCGCACGCCGTGGAGAAGCACCCAGCCTGAGAAGAGATTGGAGGTCAGCAAACTCTGAACAGAAATGCACAAGCTCCCTCTTGCACAAGGATTTATGCGCAGGCGTGTGTGTGCAAAAGAGAAATAGAAGGAAAATGTGGAAAGGCAGGGCTAGGAATCACACAGCTGGCAGGTGTAGGTAACATTATTGTATTGTTCAGAATTTGAGGGACCTGAACTCTTTGCCAACAAGAAAGAAAAAGCAATTCCAAATATAAACTGTCATCAAGTGGGCAGGCACAGGCCCGCAGTTTAAAATGCACTGCTACCAGGGATGTGAGTTTATTGCTGGCTACCCCTTCATTCCTGTAAAAAACTCTTAGGAGAAGTGGCAGCGTGTCTATACCTATGCTCGGAGCTGAGGTCTAGCTGCCACGCAACTGCTGCTACTCTTGGCAGGAGGAGTAACAGCTGACCTGCTTATGTACCTAGAGATACAATTACCCTGGAAAAACTATCCTGGTTTTTCCTTCTAGGTAGGGTTGCAGCTCAAAGGTACTGGCTGAAGACAGATCCAAGCACTGGCTCTCAGTTTCCTTTTCCTCCGCATGTCAGAGTCCTTGTGTACTGATGGTATTTCTTTTTCTCACTGGACATACCACTTCCCTCATTCCAATGACTACCTTGCACCCTTCACATGCCCCCTTCCTGTCCCGTCACAGGAGGAACAGCCTGGATGCTGAGGTGACACGTGCAGAGTCTCCCATGCAGCTCCTTCCTGCACACCATGCAGACCCCAGAGCGTGGATTCCTTCTGCATCTTGGGAAGCAAGGTTACAGAGCACCCCAGTTACAGCACATTCCAGTCATGATTCAGCCACCTAGCTATTTTATTTTTGTTACTTCTTAGTTTTTTTTTTTTTAGACAGACAGGCACAGTGACTACAAGAATGGGCCCAAGCATAGCAATGACTTTGAGGAGTGCGTAGGACCAGGCAACATTTCATTCTGTTGAGTCCAAGGCCACCTGACAACAACAGCATATACTCATGACAGCCACACAGCATGCCCACGCTGGTTACAGCTCTGCCTCTGTCTCAGTGCTGAAAGTGTGAATCACCAGGGGAGGCCAGTGGGCTCTATGACTCAGCCATGGAGCTCTCCGTGAGCTCTGCTCCAGGACAAGAGCATTGCCCCTATGTGCCACTTTACCCCCTTCCTTGCAGAAAATGAAAGGGGAGGATTAAAAGATTCTAGGGAATTCCTGAACTAACATTCCTCAACTAATAACTTTCTAAATCTTTCAGATTAAAGATATGGCCATAACGTCATTAAAGCCATACCAAGTCTGAAAAAAAAAAGAAAGACACGTGGCCTCGCCCCCAGCCATATGTGATTCGAACAAACAGCGCAGCCGGCAGATAGCATCCTTTCAGCCTGGAGTCCAGTCTGCACCTTTTCCCTGGTTAGATCAATATCACACTGATACATGTTCTGTCCGCCAAGCTCTAAGGCTGCTTTCTTCCCGAGCTCAGTAATATAAAATGATTTAGTGCTTTCAGCTTGAAAGATATTACAATAAACACTGTGATTTATAAAACAAATGGGCTATTGTCTTAAGTAAGTTTAAAATTATATAGACCTGAGGAAATAGAGTTAGCTAAAGTTTTAATGCTCTTAGCCTATCTTCTGCTCAGCAATTTATACAGACACATAAGCAATTCAACTCAGAAAATGCAACCGAAATTTATAGCCCTAATCCCCTGTACATAATTTCCTTAACCGAGTGTACCTTCTGGCATTTATTAGTACACAAAGTCAACTTCCTATATATCCTTCTTATATCCAGACAACTGTCTGTGTATTTACTGGACCCATAAATCATTGCATTCTAAACACTTGGTCAAGTAGAAAAATATGCTAATTGCAGAGGACAGCACATCCTCCGTTGAATACTGGTGGCATTTGGGAATATTACTTCTTGCTTTATCACAGAAGCATGGTAGCAAATAGAAATGACGGGAGCAGCATGGGCCAGAGGAACCTAGGGAGTACACTGAAAACCTCCCATCTCTTATTTTCAGTTCATGTTGGTGAAGACAGTTGAGGGTGATCAGTAGATGGGATATTTTCATTTAATCTTTTTAATGCATTGGCTTAGAAATGGGAGTGAAATTCACATGGGCAATTCTAATGCTTTTCCTAGTTTTTTTTTTTTTTTTTCTGCATGCACTTGAAAAAGAACTCTGCCTTGGCAGCCCTATTGATGAAAATTGTTACAACAGAGAGAGAAGAAGGAGGCAAACTTGATAAGAATTTAAAAAAGTAGCTCGGTCCCATCCTGTAGGTTTCATGGCTGTCGGTGGAAGAGCTGTAAGCACCCGGCACAGCACACATTGGGTAAGGGGAATTCCACTGCTACAATACAGAGATCCAAAAATAGAAGGATTTTTTTTCAAGGTTTATTTCTTTCATACATCCCTGGGTAGATGATCTGGGTTGGGGGCGTGGATCCAATGTTTTAAATTTTGTATCCCCTTAAGCATCATCCCACGTGCACAGTGGGTCAGGATCATGTCTGTGCAGCAGCATATGGAAAGGAGAGAGGCAAAGGGATTCCAAGGCAAAGGGCATTTCTCTTATGTGAAAGGTGACCCCGAACTGCACGTACGCCTCCCCGCCCCCTTATCCCCTTACGTCTAATTCAGCCACTTAGCCACACTGACCTCGAGGGAGAATAGGCAGTGTGTTCTCTAACTCATAGCCAGGTGCCCAGGACAGCTGGCCTGTGGACTCTTCACTGACACTTGAAGGGTATTTTAGATGCTGTAAGTAGCAGCTTATTCCTTCTCAGGCTGAGAAAGCTTTGGGAGAAACCTCATGACACTAGCTTACACCTAACCCCAGCATCTTAAAGAGTACATTGAAGGGCTTGATAAACAGAAGTGTTGAGTCACCTAGTGAGCTGCAAGTACCAAAGTTGTCCTATGCCAATGTTTAGATTTCAGTATAGTAAAATGCTTTGGGAGGAAAATTATTTATCACCATGAACAACAACAAGAAGTAGTAATCTGAAAAACGGCCTTGTTTAGTGATTACACAGACACACCCAGCATTCAAAATCCTTTTTCCCCAAAAGTGCACTAGTAGCCCAGGAGCCAGGGCCCCCACCCACCTACCGCATCCTTGCTCCTATGTTCAGCCCACCCTCCCTAACACCCTAGCCAGGCGTCAGCTTTCCCACTATGGCAAGCATGTCTGCAGGCTCATTTACTACTGCCTCCTTCTGCCCCTCTCCTCTGTCCTTGATTGTACTTTCTGTTTTGCCCAATTACAACCTGAGCACAAAATTAGGCCCTTGGCCAGCACTCTTCTGCAGAGAAATGGACCGATTCCTTTTCTTGTCTCTTTGAGAGTTACCTTTCTCTTCCCTGAACTCCTGACACTAGCTGACCTCTGGATCCTGAAAAATCTCTTCTAAAATAAGATTGCTCATAAACCTTGTCCAAACTACGTTCTTTTGAACACACAATGGGTATTATTAATAATTATGCAGATACAAATTATCCTCAGCAAACCAGATATATGGTCCCCAACTTGTATAGCAGTTTCCCTAAAATGACATGTGAGGAATATAATTCTACTTTAAGATGTATTTAAATTGCTACCTTGAGAGTACTCTGTCACCTGAAATCTTATGCTGGGGAATTTTGATTAGTCATATTGCAAAAGGCTAAAAACCAGAATCAAACTAAAGTAAAAAATAGGCTCCCCCATGTCACCTGACCCAACAAAAGACATAGGGAAATGGCATAGAAAGAAAAGCAGGGACAGAAATCACAGAGAATGCCTTTTAAAGTGGTTTGGGTAAGAGCCAGAAACTAATAACTGTGAGTGGGAAGGAACTGGAAGTAAGGTACATCACCGTGGGTAGAAAACACCCAAACCAAACCCGCTGCCGTCAAATCAATTCTGACCCAAAGCGACCCTATAGGACAGAGTAGAACTAACTGCCTCAGTTTCCAAGGAGTACCCATAAGACAGGGAACAGAGCCCACCCCCCTTCCCCAAATCTGCAAACGAAGCAACAGGAAATGGGCCAGGGTGCAGAAACAAAGCCATTCCCCAGAACAATGGAACAGGGTATCAGAAAATAGCCCGCAAACTTCTTTAAAGCAGCTGGATAAAACCAGGCCCAGGCACATGCTCAGAACATTCACCTGTGACCGCTGTGTGACTTTACACCAGGGGCAGTGAGGGGCAGCAGCAGCAGCTGGGAATGGAACTTGGGGAGCAAGACACTGTGCAGGCACGACACCCCATAATAAGTCCCGCTACAAATCCCAGAGGCCTCCAGGACAGGAGCCATCTTAGAAAGCTGCTGTGCATGCACCTTAGTTGGCCTATCCCTGCCCAAAATGGGCTACTTGCCGGGAAAACCCGCCTATGCCTGTGAATAAACATGAATCTTTTCCTGCCCAAGAACTTTTAAAAACCCGGGCAGGTCTTTTTTTCTGTGAGATGGGGGTAAGCGTTGCTTTAGGCCCTCCTTGTCTCCACTTGCAAGCCTCTCCAATAAAGCTTTGCTCGTGTGGAAAACCCTACGTGCCTTACCTGCTCATTCTTGACTGGTGAGAAGCAAGAACCTTATTCCGGTAACACTTGGTGGGTTTGAACTACTGATCTTTTGGTTAGCAGCCTAGTTCTTAACCACTTCACCAACAGGGTTCCCACTGACAGTTTCATAAATACTCTCATTTTCCACAAAGCAACACAGTAAAGTAGGATTGGCATGCAATCCCTATTCTACACGTAAGACATTGGGCCTCAGTGTGGTTATGTGTTCAAGTGGTTAGGTGAGTGGCGCTTGGAATCCAGGTCTATCTGACTGGACAGAAATAGGCCAATGAACAGCAAACGCTAAAGCAGCCCCTCCAGCGAATCTGCCAGACGTTTCTGAGAAATACGCTTGGAAAATTGTGAATAGTCTTTACCACTTAATGTCAATGAAGTCAGAAAGTTACACCTTTCAGCTCCATAAGACCAAGTATACATCTAATACTGAACTGAAGCTTTTCTGCACCCGTTTGTGTGTAGAACTACACATATATGGGTGTGAGTAATGCATATGTGCCCCGGACTATTTACGGGACATCATATGAAGTTCTGAATTTCAGTAGGTACCTGCATTTTGTTAATTCAGAATATTCACTTGAATATTCACCAACTACCCCAGCTTGTCAGCTGCCATATAAAAAGTTCATATTGATGTTTGTATCTTTCCTTGCTGTTGAAAATAGCTAGATGCCATTGAGAAATTCTCCAGGATACTTATTAATTATCGAAGTTAATCTGAGCTGAGTGTTCCCTGAGGAAGAAATCAGAAAAACATATAAGGACATGAGAATGTGGAGTGAAATAAGAAAACCTCTCGTTAGCCAAATTTTTGATTTCTCATGTCGCATAGACAGGAGAAGGCTGCATAAAACATGGCTATCATCATGAAGCAAGGCTTATTGAAGTGTGATCCTCCAAAATCACGCTAACTGTTACTTCCACTTACCGTGATGTTTTCCCTCTCTGTATGGAAAAGCACACATTTCAAAGCCAAATCCTGATATATACCCACTGGCTGTGTCACGGGTGCTGAGTCACTTAATTACACTAAGACTCCATTTCCTGGCTTCTAAAATGGGGGTCATGGTGTCCACTTTGCAATGTGGTGGGTGGAGTAAGCGTATATGAAGCTTTCGAGAAAGACCTGCCATACATCAGGCAGTTAATACATCTTTCTTATATTTTCTTCTCTCTACTCCCCTGTCTTTATACCAGTGGCTCTTCAACTTGGATTTAAGGATAACCTTGGAATCTTTTGTAAAATGCAATTTTCTAGGCCTTTCCCTAAGGTCTGCTGTCTCAGCAAGTATGGGGATAGGCATGGAGCACTGTGATGTTTCATCGTCACATGCTCCAACAAGTGACATTAATGCAGTAATTGTGCAGCATATTTTGTGAGACACTGCCTGACAACATCCCCCAGGTATTCCAGTCCAGACTGAATTAGAATGTCAGTGGGGTGCCATAAAAATAAGGCCATTGTGAGGGGGTGTGGACAGGAGACACTGCATCACTTTCAATAAAGTTCTACTCTCAATCTCTTATTAGTCTAGGGCTCTAGATCCTCTCAGACAGTCACAGACTAATTCCCTTGTTACTGTTCATATGATGTTACTGCCACCACATCTTAACCTACTTAGAGGTTCAGGTATTACAAATGGACTTGCTGTGTAGTTTACCACATTTTAAAAAATATCAGGCCTTGAAAATATTTTTCTTACTGCTTTTTTTCTTATTTTATTAATTTTTGAATGGAAATCCAAGGGTCTACAGCAAATTATCTGCCTCACAGGCTCATTCCCCAGCCACCCATTGTTCTAACCCAGGAGTCACCAAAATTTCTCATTTCTTATAAATAATTCAAGAAATATAGTTATTGTATATATGATTCTATGTACATAGAAGCAAAAAAAAACAGCTATATATTCTTCATTTTTACACAAATAACTGCACCCAATTGTTTGCCTTGTTATTCTTCAATTACAAAATATCTTGAAGAATGTTCCATAAATGTTCATGAAAAGCTCCTTGTTATTTTTTATGACTCATTAATATATACGGTGTGATTGTCCCATAATATCTAACAAGTCTCCTGCTTACGGAGAGTTGTTTCCAATCTTTTGCTATTTCAATGAAGTGATGAACAACTTTTTTTGGAAATCATGTTTCATATGGGTGCAAGTTTATCTATCCACCACCTGTCTGCCCGTTTGTCATACTGTGATGGCTTTTGTGTTGCTATGATGCCGTGATGCTGGAAGCAATGCCACCAGTATTTCAAATACCAGCATGGTCACTTATGGTGGACAGGTTTTAGTTGTGCTTCTGACTAAGAGAGACTAGGAAGAAAGGCCTGAAAAACTTCTTCCAAAAATTAAACAATGAAAACCCTACAGATCACAACAGAATATTGGTCTATAAAGTGCTGGAAGATGAGCTTCTTAAGAGTAAGGGCACTCAGATACACAGGGGCCACAACAATGAACTCAAGCACACCAGCAATCACGAAGATGATGCAGGACTGAACAACATATCATTCTGTTGTACATGGGGTCATCAGGAATGAGTTGGAGCCAACTTGATGGAAACTAACATCAATGACAGTATATATATAAAATGTCAAAGCTTAGAAATGGCATTTCTAGGTCAAAGGTAAGTACAATTTTAATTTAGAAACAAGAATTCCAAATTATCATCTGTTGCAGCAATTTACACTTCAGCATACATGTATGTAAAAAACTACTTTCCCACAGAATCACCAACAACGCATTATCAAACCCTCTGTTCTTTGCCACTCCGACGGGTGAAAAAGCGGTATCTCAGTACAAATGAGCAAGACAGCATTCGCTCTGAAGCAAATACAGCCTTCCTCTCCAGAAACAAACATATAATTTCTGGTTTTATATTAATAAAATGCTAGCTATATTCTCTTATTCTGATTTATCTGTGGGCTTACTTTTTAATGAGAAGTCTTTCTAGAAGAAAAATGATGTTGGCACTACTAGTAAAAAATGTTAACAGTGATCAGCACCTTCTGAGCCCATTGCTGATACTCGTCCAGAACCCTGATGGACTTGAGGTGTACAGTTATGATGACATGCCAACGTGAGTGTTCAACTATTGCAAACATTAAATGTGCATATGTCCGAAGCTAAGAAGAGTTGGAGACTGGTCAGTTTTCCTTTTCTTGTTTGTTAAATGACATCCACTGCCTGCACCTGGTGCTCTGAAGATCAGGATGCTGGTGAGGCAACAGCTGCAGGCAGGGACACCTGCTTTGACTCTGACAGTCTGGCAGTTCCTGTACTTGAGAAAGTGGAACACGTCATGTCAGTTAACGCAGGTGTGTGTATTCTGTCTTGAAAATACAATGAAAGGTATTGCAATCGAGATGCCATACTGGCTGAAAAACATAAACCTAACTAATGTCATTATTTACCACAATAAAAAGAACATATTTATGTTTGTGTGTTTTATGAGGAAATATCAAATTGATTAAAACAAGTCAACACAAGTTTAAAAGGGAAAATGATTATGCTTTTTATTTCTCATTTGTAAAGAAAATAAAGCTAAAAAAAGTAAAGTAACTGGTATAAATGACTTACGATGTGGATATCGGAAAAACCACCAAGACTGGTCTAACTCTGCTTTAGAACAACAGCAACAAAAGAATATTTTATTCAAAAAATATTACTGAGTAGTTAATTTTTTTTTAATGTGCCATTAAAAAACTGGATCTTTCAGGCTATAAACAAAAGTAATGAAAATATCTTCAAAATAAATCAATAACACTTTTTGTGACATTTGCAGTTAAATATTTTATAAGACTTTTTTTAGAGAAAATGGAAAAGGGTATAAGAAAAGAAGAAATGATATTTCTATGGGTACTCTTGCCTATACCTTATTTTAAATTGAAATTGATAAGTTATGATGACATAATTAGACTATTCCATTCTCAAGTTCAACTCACCCTCATTTATCATTTTAGATATACACGTAATTACCAACTTAATATTTAAATAAACCCATGCCATCATATTCTTAATACTTGTGCTACATATGTTCTTGCATAGAAAGACATTTAATAGGGAGCCATATTAAAAATAATGATAGATATAGCCAAACCCCATAGAAAACCTGACGAATCATTCCTACACCCCAGGATTTAGATAACACAAATTCTGCTGCTTACGGTTATTAATGAAAACCTTTTCTCTTTGATCTAAATGTTCATGGCTTTTTAAAAATGTCCATATGCTGGTTTTATGGATCTACATCACAAAGGGCAGATTAATGGGGAGAAAGAATAAACAAATGTGCTTAAACTATACAACAAATTATATCTAAAGTAAAAGTCTAGCAAAAAAAATAATTTTACTCTTTTTTTCCTATAAATGAATTACAATTTGTAGTATCGCTCAATATATTTCCAGAAGTTTCGATTAAGCAGTTTTAAAATAACATACTTCTGACTGAAAAAAGTAATGCGGACTTCAATGTAAGGCAATTTGAGAAGTAGGAAATGCCGTTTGATGCCCCAAATATCACATTGAACTTTCTGTTTTCCGTGTGTGTGTGCTCTCGCCTGCGTGAGGTGTATTTATATTTTATTTGTTCATTAACTCACTCATTCATCCATCCATCATTTTTTCATTCACTTGTTACTATGTTACAGTTTTTTGTTAGGATAATCCACTTTATAAATGCATCTAATTAAGCATTCTTTGAAACTAAATTTTTATCCTATGTTTGCATCTAAATTATGCTCAATCTGATTTGGCCCCAATGATGAGGGGAGGCTCTGAACATGGTTTTTTATTTTATTTTATTTTTTTATTGTACTTTAGATGAAGGTTTACAGAGCAAACTAGTTTCTCATCAGTTAGTACACATATTGTTTTATGACACTGGTTAACAACACCACAACATGTCAACATTCTCCCTTCTCAGCCTCAGGTTCCCTGATACCAGCTTTCCTGTCCCCTGCTGCCTGCTCATCCTTGCCCCAAGGCTGGTGTGCCCCTTTAGTCTCGTTTCGTTTTATGGGCCTGTCTAATCTTTAGCTGAAGGGTGAACTTCAGGAGTGACTTCATTTCTGAGCTAAAAGGGTGTCTGGGGCCATACTTCCATGCTGTCTCCAGTCTCTGTCAGGCCAGCAAGTCTGGTCTTTCTTTTTGAGTTAGAATTTTGTTCTACATTTTCTCCAGCTCTGTCCAGGACCCTCTGTTGTGATCCCTGTCAGGGCAGTCAGTGGTGGTAGCTGGGCACCATCTAGTGCTGGACTCAGTTGGGTGGAGGCTGTGGTGGATGTGGTCCATTAGTCCTTTGGAATAATCTTTCCCATACACGGTTTTTCAAAAGGTCCTTGATCCATACAGCTTCTGCTACGTTGACTCTCAGTGAATGTCATTCCCTACCCTTTGCGTGGTAATAAAATATTTCTTGTTGGGGAATTATTTTTTTTATATATTCTGGAAGGGAACACTGTAACTGTGGATGCTGCTGCCCTTGATCATTTCAGAGAAGAAAATAAATATACTGAACACTGGAATAAATGTAGGCAGATACAAAGTTTATTTATATAAAACAACACAAAACTATGAATAAGGTATGAAAGGAGAGAGAAAAGCAAAGAAAATTTTAAAATGCTGAAAAAACAGCTTGTTCAAGTGTAAATCAAGTTAAACAAATCTGTCAATATTGATATAATAGACATAATGTATTAAGTGAATCACTAATGACAATTTATATCACTAAAAGTTTTGTTCAAAAACTTAGTATTTCAAAAGGGTTTTACTTGAAATAAATAGCAGATTAATGTTCAGCTATGTAGTATATTCATTTTCAAACTACTTAAATATATATAGGAGGTCTAAGCACATATTATTGGCAAAATAAAAAGACATAAATGACATGAGCAAATAAGAATAATTAAATAGAATGCTTTGCGTTTTGAATGCCTTTTTAATGAAGCAGTTAGAAAAACTGATGTTATTTACTTAGCCGTGGTGAAAATCCTCGCTCATTCCACAAGCAGAGCATTTAGCTGTTCAGACGTATAAATGTGGTCCCTACACTTACAGATAACACTCTGATTTGTAGTGCCGTAAACATTTAAAATATAATTTAAAAAATATTCACATTTTTAATGTTTCTATCCCTTAGCCAAATAACAAATGAGTCAAGAAAGAAATTAAGAACATGACATCATCCTAATATATATATAAAACAGTTTACAAAAAAAAAGTTATGATGTGATGTAATTTTATTGTCTGAAAGAAAATAAAAAATAAAGCATTTAGCCTAATTTAAAACTGCACAGAAAATGAGGTCAGTGTTAAAAAAACATGTTAAAAAAAAAAGGAAAACAAAAATTATGCAACAAAAATAATGTTCATAGTTAAGTAATTTTAGGCATAACTTCATTGAAATTCTGAGAACAAATGTAATCATCTGGTGATTGGTAAAAAAATAAAATCTAAATATTAAAAAAAAAAAAAGAGGATGTAAACAAAGTTCAATTGCATTGAAAACAAAGTAAAATAAATGAAAATAAATGGTCAATACTAACCTGAAATGGAAAATATAAATGATAATAGACACCCAGGTGGGAAAATCTAAAATCTAACCCATTGCTGTCAAGTCGATGCTGACTCAGAGCATCCCTATAGGACAGAGTAGAAATGCCCTATAAGGTTTCTAAGGAGAGTGTGGTGGATTTGAACTGCCAAACTGTTGGATAGCAGCCGAGCTCTTAACCACTGCACCATCAAGACTCCAGAAAGTGGTAAAAAAATTTCTCCACTAGATGAGTTCATGGTAGATTCACTTATTAATAAATTCATTAAAAATATAAAGGAACATTAACAGAGCAGTTACACACACAAAAAAAAAAAATTGGAGGGGAATGAACGGGGGCTTTGTAAGGTATTCTATGAAATAAAAGTAAAACTGACTCTTAATATAATAGAGCTTTAATTAAAAAATTAAGCCAGGACAACTTCATTAATAAATATTAAACTAAAATTGTAAGTACATTAATAGTAGTTGCAATTAAGCAATAAAAATAAGTTTATCCTATGAATACAAGGTATATTTCTATACAGGCCAAACTATTAGTTTAATATACCATATAAATAGGTTAAGTGAGAATCAAGTAGCCCACTAAATAAGTTTTTAATAGGGTTATGCACAAATTTTTATTCTTGGCTAATAAAAAAAATTGGAAATATGTAGACAAATACTTTATACTCTGACACACAATGAAGATAACCTTTAACTTATTTAATATTGGTTTAAACTGTTAAGTTGATAAAATAATATGTGAACGCCAAGCAAGAAAATGTAATATCAGAAGCATATAAAATAATACATGCACTATTTTCACATGCCATGATTACATATCTGCCTAAAGCAGAAAACTCACATTAAATCTAACAGAACTTTTAGTACATAATTTATCTAGATATAAAATAAATTTACAAAAATCAATACCTTTCCTGTATCATTACAAAAACCAAATTTAAGGGCTAAAATCTCTTTATCATGTACAGAGACTGAGGGTGAAATAATCATCAAGGGCTATGGATGAAAACATAAAGAAAAGTACAAATTATCAAAGGAAGTGATAGAAAAATGCTTCTAAAAATGCATATAAATGCCATATTTGTGGAGGAGAAAGTCAAGTATTAAAAAGAAAAATATCCCTGTCCAAGCCTGGAAGACTATGTGCAAAACTACTAATAGTTCTTATCCCTGGGGTCGTCATCACTACTAGCACCTTTCTTCTCTTTTCTTTCTTTTTTATTTTTAATCTGAATTTTATAAATAGAATAAAGTAAGCATGCTTTTCTATAAATGTTACTAAATTATAAATTACATTTAAAACTTAAGAAAAAACCATTTTTTTAAGTTAAAGATATCAAAGTATATTTGGATGAAGTAGTTTAATGGTGGTTTAAAATCAGGAAAGGTGTGTGTCAGTGTTGTATCATTTTACCATCTTTATTCAATCTATATGCTGAGCAAATAATCCCAGAAGGAGTAGCTGGACTGTATGGAGAAGAATTTAGCATCAGAATTGGAGGAAGACTCATTAACAACCTGTGATATGCAGATGACACAACCTTGCTTGCTAAAAGTGAAGAGGACTTGAAGCACTTACTGAAGAAGATCAAACACTACAGCCCTCAAAATGGATTATGCCTCAACATAAAGAGGACAAAAATCCTCACAACTGGACCAATAAGCAACATCACGTTAAATGGAGAAAATATTGAAGTTGTCAAGGATTTCGTTTTGTCTGGATCCACAATCAACACCCATGGAAGCAGCAGCCAAGAAATCAAATGACATACTGCATTGGGCAAATCAGCTACAATAGAACACTTTAAAATGTTAAAAAGCAAAGATGTCACTTCAAGGACTAAAGTGCACCTGATTCAAGCCATGGTATTTTCAATCATCTCACATGCATGTGAAAGCTGGACGATGAATAAGGAAGACCAAAAAAGAATTGATGCATTTAAATTATGGCGTTGGTAATGAACATTGAATACACTGCCAGAAGAATGAACAAATCTGTCTTGGGAGAAATACATCCAGAATTTCTTTAGAAGAGAGGATGGTAAGACTTCTTCATCTTATGTACTTTGGACATACTATCAGGAGCAACCAGTAGCTGGAGAAAGACATCAAGCTTGGTAAAATAGAGGGTCGGCAAAAAAGAGGAAGATCCTCAACAAGATGGATTGACATGGTTGCTGCAACAATGAGCTTAAACACAGCAGTGGTTGTGAGGATGGCCTAGGACTGGGCAGTGTTTCCTTCTGTTGTTCACAGGGTCACTTTGAGTGAGAACTGACTTGATAGAACCTAACAACATTGCAAGAGTTTAATGAAGAAAAAAATAAATCTCATTACCAGGAATTAAAATCCACTTTAAAATAAAGTTTATTAAAGCAATGTGGAAAGGTACACGAGATAAAATAAAATAATATGTAAACCACACTAAAGAAAAAATTCATAAATGCACACACACACAGAGGCAGGGACACACTGACATGTAACTACATATGGTAATGAACACATTAACACAAGGAAAGATGGGATTCTTCAAAATGGTTCTCCTGCTTTATCACTTTCTTGCTACATGAGATGACCATATGTTCTGGTTTCCCCAAGACAGCCCTGGTTTATGCCTGTTCCCAAGGGTAATTGTTGATTGTATCTTTTTATTCTCAATGACGTCTCGGCAAGCAAACCAGGAGGTACAAGTGACGAAATAAAATATGGGGAACATTTGTTAAAATGTGAACCTCACAACATGTACAAATTTGAAGCATTAAATATAAAAACACCCAAACATTAAAGAATAATAATAATCAAAGTACAAATTAAATAGCTTTTCAATCTTTGAGATATTATTTGGCAAGTGTTATTAAGAGCACAAGCTCTGGAGGCTCGGCTCCCAGCTCTACCACTTACTAGCTGCAGACAAACAACTTCTTTGACCTCAGCTTCCTCAACTATAAAATGGGGAATAATATTAACGCCCATTTTAAAGAATTGCTTTGAGGATTAAATACATTCATATATGTAAACTGTTTAGAATCAAATTTGGAGCATAATAAGATCAATAAATGTTTATTATTATCTCTGTAACGGTCTTTTTTTATTATAGCATATATCATTCTCTTAAAACATTGAAGGTAATAATAATGATTGTAATAGTAATAAAGATAATGATAAACATGTGCAAGAACCACCTTGTTAAAAATGAAACATGCTAGACCTATTAGCCTTCTGTGTGCCTTTAAATCAATTCTTTGCCAAAGCCATAATTCGAAGGTGCCGATTCTTCTTTGGTCTTCCTTATTTATTGTCCAGCTTTCACACACATTATGAGGCAATTGAAAATATCATGGCTTGGGGCAGGTGTTCTTTAGTTCTCAAAGTGACATATTTGCTTTTTAATACTTTTGAGAAGTCTTTTGCAGCCAATTTGCCAAAAAGCAATACATCTTTTGTTTCTTGACTGCTGCTTTGATGGGCATTGATAGTGTATCCAAGTAAAATAAAATCCTTGACAACTTCAGTCTTTTCTCCATTTATCATCTGTTACTTATTAGTCCGGTAAGCAACATCATGTAGCCTTTGATCTCCATCAGTAAGAGTTTCAAGTCCTCTTTGTTTTTTGCAAGCAAGGTTGTGTCATCTGTATACCGTATGTTATTAATGAGTCTTCCTCCAATCCTGATGCCATGTTCTTCTCCACATAGTCCAGCTTCTTGGATTATTTGTTCAGCATACAGATTGAATACGTATGATGAATGGATACAATCCTGATGCACACCTTTCCTGATTTGGAACCATGCAGTATCCCCTTGTTCTGTTCAAATGACTGCCCCCTGGTCTATATACAGGCTCTGCACAAGCACAATTAAGTGTTCTGGAATTCTCATTCTTTGCAATGTTATTCATAATTTGTTATGGCCTATGCAGTCAAATGCCTTTGCATAGTCAATAAAACACAGGTAAACATCCTTCTGGTATTCTCTTTCAGCCAAGATCCATCTGACATCAGTTAGATGTAATTAAATCAGTTGGCCTTAAGTAAAGTGGATTGCCCTTTATAATGTGGGTGGGCTTCACCCAATTGGTTGAGGTTTTAAGAGCAAAATGGGAGATTTGGCAAGGGTGTAGTCTGCCTCCAGCCTACAAATAGATATCTTTCCAAAAGTCTTTCACTCTTCCTGTTCTCTGAATTTGGGATTTTTGGACACAGGACAGCAGAAATCACCATGCAGTCACCTGACCTACAAAATTTGGACTTGCCAGTCCCTACAAGAAAGTGAGCCAATTCCTTATAATCTCCCTTTCTCTTATGTTTCTTACTGGTTCTGTTTTTCTAGAGAATCTTAAGACCCTAAGAAAAGTGGTAACCATTATTTTGACTTTTATGAAAATGATTCCCTTTTTTTTTCTTTATAATTTGAGAACATATTATTTTGGTTTGCTTGCTTGTGAAATTTGCCTAAATGGAATCATACTATGCATCTTGTTTTTTGCATGAAATAGTATGCTGCTAAGATTCATCCGTGTTGCTGTCTGTAGCTGTCTATTCCTGGATAGCATTCCATCATAGGGAGGCAATTTCCCTAACATTCTATCACTAATGAACATTAGGGTTATCTCCATTGAGTGTTAGTAAAAATGTTCCTTACAGGAATATTCATATCCATGTCTCTTGGTGCACTAATGTAAGAATTTCTCCGGCAGAGGGATTGCTTGGTTATAGGAGAGGTACATGGTCAACTTGACTGAGTAATGCTGAACTACTTCCCAAAGTACTGGTACCAGTGTTCATTTCTAGTATCCCTGTACTATTTTATAATTTTTGCTGGCTTTGTGGATGTGTAAAGATAACTCTGACACTTTAATCTGTAATCATTTCTACACTTTAGCTCCAGGTGACTTCCTAGCTAATTGAAATCTGTCATCTTACCGAGACAAGTTGTGAAATGTTATCAAGGATATCATACATGGAAAAAACAAAATCTCATTCAGAAAAAGGGAAAGAAAGAAAATACCAAAAGAGATGTCAGAAGAGACTCTGAAACTTGCTCTTGAACATTGAGTAGCTAAAAAGAATGGAAGAAAAGATGAAGTAAAAGTGCTGAACAGGAGGGGGGCCAAGATGGCTGACTAGGCAGAAGCTACCTCAGATCCCTCTTGCAACAAAGACTCGGAAAAACAAGTGAATCGATCACATACATGACAATCTACGAACTCTGACCATCAAACACAAATCTAAAGAATTGACCTGAGTGACAGGGGAGCAAAAAGCCACACGCTGAAGCAGCGACCACTTCTGGAACCTGCGTCCTACTCCACAGCCTTGAGCCCTCACGGTTCCCTGGTGCCGCGTGGCGGGGCTGATTGCGGCTTCCTGAGGCGGGGCAAGCACGGGACAAAGCCCTAACCCCTACACTGCTGGGGTAACCTCGGCAGAGACTCAGCCAGCACAAGCAGGCTGCACATTGATGTGGCTAACGAGAGAACAAGCAACCACGGGGAAGCAGTGACTGTTTTCAGAGCCTGGAGCCAGGGTCCCAGTCAGAAAACCTTGGCGCCAGGCTTTGGACTAGGAGCAGAGGAACTGAGCAAGGCTTCCTGAGATGGCACAAGCACGGGACACAGCTCTAGCCCTCTGAAGTAACTTCAGAGGAAGTCCAACCAGTGTACACAGGCAGCACAATGATGTGGCTGACAGAAGGAGAAAACACCGGGAAGCAGTGACTGGTTTTGGAGCCTGGAATGCAGCATCCCAGCCAGGAAACCTTGGCGCTAGGCTTTGGATTAGGAGCAGAGGAGCTGATCACGGCTTCTGAGACAGCACAAACACTGTATACAGGCCTGACCCTCAGAGGCAATCTTGACTCAGCCAGTGCACACAGGCTACAAGGCCCTCCCCTTGAGAATCTCAGATAAAACAGTCATCACCAAGCAAGATAAGTAACTTTGTGTATACTGCTGGGTGCTACTCTCTCCTATCTATCTGATACAACCCTTCCCTGCCCCAGCAAGTTTCATTAACATTGGAATTGGCTGGGCCAGGGAGTGAAGTGCTCTGCAGTTTGTCTGTTTTTTTTTTTCTAACCCATTCTCCTGGCCTGAGAGAAGCAGCTACTAAAAACCCAAAAAATCCTTCCCTGACTTCCCTAAACTGGAATAAAAATACAGAACGAACTACAGCCAACCATATGAGACCCACAGTCTTTTGCTTTCATCCCTACAGGGAACAAGGTGGCTATTATAATGCAAAGGCAATTCTGATAGAGATCTAACTGTAATTGTTTTAGGGGAGCATTGGAAAGAAAAGTTTTCCAGGTCTGATATCTCTACCTATTAAACAGAGCCCTCACTGATCCACAATGGGGAACTGAGGGCTGAAGCTCCACCGAAACCACAGACACCTGCCAAAGGGGTCTGAGGATACTGATACCTACCAATTTCTAGAGGTACAAGCATTGGGTGCCTAAGATACAGCTGCAGAGCCCACCCACCAAACTGCTTTAGGAATAGAGACACACCTACCTCACTGGCACATGGGAAAAGGCTGTCAGCATCCTGACCCCCTGGAGTGTGACCCCCTGCCACTACTAGAATCTGGTGCACACAACTATCACCACTACTCCTCTAAGTTAATAGGTGACAGTCTACACCACACACTTGGTGGCCCAAAATCAGAACACCTAAGCTGATTCTATTCAAGAATAGTGAATGGACTCTTAGGCTTATATATCTGGTAACAGCCCAAGCCAGCTGGTAATAGGACATATGTGTGCTACAATAATCAAGACAGTATAATCTAGTAGCCCATCTGGGTATATTGAAACAAAAAAACAAGATAAGACTCAGTGAGCAAACATAAAATAAATCATTACATTAATTTATAGATGGCTCAAAGACAGCAGTTGATATCAAACCACACAAAGAAGATGATCATGATTGCTTCTACAACTCCCCAAATTAAAGAAACAAAATCTTTCCCAAATAAAGATACAATACTGGAATTGCCAGATGCAGAATATCAAAAACTAATATATAGAATGCTTCAAGACATCAGGGATGACCTCAGAAATGAAATAAGGCAATCTACAGAAAAAGCCGAGGAACACACTGATAAAGCAGTTGAAGAAATCAAAAAGATTATTCAAGAACATAGAGGAAAAATCAATAAGCTGCAAGAATCCATAGAGAGACAGCATTCAGAAATCCAAAAGATGAACAGTAAAATTACAGAATTAGACAACTCCATAGGAAGTCAGAGGAGCAGAATTGAGCAATTGAAATGCAGAGTAGGGGAGTGGGAGGATAAAGCAATTGACATAGTTGAAGAAAAATCAGATAAAAGAATTTTAAAAAATGAAGAAACCCTAAGAATCATGTGGGACTCTATCAAGAAAAATAACTCACGTGTGAATGGCGTTCCAGAACAGGGAGGGATAACAGAAAACACAGAGAGAATAGCTGAAGATCTGTTGGCAGAAAACTTCCCTGGCGTCATGAAAGATGAGAGCATATCTATCAAAGATGCTCATTGAACCCCATATAGGACTGATCCAAAAAGAAAATCACCAAGACATATTATCATCAAACTTGCCAAAACCAAAGATAAAGAGAAAATTCTAAAAGCAGCCAGGAAAAAAGAAAAGTCTCCTACAAAGGAGAATCAATAAGTTCAGACTACTCAGAAGAAACCATGCAGGCAAGAGGGCAATGGAATGACATATACAGAGCACTGAAGGAGAAAAACTGCCAGCCAAGGATCATATATCCAGCAAAACTCTCTCAAACATGAAGGTGAAATTAAAACACTTAGAGATAAACACAAGCTTAGAGAATTTGCAAAAACCAAACCAAAACTACAAGAATTACTAAAGGAAATTGGTCAGAAAATCAATAATATCAGATACCAACACAACACGAGGTCACAGAACAGAACATCCTGATGTAAACTCAAGTACGGAAACAACAAAAACAAAATAAGATAAATTTTAAAAAGAAAAAAAAATGCTCAAAACAGGGAATCATTGAAGTCATTATGTAAAAGATCACACTAATCAAAAAGAGGGACTAAATACAGGAGGCATAGAGCTGCCATATGGAGAAGAAAACAAGGTGATGTAGGATGATACAAGTTAGGTTCTTACTTAGGAAAATAGGGGTAAATACTAAGGTAATCACCAAGAGGTATAACAATTCCATAATTCAAAAGAAAAACATAAAAACTCAGCAAACAAATTCAACTACTGTGAAAATGAAGAAAACACAATTTACAAAGAAAAACGTTCCAGCACAAAAAAGTAAGTGGAAAAATGAAACTGTCAACAACACACACAAAAAGGCATCAAAATGACAGCAATAAACCCATACTTATCTATAATTACGCTGAATGTTAATGGACCAAATGCAACAATAAAGAGACAGAGAGTCTCAGACTGGATAAAGAAACACGATCCGTCTATATGCTGCCTACAAGAGACACACCTTAGACTTAGAGACACAAACAAACTAAAACTCAAAGGATGGAAAAAAAATATATCCAGCAAACAACAATCAAAAAAGAACAGGAATGGAAATATTAATTTCTGACAAAATAGACTTTAAAGTTAAATCCACCACAAAGGATGAAGAAGGACGCTACACAATGATTAAAGGGACAATTGACCAGGAAGATATAACCATATTCAATATTTATGCACTCAATGATGGGGCTGCAAGATACATAAAACAAACTTTAACAGAATTGAAAAGTGAGATAGACACCTCCACAATTAAGTAGGAGACTTCAACACACCACTTTTGGAGAAGGACAGGACTTCCAGTTAGAAGCACAATAGAGACACAGGATATCTAATTGCTACAATCAACCAACTTGACCTCATAGACACATACAGAACAGTCCACCCAAAAGGTGCAAAGTATACTTTTTTTCTAGTGCACATGGAACTTTCTCTAGAATAGATCACATATTAGGTCATAAAACAAACTTTTGCAGAATCCAAAACATCGAAATATTACAAAGCATCTTCTCAGACCACAAGGCCATAAAAGGTGAAATCAATCACAGAAAAATCAGGGAAAAGAACTCAAATACTTGGAAACTGAACAATACCCTGCTCAAAAAAGACTGGGTTATAGAAGACGTTAAGGAGGGAATAAAGAAATTCATAGAATACAAAGAGAATGAAAACACTTCCTATCAAAACCTCTGGAACACAGCAAAAGCAGTGCTCAGAGGTCAATTTATATTGATAAATGCACACATACGTAAAGAAGAAAGAGCCAAACGCAGAGAACTGTCCCTACAACTTGAACAAATAGAAAGCGAGCAACAAAAAAATCCATCAGGCACCAGAAGAAAAAAAATAATAAAAATTAGAGCTGAACTAAAGGAATTAGAGAAGAGAAAAACAATTCAAAGAATTAACAAAGCCAAAAGCTGGTTCTCTGAAAAAAAATAACAAAACTGATAAACCATTGGCCAGTCTGACTGAAGAAATACAGGAAAGGAAACAAATAACCCGAATAAGAAATGAGATGGGCCATATCACAACAGACCGAACTGAAATTAAAAGAATCATATCAGATTATTACAAAAAATTGCACTCTAACAAATTTGTAAACCTAGAAGAAATCGATGAATTCCTAGAAAAACACTACCTACCTAAACTAACACAATCAGAAGTAGAACAACTAAATACACCCATAACAAAAAAAGAAATTGAAAAGGTAGTCAAAAAACTCCCAGCAAAAAAAAAGCCCTGGCCCGGATGGCTTTACTGCAGAGTTCTACCAAACATTCAGAGAAGAGTTAACACCACTACTACTAAAGGTATTTCAAAGCACAGAAAATGATGGAATACTACCTGACTCATTCTATGAAGCCAGCATACCCGATACCAAAACCAGTTGAAGATACCACAAAAAAAGAAAATTACAGACCTATATCCCTCATGAACACAGATGCAAAAATCCTCAACAAAATTCTAGCCAATAGAATTCAACAACATATCAAGAAAATAATCCAGCATGACAAAGTGGGATTTATAACAGGTATGCAAGTTTGGTTCAATATTAGAAAAACCATTAATGTAATCCACCACATGATTTTATCAATTGATGCAGAAAAGGCATTTGACAAAGTCCAATACCCACTCATGATAAAAACTCAGCAAAATAGGAATTGAAGGAAAATTCCTCAACATAATAAAAGGCATCTGTACAAAGCCAACAGCCAACATCATTCTAAATGGAGAGAGCCTGAAACAATTTCCCTTGTGAAAGGGAACCAAACAAGGATGCCCTTTATCACCACTCTTATTCAACATTGTTCTAGAGGTCCTAGCCAGAGCAATTAGGCTAGACAAAGAAATAAAGGGCATCCAAATTGGCAAGGAAGAAGTAAAAGTATCTCTATTTGCAGATGACATGATCTTATACACAGAAAACCCTAAGGAATCCTCCAGAAAACTACTGAAACTAATAGAAGACTTCGGAAGAGTTTCAGGTTACAAGATAAGCATACAAAAATCACTTGGATTCCTCTACATCAACAAAAAGAACATCGAAGAGGAAATCGCCGAATCAATACCATTCGTAGTAGCCCCCAAGAAGATAAAATACTTAGGAATAAATCTTACCAAAGATGTAAAAGACTTATACAAAGAAAACTACAAAGTAGAAGTGCAAGAAACTAAAAGGAACCTACATAAGTGGAAAAACACACCTTGCTCATGGATAGGAAGACTTAACATAGTAAAAATGTCTATTCTACCAAAAGCCATCTACACATACAATTCACTTCCGATCCAAATTCCAATGACATTTTTTAATGTGTCAGAGAAACAAATCACCAACTTCATATGGAAGGGAAAGAAGCCCTGGAAAAGAAGAAGAGAGTGAGAGGTCTCACTCTACCCAATTTTAGAACATATTATACAGCCACAGTAGTCAGAACACCTGGTACTGGTACAACAACAGGCACACAGACCAATAGAACAGAATTGAGAACCCAGATATAAACCCATCCACATATGAGCAGCTGATATTTGACAAAGGCCCAGTGTCAATTAATTGGGGAAAAGATAGTCTTTTTAACAAATGGTGCTGGCATAACTGGATATCCATTTGCAAAAAAATGAAACAGGACCATACCTCACACCATGCACAAAAACTAACTGCAAGTCTATCAAAGACCTAAACATAAAGACTAAAACGATATAGATCATGGAAGAAAAAATAGGGACAACGTTAGGAGCCCTAATACAAGGCATAAACAGAATACAAAACATTACTAAAAATGACAAAGAGAAATCAGATAACTGGGAGCTTCTAAAAATCAAACACCTATGCTCATCTAAAGACGTCACCAAAAGAGTAAAAAGACCACCTACAGATTGGGAAAAAATTTTCAGCTATGACATCTCTGACCAGCACCTGATCTCTAAAATCTATATGATTCTGTTAAAACTCAACCACAAAAAGACAAACAACCCAATTAAGAATTGGGCAAAGGATATGAACACGCACTTCACTAAAGAAGATATTCAGGCAGCTAGTAGATACATGAGAAAATGCTCTCAATCATTAGCCATTAGAGAAATGCAAATTAAAACTACGATGAGATTCCATCTCACGCCAACAAGGCTGGCATTAATCCAAAAAACACAAAATAATAAACGTTGGAGAGGGTGTGGAGAGACTGGAACGCTTATACACTGCTGGTAGGAATGTAAAATGGTACAACCACTTTGGAAATCTATCTGGTGTTTCCTTAAAAAGTTAGAAATAGAACTACCATACAACCCAGAAATTCCACTCCTCGAAATATATCCTAGAAAAATAAGAGCCGTTACACGAACAGATATATGCACACGCATGTTTATTGCAGCACTGTTTACAATAGCAAAAAGCTGGAAGCAACCAAGGTGTCCATCAACGGATGAATGGATAAATAAATTATGGTATATTCACACAATGGAATACTACGCACCGATAAAGAACAGTGATGAATCTGTGAAACATTTCATAACATGGAGGAACCCAGAAGCCATTATGCTGAGTGAAATTAGTGAGATGCAGAAGGACAAATATTGTATAAGACCACTATTATAAGATCTTGAGAAATAGTTTAAACTGGGAAAAACATTCTTTTGTGGTTAGGAGAGGGGGGCAGGAGGGAGGGTGGGAGAGGGTTATTTACTGATTAGATAGTAGATAAGAACTACTTTAGGTGAAGGGAAGGACTCGATACAGGGAAGGTCAGCTCCACTGTACTGGACCAAAAGCAAAGAAGTTTCCTGAATAAACTGAATGTTTCGAAGGTCAGTGGAGCAAGGGTCGGGGTTTGGGGACTATGGCTACAGGGGACACCTAAGTCAATTGGCAAAATAATTCTATTATGAAAACATTCTGCATCCCACTTTGAAGTGTGGTGTCTGGGGTCTTAAATGCTAACAAGTGGCCATCTAAGATGCATCAATTGGTCTCAACCCACCTGGATCAAAGGAGAATGAAGAACACCAAGGTCACAAGATAATTATAAGCCCAAGAGACAGAAAAGGCCACATGAACTAGAGACTTACATCATCCTGAGACCAGAAGAACTAGATGGTCCCCAGCCATAACCAATGAGTGCCCTGACACAGAGTACAACAGAGAACCCCTGAGGGAGCAGGAGAACAGTGCGATGCAGACCCCAATTTCTCATAAAAAGACCAGACTTAATAGTCTGACTGAGACTAGAAGAATCCCAGTGGTCATGGTCCCCAAACCTTCTGTTGGCCCAGGACAGGAACCATTCCCGAAGACAACTCATCAGACATGGATTGGACTGGACAATGGGTTGGAGAGAGATGCTGATGAGGAGTAAGCTACTTGTATCAGGTGGACACTTGAGACTGTGTTGGCATCTCCTGTCTAGAGGGGAGATGGGAGGGTAGAGAGGGTTAGAAACTGGCAAAACGGTCACGAAAGGAGAGACTGGAAGGAGGGAGTGGGCTGACTCATTAGGGGGAGAGTAAAGGGGAGTATGTAGTAAGGTATATATAAGTTTGCATGTAAGAGAGTGACTTGATTTGTAAACTTTCACTTAGAGCACAATAAATATTATTTTAACAAAATAATAAAGATACAGCAAGCATTGTGGTGCTATAAGGGGGAAAAAAAGAGCTGAACAAAGGATTACAAAGGGTGGCTTGAGAAGACAAAATAAAGTATTAGAATGAAATGGGCAAAAGCCTGGAGCTAGAAAACCAAAAGGGAAGATTATGCTCAGAATTTCTCAGGCTGAAAGAATTAAAGAAAAAAATCAAGCCTCTAGCTGCAATATTGAAGGATTCTATGGGCAAAATATCAAACAACAAAGGAAAAATCATAAGAAGATGGAAGGAATACATACAGTCAGTATAACAAAAAGAATCTGTCGGCATTCAACCGTTGCAGGAGGTAGCATATGATAAAGAACTGATGGTATTGAAGGAAGAAGTCCAAACTGCATTGAAGATGTTGGTGAAAAAACAAGTCTCCAGAAATTGACAGAATAACAATTAAGATGTTTCAACAAACGGAAGCAATGCTGGAGGTGCTCACTCATCTATGCCAAGAAAATTGGGACACAGCTTCCTGGTCAACCCACTGGAAGAGATCCTTATCTGTGCCCACTTCAAAGAAAGGTGATCCAACAGAATGAGGAAATTACTGAACAGTATCATCAATATCACATGCAAGTAAAATTTTGCTAAGATCATTCAAAAATGGTTGGAGCAGTACATTGACAGGGAATTGCCAGAAGTTCAAGCCGGATCCAGAAGAGGATATGGAATGAGGGATAACATTGCTGATGTCAGATAGATCTTGGCTGAAAGCAGAGACTACCAGAAAGATGTTTACCTGTGTTTTATTGACTATGCAAAGACATTCGACTGTGTGGATCATAACAAATTACAGACAACACTGCAAAGAATAGAATTCCAGAACACTTACTTGTGCTCAAGGAGAACCTGTACATAGACCAAGAGGTGGTCAATTGAACAGAACAAGGGGATTCTAAAAAAAAAAAACAAAAACCCAGTGTCGTCAAGTCTATTCCGACTCATAGCGACCCTATAGGACAGGGTAAAATTGCCCCATAGAGTTTCCAAGGAGCGCCTGGTGGATTCAAACTGCTGACCCTTTGGTTACCAGCTGTAGCACTTAACCACTATGCCACTGGGGTTTTCTGCATGGTATATAATCAAGAAAGTTGTTCACCAGGGTTATTTCCTTTCACCATGCTTATTATAAGTCGGAATCGGCTCGACAGCACTGGATTTGGTTTGGTTTTTGGTTCATGCTTATTCAATCTGTTCACTGAGCAAATAATCCAAGGAACTGTACTATGTAAAGAAGAATGCAGCATCAGGATTGGAGGAAGACTCATTAATAACCTGCAATATGCAGATTACATGACCTTGCTTGCTGAAAGTGAAGAGGACTTGAAGCACTCAGTGATGAAGATCAAAGACTACAGCCTTCAGTGTGGATTACATCTCAACATAAAGAAAACAGAAGTCGTCACAACTGGACCAATAAGCAACATCATGGTAAATGTAAGAAAAATATGAAGTTGTCAAGGATTCCATTTTACTTGGATCCACAATCAATGCCCATCGATGCAGCATTCAAGAAATCAAACAACGTATTGCATTGGGGAAATCTGCTGCAAAAGACTTCTTCAAAATATTGAAAATCAAAGATGTTACTTTGGACTAAGGAATGCCTGACCCAAGCCATGGTGTTTTCAATGCCTTCATATGCATACAAAAGCAGGACAATGAATGATAAAGACCAAAGAAGAACTGACACCTTTGAATTATGGTGTTGGTGAAGAATATTGAATATACCATGAACTGCCAGAAGAATGAACAAATCTGTCTTGGAAGAAGTACAGCCAGAATGCTCCTTAGAAGCAAGGTTGATGAGACTTCATCCCACTCAAGCACTTTGGAAGTATTGTCAAGTGGGACCATTTTCTGGGGAAGGACATCACGCTTGGTCAAGTAGAGGGTCAGCAAAAAAGAGAAAGACCCTCAATGAGATGGATTGATACAGTGGCTGCAATGATGGGCTCAAACACAACAATGACTGTGAGGATAGTGCAGGACCAGACATTGTTTCCTTCTGTTGTACACAGGGTCACTGTGAGTTGGAACAAACTTGATGGCATCTAACACCAACACCCAACATTGCAAGTAAAATGGCTCTTATTAATGTCTGAGTTGATTCTTTGCTAAATCTATTGTCACTTCTTACCTGCTGCTACATTTGATACTGTTAATCATTTCTTCTTTGTTAAAATACTCTTTCCCTTTATCTTTCATAATAAAACTGCATAATCCAGCACCTAACACATTTCTTGGATCATATGGGATCTTTATAAATACATGTTGAATGGACCTTCTTTTACCTTTTATTAAGTAGTTCCTGAAAATCAAAAGTAACACATATTTGGAAGAACGTTCACTGCAGCGTTATTTAGAAGCCAAAAGAAAAAACCTGAATTGTCTTCAACAGAAAATGGTTAAAAATCATTATGCACACCTCTATTTTGAATACGGTGCATTATAAAGAATGAGGTAGATCATGAAAACCCTAGGTAAGACGCTCCACATTGCAGGGCTGTTGCACAGATATTTATAAAGTGAGGAAAGAGACCCCAAAATACGTTAACTGCAGTTAACCCTTGGTGAGCAGGATTGGGGATGATGACTGAAGTTTTGCTTTTTTTTCTTTTTTAATTTTATTTTGATTTACTTTATATTGTTTGAATAATTTAAAATTACTTTGGCAATATTAAAAAATGCAATTGAACTAATGAATGGATAGTCAAGGTTGTTTTTTATTGTTGTTAATTTGTGTTTCCAAACATCCTACTCTTCTTTAGGTAACATTTCCTTTTATAGCCTATAAACATCACTCTTACTCAGAGTTCCATCCTACCTGATATTATCTATTACCAGGATGTTAGAAAGCATCTATGGAAAATCACTGATTTTTTCTTCTGGCCCAATTTACATTGAGCCCCAGACATATTCCTAAAATGTCTAACTGGAATTTCAAACTCAATATATCCAGAGCAGAGCTCCTCTTCCCCAAAACCTGCTTATACCATTAATTCTGACTATATACTTGTAAATGCTTTATATTTTATGTACTTCGCATATGAATTGGAGCCCTGGTGGCACAGTGGTTAAGAGTTCAGCTGCTAATCAAAAGGCCAGCAGTTCAAGTCCACCAGCTGCTATTCTGTCCTATAAGGTCGTTATGAGTTGAAATCTACTCGACGGCAATGTTTTTTGTTTTGTTTTGTTTTCACATAAGAATTAATTTAATCCTCACAATAGGTCTA
Source organism: Elephas maximus indicus (assembly GCF_024166365.1). Lineage (NCBI taxonomy): Eukaryota > Metazoa > Chordata > Mammalia > Proboscidea > Elephantidae > Elephas > Elephas maximus. The sequence goes on from NC_064826.1 coordinate 129,206,926, forward strand.
TGAGGAGGTACTGGTATTGTCATATCCATAATATGGAAAAACCTGAGTACAAAAAGGTTAAATGAATTTACCTAATTTTATAATTATTAAGTGGTGGGGGTGAATTTTTTGTTCTCTTTCTTGTTTGTTGGCTAAATGAATGACACTACCCAGCTGTTCAACCCAGAAATTTGGCAGTCTCTTTGAATCCTTTCATTCCCTCTTACCTTTCTTCTTTCATTAATAAATACATTGTGTGGATTTCCCTTCTTAAAACTTATTCAATATTTCCTTTTTAAATTCTTACTGCCAATATTTCCTTACGCCATTGTCTCAGCCTTTTCTTGATGTAGGTAGCCTTCTCTAATTCATGCTCTGTTAAACTAGTTTACCTTCCTGTCATTACTTTGCTGTGGGAAGCTCTTCTCCCCCTAAAGGTATTGGCTGATGTGTCAGACAATGAGTATGCAGAAGGCACAAAGGCAGAATCTAGTCTTTGAGACTTAAAACCCAGCAGGAATCCAGAAGGAGGCATATGAGCTTAAAGGGACACTCTAGCTGCCTGGAAGCCATGCTAGTCTGCCTCATCATTCCAAACCACTGCTCAGGTCCTTCCTTACCCTCCATCCCCCAGAGGGAAGTATCCTCAAGACGAGGGATTCCTTAGATTGTAGCCCAACGCCCTTGGGTGTTTGGAAGGGGAAAGATGATGGAATGACTAGCTGAGCCCAGTTAGTTCTACCTGTTTACCCTCTGCTCCTGCCCACATGTGCTACTCACATGTGGTCAGCCCAAGACACAGATGGGGAGAAACAAAGGCAAAATTTCAACAGCTTCTTTCCAGGGCTTTGAGGTTGTTCTTCCTGATTCAGTCATGGCTGAGGAAGCATTACCAGAACAGACACAAATTTTTAAAATTTGGGTGAATGGGAACAACATCTGGAACAGGAAAAATTACAGGTTGAACTCCTGCTGGAAACTTAATCTCATTCTTAGAAAACAAGGGCAGCGTATGTATTGCACAGCAACCAAATCTCTTACCCATTGGATTCTGAGCAGAGTTGGAAACAGGGCTGCCCTGCTCAAAGATGGCAGATGACCGTGCCGCTTTGAATGTATGTCACTATCCACAGTCTTGCCAATAATTCAATCTCACACATCAGGTTCCTGAAAGGGTTCACTACACTTTTTCCAAGTCTCCATTCCAGGGCTTCAAACCATGATTTTTCCAGTTCCGGTTATCATGCCAAATCATCCAAACTGAAAAAATTGTCTGGTCTCTTCCAGTTTCTCTTCATTGACCATGACAGAACCAACTTGAACCAGTTCAAAGCCCTGCTTCTCTCCTAAGTTATTACCCACAGCCAAACTTGCTGCCTCCTGCTGTAAGTCAGAATGCAAAAACTTCAAGTTCAAAATCTTCTCTGTCTCCCTCAGAACTTTTCCACAGTTGATTCTCACAATTATTTCCATGCCTTGATGCTTTCCCTCTGTAGTTCCTCCAGGCTGAATTTGGGGAGGGAGTAAGGGGTTTACTATCTAGGTAGGAACTCTTTCTTCAATTTATTCTCTCCCCTGCATCTTAAGTGGTCTTTCTGAGCAAAACAAAACAAAACAAAAAAACAAACAAAACAACCCTTCTGCTACCAATCCCCCACCTACTCTTAGTGGTTAGAATCCCAAGATTTCCCCTTCATTTGACTGTCAAAATCTTAGAGCTTTCCCCTTCTGACTCCAAATATCTGGGAAGAAGTGATGGCCAGTTCTATCGGCAACAAGAGTTGCAGCTTCAGTCTTTGCCACAATGAAATGGTGACCCTCCAAAGGGTCCTAATTCATCAAAACTTGGAAGGTTTGCTTGCAGAAATCTCACCCTCCTGGAGTACAGTGAGTGGGATTATCCAGAATTATAGATCTTTTTTCCTCCAATCAAAAGTCTGAGGTGGGGAACCTAGACGAGAATGTTACATTTCCACCAGGAGATACAGAAACAGTTTTTGTTTGTTTTTAAGCCCTAAGGCACAGATTTGAGCCTGGGTCACCATCCTATACTTCCACTCCCCCCATCCTGCTTGGTAAGCTTCTCTTAGGAGGTCTTGGTTCCCTTCCTGCAGTGGATCTTAATAGGGCCACTCTGTTTTTCCTTGTCCTGTCCCCTTCTCTTTAAATTTGGAGGGGCATGGTTTGAATTCTTGCTCTTCTCCCCTTCCAGAAGAACTTGAGTTTCTTAGGGCTTGATGAAACCGCACAACACACATACACACATTTTACCTCATCCTGAAGGACCCTGGATGTCTGCTTGTCTCACATATGCAAACTAAGAGGGTCTATTAAATGAGAGGCTGTTTATAAAAAGAACTAAGTGAAATATACAGAAACTAATGTTCACAAGTAGTTACCACAGATGGGGAAAGGGGAGAGGAGGTTTTACTCTATAAACAGTTGCTGTTTATGTTAGGTGCCTTCGAGTAGGTTTTTACTCATAGTGACCCTATCCACAACAGAACAAAACACTGTCTGGTCCTGCACCATTCTCACAATCATTGCCATGTTTAAGCCCATTGTTGTAGTAACTGTGTCAAACCACCTCATTGAGAGTCTTCTTGTTTTTCTCTAGACAGCAGACACTTTTTATTTTTGGTGATGGGAAAGGTACCACCAAATGAGGGTGAAGTGTACATGGACTGATGCAGGTAATCAATGTCATTAAAAAGCACACAAGGAAAAAAGACCTCTTGGTAATTGCTATGGCATATATAATTTTGAAACAAAAGTAACCAAAAAACATATGTGTGGGTATAGATGTATGTGTGTAGGCATATACGTATATACCATTGCTGTCCAGTTGATTCCAATTCACAGCGTCCCCGATTTTTTTTTTTTCTAAAGGACAGAGTAGAACTGCCCCATAGTATTTTCAAACTGTACCCTATAGAAGCAGACTGCCACATCTTTCTCTGGCAGAGCAGCTGGTTGGTTAACCACTGCACCACCAGGGCACCTCTTATATGTGTATAGGTATGTATATGTGTGTGTATATATAGCATATACACATATGTATAGATATAGCACATATGTATATGTATGTACATCTATGTGACTGTATGCACATATATTCATATATATAATAAAGCACAGAGAGGGCACAGTTACAGATACTTCTGGGTATGAAGAATTAGGATCATAGGCTCATGTGACATCTCAGTCTATTGACATAATATAGTTCATAAAGTTATGTTCTACATCCTAGTTTGTTGAGTAGTGTTTGAGGTCTTAACAGCTTGCGAGCAGCCATCTAAGATACAACTATTGGTCTCTACTGGTCTGGAGCAAAGGCAAAGAATAAAACCAAAGACTCAGAGACAAAACTAGTTTACAGAACTAACAGTCTACATGAACCACGACTTCATCTACTCTGAAGACCAGAAGAAATAGATGGTGTCCGTCAACTACTAACAACTCTTCTAATCAGGCCATGATAGACAGACCCTGATAGTATGGGAAAAATGTGGAACAGTAACTCAAATTAAAAAAAAAAAAATCTCAACATGTGTTGCCCTGAGATACTCTTCAAACCTTGAACTGAAACTAACCACGGAGGTCACCTTGTAGCTAAACACCAAATTGGCTCAAAATATAGTGAATATCACCTGAACATACTGTTCCTTTCAAAAATCACCTATATGAGACCAAATGGTCATCAATTACTTTAAAACAAAAATGAGAACATAAGGAGGCCGGGGAACTAGATGATTGGAAATACACCAACCAGAGTGGAAATAATGAGAATGTTCACGCATTATGAAGAATGTAACCAATGTCACTCAACAACTTCTGTAGAAATTCTTGAATGGGGACCTAAACTGACGTGTAAACCTTCACCAAAAGTACCATAAAATGTTATTTAAAAAAAAAAAAAGAATGAAGTGGGAACTGCTACAGATGAAAATATATGATGTATTTTTTTATAAGCATATAAAAAAAAATTTTTTTTTTTTTTTTTTTTTTTGCAAAAAATGAACATGTCATTCTTTTGCTTAATACTCCATATTGGTTCCCCATTTCTTTCAAAATACTCATTTTGTTGTTGTTGTTAGGTGCCGTCGAGTCAGTTCCAACTCATAGCAACCCTATGGACAACAGAACGAAACACTACCCGGTCCTGCACCATCCTTACAAATGTTGTTATGCTTGAGCTCATGGTTGCAGCCACTGTGTCAATCCACCTCGTTGAGGGTCTTCTTCTTTTCCGCTGACCCTATACTCTGCCAAGCATGATGTCCTTCTCCAGGAACTGATCCCTCCTGACAACATGTCCAAAGTATGTAAGATGCAGTCTCGCCATCCTTGTTTCTAAGGAGCATTCTGGCCATACTTCTTCCAAGACAGATTAGTTCGTTCTTTAGGCAGTCCACGGTATATTCAATATTCTTCATCAACACCACAATTCAAAGGCGTCAACTCTTCTTTGGCCTTCCTTATCCATTGTCCAGCTTTCACATGCATATGATGTGATTGAAAATACCATGGCTTGGGTCAGGCACACCTTAGTCTTCAGGTGACATCTTTTTTCTTCAACACTTTGAAGAGGTCCTTTGCAGCAGATTTGCCCTGCTTCCATGGCTGTTGATCGTGGATCCAAGTAAAAGGAAATCCTTGACAACTTCAATCTTTTCTCCATTTATCATGATGTTGCTCATTGGTCCAGTTGTGAGGATTTTTGTTTTCTTTATGTTGAGGTGCAATCCATACTGAAGGCTGTGGTCTTTGACCTTCGTTAGTAAGTGCTTCAAGTCCTCTTCACTTTCAGCAAGGAAGGTTGTGACATCTGCATAACACAGGTTGTTAATGACTCTTCCTCCAACCCTGATGCCCCGTTCTTCTTCATATAGTCCAGCTTCTCGGATTATTTGTTTAGCATACAGATTAAATAGGTATGGTGAAAGAATACAACCCTGACAAACACCTTTCCTGACTTTAAACCAATTAGTATCCCCTTGTTCTGTCCGAACAACTGCCTTTTGATCTATGTAAAGGTTCCTCAGAAGCACAATTAAGTGTTCTGAAATTCCTATTCTTTGCAGTGTTATCCATAGTTTGTTATGATCCACACAGTCGAATGTCTTTGCATAGTCAATGAAACACAGGTAAACATCCTTCTGGTATTCTCTGCTTCCAGCCAGGATCCATCTGACATAAGCAATGATATCCCAGGTTCCACATCCTCTTCTGAAACCAGCCTGAATTTCTGGCAGTTCCCTGTTGATATACTGCTGCAGCCGTTTTTGAATGATCTTCAGCAAAATTTTGTTTGCATGTGATTTTAATGATATTGTTCTATAATTTCCACATTCGGTTGGATCACTTTTCTTGGGAATAGGCGTAAATATGGATTTCTTCCAGTCAGTTGGCCAGGAAGCTGTCTTCCATATTTCTTGGCATAGACGACTGAGCACCTCCAGCGCTGCGTCTGTTTGTTGAAACATCTCAATTGATAGTCCATCAATTCCTGGAGCCTTGTTTTTCGCCAATGCCTTCAGAGCAGCTTGGACTTTTTCCTTCAGTACCATCAGTTCCTGATCATATGCCACGTCTTGAAATGGCTGAATATCAACTAATTCTTTTTGGTATAATGACTCTGTGTATTCCTTCCATCTTCGATTGATGCTTCCTGCATCGTTTAATATTTTCCCCATGGAATCCTTCACTATTGCAACTCAAGGCTTGAATTTTTTCTTCAGTTCTTTCAGCTTGAGAAACGCCGAGCGTGTTCTTCCCTTTTGGTTTTCCATCCCCAGCTCTTTGCACATGTCATTACAATACTTTACTTTGTCTTCTCAAGCGGCCCTTTGAAATCTTCTGTTCAGTTATTTTGCTTCATCAATTCTTCCTTTTGCTTTAGCTGCTGGACGCTCAAGAGCAAGTTTCAGAGTCTCCTCTTACATCCATCTTGGTCTTTTCTTTCTTTCCTGTCTTTTCAATGACCTCTTGATTTCTTCATGGATGATGTCCTTGATGTTATTCCACAATTCGTCTGGTCTTCGGTCACTAGTATTCAATGCGTCAAATCTATTCAGATGGTCTCTAAATTCCAGTGGGATATACTCAAGGTCATATTTTGGCTCTTGTGGACTTGCTCTGATTTTCTTCAGTTTCAGCTTGAACTTGCATATGAGCAATTCATGGTCTGTTCCACAGTCGGCCCCTAGCCTTGTTCTGACTGATGATATTGAGCTTTTCCATCATCCCTTTCCACAGTTTGTCGTACTGTGGGGGCTTGTGTGTTGCTGTGATGCTGGAAGCTATGCCACTGGTATTCAGATACCAGTAGGGTCACCCATGGAGGACAGGTTTCAGCTGAGCTTCCAGACTAAGACAGACTAGGAAGAAGGACCCAGCAGTCTACTTCTGAAAAGCAGTAGCCAGTGAAAACCTTATGAATAGCAGTGGAACATTGTCTGATATAGTGCTGGAAGATGAGCCCCCCAGGTTGGAAGGCACTCAAAAGATGACTGGGGAAGAGCTGCCTCCTCAAAGTAGAGTTGACCTTAATGACGTGGATGGAGCAAAGCTTTCGGGACCTTCATTTGCTGATGTGGCAAGACTCAAAATGAGAAGAAATAGCTGCAAACATCCATTAATAATCAGAACCTGGAATGTACGACGTATGAATCTAGGAAAATTGGAAATTGTCAAAAATGAAATGGAACACATAAACATTGATATCCTAGGCATTAGTGAGCTGAAATGGACTAGTATTGGCCATTTTGAATCAGACAATCACATAGTCTACTATGCTGGGAATGACAACTTGAAGAGGAATGGTGTTGCATTCATCATCAAAAAGAACGTTTCAAGATCTATCCTGAAGTACAACACTGTCAGTGATAGGATAATATCCATACACCATTTTTTTTTTTTTACAAGGAAGACCAGTTATTACAAGTATTATTCAAATTTATGCACCAACCACTAGGGCAAAAGGTGAAGAAATAGAAGATTTTTTTCAGCTGCTGCAGTCTGAAATTGATCGAACATGCAATCAAGATGCATTGATAATTACTGGTGATTGGAATGTGAAAGTTGGAAACAAAGAATGATTAGTAGTTGGAAAATATGGCCTTGGTGATAGAAACAATGCTGGAGATCGAATGATAGACTTTTACAAGAACAACGACTTCTTCATTGCAAATACCTTCTTTCACCAACATAAACGGTGACTATACACATGGACCTCGCCAGATGGAACACACAGAAAATAAACTAATAAATAAAAAATAAAAGTATAACTTTATTTATATCCTTACAAAGAATACAAAGAATTTGTTAATCAAAGACATGAGCATTAAGTAATAATGAGTGGCAAGCTTACCCCTATTAAGTCGGCAGAGAAAAGTTTAACTCCTCAAAGTAAGCAAGACTTTTGTTTTTTCTTAATTGTGCCTTAGGTGAAAGTTTACAGAACAAATTAGTTTACCATTCAATAGTTTGTAAATTAAGTGTCCCGTGACATTGGTTTCATTCCCCACAATATGTTAACAATCTCCCCATTTCCATCCTTGGTTCCCTGTTTCCTTCAGCCCTAATTTTCTACCCCTTTCTGCCTTCTCATCTGTGCTTTGGGGCAAATGTTCTCTTTTGGCCTCACATAATTGTTCTAAGGACACTGTTCCTGTCAAGTGCTATTGTTTGTTTTGTGGAACCTGTCTATGGTTTGGTTGAATGGTAGTCTCTGGGAACGGCTTCAGTTCCAGTTCAGAAGGGTGTCTAGGGGCCATAGTCTCAGAGGTTCTTCCAGTCTCTGCCTAGGCAAGACAATTTTGCATCCAGAGTCATGAAAATGTTTGTGCTCTTGGACAGGGATAGATTACCCAATAAGCAAGGTACATATGCATGGGCTTAACTATGCTTACTTATTAATTTGTAGTGCACAATTTCATCTGTTTTTAACCACATCAAAGATGTGACATAGAAATAAAAAATGCAGTAAACACATAACATTTACTGATACTTGGTGTCTTCACTCAATTTTAGAAATCAAAGTGACCTTAGGAATCATCTCCTTCTATCACAGAAGCCAACATATTACCCAGTGTCACATAGCTAGGAAGCAGCAACACCTAGATTTAAAATAGCATCATTTTCGATAAATGAGAAATGTCTTCTGGAAAATTCAGACTTTCATTGTAATATACACTTTATATTTATTTATTTATATGTGGTAAAATTACATATAATAAAACATTAGCAATTCAATGATTTTTACATGTACAATTCGGTGATAATGATCACATTCGTCATGCTGTGCAACATTTCCACTATCCTTTTCCAAGTAATTCCACCACCATTAACAGATGCTCATTGCCTTCTAAGCAGTAACTGACCCTTTCTCCCTCCCTCCCCTCGTAACCACTAACCTACTTTGTTCTCTCTACATTCACCTATTTCAGATCCACTTCACATTCTTCATGTATGCACATCATGACGTTCCCAGGTTAAATAAAAAAGAAAACACAGAAAAAGGCCTCAAGAGCATTATCTGGGATGAACCAAATTTCCAGGGAGGTGTGATTATTAGCAACTCTAACAAGTGCTATACCCAACTCTCTGAACGTCCCAGAGAGCATTTTTCCCTACAAATTGAAAGTTCCGCTATTTAAGAAAAATATGAATTGTCCAACCTATATCTGCACATCACAGATTTAGTATATAAGATATCCCTGGTCTAAAGGCCTAAAGAGACAGATTACAAAGCTGTTGTGGATGAGACGGGCATTGATATAACTCGAGTTTTGTTTGGCAGGTGGTGTATGAATGAGCAAGGTAACTAGTAGAGACAAACAGGGACTTCCGGAGACTTCACAGACATACTTGCAAGGGAGCACAGGAAAGTGTGCTGTGATTTAATCATGGAGCTGCATGTGGATGGCAGGTGTAGGCTGTGATAGAATTAGGAAAAGATGCCTGGGAAAGGGGCATAGGTCATCACTCTACAGTGGGCAGTGTGGCTCAGCTCCTTGTACCCCAAGTGTGGCCCATGGACCAGCAACATCACCAGGAACCTTGTTAGAAACATGTAACCTCAGAGAGGCGGGGCCAAGATGGCAGAGTAGTCAGACACTTCTGGTGATCCCTCTTACAACAAAGACCCGAAAAAAAAACAAGTAAAATGATTATATGTATGACAAGCTAGGGGCCCTGAACCTCAAAGGCAAAGTTAGAAAATGGACTGAGTGGCAGGGGTAGGGAGAGACGATTCAGAAGCTGCAAGGAGTTGCCAGAGCTGAATCACTGGGAACCCTCAAGCACCATTCCCTGGAGCGACCGTGGCAGGGCTGGCGGTAGCATTTCTGATGCATTTTCTTCAGGGAGAGACAATGAGCCACACAGCCTACTCATACCTCTGGAACCAGAAAAGAACCATGCTCTTGGCAAAAGCTAAGTACTTGCGTTTATTGTACTGCGCCCCCAGCCACCAAGACAGCTTCGGTGGTTGTCGATTTCCCTGGGCCTGAGAAAGGTCTGGCTGCACACCCTGAGCCATTCTCTCAGCCTTGGAGAAGGAATAAATGAACAATTGGCGGAAAAGAAAATCTGTCATCTCCACCAAGCTGAGTATCAGGATACAAGATAAACATAAAAAATCAGTTGGATTTCTTCACACCACCAAAAAGAACATTGAAGAGGAAATCACCAAATCAATACCACTTATAGTAACCCCCAAGAAGATAAAATACTTAGGAATAAATCTTACCAGAGACATAAAAGTTCTACACAAAGAAAACTACAAGACACTACTGCAAGAAACCAAAAGAGACCTACATAACTGGAAAAACATACCTTGCTCACGAATAGGAAGACTCAACATCGTAAAAATGTCTGCTCTACCAAAAGTGATCTATAGCTACAATGCAATTCCGATCCAAATTCCAACAGCATTTTTTAATGAGATGGAGAAATAAATCACCAACTTCATATGGAAGGGAAAGAGGCCCCAAATAAATAAGGCATTACTGAAAAAGAACAAACTGGGAGGCCTCACGCTATCTGATTTTAGAGCTTATTATACTGCCACAGTAGTCAAAACAACCTGGTACAACAACAGATACACAGACCAATGTAATAAAATTGAGAATCCAGACATAAATCCATCCAAATTTGAGCAGCTGATACTTGACAAAGGCTGAAAGTCAGTTAAATGGGGAAAAGACAATCTGTTTAACAAATGGTGCTGGCATAACTGGATATCCATCTGCAAAAAAAATGAAACAAGACCCATACCTCACACCATGCACAAAAACTAATTCAAAATGGATCAAAGACCTAAATATAAAATCTAAAATGAAAAGATCACAGAAGAAAAAATAGGGACAACGTTAGGAACCCTAATACATGGCATAAACAGTATACAAAACATTACTAGAACTGCAAAACCAGCAAAAGAGAAACTAGATAACTGGGAGCTCCTAAAAGTCATACACCTATGCTCATCCAAAGACTTCACCAAGAGAGTAAAAAAGATTACCTACAGACTGGGAAAAAGTTTTTAGCTATGACATTTCCAATCAGTGCCTGATCTCTAAAATCTACATGATACTGCAAAAATTCAACTACAAAAAGACAAGTAACCCCATTAAAAAATGAGCAAAAGATATGAACAGGCACTTCACTAAAGAAGACATTCAGGGAGCTAACAGATACGTGAGGAAATGCTCACGATCATCAGCCGTCAGAGAAATGCAAATCAAAACTATAATGAGATTCCATCTCACTCCCACAAGGCTGGCATTAATCCAACAAACGCAAAATAATTAGTGTTGGAGAAGTTATGGAGAGGCTGGAAAACTTATACACTGCTAATGGGAATGTAAAATAGTACAAGCACTTTGGAAATAGATTTGGTGTATCGTTACAAAGGTAGAAATAGAAGTACCATAATACAATCCATCAATCCCACTCCTTGGAATATATCCTAGAGAAATAAGAGCCTTTACACAAACAGATATATGCACACCCATGTTCACTGCAGCACTGTTTACAATAGTCAAAAGATGGAAGCAACCAAGGTGCCCATCAACAGATGAATGAATAAGTTACAGTACATTTGCAGAATGGAATACTATGCATCGATAAAGAACAATGATGAATTCGTGAAACATTTCATAACATGGAGGAATCTGGAAGTCATTAAGTGAGTGAAATTAGTCAGTTGCAAAAGGACAAATATTATGAGACCACTATTGTAAGAACTCAGGAAATAATTTGAGCAGTGAAAAAAATATTCTTTGATGGCTATGAAAGTGGGGAGGGAGAGAGGGAGAGGGGTATTTACTAATTAGATAGTAAAAAAAAAAAAAAAAATTTTTTTTTTTTTTTTTGTAGACAAGAACTATTTTAGGTGAAGGGAAGGACAACACACAATACAGGAGAGGTCAGCACAACTAGACTAAATCAAAAGCAAAGAAGTTTCCTGAATAAACCGAACACTTTGAAGACCAGCATACCAGGGGCAGGGGTTTGGGGACCATGGTTTCAGGGGACATCTAGGTCAATTGGCATAATAAAACATATTAAGAAAAAAAAAAGAAAGAAAGAAACGTGAAACATCAGCTGTCACCCCAGACCTGCTGAAGTAGGACTGCTTTTTAATAAACCCCCCAGAGTGACAATCCGCACACATTAAAGTTTGAGAAACACTAGTTTCATTCGCTGTTTCCTACATCTGTCTCATTACTGGGGTCATCTGAATGCATGATTCTTGGGTCCCACCACACAGTGTTCAGGGGAAAAGCCGTAGAATCTATATATCTCACCCTCACTCTCAGTGATTCTTACAATAAAATGAGTTTGACAAGGTCACAAGATCAAGAGCTTTAGAGTTAGACAAAACCAAGGCTAGCACCCTGTCCTGCCCCCTACTGGCTGGCTGTCCTCAAAGAAATCTCCTTACTTCTCGGAGCTTCCTTCTGTCAATTATCAAATGGGGATACAACATTCCTTTGCAAATTTGATATGAGGACTAGATAGGAAACCATGAAACAGTGTAGAAGGGGCCTGAACATCTGCCTTGTACTTGTTAGCTGCCATCAAGTCCGACACTGACTCATGGCAACCAGCGTAAAATCCGTCAAGTCAATTCTGACTCATTGCAACCCTATAGGACAGAGTAGAACAACCCCATAGGGTTTCCAAGGAGCGGCTGGTGGATTAGAGCTGCTGACCTTTTGGTTAGCAGCCAAGTTCTTAACTTCTGCGTGACCCCTTCACAAGGGAATGAAATTCTGCCTGGTCCTGTGCCATCCCCATGATCAATTTTAGATGGGACCCTTATCATCCATGGGGTTTTCACTGGCTGATTTTCAGAAGTAGATCACCAGGCCTTTCTTCCAAGTCTGTCTTAATGTGGAAACCCCACTGAAACTTGTTAAGCATCATATCAACACACGAGTCTTCAATGAGAGACAGATGGTGGCTGCGCTTGAGGTACATTGGCTGGGAATCAAACCCTGGTCTCCTGCATGGAAGGTGAGAATTCTACCACTGAGCCACCACTGCCTTTGCCCTGCACTTACCTATTAAGGTCAAGTCGATCCCGACCAGAGTAGAATTTAGCTCCATAGGGTTGTCTTGGCTATAATCTTTATGGAAGAATATCGTCAGGTCTTTTTTCCAAGGTGCCACTGGATGGACTTGAACCACCATCCTGTCGCTGAGCACTAACCATTTGTTCCACTTGGGGACCTCTTGCCTTGTGACTCTACAGGACAAAGTAGAACTGCCCCATAGGGTTTCCAAGGAGCAGCTGGTGGATTGGAAATGCTGACCTTTTCCTTACCAGCCGAGCTCTTAACCACTGCACCACCAGGGCTCCCTGCCTGGCACTGGTAGGTACAAAATAGAAGGCGGCTATTGGTATTCTGTTTCACCTTCAGTTTTGTCCTGTGAAAAATGAGGGTGATAGCTGTCATCTGGCTTTTTTTCACTCATTGAATTTGTCCTTACTGAGTAGGCGGCAGGTTCCACAAGCAAAGACGAGCTCACATTCCAATGCGGAGCGGGGCAGGCGAACAGGGATATTATAATAGAAACAGAAGTTCTGTTCACAAATGAACCATTTCACACACTCAGATAATGTTCTGGTTAGCTTGTGGGATGAAAAGATCAAGAAAAAAAAAAAAGATACTACTTAATAACATTAAAATCGCCATGCTTTCTTTCACGTATGCTAACACAGGGAGAAAGAAGAGAGGCTTCATTCTAGGGCACTGAAAATAAAACCTTGCAGAGAGCAATGCTTCTGCATGACTCCAGCCGTGGTTGTAAATTAGCCCAGAAGAACACTCAAACAGTGGCACAATTCTGACCTTATTTAAAATAGCTGCTTTATCAGTTCATCCTTCCTACCAGTTCTTCCCAACCTGCTGTTTTCCGCTCTCTGTTGTCCTATCATTAGCCTCTGTTTCATAACTGCCGGAGAATGCATTCCTCCTAGCGTGGAGCCAGCCACTGCCAAGCATGGCCCTCCCTCAGGAGCCTCAGCACTGAGGTTTCCTAATAGCATTCTGCCCTCAGGGACACAGGATCATTTGGATCAACATGCTGTCAGAGGACTCTGAGGGAAGCTGGATTCCAGGCATGCTGGCCTCTTGGGCATCGTTTTGTCTCTTCAAAGCCCTGTCTTTGAGCACCCCTCTGCCCCAAAGCCTGGGGTCTGTTTGTTTAATGAAGTATCCTGTCCAAATAATAACCCCTTTCCCTGGAGTTAGCTATGATTTTATTTAGTTTGGTTTAAACAAGAAAGTCATCTTTGCAGAACTAGAAAGTCACACGCTTCTAGGAATTCTTACAGATTGTACTTCTCTGGTCTGTATTTATGTGTCCTTGTATGCCCAGCTGCCTGGCCCCTCACAGGGATGCCAGGGTCTGAGCCTGTAATACCATTTTCTGTAAATGATGCCCAGACACCTTTTGGAGGCCCTGGCTGGAGGCCAGTCCATCCCCTTTCTAAGGCTTCATCAGCCTCTAACACTCCTGGGCCACTCTGCACCCCTCCTAATAGCCCCAGGACCAGGTACTCAACAGCTAGGGGCAGGTTTTATGCCCTCTGAGCCTGCAGAATTATTCTAAATGCACAATCCCCAGGAAGCCCAAGATGCCTAGCTAACCCTACCCTGCTTGCCATACATGGCCCTCTCCTACAATTCCATGTTGTTACCTGGCTGTTTCGTGTCTCTGGGACCTGTGGGTAATAAATTCTTTTTTCTGTCTGGCCTTCCTGCATGAGTCTCACTTCTTCCTGCCACACCTGACAGACCGTCCACGACACCCACAAATCCCTTTGGATCAAACCGAACACATTACCTGACCTCATGTGGGCCCCACAGCAGCTGTGTGACAGAAAAGAAATGCCTTCTAGTTGGGAAAATAAGAGTAGTCCCTTCCATTCTTCCTTAATAATTCAATAGCAATCAACTGTCAAAGCAGCCTTGAATCGTTATGTCTAATTTGTTAAGACAACTTTAGTGTTGGAGAATCATTGCTTATATCTAGGGCGTTGAGAAATTGTTGAGAAATTAGTTTTTAGAATGTAACTATGAAATGATCCCTGCAAATATTTCATATTTGTATGTAACCCAGAAAAAAACCCAGTGCCATTGAGTCGATTCCGACTCATAGCGGCCCTATAGGACAGGGTAGAACTGCCCCATAGAGTTTCCAAGGAGCGCCTGGTGGATTCGAACTGCTGACCCTTTGGTTAGCAGCCGTAGCACTTAACCACTATGCCGCCAGGGTTTCCTATTTGTATATAAAATTTATAAATTAATTTTGGATAAAGAAAAATAATCTTGATTTCATAATTTAAGCAATGTGATATTAGGCTTGAAAAGTCATATTTTCGTCTACACTTCCCATTCACCGTAAAAACTCAGAGTTTAAGGAATGGACATGTCATTACTTCTTGATGCTTTAGACAACCATCTGCACCCAAGAGAAAATCATTCAGAAAGGAAGAAGCTAATTACATAAAGAATTTACGATATGAAATTGATTACTGTTAATCACATCTTAAATAATTTTTAAAATTCCCTCCCTGGGTTCTGGAGGAAATCTTCGCCAATGGCAGCTCAAGTCTCAGAGGCTTTGTTGGCAAGCAAGAGAAGGCATCAGAAGGAGAAGTGACCAGGCTCCAGTCTTTGCAAGAGCACATTCATATGTTACCTCTTCTCTGCGGCTCTCCTTGGCTTCCTGAACACTGTTGCCTTCGGTTTTCTCTGTGGATTGAGCAGAGCTCATATCTCTATCACAGAACTAGTCACATTGAACTGAACTAGAAAACGTCCACCTCAGTCAGTGTCTCAATGAGTTCTTATGAGAATATTGCTGCCCAGCAGTTTGCACTGCCCCTGGAATTTTGCATCTACATGATACATGTCAGAGGAAAGACTGAAGGACTGTAGAACTCCATCTATTTTGAGCGTCTACAGTAGAGGACTAATGTGGTGTTCTTCAACACTCACGTGTCCTGTACAGCCCTGAACAAGGTATTTCTCCCATCATGCTGAATGCTTTCACGTTTTTTCCTCTTTTATTTTTCTCCTTAATTTCTCATTTTTCAAAGCTTTCATGAGGGATTTTGTAAGTAAGTATGTTCACAAAGACTTTTCCTTAGCTTCCCAGTCTGCCAAGGATTTCCCTGGTATCTCAAGTATGGGCTTGGGGTCCTGCTGACATCAGCGTTTGCCCATCAGGGTACCCTGTCACAGTAGATTGTGTTTACCTCTCTGTGCCCCCACTAACAGCAAGTTCTGCACAGGAAGAGCCTTTGTCTGGTTTATCACTGACACTCAGTGCCTTTCATGATAGCAGGTATCTACTAAGTGTGTCATGTTCACCTGTGTGCATGCGTTTTGCGGTGATTTTGCTCTAAGCTGGAAATAATTTCCTGGCATTCACAAAACCATCAGAATCAGAAAAACTGTGATCATAAAACTTTAAACAGAGTTGTACAGAAGCCCTTCAAGGTAAACTTTGGAAGCACTGTCTTTGGCTTCTTTCTGTAAAAGAAAGCAAGCTTCATCTTCCAGGTACCTTTTTTGGTTTTTACAGATAATGGCAGATATAAATAAAGGTACAGAAATAGAACAGGTACAGGATGTTGAAGCGTACTTCCACAGAGTTGGGGTGCAGATCCTGCCGGTACTTAACGACTTTGGACACTTCTGGCTAATCTCAGGAAAGCAGGGAGAGGAACACAGAGGTGGTACCTTCTTGTGAAATCTACATGAAGGAAAACACACCCCACATATGGTGGTCCTGCTTTTCTGTGAATTTGCTTTTTGTCTGAATTATAATTAGGGTGACCATATGTCTCATTTTGCCTGGGATGGTCCAGGTTTATGCTTATTTTTTAAAAGACATTATTAAAACTGCCCCACTGCATCGTAAAAGTTTCTATTTAGATGATAATCTATATGGTCACTCTAATTATAAAATATTGCAGAAGGGAATATATATAGTGTATGTGTATATATATATACATGTGTGTATCTATACATATATATCATATGTATATACATATATACACAATATACACACATACATACATGTATGTATCAGGAGTTCCTAGTTAAGTGTTCTACTACTAACTGAAAGGTTGGTGGTCTGAACCTATCCAAAGGTCCTTCAGAGGAGAGGCCTGGTGATCTGCTTCATAGGCTTGAAAACTTTATGGAGCAGTTCTACTCTGCACCCAAGGGGCTGTCGTGAGTTGAAATCAATTCAGTGGCAACTAACAACATATGTACGTTTTAAATTATATACTAAGATATCTTAACGTATAGCAAGAGTTTCAAGTTCCTATTTTTGAGCAGTTTGGATTTCAGGATTCCTAGAGCACTGGGGTTTGGGGAGGGGGTTAGTGGAGAGGTTAATAGTGTAGGCCTAGTCTGGTCCTGGCACTCACTCACCAGCTGTGTAACGTGGGCCATGACCTTGGTCTCAGTCACACTGCCTCCATCTAGCACTGTTCTGGGTGCCTGACACGCCATCAGCAGCTAAGAGACCCTACCTCAGCTTATTCTTCTAGTTAGATTTGCTAGATTACCCTTGGGAAACGTAAATATTTGAGGCACACAAAGACTGAGTTTTTGGTATATGCTTAAAAAATATGACCTGATCCTTTAATCTTTTTTTTTTTTTCCCAAGGACACTCAGACCAAAGTGAAACAGAAAGAATAGCACCCTATGGAATGTAGAGATGGGGCCTAGTGCTGCGGAAGTGTTAGGCTGGAGCAGGAATCCTCCCTGTAGCCCAACTGTTGATGGACATCTCCAATTTCCGGGCTGCCTGGGCACTGGGCACAGTCTGAGCCAACTTTGTCTTGTTTTGAGAACATTTTATTGCAATGTTTGCCTGAGGAGCCTGTACGGCCAGGCCTGTACCAGGGTCAGTGCTGTTCACATCTGGACTGACAGGCTATCTCTAGCTAAAAGGACATTTATGGATATGTTCTTAACTTTTTTTTCTTTAGCCAAATAATCCATCACTCACTTACTTGTGTTATTTCGTCCATGACAGGTCCTCTCGAGCCCTCCTGGCTCTGTGTGAGGGCTCCTGTCTGTTCCATCGTTAACAGGACTCCCCACTCTGGAAACAGGAAGTGGTGCCAAGGAGCCAGATCTAGGGGGCAATGGAGGATATGCCTGGTGGTTCTCACCTGAGGGCCTGACAATAGGAGAGAGCAGAGTTCTCTGCATATCCTCCCCTCTAGGAATTGTCAACAAGTAGAATTCCAGCAAAAGGTGGCCCTTGTTTCTTCCTGTCTCCTAAGTTCACTACGGGAATAACTGCAATGACTCTTTCATCTGAAAAGTATCTTTGAGCATGACCTTGGGTATTACTGTATTTTTAAATAGTTTATCTGGGCAAGTGCTCTTTAGTCCCTGTTAGTTGTTCTAAGCTGAGCCCTGTGAACAAGGCTGGGTGCCCATCAAGAAGTCCTGGCACAAGTCACTCATTCAGTGAACAAAGCTGTGCAGATTCAATAATAGCGGTACACATACCTTACTGATCATACTCCACTAGCCTCACCGCATGCTTTTTCTGTGCCAAGCACATGCACTTTACTTTTATTAACCCATTCAATTCTCAAAGGAATCCTATGAATTAGTGCTATTATTTATCCATTTAATGGATGAGGAAACCTAGTCATATAGAATATATGTCAGTTTTCAGTCCGCTAGTTGGTGGCAGAGTAGTGGATTTAACAAGCCAGTCCAAATGAAAATCATTATAAAGAGAAAAGGACCAATATTTTTAATTTGATTTTGACGCCAGTACTTGAAAAGGAATAAAGATATTTTTTACTCTTCATATTGTTTTCATTTTCAAATTTTGAAGTGTTTTATATCATTGCTATGTAGTGAGAACTTCCGGAAGCAATCAGAGTTGTGTCAGGAACTTTTGATGAATCACAAGTGATATGTTAATGGTGTGGCTGATTACCTGTAACAATGCTCAAAAATTTTCAAAGTGTTTTAATTAATTGCAATCTCATCATAAGGGGATCATAATTACAACACTTTGCACTTGCATAGCCTTTTACAATTTCCAATTGAATTCCACATATATTACGTCCCAACGGGGAGTCCTGGTGTTGAAGTGGTTAAGGGTTCAGCTGTTATTCAAAAGACCTGCAGTTCAAATCCACCAGCTGCTCCTTGGAAGCCCTACGGGACAGTTCCATTCTGTCCGATAGGGTTGCTATGAGTTGGAATTGACAGAATGGCAGTGGCTTTTACATCCCAATGGGAAGTTCAAGTGAAGCTGAAGAAAATTAAAACAAGACCACTAGAGTTAAAATGTGACCTCAATTTTATCCCACCTGAATTTGGAGACCATCTCAAGAATAGATTTGATGCATTGAACTATAATGACTGAAGACTAGACAAGTTATGGGATGACATCAAGGACATCATACATAAAGAAAGCAAAAGGTAAATAAAAAGATAGGAAAGAAAAAAAGACCAAAATGATGTCAGAAGAGACTCTGAAACTTGCTCTTGAATGTACAGAACCTAAAGGGAATGGAAGAAATGATGAAGTAAAAGAATGGAAGATTTCAAAGGGCAACTGGAGAAGATAAGTTAAGTATTATAATGAAATGTGTAAAGACATAGAGCTATAAAACCAAAAGGGAAGAACACACTCAGCTTTTCTCAAGCTGCAAGAACTAAAGAAAAAATTCAAGCCTCAAGTGAAAATATTGAAGAACCCTATGGGGAAAATATTGAAAAATACAGGAAGCATCTAAAGAATATGGAAGGAAAACACAGAGTCACTGTACCAAAAAGAATTAGTCAATGTTCAATCATTTCAGGAAGTAGCATAGGATCAAGAACTGATGGTACTGAAGGAAGAAATCCAAACTGCACTGAAGGCATTAGTGAAAAACAAGACCCTAGGAACTGATGGAATACCAAATGAGATGTTTCAATAAATGGATGCAGCACTGGAGGTGCTCACTCGTCTATGCCAAGAAATTTAGAAGACAGCTGCCTGGTCAACTGACTGGAAGAGATCCATATTTGTGCCCATTGCAAAGAAAGATGATCCTACAGAATGTGGAAATTATTGAACAAAATCATTAATAGCATACACAAGTAAAATTTTGCCTGAGATCATTCGAAAGAGGTTGCAGCAGTACATTGACAGGGAATTGCCAGAAATTCAAATTGGATTCAGAAGAGGACATGGAACCAGATATCATTGCTAATGGCAGATGGATCTTGGCTGAAAGCAAATACCAGAAAGATTTTTACCTATGTTTTATTGACTATGCAAATGCTTTCCACTGTGTGGATCATAACAAATTATGGAAACGTGGAAGAATGGAATTCCCAGAATACTTAATTGTGCTCAGTTCATGAGGAACCTGTACATAGACTAAAGGACAGTCATTTAAATAGAGCAAGGGTATACCATGTGGCTGAAAGTCATGAAATGTGTGCATCAAGGTTGTATCCTTTCACCATACTTATTCAATCTGTATGCTGAGCAAATAATCCAAGAAACTGAATTATATGAAGAAGAATGAACATCAAGATTAGAGGAAGACTTGTTAACCTGCGTTATGCAGATGACACAACCTTGCCTGCTGAAAGTGAAAACTTGAAGCACTTACTGATGAAGACCAAAGGCTACAGCCTTCAATATGGATTACAAGTCGACATAAAGATACAAAAATCCTCACAACTGGAACAATGAGCAACACCATGATAAGTGGAGAAAAGATTAAAGTTGTCAAGGATTTCATTTTACTTGGATCCACAATCACCATCCATGGAAGCAGCAGTCAAGAAATCAAAGGACATATTGCATTGGGCAAATCTGCTGCAAGAGACCTCTTTACAGTGTTGAAAAGCAAAAATGTCACCTTGAGGACTAAGGTACACCTAACCCAAGCCCTGATATTTTCAATCACCTCATATGCATGCAAAAGATGAACAGTGAATAATGAATACCGAAGAAGAATTGATTCATTTGAATTATGGTGTTGGTAAAGAATATTGAGTATACATACCATGGACTGTCAGAAGAAGGAAGAAGTCTGTCTTGTAAGAAGTACAGCCAGAACTCTCCTTAGAGCAAGGATGGCAAGACTTCCTCTCATGTACAGGTTTCATAATCGAGGTTCAACTCCAGCACCTCCTTAACTCTGATTCTTTGTTAAGCTCCTCTCCATTGAAACCTAAGTCTCCACTTCATTAAATAAGATGGATAATACCTGCTTAGTCTCCCTCACAGGATCCCAGCAAAAATGGTTTTGCCTAGTTTTAATACGAGCAGAAGGGAGAAGGGGAAAGAGCTGTCATATTCAGATAATCTATTGTGTATCTAGAGTTTTCTATGTATCATTGCTTTCAATTTTTGCACCAAAACTTTAACACAGGTATGTTGACGCTAACAACTTTTTTTTTTTTTTTAAATAAAAGATGGAAGATTTGGGTTCAATGACTTGCAGAAAAATCACAGAGCCAGTATGAAAATGAGCAAAGCTTTTAACTCTGTTACTTCAATTGTGAACCCACACTTGCCTCCTGTACCTCTTATCTCATGTCATTTGGGACGCTATTTAAAAAATAAAACAAAACTAAACACATTTATCTCAGTTCTTTTCTACAACAACAAACCCAAATCATAATAGCCACCTCAAGAAATACCAATTCATGCTTCGTTTACAGCTGCCAATCAAGTTAGAATGCACTAAAATAAGATAAAATGTGCTATCACTCCTTACTGAGTATATTTTTCTGGTCCTTTGCATATTTAAGAAACCCTTAAAACACACCAGCTTAGGTCCAACACAATCAGGCTAGACTAGAGGTGATTCACTGAGTGCTTGTCATGGAATTAGAGTTCATTTTGCTGTTATTTTTGTTTTTGTAGTTGTTGGTGTCTTAGTTTTTGTTTTATTTTATTTTTGAAAGATTTCCAGTAAAAGTTTACACAGAAAATTAGGTTCCCATTTAACAATTACTACACATATTGTTCAGAGACATTGGTTACATTTTTCACAATACATCAACGTTCTCATTAATTTCATTTTAGGTGTTTTATTTCCAATAATCTGGTTTCCCTGTTCTTTCGCCCTTTCATCTTTGCTTTAGAGTAGTTGTTGTCATATATGTCCCAACATTGATGAAAAGCATACTTTTTTGTGTGTGTACTTCTTAGTGACATCATTTCTTTATCTTGGTCAAGCTGTGCACACTTCACCTACCTTCAGCGTTACCTTTTCCCATTACCAAAAATAACAAGCGTCTACTATTTAAAAAAAAAAAAGGGGGTCGGCAGTTCAAATCCGCCAGGCGCTCCTCGGGAACTCTGTGGGACAGTTCTACTCTGTCCTGTAGGGTAGCTATGAGTTGATTCCCCCTCATTTCACCCCCACCCATCCCTAGAGCCCCTCCCTCTGTTTGTTTTATTTTTGAGCGAACTGGGCTATCTCGATAAACTACATCCACAAAGAAGGAGAGCATCATAATCTGGTTTGTGTCTTCTTGTCAAGGGCAATCAATAAACTGCCTGTTACAAATACAGCAATTAGAAATTACTCAAATTATGTCTGGACTGGCTGTCGCATAGGATCTCATGAACGTGTCTCTGAACAACTCGAAGCTTCTTCTAAGTTCCTCCCCCCTCACATTCTATCCACTCTTCAGGTACTCTGTCAGTAGGCCAGGCTTTAGAGATCTTTCAGCCACAACCACCGCCAGTCAAAGGAGTCCAGGGATGTGTGCCAAACCTTCCTTCCATCCCGACTTGCTCCAACCACAGAGAATCATTAACTGCTGCTGCCTGCTCTCACAGCACCTACTGGAGAGCCACCCGATGAAAAGGACCCTTGCTGAGTGTAAAAGGTAATGGACCTCCAACTGACAGAGCAAAGCGCTGAAAGGGACAGCCTTGCAATTTTATAGAGCGTATCATAGGGGTCCGAATCGACTTGACGGCACTGGGTTCTGGGTTATCACAGGGGTGAAAACCCTCGTGGCGTAGTGGCTAAGTGCTACAGCTGCTAACCAAAGGGTCGGCGGTTCAAATCCGCCAGGCGCTCCTTGGAAACTCTATGGGGCAGTTCTACCCTGTCCCATAGGGTCACTATGAGTCGGAATCGACTCGACGGCACTGGGTTTGTTTTTTTTTTTTTTGGTTTATCATAGGAGTAACTTTATACTGTGCTCAATCCTCTTAAAAATGGAAGTTTTGTTGAAAAATCTACTCAGTCAGAGCTAGACGTGAGAAGGAACAGCATCTCCTTGTAGGGTTCTCCTCCTTTTCAATGGCTGCCCTTCTCCCACCCAGACCAGCAGTTTCCCAGATTGCTGCCTAGTCCATCAGCCTCCTTGCCGAGGCATTGCCACTGGCGGTGGTTGCTTTTGGATTGCTTTCCTCTTGTTCTAGGAGTTACATATTTCAAGCATCTTCAAGTGAATCGCTTGGTAGATTTCCAAAATGATCAATATAGGTCTAATTCAACTCAAATGCTATCCTTTCCAAAGTTTTGAAAATTCATTTTGTGCGGTAGGGCTAGTGAGATATTTAATGAGGTTCAATTCAGAAAAGATACATCCTTTTAACTTGAATTTGGCCTAAAAATACACTTGGTCCATTCAAATACCCGGCAATATTTTAAGTTACAATGGCTACCTCTTTCATTCTAGTGAAATATATTACCGAGAGCACAATTTTACATGTTCTTAAAGTTTCTAGCAAAGACATGAAAATAAATAGATCAGAAAACACCCTGCTTTTATTCAGAATATTTTGATTCTAGGAGTTTTTAGTGACTTGCTATTCTTCTCTACCCAGATTTATTTCTGCAGAATGTGTCTTATTATATACCAAATCCAATTTTTTAAAATGTTTTCAAAACACATGAATTGAGCATAGGAAATAATTATTTTAAAGAGTAAAAATGAATTATTAATAATAGGATGAGCAGATACATTTAAATAGACTTAGCAGTGCTTAATTTAGAATGAGCTAATTGAAAACTCTCTAATCAGCTTAATAATAATGGATTATAACAGCATGGTGGGAAAAAGACGTGGCAGTTGGCTTCCATAAAGATTATAGCCTTGGAAGTCCTATGGTGCAGTTCTAGTCTGTCCTATAGAGTCACTATGAGTCGGAATCAACTTAAGGGCAACAGGTTTCAATTTGACAGAGACAGGGACACTATCTTTCTTTACAGAAAGGCTTTTAGCATGGGTCCAATCTTCCTTAACCAGATGGTACACATGAAGGATAAGTATGACTCTATAAGGCATTCCTATGCTGGACAATTATTTTTAATGAAGAACTAATAACAATCAATCTAAAGGAAAAAGATGAAGAGCGGTTAACTTGTTTTCTTTCCATTAAAATATTTTTCAAAAATAAATTTTTTGAATTATAAGTTACATCCATGTGCAATGTAGAGATCTTAGAAAAATCATAAGGCTCAAAAAAGAAAATAGTTGTAAACCCTATTCATATATTTATTTAGTTTCTTTTCAGAATGAGGGTCTTACTGTATGTTCAGCTTTACAATTTTCTAAACTGGTTTTCATATAAAGCATGATACAATGAGCATTTTCATGTCAGTGAAACATTTTGAAAATTCCAGTTATATTGATTTCATCCAACATATAGATATATTCTAATTTATATAACCAAACCAAAAAATAAAACCCATTTCCGTCAGGTCAGTTCCGACTCATAGTGACCCTACAGGACAGAGTAGAATTGCCCCATAGGGTTTCCAAGGAGCAGCTGGTAGATTCAAACTGCCAACCTTTTGGTTAGCTGCCATAGCTCTTAACCACCAAGGCTCCTCTAATTTATGTAGATACTTAAATTCAGACTTTTTTTTTTTTGCTATTATAAATAAACCTGTGTTGAAATCCTTACAAAAAAACCTTCGTATACATTTCCGTAGGCCAGACTCTTAGAAACAATATAATGTTTTGAAACATACTGAAACACCGTCTACAGAAAATATTTAACAAAGTACACTCCTCAACTAGTTTTATGAGAATGTGTTTCTACTGAAATCTCACCAAACTGAATATTGAGTTTTAAAAATCACTAAATCTTTGACAGGCAAAAACACAGCCCATCTAATTTACATTTGTTTGTGAAGCTGAGTATTTTTCATGTTTATTTGTTGTTTTTACTCTTTTTAAGCAAAGATTATGCCCCTCACTTTTGGCCTTATTGATCTGTGTGACTTCTTTAGATTATTAATTCTTTGTGGTATTTGCTATAATGGTTCACTCAGTGCTTGTGTTTTAGTTTTGTTTCTGAATTTTGATGTTCAGATGAGAAAATAACGTACATTTTATCAAAATTCTTTAATTTTATCTCTCATTTCATTTTTGCTCAAAAGGTCCTTTAATTTCTGACATAAAAAATACATAATTTTATTTACTGTTTTATGTATTCCTTATTTATTACATTAATTCTCGAATTTACTGAGAATAACTTCTGGTATAGAGAAGAGGTAAGAATCCAAGGTTGGTATTTTTTTATTTAGTGGTCAATCATTTATTGAACTATCAGCCTCTCATTTTTCCTCTAATTTAAGAATCCACCTTTAGTATTATAATAAGTTCCACTACTGACGAGGCTATTTTCACTGATCAATCTCTGGATGATCTGAGACTTTAAATTTAGAAAGAGCAAGTTCACCTGTTTATGCATGTTTGTATGTTT
The DNA here is from genome assembly GCF_024166365.1 of Elephas maximus indicus. NCBI lineage: Eukaryota > Metazoa > Chordata > Mammalia > Proboscidea > Elephantidae > Elephas > Elephas maximus. The sequence continues at coordinate 129,232,166 of NC_064826.1, forward strand.
GTGTGCATGTGTGTGTTTATGTATTGCTCTTTAAAATCCTATTCCCAAGCTATTTTTAGGACCTTGGTGTCTCTCTGAAATTTTCATTAATTTTCTCTAATTCTAAATTATTGACACTGTAAACGTTTTTTGAAAGACTGGAAAATACCTAGAACAACGACAGCCACAACAAAGGGAAGAACGTTAAGCCCCCTATGCTGGAGCTGAGCTGTTCCCATTTTGGAGCACGCACTGCCAGTATACCTATCACAGGGTTTCTGAGTCACACTCAGTAGTTTGGCTACTACTCTTCCTTGGCAAGGAAACAGAAAAATGTGAGAGTGTGGTATATTTTCAAAGCATAGAAAATAAAATTTGGTGTAGTTTATCATAGGATTGCAATATTAAAAAAAAAAAAACTAGAAAATATAATCAATTTCTCTCAGAGTTAGATGTCTAATCCTTTGAGACATGTCAAAAGTAAACTATTTAATAATCTAGATTCGTGCACAGCCCTTATATTGCTGCTCTGATCTACTAAATGGCATCTTGCTTAATGGGAAACATAATCTGGTTGCTAATGCATCGTAAAGAAACCCCTGGTAGCGGGCAAGTCACTCTAACACACTTCCCCTTGTTTTTGATGTTTACTAAGGATGAAGTATTTCTCTTACTTCAAGCACATTACAGAGTGCAATGCCATTTAATTCCTGAGTTCATTTCTGTATGTATTTATTCAACAGTATCTCAGTGATAGGAGGTGCTCCATAAGCATTGGTTGGATGGGCAAAGAATGAATGGAACGTACTGCTTAAATAGAGTGCTATACAAAATGGCACGTTATTAATAACTACACTGGAATTCTTAGAAGTGGCTCGTGCAGGAACAAATGTAAGCCTTTTATTCATAGCAAAGCCTGGGAGATGAATAGCTGGCACAAGCAATGTATGATTTATTCATATACAGTAGTAGAAGATTTATAGGCATCTATTCCCCTACTCGAGTTCCAATTCTGTCTTAGGCTGGTCTTTTGTCATGATTAGCTATGTTGTGACTCTAAATTAAATAACATGTCGTCTGTGCTGAAATATGCAAAAATATGAAGACAGAAGTACAAAATTATTATACATGTACATAGCTATATCGTGGCTCGTGTATGTTAAAATAATTACACACATACATGCCCACAAAAGCAAATGATTATTTTTTAGACCTGAGGCCCATGAACTAATAGAGAATACAGTGAGATTGTATGTTGAAGAATAAGAACTATTTTGCTCTTTTGGACATTCCTGGCTTTGGAAAGCATGAATCAAATCAGCCTGTGTACTTTGGTGGGGCCTGCTCTGATCCTTCCCCAGAGGCAAAGACCATCACAGCAAGCAGCTGCTTTAACTGATTCTTCTGATCCAACTCTTCATCAACTGATGAGGAATGCAAACTTAATTGGACTGTGACACCCACTCCCACATATGATCCTGCAGGAATAACAAAGGTGACTTTGATTTCTGGTTGTGTATCTGTACCAGCATGGGCACACTTCATGCTTTGAAAGTGTAGCTCATTCCTGGCTTTTCCACTGACGTCTTTCTAGAAGTCACTTGTGTCTAGGATGAAATAATGTATATAAACAAGAGGAGTAGGGGCGGAACAATTCCCCACTGTTTGTACTCCCCACTCAGGTTCCCAAGGACAGGAACAAGATGTGAAGGTTGTGACTGGTGTCAATGTAATGACATTGGCAGAAATCACATGAATGCTGCCATATCCAAGGTGAAGGGAAGGCCACCAGTCTGTTTGTCCCAGCACAGGACATATTGTAAGCTTCACAGAGATCTACTACTATATATATACATCATTTCTTCCAAACCCAGGCCAGCTGACCCCTGTGGAAGCAAGTCCTTCTGATGGACGGAGGCTAGTTCCTGGAGCCAGGTGGGATTTTGGGGCACGTTCCAAGTTTACAACAATAAAATGTATTGCTCTATGCCATCTTATAAAATAACACAGAAATAAAGTTTTATAAGAGCAATAGAGAGGAAGACAGTTGTAATTTTCCATGCTTCACAATTCAGAATAATTAATTTAGTAACTGTGACATATGAGTGGAGTAATTAAAGAGAAGGAAAGGGGTGTGGATACAGATGATCACTGAAGCGTATACAACTGCAAGGAAAACAAATTACCAGGGCAGTGCTAGAAATAAAAGCCGGTGGGAAATATTTCTCAGATGCTAATTTGATTCTTCTATTGAGCCTTAAAGCTGCCTTGTCTACAAGTGCACTGTTGATCTCCATGTTTTTATTTTTAGCAGTTATGTAACCTTATGTCTCTAAAAACCAATTAAACACCTTCTTGGCCTCTAGAGAGAAGTTCCCCTAAGTAGTTCACTACGGAGACCATAACAGGACTATGATTTCATTTACAACACCTTGCTGGAGAGTGTTTCATCATCAGAGGTGTTAAAAAAATGGATTGAAATTAATAAGCCAGGCCAGAATCAAAGTAAGATGCAATTTTCTCTGGACACAGTTACAGCCTCTGGGGTGTGGTTCACAATGAACAGGAGGTAAGATCTTAGATGAGTGGCTTGCTTTGTCCTGCCTCAGAATGTAGTTTTGCAACAAAAGATTACTTCTACGTTACCCGGATGTGTACCTAGATCCCACACCAGGCTTGTAATGTGAGTAATAATCACTTCCATTACATGGGCATATATGAAAGTCAACTTTTCTCTACTTGGTCAGGTAAAACTGAAACCATGTCTACATTGCTTTTGGTGTTAAGTCCTTCCAACACTTGTCCTGTGTTAAGACTCCACTCTGCCATTGGCACAGCTGGAGTGCAGGCATGGCAGACACAGTCTCTGGTGCTCATGCTCACCACCGCCCTCTGCCACCAGCTCCTGCTCAGGTCCTGCCCTTTCCACACGCGTGGCTGCAGTGACTTACCGACAGTGTTTGTGTGATCCGGTCAGGGTCTCGATCACAAAGCACTCGCCATCGTTGAGGCAGTAGGCAAGGTCCTTGTCTCGGCAGGGTTTGAAGTGCTCTGAGCGCTCTGTGGAATATGTCGTTGTATCTGTCAAGCAAAACCCAGAGGAAAATGCTGTCAGCAGTGAATCCTGACACCGGCAACCCGTCCCTGGCCCAGACCGGTATATGGAGAACTTTTCATGGCTTCTGGCCTCAGGGCCTCCAGACAGACAGAGTGATGGACCCCACTCGGTACTGAACAAGTGCAGCTGGATCGACCATTGCATTCGATTGTCTTGTATCTCCACTACCATTACACAACTGGAATCACTATAGATGCTTTTCATCTTAGGACCTTAACAGTGAACGCTGAATCTTCCTGCAATCAAACACCCCGGATTCTCTTCTACTAATTTCAGTTTTAATAAACATTTTGTATAACGGATAGAAACAACACCCCTTTTCCTTCACTGTTGCCAAATGTCATTAAAAATCTGATCAACGTGTTTTCTGACTGTTCTGTGGAAACCAGTGTCATTTTCCAGGGATTTTTTTTTTTTTTTAGTTTTTACTGTAATTGGCCAATGGCTAAGCCAAATATTCTTTCACTTTCTTCTTTTATTACGTAATTAAAATGCAAATGTTCCATACTCTGAAATAGACTCCCAAATGTGAAGAATGTTTCTAGTAAATATTTAACAGCACCAAAGTATTGCCGTTTTTTGAAAATATTTTCTTAAAAATGCATTTTTTAGATCATAATTACTTTTTTTTTAATGAAGCTATATGTCTATATCTGTTTCCCAAATAGGAAACTAACCATCAGTATGTGCTGCCTATAAGACACAGACTATTAACACTTAGGCATCATTCTAGTTTAAATTTTAAGCAACCGAATATTAGTACCAATTCCACTGCTACATACAAGAAAAAAATATATTTAAAAAGTCAAAGATGAATAAATTATTCAGCACTTTAAGCTCTTCAAGTTTCTTTTCGCAAATCTAGATTAGTAATAACGTTCAACACCACAAAACGTTGTGCCAGCTTACTAACTGGAGGTCACAGTGAGTCTCTTCCTGCTGTTCAGCTGAACTGAAGAAGAGTCATCTTCCTATAAGGAAATTTACTCAGGTCTTTTTTATGTCTAAAAATCCATTTCCAAGAGAATAACTAAAATCCTTACTAGAGCACAGAAGGACTTTAAAACCAAAAAAAAAAAAAAAACCAAACCCATTGCCATCTAGTTGATTCGTAGTGACCCTACAGGATGGAGTAGAACTGCCCCATTGAGTTTCCAAGGAACGCCTGGTGGATTTGAACTGCCAACCTTTTGGTTAGCAGCCATAGCACTTAGCCACTACACCACCAGGGTTCCCAGAAGGACTTCAGCCATCTGAAATTTAGTCTGACTATCCAGTCTCATCTTCTTGCACTCTAAAACACACAATTTAATTTCCAACTGTCATTCTATTTACCCCAGATGCCAGGAACCATCGCACTGCTCCTTCTCCCTGGACCACCCATCTCCCCTGCCCTTTTATTTGCTGGGTGTCACTTAGAAATCCCTCAGGGCTGAGATAATCTTCTTCTGGGATTCCCCTAACACTGCAAGTAACTGCTCCTTCCCATGTTTACTCGTTCCTCTAGTCCATGAGTTCCTTGAGGGCAGGGGCTGAGGTTTAACCAGATTAGATACTCAAGTGGAAACCCTGGTGGTATAGGGGTTAAGTCCTGTGGCTGCTAACCAAAAGGTTGGCAGTTTGAATCCACTAGGCACTCCTTGGGAACCCTATGGGGAAGTTCTACTCTGTCCTATAGGGTCATTATGAGTTGGAATTGAATCAGCGGCAATGGGTTTTTAGATGCTCCAGTAAAAATGTCTTCAATAAATCTGATCATTCTGACAACAGTAACAGTTTAAATGCGTTGATGGATGACATGATCATTGAGATCATTACAATCTTATAGAAGTAATACACTTCTTCTGGCAGAAGTAGGATGTAATTTCACATCAGGGTTGTCTTTTTAATACACCTGCTTTAATATCGACGCATAGAGAAAAGACATTGTCCTAAGATTCCCACAGACTGTCACTCATATACCACTTATACACTGTGACCATTAACAACATCCACTTGTAGTCTCTGTCTTGGTGGTACAAGGAAACCCATTTTTGTTTTCCATTTCAAAATATCTCCTTGTTTACACTATGGTACAAATTAAAGGGTCTGTTTTCCAGGTCTTCTCTACAGTGAAGAGCTGTGATTCAGGACAGGATGTGATGAACGGTCACACAGAATCAGTCTCTCTTTCCCAGTGAAATATTTAAAATTCAAGAGCACACAGGAAAAAATTCAATATGGAATACCACACAGTTGGCTGCTATGCTGACTGTTGAAGTTCATTAACTTGTCATCAGTTAGTTAACTTTTCCTTTAATTTCTTATTATCCATTTATTGATATTCACTGATCATTCCTCCAAGAATAGTTTTAATTAACATAATCTACAGCATAAAATGTGAGATCCTTATTTTATAAGTGGCTTTAACAGGCTACAGACTCCAAGAGCAAGACAAAACAGGTTAGAAAACTGCAATTATTAATAAATTTGAAATCTTGAATTTTCCTAAGATTCTATTTCCCTAGAAGCATCCATATAGCACCATTCACCTAAAATCCCAGAAGTGTTGACCACAATAAATGAAATCCCTTTGCTTTTCTTCTATTTTTACCTCTTTTTATTTCAGATTTTTAGTTTGGGGATTTAATAACTTACCTTCTAATCTGATCCTCACATGAACTGTATATAGTAGGGATTGCTTCCCCTTTTGAAACTGAGGTTCAGAATGACTAAATAACTTTCCTCAGGAAACACGGACTGCACAAACTGACTTAGCCACAGGTCATTTCTCTAAAGCCTGGGTCTCTCCTTGTTACTTCAGGTCATCTTGCTGTATCTATCAGGAGTGTAATAACTCATTGGAAATCAAAACCTCCCATCAGCTGATACACTGATAATCTTGAGGTCAGGAAACGGTTTTTTAAAGGCCCAGATTGTTAGTACTTTAGTACTTTAGACTTTGCAGGCCACATGATCTCAACACAGCTGCTTTTGGAGTGTGAAAGCAGTCATAAGCAATACCTGACAAATCTGAATGACCATATTTCAATAAAACTTTCAAAACCAGACAGCAGGCTGGATTTGGCCTGTAGCCTGTAGATTACCAACCTCAAATACCAAATGGTTAATTGCTTTATTTAAATTTTTGCTTCCTCTTCATTAAAAAGGTCAACACCTTCTCTAGTGCAATGGTCTCTAAGCCTCTTACACTGAACACCTTCACGATGTGCTGGACAGTGCCATCTATCCAGATAGTGATCCCCTCCTTCTGCATGGCCAGGCACCTCTGTTCTACAGCACCTATGGCAGCCATGTTCTCTTAGCCTGGGTTTGGTCTTAAGATGGAGCCCTCATGGCACAGTGGTTAAGAGCGTGGCTGCTAACCAAAAGGTCAGCAGTTTGAATCCACCACCCTCTCCTTGGAAACCCTATGGGGCAGCTCTACTTTGTCCTATAGGGTCACTGTGAGTCAGAATCAACTCGACAGCAATTTTTTCTTTTTTTTCTGTTCTTGAGACCCTCATGCGATCCTATCTAATCAATGAGACCTAAGGGGGTGCCTACTGATCTTCCAACAGGTTAGTAAGGCCTTCAGGCCTTCGGGATAAGTTTCTCTCATTATAAGAAAAGATGTCTTCAGCAGAAAGCCTTTCTGTCTTGTTGCCCTCATTCATCTTCCTGCTTTGAAATTCTGTTGAGGATGCGATATCTATATTGCAACTGTTTTGCAACAATCAGTTGAAATTCTACACTTGAAAGTCATCATACCCAAGATAGAGAAATTCTAGATCTTTAACCAAACCACTTAAGTCATCATACTAACTCTAGGACCACCTACCTAGTTGTTGTTGTCAGGTGCCATCAAGTCAGCTATGACTTAGAGCAACCCTATGTACAACAGAACTAAACACTACCTGGTCCATGCACACTCACAATCTTTGTTATGCTTGAGCCCATTGTTGTGGCACCTGTGTCAATCCATCTTATTGAGCGTCTTCCTCTTTTTTGCTGACAGCCTACTTTACCAAGCATGATATCCTTCTCCAGGGACTGAACCCTCCTGATAACATGTCCAAAGTATATGAGACATACTTTCACCATCCTTGCTTTTAAGGAGCATTTGGTTGTACTTCTTTCAAAACAGATTTGTTCATTCTTTTGGGAGTTCATGGTATATTCAATATTCTTTGCCAACACCACAATTCAAAGGTAGCAATTCTTCTTTAGTCTTCCTTATTCATTGTCCCACTTTCATATGCACAAGAGGTGATTGAAAACACCGTGCTTTGGGTCAGGCCAATCTTAGTCTTCAAGGTGAAATTTTTGCTTTTCAACACTTTAAAGAGGTCTTTTGCAGCAGATTTGTCCAATGCAATGTGTCTTCTGAATTCTTGACTGCTGCTTCCATGGCTGTTGATTGTGGATCCAAATAAAACAAAATCTTTGAAAACTTCAATCTTTTCTCCATTTATCATGATGTTGCCTATTGGTCCAGTTGTGAAGATTTCTGTTTTCTTTATGTTGAGGTGTAATCTATACTGAAGGTTGTGGTCTTTGATCTTCATCAGTAAATGGTTCAAGTCCTCTTTACTTTCAGTAAGCAAGGTTGTGTCATCTGCATATGGAAGGTTGTTAATGAGTCCTCCTCCAATCCTGATGCCTCATTCTTCTTCATATAGTCCAGCTTCTGGAATTATTTGCTCACCATACAAATTGAATAGGTATAGTGAAAAGAAACGACCCTGACACACACCTTTCCAGACTTTAAACTACAGAGTATCTTCTTGTTCTGTTCAAATGACAGATCTATGTACAGGTTCCTCATGAGCACAATTAAGTGTTCTGGAATTCCCATTCTTTGTAATGTTATTCATAATTTGTTATGATCCACACAGTCAAATGCCTTTGCATAGTCAACAAAACACAGGTAAACATCTTTCTGGTATTCTCTGCTTTCAGCCAGGATTCATGTGACATCAGTAATGACCTCCCTGGTTCCACACCGTCCTCTGAATCCAGCTTGAATTTCTGGCTGTTACGTGTTGATACACTGCTACAGCCACTTTTGAAAGATCTTCAGGAAAATTTTACTTGTGTGTGATATTAATGATATTGTTCAATAATTTCCACTTTTGGTGGGATCACCTTTCTTGGGAATAGGCATAAATATGGACCTCTTCCAGTCAGTTGGCCAGGTAGCTGTCTTCCAAATTTCTTGGCATTTCCAGCACTGCATCTGTTTGTTGAAACACCTCAGTTGATATTCTGCCAATTCCTGGAGCCTTATTTTTTACCAATGCCTTCAGTGCAGCTTGGACTTCTTCCTTCAGTACCACCAGTTCCTGATTATCTGCTGCCTCCTGAAATGGTTGAACACTGACCGATTCTTTTTGATACAGTGACTCTGGGCATTTCTTCCATCTTCTTTTGATGCTTCCTGCATTGTTTAATATTTTCTCCATAGAATCCTTCAATATTGTAATTCAAGGTTTGAATTTTTTCTTCAGTTCTTTCAGCTTGAGAAATGCCAAGTGTGTTTTTCCCTTTTGGTTTTCCATCTCCAGCTTCTTACACGTTATTATAATACTTCGTCTCCTCAAGCCATCCTTTGAAATCTTCTGTTCAGCTCTTTTACTTCATCATTTCTTCCTTTTACTTTAGCTACTGTACATTCAAGAGCAAGTTTCATAGTCTTTTCTGACATGCATTTTTGTATTTTCTGTCTTTTTAATGACTTCTTGCTTTCTTCTTGTATGACATACTTGATGTCATTCCACAACTCGTCTGGTCTTCAGTCACTAGTATTCAATGTGTCAAATGTATTCTTGAAATGGTCTCTAAATTCAGGTGGGTTATACTCAAGGTCATACTTTGGCTCTTGTGGCCTTGTTCTAATTTTCTTTAGTTCCAACTTGAACTTGCATATGGTCTGATCCACACTCGGCCTCTGGCCTTGTTCTGACCGATCATATTGAGTTTTCCATCGTGTCTTTCCACAGATGTAGTTGATTTGATTCCTGTGTATTCCATTTGGCAAGGTCCATGTGTATAGTCACCATTTATGTTGGTGAAAAAAGTATTTGCAATGAAAAAGTCATTGGTCTTGCAAAATTCCATCATTCCATCCCTGGCATCATTTCTATCACCAAGGCCATATTTTTCAACTACTGATCCTTCCTCTTTGTTTTGAATTTTCTCATTCTAATCACTAGTAATTATCAATGCATCCTGATTACACGTTCAATCAATTTCAGACTGCAGAAGTTGATAAAAATCTTCAATTTCTTCATCATTGGCCTTAGTGTTTGGTGGGTAGATTTGTATTGATTTGATATTAACTGTTCTTCCTTGTAGGCGTTTGGATATTATCCTATCACTGACAGCATTGTATCGTACTTCAGGATAGATCTCGAAGTGTTCTTTTTGACCGTGAATGCAACGCCATTCCTCTTCAAGGTGTAATTCCCGGCACAGTAGACCATATAATTGTCTGATTCAAAATGACCAATACCAGTCCATTTCAGTTCACTAATGCCTAGGATATTGATCTTTATACATTCCATTTTATTTTTGATGATTTCCAATTTTTCTAGATTCAAATTTCGTACATTCCACGTTCCGATTACTAATGGATGTTTGTAACTGTTTCTTCTCATTTTGAGTCATGCCATGTCAGTAAATGAAGGTCCCAAAAGCCTGACTCCACCCATGTCATTAAGGTTGACTCTACTTTGAGGAGGCAGCTCTTCCTCCGTCATATTTTGAGTGCCTTCTAACCTGAGGGGCTCGTCTTTCAGCACTGTATCAGACAATGTTCTGGTGCTATTCATAAGGTTTCATTGACTAATTTTTTCATAAGTAGACCACCAAGTCCTTCTTCCTAGTCTGTCTTAATCTGGAAGCTCAGCTGATACCTGTCTACCATGGGTGAGCCTGCTGATATCTGAATACCAGTGGCAAAGCTTCCAGCATCACAACAACATGCAAGCCTCGACAGTAGGACAAACTGGCAGACACGTCGGGGACCTACCCAGAGTTTCATTAAATAAGTAGTAAGGATGTTGTGTATAAGTCACTGTTATTAGGGTTTCTATTACATAAAACCAAGCCCAGTCTGAGAAAGAGACAGTGATAATTGTGCGTGACACAATACCTATTTCTAAGTGCTTTCATTTGTTCAATTTTTTCTTACATATAATGCACATTTTGAAACATATAAAATAGAATATAAATTAAAAATAGATTAAAAACATTGAATATAAGGTACAATTCTTTATTTCGTCTTAGTGTCCGAAGGTGGCACAGCAAATTCCAATATATCCAGATGAGTATTTAGTTCTGAGGGGAAACAGGGACATTTTGTAAGAACAAGGTAGTGTATAAGGTGTGACTCTAAACTAGAAAATTTTTGGCCCTAAATAACCTTGGGGAACCTTAGCAATTAGATGTAGAACTCTCATCTGTGAATGTATCCAACCCTCAGTGGAACTTCTATTTTTTAGATGATTGCACCTAGCCTTAAGACAAATAATACCCTCAGCTTGCTACAGTATACGTGACCATCTGGGTTATGTATTTGAAACTCAGAGAGTGTCTTCTGTGTCTAGAAGTGTAATTTGCCAAATAAATTTAACACAGAGCTATTAATTATATTCAGAAATACATGAATGAGGGCCGGGTAAGTAAACCAGGAGAGACCTAGTATTTCCATCAATTCTGTTTTTCTCTCAAAGCTCTCTTCCTTATGCTCATCGACCCCAGAGGCTTACTGTCTGTCACTGAGGGTTTGCATGTTGCAATGATGCCGATCAGGTTGCAGAGGAGGGTCCATACTAGGTCAAGCTAGGAAAAAAGGCCTGGGATCTACTCCTGAACATGAGCCAAGGAGAACCCTATGGTCACAATGATCCTATCCTCAACTGATCATGGGGATGGCACATAACCAGGCAGCATTTTGCTCTGTTGTGCATGGGGCCACCACGAGTTGGGGGCTGACTTGACAGCAGCTAACAACAACCCCAGAGTGTGGTGCCCCATGACAAGCCACCACACTCTCCATCTGTGTTAGCTCGGGAATCTGTCATCTGCCTGGACATGAGTTCCCTCTGCATCCATGACTGGATGGAGGGCTGACACAGAATTGAACAGAATAGGTGCTTATAGAAAGATTTTCTTTTTTTTTTGCTTGAGTGTTTTTCCAAACGTTCTGTATTAAAAAGTGTGCACTCTTACGCTGTCATCATGAAAACAACAACCCTATTAAAAAATGATATCTAGGAAATGAATAAATATTTGGAAGTTAGAACAAGAGAAGTGTCAAAAAAGCAATTTAGTAAAGTGTGTGGAATTTTATGAGAGGAGGGAAAAATTAATCCCAGATCTTAGGGTAAGGGAGAAGAAGAAAATAATCTGGGAAATTTTCTAAAAGAAAGGGGCATGGAGGATAAAGGGACACTAGGTTTAAGGTGAGCCAGGAAGGTGCTCCGGAAGGGCCTCCCGGGCAACATGGCCACAGGTGGAGGACTCAGCCGAGGAGGCACTGCTGCTTCTGGAGGAATAGTGTCTGTTGTCTTAGGTCAGAGGCACTGTGCACTCATCAGGACCACTTACCTGGCACCTGCCATGTGCCGTTTAACAAGTTTTCTTATATTTTTATGGGTTTCTGTCTCTATCTCCAGAGAGGTCGAGGGGACTGCTTTGCTTGTTAGTTTTATATTCTTTCCACATCATGTAGCATATATACTAAGCAATCTGTACAGTAATTAAACACAACAGTGTGGGGGGTACTGGTTAATTTATTAAAATCAAAACGAGAAGAAAATGTAACTGTGGAAGACAGAAATCCCTGCAGATTTTGCAATGAAAGTTAATTAAAGAATTAAAGTGATGGCTGAGTTGAATCTGAACATGCCTTCCTGAAGTTTTCCATGTTGCCAGCCCAAGGCTGCACACTGTGGGCACCCATATTCTGTTGCAGGAACAAGAATGCTCGGTTGGCTATTACAGGCAATGGCTGCAGCAGGCAGTCAAAGACAACAGAGAGTCTAACTCAGGCCGTACGTACTCAGGAATGCCCCTGAAAGGAGGGGACTGGAGCTAGGCCTTGAGCGTGTGTTTAATTGGCACAGGAAATGGGATTCTAGATTGGAACAGCACGATCATGGAGGGAAGGAAAACAATGAGGCACAAAGTAGACTCTCAATAAATTCTCCATGCTCCTGGCTTCTAAGTGTCAGATTCGTCAAGCAGTTATTTCCCCCCACCCCCCAGCCTCCGCTGACTTCAGGGCATGTTAATTCTCCAAGAAAAGTTAAGAATCTGGTGACTTAATTTCAAAGCTTTCAGGATTAGTTGAATACCATTACGGGCCAGAGTCCTTTAGATTTGGTCCCTGACTCTGGCAGTCTCTTCTGTGGGGACGGTATAAATTAAACGTGCTGCCATACATTAAAATTACCTGTAGAATCTGTCATTTTTCCAGCACCCAGGAAAGAGCATGGTTTGAGACTCAGTTGTAAAATATTTAATGATCAAGGAAAATTGTGAGAAGAATGCAATCGTGTTGGAAGGCATTATAAACCACTTCTCAGTTGGCAAGGGGCAAAGATAGCTTTCTTCCTCCTGCCAGAGATCAGACAGTTATTCACTTTGCTGACAGGGAAGAAATGGGGAGGAACTTTGAAGTTCAGTTGAGCCATGGAGCTACAGAGAGGACTGGAAATTTTTGATGCATCCCAGAGCTGTCAGTTCCTATAGTAAATATTGAAAGAGCTCCAGTTAAATTTGCCTGACATACCTGTCACCTTGCACTTTTTTTAAATAATATTTTATTGCACTTTGGCTGAAGGTTTACATAGCAGTTTAGGTTCCCATTCAATAATTTCTACACAAGTTGTTCAGTGACATTGGTTACATTCTTCATAATCCATAAACATTCTCATTATTTCTGTTCTGGTTGCCACCTTCCATTTTGAAATTTTGCTTTTAAAAACTCTAGCTTAAACAAATTTGCACAGGACATCTCTGGTTCAATAGAAATGCATTTATCTGGGAATTGGAGGGCTTATCCTAAAGCTGAGTGTATTTTCTGTGCTCACCAGTGCGCATGTGCAAACTGTTTTCAACTCTTAGAGTCCTAATAGCAGCTGCTGTCACTGCAGCCCTTGGCTCCCACTAGGCTCTGTTCTAGGTACCTCACACACTATCTCTGCTTACTACTTCACTTTACTGAAATGTTCAATGTATCTCACCAACTATCTGTAAATTCAATGGGTGTTTAAAATAAAAACCACTCACCTTGTTTGAACTATTAGCAGTGTCTGACACTCTTAACCACACCTGCCTTCTAGAAAACCTTCTTTCATTGGCTTCTGTGTCATCACGTATTATTAGGTTTTGGCTTTTGCCACCTGAGTTTCATCTAATCTATACTTAAGTGTTGTATTATCTAAATCCTGGACCTCAAATAACTCCTAATATGTACTTTTCACTGTACAATCCACTTTCCTTTAGATATTCTTTTTTGACCTTAAAATAACACTATGAATATGTGCTATTATTTATCACCCTAATTTTGCACGTGTAGAAATTGAGGCTTATAGTGCTGAAGTCATTTACCCAGGTCACATGGCTCTCAGATGCTGATTTCTGAACCCAAAGCAGTGCACTCTGGCTGGCGCTTCTATGCTGCTTCCCAAAGGCCACATCCTTATTTTATTTTATGTTTATTTACTTTTACTTATTCACTAGGTCAAAGCTACTCCAAGTTTGATTTTCAGAACAGCAGAATTAGCACCATCTGGAAGCTCATTAGAAACGCTAGTTAGTGGGCCCCACCCCAGGCCTACTGCATCAGAAACTGGAGGTGGGCATTAGGAAGCCGCTTTAAGAAGCCCTCGGGGTCGTTCCATGCTCCCGATGCTCTGAGAGCCAGTTGCCCTAGATGTGCCTGCTATCATCTCATACCAAGAACTCTCACATTCATGGCTTCAGCCCACAATTTCCTGACCTCCAGCTGATCCACCTTCCCCCTCCTGATGGCCATTCCAAAACTCCAGCCAGACCCATTGCCGTTGGGTGGATTCCAACTCATAGCGACTCTATAGGAGAGAGTAGAACTGCCCCCATAGGGTTTCCCAGGAGTGACTGGTGGATTTGAATTGCTGACCTTTTGGTTAGCAGCTGAGCTCCAGGCTAGCACCAGGGCTCCATTCCAAGGGCAGCTCATAACAGAATTATAGTATAAATATGCTATCATATATTATAATATTATCAGATAATCCATACATAGTCTGTATTATAGATGCATTTTATAATATTTTCAAGTTATCCATATATATCTCCTATTGGTTCTGTTTCCCTGGAGAACCCTGACTGATACACAGTCCTCCTGACCTTCCATGTTTCACCTTCAAATATCATTGATTCCATTTCCTAAATATTTTCAGAATCTTCCACTCCTTTCCATATTATCTTACCTGGGATACTTTGAACTGGCCTGCCTGCAGACATACTTGACACTCTAAAATGAGTTAATCGGTTTTCAAAATGTGAAAAAGTGTGCACAAAACCACACAATGATCCATCATTTCCTTGCAAAAATCATTTAGTGGAAACCAAATCCTCTAAGCACAATTCTGTCTCTCCATCCTCATCTCAAACCGAATATCTCTCCATCATTTGCAGTACTCAAGCCACACTTCTTCAAATGGGTCATATTCCCTGAGGTGTCTGCACATGCTCCCCCTGCAGGAGCTACCCTGCACCCCCACACTCTGTACTGTATGCCTTAATTCATCCAGAGAACATATTATAAGATATAGAAAACTTCAGCAAAAAATAAATCCCATTAGATATTTCTGTTCTCTGCAAAATCTCTCTTTGGTTATACTGCCAAGAGGAGGCTCTCTCCTCACTGGCCCTTCCCCCAGTTGGGGCAAAGGCCCTACTCCACTTGCTTTCCTCCCTTTGTCTTTTCTTCTCTCAGATAGAGACTTCTGACTTACAGTCTTGAGCCACAGATCACAGTTGTGGAATTCCAGCCATTAGGTTGGCTTGTCAAAGTCTAACAAAAATGAGTCTCACCCTAGGGGAGATTCTCAGATTTGCTACTAGAAATAAAAACCAACTGTTACAAGTGACTAATGTCTGCTTCTCTCATATAAGCTTCTGGAAGATAAGAACAATGCCTGCCTGAACCCTGTTTTCCTAGTACCTAGCTCATCACCTACTACATAAGTTATTCAATTAATATGTATTAAAAGAATATTCTCACACCAATCCTGAATTATAGACATTTACATATTACAGATGGAATTTTTTAAATCACCAAAGAACATTATATTTTTTCAAAGAAACAGCCTTTGTAGGGTGGTTGAAATGTGAGTTGAATACTTCCACAGACTGAGTTAACCCTAAGGAGAAGAAGGGCACATTATGGATTGGATGCTATCAAGAAGTAGGAACAATTGGTGGCTAGGGAGCTTAACAATCTATTATGCAGGAGGACTACAGCAGAGCTAGACGTGTCATTGACACAGCATCAGCAGTCACTCACACTGGTCAGAAGAGGGGGTGCTTAGATATTTTTGTGGTTGCAAAATGGCTTGGTCTCTGTCAGATTACAGAGCACCATGAGCACCATGTATGCCCATTTGGGAACATCCACCTTTTCAGACATTACCTAACTTGCACATAAGTAGTCAGACAGGCACCTGATAACCTATAGTTTCAGAAAGAATATGGCCATTTGGAGGAAGTTGGCCCGACTTGAAATCCAAGATAAACAAGCATGTTAAGGCTATGTCGATAGGGCCATTTCAAGATACTGAAGACAGGCCTCAGCTAACAGACTTTGGGCCCGTTCCTATCATCCGAATTAGATGCTTTGGGGGGATTTTAATATCATTATAAACCTGAATCTCACAACTATCCTTGTTCTGCTACCATGCCTCCTAAGCAATCTTCAAATTAGGATTGGATTTCCCATGCAGGGATGCCTTTCAAAGCAGGTTGGTCCCATGTAGGGGCAGTGTTTCATGCCCATGACATCTCTGTGTTTCAGATTATGTTGATGGGACATACAGAGGTGAAAATCCCTTGCACGTGTAGCAATAGCCTCCTGTCTGATCTCTGTCCCCACAACCTTCTTCCACACAGTCAAAAATTGTCACACTCTGGGCTCTCTTCTTCCTGTGCTCAAAAGCCATCATGTCCTCATTATATAAGGCAAAAGCCACTTCCTAGCCAATTCCACAATTGTGACAGAGGCTGAACACAGATGATTCCCAAAACCTCCCTCTCCCACCTCTTGGATTTTAATAATGCTGGAACAAACTAGTGCTTGGTGACATGGAAGTCACTGAAAAGACATCATGATTTTAATATGCTGTTACTTCTACCTAGAGTACACAGCCTATATTCCTCTATATGGCAAAAAAATTGCTAATTGTTTAAGATCTATGTGAAATGTCATCTCCTACTGAAGTCTTCCCTAGCAACTCAGGTTAGAAGTAGCTGTTAGTATTCTGAACTCTAGGAACATTTCATTCCCATCTTCATTGAATCCATGGATTGAATTGTGTCCCCCCAAAATGTGAGTCAACTTGGCTAGGCCATGATTCCCAATATTGTGTGGCTGCCTACGATCTTGTGATCTGATGAGATTACCTTATGCATTTTAAATCCTAACCTCTATGATGTTAATGTGGCAGGATCAGAGGCAGTTATGTTAATGAGGCAGAACTCAATCTACAGTTGTATCCTAAGTCAATCTCTTTTGAGATAGAAAAGAGAGAATTGAGCAGAGAGGAGAGGGGGACCTCATTACCACCAACCAAGAAGAGCCAGGGGTGGAGCATGCCCTTTGGATCTGTAGTCCCTGTGCCAAGAACTCCTAGACCAGGGAAAGATTATGACAACAACCTTTCCCCAGAGACAACAGAGAGAGAAAGCCTTCCCCTGGAGGTGGCACACTAAATTTGGACTTCTAGCCTTCTAGATTATGACAGAAAAAATTTCTGTTTGTTAAACCCATCTACTTGTTGTATGTCTGTTATAGCAGCATTAGATATCTCAGACAATATTTGGTACCAGAAGAGTGGGGTGCAGCTCTAAAGATACCTACAATGAGGAAGTAGTTTTGGAATTGGATAATGGGTAGCGGTTGGAAGAGTTTTAAAGTTCCTAATGGTAAAATTCTAGATTGCCTTGAAGAGACTGTTGGTGGAATTATGGACATAAAAGACAACTCTGGTGAGGACTCAGAGGAAGTGAGGAGAGCTGTAACACCAGAGATGGCTCAGATAGCAAGAAGCAGCAGCTGAGAAATAACAGCAGCAGAACCAGACCAGTGCGAGATGACATGGAAGGTGACCTAGGAAGCTAGACAGCTGAGTGCCTTTGTGCAGAAGGCTTCCTGGTGGAGGGGGGTGCCTCTGGGCACTCATTCTTGGAACTAGGCTTGCTGACCCATGGAGCAGGAGAGCTGAGTGCCTTTCAGCCGAGGTTTACTGGCAGAGTGAGGTACCTACAGACACTTATCAGCAAAGCTAAAGAGTTTGGAACACTTCCCTGAGCAGGGCAGACATCAGGCTGGCCCAAGAGGCTCGAGGGGCTGAGATGCCAAGGGACCAGGCAGCAGAAGCTCAAGAGACAAGGAACACAGGAATCAGAGCTACCTCAGTCTCAAAGAATAGGACTATGACCTCTGAGGTCTCAAAATGTAGAGCCATGGCCTCAGGGGTTTCAAAGGGTAGGACCACAGCCACCTAGGTTTCAAAAAGTCAGATCTTCACCAACTCGGTTTCAGAGTGTGTGGCTGTTTTTCATGAGTGCCAGCAGGATGGGGCCAACTCTGCCACCCAAAGCTGAAAATGCAGGGTTGCCATGCCCAAGGGGCAGAAGAATGGGGTCTTCATGAGTGGGTAGGGTTGACACTCAGATGGACTATGAGAATGGAGTCTACCAAATCTGAGGGAGCAGAGTTGTTGTTCCAGTGAGCCTGGACGGTGGAGGTGAAGCCCAGGGTTGAAGGACCTCCACCTAGAATCCAGAGAGTGTGGCCAACACCCAGAGTCTAGAGGGCAGGACCATTATCTAAACGAGGGGCTGTTTTCAAGTCTCGAGAGCTAATGTAATGTGTTCTGCTGACTTGCTTGCTATCTGTTATCCCTTCTTTCCCTCCAATTTCTCCCATTTTTAATGGAAATAATCTAGCTTGTTGCTGCTCCACCATTGTACTTTGGAAACAGATAAATTGTATTCTAGATTTCACAGATGAAAAGGAACTTTGCAGAACATGAGATTTTGGACTTGGAGTTGATTTGAGACTTTTTGGATGACATGATGGGGTGAATGTGTTTTATATGTGGCAAGTACATGAATTTTGGGGGACTAAAGGGTGGAATGTCATGGATTAAATCGTGTCTCCCAAAAATGTGTGCCAGTTTGGCTAGGCCATGATTCCCAATATTGTGTAGTTGTCCACCATTTTGTGATCTGATGTGACTATCCCATTTGTTTTAAATCCTACCTCTATGATATTAATGAGGCAGGATTAGAGGCAATTATGTTAATGAGGCAGAACTCAATCTACAGGATTAGGTTGTATCTTGACTCAATCTCTTTTGAGCTATAAAAGAGAGAATTGAGTAGAGAAGAATGGGACCTCATTACCACCAAGCAAGAAGAGTCAGTAGTGGAGTGCATCCTTCAGACCTTCAGTCCCTGGGCTGAGAAGCTCCTAGACCAGGGGAAGATTGATTAACAATGACCTTCCCCAGAGCCAAGAGAGAGAAAGCTGGAGCTGGCACCCTGAATTTAGACTTCTAGCTTCCTAGACTGAGAGAATAATTTTCTGTTAAAGGAATCCACTTGTGGTATTTCTGTTACAGCAGCATTAGATATCTAAGACACCATCTCTAGTACTGTCAATTGCCTTGTAAGTGCTATATGTCTGTTTCTCTACCCTCTTCCCAAACAAGACTATGAATACCTAGGTAAAGAAAAGGCCATCTTTGTGCTCCAAAATTGATCCCAAGATCTGACACAAAGTAAATGCTTAATATGTGCTTTTTGAGTAAATAAGTATCATGATGGTTAGAGCAGCAATGATATCAACCTCACATGCACACAGACACCTCCAGCATGATATGCAAATACCACCTCCTCATAGCTCCATATATTACCTTTACCAGTAAGAATGTTTTTGATGATAGATGAGAGTGCAAATGAGGCCAGCTGCTTATAATCAGGGTTATTTTCTTGATGCTCACAGGTAGCTTATAAAAAATAAGCAGTTTTGTGTTTCTTGATAAGCAGTTATATGTTTGTTTACTCAAAAATCTTCTTCCAGATCCAAATTTCTTATCTGTGAAGTACGCATACTGCCGATATTCAAAATATTTAATGAGCAACATGACAAGGACAGGGCTGATCAAAATGAATCTCTGTAGCAAAAGCAGAATATTGGAGGTCCCATGCAGTGCCCTATGTTAACCCTTTGGTTTCTGGATTAATGCTAAGGAGGGTTAGGGACCCTGGTGGGGGAGTCCAGACTGGCATGCGGGGGCATCATTCAGGGGGTTGTGGGCAATATTTACCAGCTAGAATAAAATCATCTAAATATTTTAGACATCAATACAACTACCAGAGCACACTGCTGCATATCATACCTTCTAATGGCCTTACATTACACCCAGGATGCTCCTTAGAAGCAAAGATGGTGAGATTATGTCTCACATACTTTTAGAAGGGACCAGGCTCTGGAGGAGGACATCATGCTTAGTAGAGTGGAGAGTCAACAATAACAGAGAAAAAGGAAGACCCTCAACAAGATGGATTGACACAGTGGCTGTAACAATGAACTCATGGATAACAATGATTGTGAGGATGGCGCAGGACTGGGCAGTGTTTCATTATGTTGTACATAGCATCACTACCAGTCGGAAGTGGCTCGATGGCACCTAACAAGAACAACAATGTTCTAAATCTGTCTTTAACTGTTTTAGTTGTAACCATTCATATTAGACTACCTTAGGATAATAGAGACCTTAGCAGTCTCACTGTGAAAATAATGCTTAGACTAAATCTAGTAATCATATATAATTATTCCTTTCATTTTACACAAGAAGAGTTTGAGCACAGAGGGATCACATGATTTTCTTAGGATGTCACGCTAGTGAATGAAAAAGCTAGGATAAGGACCAAAGAAGCCCCACTCCATAAGCAGTATTCTTAAACATTCTGCAGGTCCACTTTCACTGCGTCATGGACTCTCTCAGGTGCATATAATCAAGCCTATCCTTGCCAAACACTCTTATTAGTCACTGTAATATAAGTGAATGAAAGAGTAATCACCTACCCAATGCCTGTTTTTTTTAATACACACTGAAGCACTGTGCTAGGTAGGTACTGAGGAGAGGCAGGTGACTACAAAAGTAAAAGACAGTGCTCGATACTGGAATTGCTACTGTTCTCTCTTTCAAGTCTCCTTTTTATGCTATCATGATTTTTAAGTAAAGTCTAAACATTGACATTATTCTCCAATTTCTTCATAAAATGTGCCTAAAATATCACTCACTTTTCTTATTGAAAATCTTATTTCTCCCCCACCCAACCTTAATATTTCTAGCACTTATTTGGATCCTTTTTCCTAGTGTTCAAAGACCAGGCTCTTCCCTCTCTATGTGGGGGCATGAAGAAGTCATCAGCACTGGAGGTGTGGGTCTGGGTGGAGGCCATGCTTAACCATTTGCCGTGTCATATGTCATGGAAAAGGAGAGGCAAAACGTTATGGAGTTCAAAGAGGAGTGGGTAGCTGTGTCAGCAGTGACAACCTCACATCTGTATGTAGTAAGGGATTAGAGAGTGGGCTGAAGTGGGAATTTTCCTTCATGCTGCTTTTGCATGGAAAACATGCAGTTTTTATTTCTACTATGTCCTTATTTGGGATGGATTGGAGACACCAACAGAGATAATTAGGGAATTAATTTTGACCCCCCTCCCCCAGCTGCCACCCCTATTTCTTGATACCTTGTCCATAAATCTGGATATGACAAAAAGTTAATAAAGTTTCTCATAAGAAACAAAGAGACTTCATGGAGTACTCACTCTGGCTGACTCCTAAAATTGCGAGAATCATATTAAAAAAAAAAACTGTGGAATACTAAAGTAAATAAACAAACAAAAATTCATTATTCAAGTACAAGGACTATGTCTCCAGGCTGTCTTATATCCCCCTCCTCCATCTTAGCTAGCATACCGCTAGGCACACAATGAAAGATAAATAAATGCTAAATCAGATACACGGCTATAACTTCCCAAAAAATATAACAAAAATAAGAAGTTCTTACAAGGAAGAAAGGAAATGCTAAAACAGACATACAACAAGTAGATGGATTTAACAAACAGAAATTTTTTCTGTCATAATCTAGAAGGCTAGAAGTCCAAATTTAGTGTGCCACCTCCAGGGGAAGGCTTTCTCTCTCTGTTGTCTCTGGGGAAAGGTTGTTGTCATAATCTTTCCCTGGTCTAGGAGTTCTTGGCACAGGGACTACAGATCCAAAGGGCATGCTCCACCCCTGGCTCTTCTTGGTTGGTGGTAATGAGGTCCCCCTCTCCTCTCTGCTCAATTCTCTCTTTTCTATCTCAAAAGAGATTGACTTAGGATACAACTGTAGATTGAGTCCCAAAGGCAAAAGGGAACACCAGAAAGACACTCAAAGTTAAAAGAACACTTGGAAGCTTAAGGTATTTGAACTTTAATGCGTTCTAACCAAAAAGAAAAAGGAGGAGGACGAAGAAGATGATGATGACAAGGAAATTCTGACTAAAAATGTCAGAAATCAATAATGCAATAATGCAGTGTTAACCCCTAAAATGCCACATTTGCTCAAATCAGGCAAGCACAAAGTCATTTATCATTTTGACAATCTTTGGGTCTTAGGGATTTGCAATCAGATTATGAAACAGTTAAGAAACAGCCATTCTCCAAGTCTGCTTCCATACAGTACCATATACATCATTCATTTCACTCCTTTAACAAAATCTCATCCCCCACATCCTTATACATCTGCTTAGCGACAGTGTGAGTCTTAATCAACTGAAAGCAAAGGGGGAAAGGCTTTGTCTTCATACCATATTGGACTTCTGTGCTTTGGCCTAAGTCTAACATAATGCTTTGTAATATACTTTTACAGATGTAGGTTTGCATTCCAACCTTGCTGCTTATTGGTATTTTGAACATGAATAAATTGAATAATTGAAAATACAGTAAAACCTGCAAAAGCTGGAACCTGTGTAAGTGGAAACCTGTCAGAGAAGGAAAACTCAGATGTTTGCCACTAATAGAGAGCAACAGAAAAATACTAAGCTGCACCCTGTCAAAGGCAAAAAAACTTTCAAGACCTGGAAAATAAGACAGCCCGTCGAGTTCCGGCTCTCACAGGTTTCACTGTATGTAATTCATGGGTTTTCATGGAGCCTAAAAGAGAAAGGGAGATAATCCATGTTAGTGGGCCTAGCTCACAGGGCCAGCCACTTCATTCCCTTCTTCACTTTATGTTCAGTAAGTCAGCATGTATTTATCAACATCAACTTCATATCCAATTCTGTAATGTTTTTATATGCAACTCTGTATGATACCAATTAAACCTTTAATTTTTTTAACACTTTATCAGGGTGTGTCTGCTAGAAGACTCTAGGGTCTATACCAGTTCCTGGGGGTGGGAGTGAGGAACTCAGTTCAAAGGCAATAATACGTGGGGCTGCCTCCCAGGTCCTCCCAAGCCTCTGTGACAGTCCGGTGCCCAATCCACACTTGGCTGTGTGCCGCGGTGGACGGGGCACCAAGTGGGAGAAATATACTAACAACACCCAATGCTTGCTTACCTCTAAGAGCTTGTTTGGAGACTGCATGTGGCTAGAACATTTTCACATGTACAGAAGTCCCTCATAGGACAGTTCATGGGTTCCTCGTTGCTGCTCTCTAGTCTATGCTGACTACTTCTGTGAAGAGTGGAAAGCCCCCACCAGTCACTAGAGACACATGCTGACATCGCAAATGCACGGCCTACAACTCTACCATCACACAGGTCCCAGGAAGAGAACGGAGACTTTGCTGCATTATTTCTCAACAGTTTCAATTTCATTTTTTTTTTTTTTTTGGCCAAAAAATGAGAGGAATTTGTGTTGTGTGCCATGCAGCTATGGCTGTCGTATTATCTGTGAAAGTGCAGAAATGATATTGATGGTTACAATATGTAAGCATGACGCAGAGGAAACATCTCTGAATCTCTTTTGACTGTAGGCCCAACAACATTCACCTTCTTTCAGCAAGTTCTTAATTTCTCAGAATCTTTTTGTGAAGTGTTATAGAAAATGTTAGTCATCTTTCCTTTCTGTAAGAGTTGAAATGGCTCAATGCATTATAGACATCCAATAAATGTTAGTTATCTCTCCTGTCTCTTCCCCGTCAAAACTTTCTTTCCAAAGGTAGATTTAAAAGTAAAGATGCGAGAATTTGGGGTCTGCATCCCACTGATCTCCTGCTCCCTCAGGGGTTCTCTGTTGTGCTCCCTGTCAGGGCAGTCATGGGTTGTGGCCGGGCACCATCTAGTTCTTCTGTTCTCAGGATGATGTAAGTCTCTGGTTCGTGTGGCCCTTTCTGTCTCTTGGGCTCATAATTATCGTATGACCTTGGTGGTCTTCATTCCCCTTTGATCCAGGTGGGTTGAGACCAATTGATGCATCTTAGATGGCCGCTTGTTAGCATTTAAGACCCCAGACGCCACATTTCAAAGTGGGATGCAGAATGATTTCATAATTATTTTGCCAATTGACTTAGAAGTCCCCTTAAACCATGGTCCCCAAACCCCCGCCCTTGCTTTGCTGACCTTTGAAGCATTCAGTTTATCCTGGAAGCTTCTTTGCTTTTGGTCCAGTCCAGTTGAGCTGACCTTCCATGTATTGAGTATTGTCCTTCCCTTCACCTAAAGCAGTTCTTGTCTACTAACTAACCATACTTAATGGTCTGACTGAGACTAGAGGAATCCCGGCAGTCATGGTCCCCAAACCTTCTGCTGGCCCAGGACAGGAACCATTCCCAAAGACAACTCATCAGACATGGAAGGGACTGGACAGTGAGTAGGAGAGAGATGCTGATGAAGAGTGAGCTATTTGTATCAGGTGGACACTTGAGACTGTGTTGGCATCTCCTGTCTGGAGGGGGGATGTGAGGATAGAGAGTTGGAAGCTGGCAAAACTGTCACGAAAGGAGAGACTGGAAAGGCTGACTCATTAGGGGGAGAGCAAGTGGGAGTACGGAGTAAGGTGTATATAAACTTATATGTGACAGTTTTTACTTGATTTGTAAACATTCACTTGAAGCTCAATAAAAGTTAAAAAAAAAAAGTAAAGATGCTTGACTTCAAAATGTAAATCAAAACCACAATGAGCTACCACTTCATAGTAACTACGATGACTCTAATAAAAAGATGCACAATGACCAGTGCTGATGAGAATGTGGAAAAACTGGTACCCTCAGACATTGCTTGTGGGAAAGTAAAATGATACAGCAACTGTGAAAACGATTAGGTAATTTCTCAAAAAGCTAGGCCTAGAGTTACTATATGATCCAGGAACTTTGCTCCTAGGTATATGCCTAAGAGAGTTAAAAACATGTTCATACAAAAACTTGTAAATGAATGTTCAAGCATATTCTTATTCATAATCAAAAAAGTATAAATGACCCAAATGCTCATCAACTGATGAATACATGAAGAAAGTTAGTTTATCTAAAAAATGGAATATTATTTAAAAATAAAAAGAAATAAATACTAATATATGCTTCACCATGGATGAACCCTGAAAGGATTTTATTAGTAAAAAAAACTAAAGGCTATATATTGTATAATTGCATTTTTATGAAACGTTCTTGTTGTTAGGTACCGTCGAGTCGGTTCCGACTCATACTGACCCTATGCACAACAGAACGAAACACTGCCCCGTCCTGTGCCATCCTTACAATCCTTGTTATACTTGAGCTCATTGTTGTAGCCACTGTGTCAATCCACATCGTTGAGGGACTTCCTCTTTTCCGCTGACTCTATACTCTACCAAGCATGATGTCCTTCTCCAGGGACTGATCCCTCCTGACAACATGTCCAAAGCATGTAAGATGCACTCTCACCATCCTTGCCTCTAAGGAGCATTCTGGCCTCACTTCTTCCAAGACAGATTTGTTCATTCTTTTGGCCCATGGCATATTCAATATTCTTCGCCAACACCACAATTCAAAGGCGTCAACTCTTCTTCCGTCTTCCTTATTCGTTGTCCAGCTTTCACATGCATATGTTGTGATTGAAAATACCATGGCTTGGGTCAGGCGCACCTTAGTTTTCAGGGTGACATCTTTTTTCTTCAACACTTTGAAGAGGTCCTTTGCTGCAGATTCGCCCAATGCAATGCGTCTTTTGATTTCTTGACTGCTGCTTCCGTGGGTGTTGATTGTGGATCCAAGTAAAATGAAACCCTTGACAACTTCAATCTTTTCTCTGTTTATCATGATGTTGCTCATTGGTCCAGTTGTGAGGATTTTTGTTTTCTTTATGTTGAGGTGTAATCCATACTGAAGGCTGTGGTCTTTGATTTTCATTAGTAAGTGCTTCAAGGCCTCTGCAATTTCAGCAAGCAAGGTTGTGTCATCTGCATACTGCAGGCTGTTAATGAGTCTTCCTCCAATCCTGATGTCCCGTTCTTCATATAGATCAGCTTCTCGGATTATTTGTTCAGCATACAGATTAAACAGGTATGGTAAAAGAAAACAACCCTGACGCACACCTTTCCTGACTTTAAACCAATCAGTATCCCCTTGTTCTGTCTGAACAACTCCCTCTTGATCTATGTAAAGGTTCCTCATGAGCACAATTAAGTGTTCTGGAATTCCCATTCTTTGCAGTGTTATCCATAGTTTGTTATGATCCACACAGTCGAATGTCTTTGCATAGTCAATAAAACACAGGTAAACATCCTTCTGGTATTCTCTGCTTTCAGGCAGGATCCATCTGACATCAGCAATGATATCCCTAGTTCCACGTCCTCTTCTGAAACCAGCCTGAATTTCTGGCAGTTCCCTGTCAATATATTGCTGCAGCCATTTTTGAGTGATCTTCAGCAAAATTTTGCTTGCGTGTGATATTAATTATATTGTTCTATAATTTCCACATTTGGCTGGATCACCTTTCTTGGGAATAGGCATAAACATGGAACTCTTCTAGTCAGTTGGGCAGGAAGATGTCTTCCGTATTTCTTGGCATAGACGAGTGAGCACCTCCAGCGCTGCATCTGTTTGTTGAAACATCTCAATTGATAGTCCATCAATTTCTGGAGCCTTGTTTTTCACCAATGCCTTCAGAGCAGCTTGGGCTTCTTCCTTCAGTACCATCAGTTCCTGATCATATGCCACCTCTTGAAATGGCTGAATATCAACTAATTCTTTTTGGTATAATGACTCTGTGTATTCCTTCCATCTTCTTTTGATGCTTCCTGCATCGTTTAATATTTTCCCCATGGAATCCTTCACTATTGCAACTCGAGGCTTGAATTTTTTCTTCAGTTCTTCCAGTTTGAGAAATGCCAAGCGTGTTCTTCCCTTTTGGTTTTCCATCCCCAGCTCTTTGCACATGTCATTATAATACTTTACTTTGTCTTCTGGAGAGGCCCTTTGAAATCTTCTGTTCAGTTATTTTACTTCATCAATTCGTCCTTTTGCTTTAGCTGCTCGATGCTCAAGAGCAAGTTTCTGAGTCTCCTCTGACATCCATCGTGGTCTTTTCTTTCTTTCCTGCCTTTTCAGTGACCTCTTGTTTTCTTCATGGATGATGTCCTTGATGTCATTCCACAACTCGTCAGGTCTTTGGGCACTAGTGTTCAATGCATCAAATCTATTCTTGAGATGGTCTCTAAATTCCAGTGGAATATACTCAATGTCATATTTTGGCTCTCGTGGACTTGCTCGGATTTTCTTCAGTTTCAATTTGAACTTGCATATGAGCAATTGATGGTCTGTTCCACAGTCGGCCCCTGGCCTTGTTCTGACTGATGATATTGAGCTTTTCTATCGTCTCTTTCCACAGATGTAGTCAATTTTATTTCTGTGTGTTCCGTCTGGTGAGGTCCATGTGTATAGTCACTGTTTATGTTGGTGAAAGAAGGTATTTGCAATGAAGTTGTTGGACTTGCAAAATTCTATCATTCGATCTCCAGCATTGTTTCTATCACCAAGGCCATATTTTTCAACTACTGATCCTTCGTCTTTGTTTCCAACTTTCGCATTCCAATTGCCAGTAATTATCAATGCATTTTGATTGCGTGTTTGATCAATTTCAGACTGTAGCAGCTGAAAAAAATTTTCCATTTCTTCATCTTTTGCCCTCGTGGTTGGTGCATAAATTTGAGTAATAGTCGTATTAACTGGTCTTCCTTGTAGGCATGTGGATATTATCCTACCACTGACACCGTTGTACTTCAGGATACATCTTGAAACGTTCTTTTTGACGATGAATGCAATACCATTACTCTTCGAGTTGTCATTCCCAGCATAGTAGACTATATGATTGTCCAACTCAAAATGGCCAATACCAGTCCATTTCAGCTCACTAATGCCTAGGATATCGATGTTTATGCATTCCATTTAATTTTTGATGATTTCCAATTTTCCTAGATTCATACTTCACACATTCCGGGTTCCGATTATTAATGGATGTTTGCAGCTGTTTCTTCCCATTTTGAGTCTTGCCACATCAGCAAATGAAGGTCCCGAAAGCTTTGCTCCATCCACGTCATTAAGGTCGACTCTACTTTGAGGACGCAGCTCTTCTCCAGTCATCTTTTGAGTGCCTTCCAACCTGGGGGCTCATCTTCCAGCACTATATCAGACAATGTTCCACTGCTATTCATAAGGTTTTCACTGGCTACTGCTTTTCAGAAGTAGACTGCTGGGCCCTTCTTCCTAGTCTGTCTTAGTCTGGAAGCTCAGCTGAAACCTGTCCTCCATGGTGACCCTGCTGGTATCTGAATACCGGTGGCATAGCTTCCAGTATCACAGCAACACACAAGCCCCCATAGTACGACAAACTGACAGACATGTGGGGGTATGAAATGTTAGAGTAGGCAAATACACTGAGACAGAAAGTAGTTTAGTGGTTTCTAGGATTTAGGGAGGAAGAAGCGAAACTGTTCTGTTTTATCTTTCAACTTTGGGTTGCTATAAACTCCTTTTATGTTTTTATTTTAGTGAGAAGTAAAGAGGAAAAACATGGCTCGCCGTTTTAGATTCTGTATAAAATAGCAGCGGATTTCATGCTACACGTTTTAAAGAAAGGTAGCACACACTGTAAGCCATTTGAGAAAAAGAAGGAAAGCCTTCCACATACTTTCGCAAAGCTCCTCTCTACAACCAAGAAAGCAGAGCCAGGAGCAAAAAAGCATACTTTGGACCTGGGGACCCTGCCCTAAGAACTCTTAGACCCAGGGGAAGATTGATGCCTAAGCACGTGGAGATCTCCAAGAAACCCTGGACCCACAGTTGTTGAAAGGAGATAAGGACCATCCTCTTCCAACACTGAGAGAAAACCTTTCCCTAGAGCCAGAGCCCTGAATTCAGACTTCTAGCCTCCTAAACCATGAGGGAATAAATTTGTTTGCTAACACCATCCACTTGTGGTATTTCTGTTACAGCAGCACTAAGTAACTAAGACAGAATTAGGTCTTAACAATTGACATAAGTTCACTCCCAGACCTCTATTTCAGAGCAAATATTGTTTTGAGAAAATTGGTCCATTCTCTTTGACTGTTGGGAAGTAATTAAAGCTGAAATCCAATAGCTATCATCTGTTCATTTGCAACCTTTATCTCTTTCCATTTGCTGAAAGTTTGAAGTGCTTGTGAATCACTCAATAATTTAAGTACTAGAGAGACTGGTGGTTTTTGATTGGTACTTCTGAGAAAATTTGCATTTTTTTTAACAGAAATTCCAGGTAAGGTATAGATAAGAGGTTATCAACCCTCCAACTTTTGCCTGTCTGGTGGTTGAAAAAGGAGCACTGGTGGTGCAGTGGTTAAGCACTCAGCTGCTAACAGAAAGGTTAGTGGTTCAAATTCACCCAGTCGCTATATCGGAGAAAGACCTGGAGCACTGCTTCTGTAAAGATTACAGTCAAGAAAAGCCTATAAGGCAGTTAGTTCTACTCTGTCACATGGGGTCACTAACAGTTGAAATTAACTTGATGACACCTAACAACAATGGCAGTGGTTGAGGTCATGAAAATCCTCCCCCCCCCTTACATTGGCTAAGCTGTTTGCCAATCACCCCACAAAGGGGTCACCCCCTCTAAAGTCATTAAAGTTTGGCAAAAGATGGAGGATTCGTTCTCTCTTCCCACACTGCAACTCTGTGCCTCTTCTTTGCTTTCTGGTGCGACTTTTCCTTGTACACAACTAATAAAACCCGCCTTTACTGATCCTGCTTGGAGTCTTAACCAAGAATCAGATTTAGTTCGTATGTAACAGGGGTCAGCAAACTACACTCCCTGGGCTCGACCCAGGCTGCCATTTGTTTTGTAAATTTTATTGTTGTTGTTGGGACACAGCCAAGTTCATTTGTTTACACAAAGTCTATGCCTCCCTTAAGGCTACAAGTTGACTAGTTGTGATAGAGATAGCATGGTCCATAAAGTCTAAAATAGTTATTATCTGGACCTTTACAGCAAAAGTTTGCCAACCCCTGCTATAAAGGATTGGGAATGGTGCCATGCGTATAAATTATATATTTAAATTATTGGAAATATTTAACATTGATTCAAGTGCTTCAATATTAACCCATTGCTCTCCAGTGGATTCCAACTCATAAACCAAAAAACCAAACCCAGTACCAATGAGTCAATTCTGACTCATAGCGACCCTATAAGACATAATAGACCTGCCTTATAGGGTTTCCAAGAAGTGGCTGGTGAATTCGAACTGCTGACCTTTTGGTTAGCAGCCGCGCTCTTAACCACTGTGCCACCACAGCTCTGCTTCAATATTACATATTTTAAATAAATATACATATGCAGAAGAGGCATTGCCAAGATCTAAGCACCAGACTGTGAAAACAGACTTGAATTTGATCCTGATTCTGATATTTAACTAGCTGTACAATCTTGCATCAGTTACTTAACTTCTTTTGCCCTCACATTCCTTGTCTATAAAATGAGAATAATGAGAGTACCTACCAGTATCAATTAGAATGTTTTGGCTGAGGGGAACAGAAAACTCACCTCAAAATGACATACAACAGAAGGGAAGTGTGCGATCTCACTTAACAAAAAGCATTGCCTGGATCTTCTAACTCAGCAGCTTCATTACATCATTGAGGACTCACAAGCCCTCCTGCTCAGCCATCACTGGCTTGACCCTTAGGCTAGATTCCCTCAGTCCCAGGTAGCTGCCAGGGTCTAGGAATCACATCTGGACATAACCGTGGAAAACAAGGCAGCGAATCATCCCCCATTCATGTCACACTGGCAAACTTGGATCAGACACCCACATCTTCACCAGTCTCTTCACCAGCAAGAGGACTGGCATTCTCCTGAGCAGCTTCGTGAAGTACATGACGACGTGAAGGGGCGCAGACTGATTATTAAAGCAAAGCTGGAGCTCTGTGAGAAGGGGAAGGCTGGGAGGATGAGGCGTGAGGAGGCAGCCAGCAACATCGGCTAAGTTTTTTTTTCTTTCTTTCTGGTGAGGTTTAAGTAAAATACTGCATGTAAAAACACATAGCATGTGTTCAAAAATGTTAGCTCATCCTTAGAAGTGTGATATTATCTCTTCGTTGAGTTTTATGATAGTGTCCTTGCAAAATGGGCCCTTTAATTCCAAGACAAGTTAAATTATTTTTATTGAGCATTTTAGAAACAAATACGTATTATCCTAGTAGATGACTGAAAGTTTTCCAGAATCTAAAGAGATCTGATGGAAGTCAGTGCTCAACACAGAACTCTCTTTTTGCAGCACACACTCAGGTATCAGTGTTATTTGTGTCCATCTTATGGTGAGTCACAGCACCAAGGTCACTCAGTGTGAAGCAGCTGTGAATCAAGTTAATTAAGCTAGGTGAATCTATTTTATGTACAAAATTATTATAAAGAAACTCCCTCCTTTGCCCACCTAATTCACGCTTGAATCAGGCATCATGTTCTTGGCTATTATTTGCTGCTTCTCTTATCTGCCCTAAAAGACACTACATTCCACATCCCCCTTGTCATAGCCCTTATCACACTATGTTGTAAATGCTAGTTTCCCTGTTTCTCTCCCCCTCCAGACTAGTGGTGGTGGCAGTGGTTTTGTTCCAATGAGTCAATTCCAACTCATAGCACCCCCATGTGCTTTAGGTGAAAGTTTACAGAGCAAATTAGTTTGTCATTAAACAATTAATAACACATATTGTTTTCTGACGTTGGTTGCCAGCCCCATAACATGGCAACACTTTCCCTTTCTCCACCTTAGGTTCCCTGTCACCAGCTTTCCTGTCCTCTCCTGCCTTCTTGTCCTTGCCCTTGGCTGGTGTGCCCATTTAGTCTCATTTTGTTTTATGGTTCTGTCTAATCTTTGGCTGAGGGGTAAACCTCAGGACTGGCTTTAGCACTGAGTTAAAAGGGTGTCTGGGGCCATACTCTCGGGGTTTCTCCAATCTCTGTCAGACCAGTAAATCTGATCTCTGTGTGTGTGTCTGTGAGTTTGAATTTTGTTCAACATTTTTCTCCAGCTCTGTCCGGGACCCTCTATTGTGATCCCTGTCAGAGCAGTCTGTGGTGGTAGCTGGGCACCATCTAGTTGTGCTAGACTCAGTCTGATCACGGCTACAAATCTTTACAGAAGCAGACTGCCACATCTTTCTCCAACAGAGCTTCTGGTGGTTTTGAATCACCGACCTCTCAGTCAGCAGCTGAACATTTTAACCACTGCACTACCAGGGCTGGGAACTCTGAAAGTAAAATTCCTGATACACAGTATGTACTTCATCCATGCTTTGGGGAACAAATAATGAATGAATGTAATTGCTATTGAGATTGTCAAGAGACCACTGCCCTTGTTTACACACGTCAGGCATGGAAGAACTCTTGTTCTCACATACCAGGTTTACAGACCCATCTTTTCTCTTCCTGTCCCCTCTCCCCGTGCCTTCAGTAAGACAGGATGATTCCATCCAACAGTATTTATCCCCCTCCCTGTCCAGGGCAAGACATTGCTTCACAAAGCAAAAGAAAGGATAGAATAAGAGTCCACCCCAAATTAAGAGTTAAATGGAGGGTGAGCCAAGAAGGACTACTTGTAGACATTCCGAGGAGTGTGAGAAGACTTTAGTAGCCCAAATATGGAATACAAATTTAAAACAGTACCAGCTACAGAAAAAAAATAAGCACTTAAATCCCCTTAGCTCTGGATACAAAGCTAAGACACCATACAGGGAAAAAAGTCCATAGAGAATAATGAATGTAGTTTGGAAAGCCCCCACCTCTTGCACTGTGGGATGCTCTAGGAAAATGCCTTCATGTAGCATTCTTCTTCCTTTAACCTCTGCCTGTAGAAATCTCACCATTTTCCCACGTGCAACTCAGAGTCAGCTCAGCTGTGCTCTTTTCCTCAATCCTCCTACATGGTGGTAACCTTGGCCTCCTCCCCGCTTCTTCAGCATTCTGCTGCTATCCTTATTATAATGTGCCTTGCGTGTGGCTATTTTTGTGGACATTTGCCATTGCTGCCTCCCACTGGGGAGATCCTGAGCTCTTTGAGGGCAGGGGCCATGTTTCACTCATCTTTTCTCCCTCCTTGCCACAAACCATCTAGACTAATGTGGAAGCAAAGGCAGGGGTGTATGCTGGTCGATAAAGCTGGCTGAGTATGTTCTTCCAATTACATGCCACTTCATGACTGGAAGCTTTTTGTAAACAGATTGTTTTCCTTATACTAATAGGATTTTTAAAAAAGTAAAAAATTGTATTTGAAACCCTGATCATTGATCCTTTCAGTATGATTGCCTGTATTCTTTTTGTTGTTGTCAGGGTGGAAACCCTGGTGGCGTAGTGGTTAAGTGCTACGGCTGCTAACCAAAGGGTCGGCAGTTTGAATCTGCCAGGCGCCCCTTGGAAACTCTATGGGGCAGTTCTACTCTGTCCTGTAGTGTCGCTATGAGTTGGAATCAACTGAACAGCACTGGTTTGGTTGTCAGGGTGAGGATGTTCCACCAAACATATATGTCTTTGTTCCCCTAATTGTCTCTTGGGAAGCCTTGTATATCATTCTCATTTAATTGTCTCAAGCGATCAGATTTTGTCAGATAGGGTTAGCTCACAAAAGTCAGTCTCTGTCTGTATATGGCCTTCCCAAGCACTTGAGATCAAAAGACCCCAAATGGATCATATCAGAGCCATGCAAGGTAAGGAAAGGAACTGACTATCCCCATGATAGTGATCTCATGCTAGTGTTGAGATGAGCCAACATAGAATCTGACCTTTTGAGCCTATTCAGGAAGGACAACTTCCACAAAACCTGGATATGATTAAAAAATCCAGCAATGGCCTCCCTTGTAAGATAGTGGATCCCAAACACCACAGGCAGAAAAGCAGAGGTTGGACTAGCCACCAATCAAGAGCGTTAAAAAGGGTTTCTGCCACTGGACAGAAGGCGGAGTAGGTAGCCATTAAGTTCCTTTCAAATGTGTTAGTCTGTGAGAGGTTGTCCCTGGATCTAAGCTACGAGGAAGAGCCAGCAGGAATGGGGAGGAGAACGTGCTAGCTCCCCAGTGCTTGTTTCACATGCCATCAGAGGGGCAGGTGGTGGTATCATGATGCTACACAAATGCAAGGCATAGGCTTCCAAGCTGAACACAGCGTGTACCAAATGCACCGACACAAAGTCTTCGTCGAAAATTAGTGCTGTGAAAGCTGATTAATTCTGTATCCATCTGAAATTCCATTTCACAGAAAGTAGTTCCCCAGCTGCGAGAGGCTGAGCACTATGGCTCCCTAGAAACCAACCATCCCCCGCCGGTACTTAAGGCTTCATTTGGGTGACAGATGACTTTGTAGGAATATTGTTCTGATAAATTAAAACTCAAGCATTCTAACTGGTGGGCAAATAATGTGCCCATGAAACCCCCATACTTCTCCATATCGGGTATTCCCTGCCTCCCGGCCAAGCAGAGCTGCCCGGAAGTCACAGGCCTGGGCACTGACCTGACAGCTTCTCCGGGCGCAAGGCCTGCTTCCACGCCCTTGCTCGCACTCATTCATGCTCCCTCTTCCACTTGTGCGGGCCCGTTTTTGCTCACGCAGGGCCCTGCAGTTCGCTCCCGCCCACAGTGCGTCACTGAGTGCTGTGTGGAGACTTCGCTGCCCATATATGTTCTGGGCTCGGATTGTGCTGGGCAATGTCAAGCGCAGGGCCTAGCTTCCTGAGCTCAGGAAGCATTTATTTTTATTCACGTCTACTTGTTCATGTAAATTCATGGTCCACTCTATTAACAGGTTTAATGGTCAAAGCAGTTTGTCCCAATTAGGTTTTAAGGAAAAATTAGTCTAGGTGTAACCATAAAAATAGTAAGAGGAAAACAGGTTTTCAGTGGGAATGACTAGGTGAAAACATTTTCCTTCTTATGTCTCCAAGTGCGGTAATGTGAACTGTAAATCTCCAAGAGGGGCATTGAGCTAGCACATTTCCCAGCTCATTTGACTATTGGAACTTTTGTTCTGGGCCCACTTTGGAATCGCAGCTCCACAGAAGCACAGTTTGGGAAATTCTGGGTTCAAGTCAAACCCATGGCTCCACAGCATAGGGGCTTGCCCATAGTGTGGGCAGAAAGCATTAGAGACTCAATGACTTTTACAGAATTAAAAGATTGGTGAAATTAGCACTTAGCTGGGAAATGGTTTGCTTTTAATTAAAAAGTCTGGAGAGGCTATAAAATCACTTTTGCTTCCCCAAGTCAGGCCCGAGTAAGAAGAAAGAGTGGCAGGTGAAAACAGGGCAAGTGTCAGAGGCCAGAGCGCGGGCAAAGAGTGACCAGGACCAGCAGGTATCCTGGATGCAGGCTGTGGCAGCAGGGGTTTTGCCAGGTCTGCACTGCAGCACAGCTGGAATCCTAGGTCAGCAGTAAATAGAACTGGACCTAGTTTAGAGTTATAATTATAAAGTTGATTAAAATACTGTTCTAAATGTCTGACTACTGCAGATAATGAGACTAATCTGCAGTAAATACATGAGCCAAAAAACAACAAAGACAAGCTTGCGATGTTGTTCCATAGAGAACACATACTGGATCAATGGAAGGCCAGAATAGTATGTTAAATGCAGGAGAGAGCAACAGAATCATTTCTTTGGTTATACCTGCTTAATGTCACCAGCAATGCCATATTAAGGATAAATATAAATTATGCTAAGAACCCCAACTAATGTATATTATTATATATTAGATGCTAACTTGGTGTATATATATGTTGATTACATTAGAAACCAGCCAAGGGTTCAGTGCCAATGACAGAACAACATTTAGGTCAACAGTTTAGAAAAACATTATTTATCACAAAGCTTAAAAACGTTTATAACTTTTGGGCTAGTAGTTCTACTTGGAACCTGAGAAAACTAACCTAATATGAAAATGGAATATGGAAAAGATAATTTTGCCAAATAATTTGTACGGTCATATTATCTATGTGAGTGGAAATGTTAAAACAGTACACATTTCCAATAACAGAATGGTTAAGTTAATTATGTTGGAGTCACACAGTTGGATATTATGCAGTTATGAACAGTGATGTTTATGAAGTATCTATGTTAACATATAAACCTGATTATAATATAAACTCACTGCCGTTAAGTTGATTCTGACTCATAGCGACCCTACAGGACAGAGTAGAGCTGCCCCATAGAGTTTCCAAGGAGTGCCTGGAGGATTCAAACTGCCAATCTCTTAGCAGCCATAGCACTTAACCACTATGCCACCAGGGTTTCCGAATATGATATAATGTTAAAAAAGTATGTACATGTATTGTGTAATCACGACCACTACAAAAGAAATTAAGCTAAATATAGCAAAAATGACCAAAAAAAAAAATAGCAACAGTTGTGTAAGTAAGCCTTGTGTAACTTGATGTGAATTTTCATGATCCTTTTTTTTTCAGAATTTTCAAATTTTTCTTTTACAGAAACTGTTTACTCCAATGAAACAAAATATATTTTAAAAATATTGGTACACACAGGTAATATCCTCATAGAATGGTGGCAAAATGGGGCTTTCCTATATTTAGGAAATAATCTCATATGTGGAAAGTACTTATGGCCCAAGACTTTCATTGTTGTCTAGAAATACCAACAGTAAAGTGGGAGAGAGAATGAATGGACATGATAGAATCAGCACCTCAACAGTCCCCAGAATGAATGGACATTACAGACTCAGCACCTCAGGAGTCCCCAAGGTGGGGTTCCTAGTGAAAACACGTGAGTGAGGGCTGCAGTCCCTAGCTACAGAAGGCCCGAGGAGCACAATCCTGCCAGAAGCCAAAAGCACACATCTCTAGTTTCCTGTGATGGGTTGCCCACACTGAGGCCCCAGCTGCCAGCAATCTTGGCTTCAGGGAGTCTATTTTACCTGATGACTTGTAAGGAAAGATTTGGAAGGGGACCTAAGTGGCATTGCAAAGATGGAGAGAGGAAAAGAATCATTTCTTCACTCATACATGCTTAATGTCACCAGCACATTAGACATTTGGTTTTTTGAAGTCAGAAATGTCATATACCCAATGATTTACTCTGAAGAAATAAGACTGACTATCCTATGTCGTCAATAAATTTAGTCTCATTCTTTAAAATCAATCCTGATATGACAAAAGATCTAAAAATGGTCTGACTTTGCTCTAGGAATTTTCAGATGCACTGTCTATTCCTTGTTCAGGATGCCTTATATTCCTATTTGCCCCAAACTGGTAATGCAATCCTAAAATATAATTTCTAAAAAGTCTTATTAAAAAAAAAATCTAAGGAATTTTATAGCACCTTTACTGTAGGGGAATGAGACAAAATAAACAACAAAATCTTACAACATAAATGTTTATTAATGAAACTCTCAGAAAAGGCAAAGATTTTATAAGAAAGTATGATGAATAAACAATTAACATAATTTGTTCCTTTTAGCTTTTTATTTTTAAGGAGCTTCTTTTTCGGTAGAACGCATCTCCTCTATAAAATAGCACCCTGACTCTAGTCAAAAAGGCGGCACTCTAAAAATACCTCACTAAAAATGGAAAAAGCTGACATTTTCTTCTACACTCCTGGAACAGTCGTCTCTGGGACTGAATGGCCCTCAGCTGTCCATTTGCTTTCTCCTTCACTTTCCATTACACCTGTGCTCCTGAGGGTGGGGCAGAGCACAGTGGCTCAAATTTTCAGTCTACATTACCTTGCTTTAATTTCTTAAAGCTGAAAAGTGGCAGAAAAATAATCTAAACAAGTGCCAGCAGAAGGACATATGGAACTCCAAAAATAAGCAATGAGAAAGCAATCTGCGGGAATAAATTCAAATTTTAAAATCTGGCTCATAAACTGATAGTATGTTCCCATAGATTATCCTCTGGCATGGACACTTAGATGGGTGCCTTTGTCTTTTTGTTCATTCAAAATAGTTTTATTGGGTGGACATGGGCCAGGCTCCACGGAAGGCCTATGGGAGAATCAAAACTGACTGGACACAGCCCACCATCCTAAAGTCAGCCCAAAGCAGGTACAGACTCCCAATCCCTACCCATGGTAAGGCAAACAGGAATTCAGCAACTCCTGAAAACAAATGGCACATTTGGAAATGTGACGAGAGCTTACAGGAGTTGAGGTCTGTAATACACCTTCCTCTGCACTCATGATTGAGGAAAAGTTGGCCAACCAATCAGTAAAAATACGGACTTTACTCCTGAATCTGGAGTGCTCCTCTAGCCATTGAGAGGTGTGGCTAACGGCCTCACTCCTTAACAGCACACACATAAGAAACATCTGAAGAGGTTCCTTGCTCAAAAATGCCAGTGAAAATACTGGTTCCTCTCCTTCTAGCAAATGTTCTCTTCACTGACTTCTAAGCCACAGTGCTGACTTGTGTAAAGCAAGGATATAGGAATGTTTTTCAGGAGATAGAGCCTAATGTTCTTCCAGGCACTTACTCTTTTTTATGATAGGATGGTTTACACATCACATATGTTAGCCATGAAGAGAACATACTTACGAAATTTCAGTCACTATGTGAACATTAGCAAAGAAAGGCAAGAGGTGCATTTGTGTTTGCTTTGCAGTTATAGCTGATCATTAGTTCAAAATAGGAAAATGAGGGTCCCTAATTTTCCACAGCTTACTCATTTCTCTGCCTTTTCCAAAGCTAACCTATTTGGGGTGTCACTGCATGTAATGCCTTTAAAATAGCAAAGGAAATTCATGTTGATGAAGACGATATATAGATAAAGTAAGGGAGAACATTTTTGATTCCTGCCTTTCCAAGACTCCCTTAAAGATAGCTGCAGGCACCCTCAGACTGAAAGTTCATACCCTCCTACTACTCACTGGCAGGTTGGGAATGGCATGCAGTGCACCTGTGATAAGCCAAGCACATAAGCCTGGCCCTTACAGCTTTCTCTCGCCTTACCACAGATGATCAGGCTTCTAGTCCCAAATAGTGATCCCAATCCATGTTTTCTTCTAGAATGAGTCAAAGAGCCCAGGATTGTAATAATCTTACACTCTGCATGGCTTGTGTCAGTTTTCTATACCATCAGCCTGCAATATTTCAGCACACCGTCTTCCTTACACAAAGAACAAGATGCTAATGCCTAGCATGACACCGAGCAACACTTCCTAACTTTAATAACACTAGCCTTTACTAATGAATACCAAAAAAACACAAACCCAGTCCCGTCAAGTCGATTCCGACTCATAGCGACCCTATAGGACAGAGTAGAACTTCCCCATAGAGTTTCCAAAGGGCGCCTGGTGGATTTGAACTGCCGACCCTTTGGTTAGCAGCTGTAGCACTTAACCACTTCGCCACCAGGATTTCCCCTTACTAATGAATATGGATCACATAATACACTAAGCTGTTTTTAAGGATTACCATACCTTTTTCTCAAATCAAAATTTTTTTGAGGTGGGTATAAATTTTATAACCATTTTACAGAAAATAAAGTTGAGTTAGGGATTTTAAGTCATTTGGCAAAGGTCACACAAATTAAATATGATGAAAGATTTCTGACTCTGGACAAAATGGAGTAACAAAGATTAGGCTTACCCTTATTCTTATACAACAAACAAAAACAAAACAAAAAACCCGGGTGAAATATATGAAACAATAAACAAGACATTGGATATCCAGTGAATAACAACAATGATCTCTGAGGGAAACAAATGAGAGATGAAAATTGCAATGTTGATGGTAGTAAATACATCAGATGAGACTGGAGGCATATTAAATACTGCAGAAGAAAATAAGAGAGTATTTGAGTACACAGCAATAGAAAAAATTTAAAACAGAGAAAGGAAGGCAAAAAAAAAGGCACAACAGCAGAGTGTGGTACAGCTTCAATCTGCATGTCAGGCTTATGACATCTATAGAAGTAACTAGAGTGCCTGAAGAAAAGGGGGACAGAAGAAATATTTTTAAACTTAATAGCCAAAATTTTCAAATTTTGATGAAAGCTATAAACTCATAAGACAAAGAAACTCAATAAACACAAACATAAGAAAAATTAAGAAAACTATCAAGGCACATCATATTAAATTTTTACAAAACCAGTGATAAAGAGAAAATTTTATAAACAGCCAGGGACTTCAGGCCAACATGGCGCCACAGACAGAAGCACCACACAGTCCCTTTATAGCAAAGACCTGAGAAACTAAGTAAAACAGAGACAAACATTCCTGGAACCTAAAGTGTCAAATGAAGAGATAAAGAACTCAGCCAACCACCGAATAACTGACAAAGGACACAGTGAACAGAAATAGGTGCAAAGGGCACCATCGCTAACGTACCAGAGATCTGCCATTTTGGACTCCTGTGGAGGATCAGCAGTCAGGGAGCATTGGAAACAGCTTTGCAGAACTCCCAGCAGGAGACACAGCACCGGGTAACCAGTGATACACGCTTTCCTACCCGCTATTTTCTCCCCGCTGCTCTACCTCCGAGATTCCTGGCCAGCTGTGGTGGCTCAGTGGCTGGGAAGTGCAGCGTCCATGCCGCTTGGATTTGCCCCACCCACATCTGAGATCTGCCGACAGGAAGTACTGGAAAGCAGCTTCACAGTTCCCAGCAGGAGACAGAGCACCCGATAACAAGGGATATACGCTTTCCTTAATCACCCTCACCCTTCTTCCTCCTCTGCTACCTGCCAGCTGCAGTCTCTTGGCCCGGAGGCAACCGCTTTGGCCTCAGGCTGCTTGGATTTGCCCTACCCACACTGGCCAGGCCCCTGAGCTGGTATTTGTTCTTTCCCTCTCTTTTGGTTTCTTCTGTGCCTCCTACCATCTCCCCCTCCTTTCTCTGGAACACCTGGCTCTGTGTGCCATCTTTGCTTCTCCTTGAAGGGCTGTGAAACCATGCTCGACTGTGGTACCACTCCCCTGACCCACAACACCACGCTGGTGGGATCTCTGGGGCTTTTTTTTTTTTTTTTTTTGCCTTGTTTTGCTTTTCTCAGCTTGGGATCCCGTTCTAGCCAGGCTGCACTGCACAGCTTAGGAGCCACTCCCCCAATCTGCACAGTCACATAGGTGGGATCCCTGGGGGCATTTCTTTTTTTCTTTCTTTTTCTCTTTTCTGTCTCTTTTTCCCTTTCTGCCTTTCCTTGTTTCTCAGTTCTTGTCTCTCTATGCTTATCTTCTTTTCCTGTCTCCTGAATACCTGGTGCTATGTGACATCTACACCCCTCCTAGCCAGGCTATACTGTGTAGCCTGGGAGCCACTTCCCCAGTCTTAGCAGCCCCACCAGTGGGACTCCAGGACTTCTGGGGGCTTTTCTTTTCCAAATTTTTATCTAGTTATTTTTTTATTCTTTTTCCCTTTCTGGCTCCCTTTTTTTGTTTGTTTTTCCTTTTTGCTTTTCTCCATTTCTCTCTTTATTTTCTCTCCACTCCAATGGCCAAATCCCTTAGCACTCTCTTTTTTTTTCTTTCTTTCTTTTCTTGTTTGTTTTTAGCTCTTGTTTTTCTCTCTGTCGTCTCCTCTTTCCCATACCCCTATTAGCTCCAAACATCACAACCTCCCCCCTCTTTCCTGCCTGCCTGCACCGTGCACTGAACATCTCACCCCCAAGCAGCAGAGGCATGACCTACTGTAACCTGCCAAGCACTGGCTCTTGGTCTGCCCTGTCGGACCTAGTACGTGCCACAAACAACCATTCCAGCCCCTCCCCTTTAGCTGGACCTAACCTGCTGCACCATAGCTGATTGACTAGCCCTGCCCATTGGACAAGGAGGAGAAAAGTATCACGACTACAAATTAGCAAACAACAAAGAATGCACATCTCACCTTCTCAGACATAACCAAATAAAACAAAAAAGCAGGACAAAACAAATCTAAAATCAAGAAGCAAAGAAAATAACTACTGAATATCCCAGAGACAGTAGACAATATCAAAACGTATAAAAAAAACAGGACAGGATGGTTCCAGGAGGCATCCAAAATAAAACACCAAATGACTTTCCAGTAAAAGAAAAGGCACTAGAGCTGCCTGATGAGAAATTCAAATCTCTAATATTCAGAGCAATCCAAGAGTTGAAGTAAAAAGCAGAAAAAAATGAGGGGAAAATACACAAATTCATGGAAAGGCAGACAAATTCATGGAAAATAGACCAAAAAAGGGAACAATTCAGGAAAGTAATAAGGAACAAAACGCCAAAATTAACTCACACCTAGAAATCATGTAAAAACAGCAGTTAGAAAGCAAAAAGATAAACAACAAGATTTCAGAAATGGACAGTGTGACAGAAAGACTGAGGAGTAGGTTTGAAATGATGGAAGACAGAATCAGCGAAATTTAAGACAAACACATGGAAACAATGCTGTTTGAGGAAAAATCAGAACAAAGAAAAATGAAGCAACAATGAGAATTATGTGGGATAAAATCAAAAATTTCCGAGTGATCAGAGTTCCAGAACAGGGAGAGAAAACAGAAAACATGGAGAAGATCATTGAAGAATTGCTGACAGGAAACGTCTATAATATCATGAATGATGAAAAGCTGATGATCTAAGAGGCTCAACGAGCCCCATAGAAGGTAGACCCCAAAAGAAAAACACCAAGGCATATCATAATCACACTCGCTGAAAACAAAGAAAAAATCCTGCGAGCAGCTCAAGAAAAACAAAAAGGTACATACAGAGGACAAACAATAAGACTAAGCTCTGATTGTTCAGCAGAAACCATGCAGGCAAGAAGGCGATGGGAAGACATATATAAAATCTTGAAAGAAAAAAATTGACAATCAAGAATAATATACTCTTTAAAACTTTCATTCAAATATGGTGGTGAAATTAGGACATTTCCAGATAAACAGAAATTAAGGGAATATGTAAAAACCAAACCAAATTTACAAGAATTATTAAAGGAAGTCCTTCAGTCTGAGAACAAACAACATCAGACCACAGCCTGAATCTAGGAGGCAAGATTGTACCAGCCAGGTACAAACCTAGGAAATGACTTCTCAAGGACTATCCAAAACCAAAACAATTACAACAGGGAACTAGAGAGGTTAATCTATAATTGACAACAATGTCGGAACAATAAAAAAGGGAATAAACGGTATAGGTATAGAACTTTCTAATGGAGAGGGAGGCAAGGCGATACCAAATAATAATAGATTGGTGCAAACCTAGGAAGATAAGGGTAAATTTCAATGTAACCACAAAGAAACTTAACAAGTCTACTCATCAAAATAAAGAAGAAAAATATAAAGTCTCAATAAAAACAAAATCTACAAAAACAAAAGAAATCCACAAACAAAAAGGAATTCAGCACAGGAGGCTAAAAGGAACAAAGAAAATGTTAGCACCACAAAAAAAAAAAAAGCACTACAAAATGACAGCAATAAACTCATACCTATTAATAATTACACTGAATGTAAATTGCCTAAATGCACCCATAAGGACATACAAAGTGACGGAATGGATTAAAAAAACAGGCTCCATCAATATGCTGTCTACAAGAGACACACCTTAGAAACAAAGATGTAAATTTATTAAAAATCAAAGGATGGAAAAAATATATCTAGCAAGTAACTACCAAAAAGAGCAGGGGTGGCAATACTAATCTCAGATAAGATACACTTTAAAACAAAATCCACCATAAAAGACAAAAAGGGCACTATATAGTGATTAAAGGGCAATCCATCCTGAAGACTTAACCATAATAAACATCTACACACCCAATGACAAGGCTCCAAAAGACATAAAACAAACTCTTAACAGCACTGAAAACGGAAAGTGACAGTTCCACAATAATTAGGAGACTTCAACACACCAGTCTCAGTAAAGGACAGAACATCTAGAAAGAAACTCAACAAAGATACAGAAGAGCTAAAGAGCACAATTGGCCAACTTGACCTCATAGACATATATAGAACACTCCACCCAACAACTGCAAAGCACATATTCTTTTCCCACACACATGGAACATTCTCCAGAATAGACCACATCTTAGGCCACAGAGCAACCCTCGACAAAATCCAAAACACTGAGATAACACAAAGTATCTTCTCTGACCAAAATGTCATCAAAGTAGAAATTAATAACTGGAAGAAAAAGGAAAAAACAAAATATGAATTACATGGAAACTGAATAACACCCTACTTAAAAACCACTGGGTAATAGAAGAAAGCAAAGATGGAATCAAAAAGCTCCTAGAATCAAATGAGAATGAAACACATCATACCAAAACACTGGAGACACAGCAAAGGCAGTGCTCAGAGTTCAGCTTATAGCACTAGATGTACATATCAAAAAAGAAGAAAGGGACAAAATCAAAACATTAGTTACACAACTTGAACAAATAGAAAGAGAACAACAAAGAAGCCCACAGCCACCAGAAGAAAGGAAATAATCAAGATCAGAGCAGAATAAATGAAATAAAGAATAGAAAAACAATAGAAACGATCAACAAAACCAAAAATTGGTTCTTTGAAAGGATCAACAAAATCGACAAACAGCTGGCCAAACTGACAAAAGAAAAACAAGAACCCACTGCTGTTGAGAATGCAAATAACCCAAATGGAAATAAAATGGGGGACATTACAACAG
Organism: Elephas maximus indicus; assembly: GCF_024166365.1. Classification (NCBI taxonomy): domain Eukaryota; kingdom Metazoa; phylum Chordata; class Mammalia; order Proboscidea; family Elephantidae; genus Elephas; species Elephas maximus. The sequence continues at coordinate 129,276,600 of NC_064826.1, forward strand.
ACCCAACCGAAATAAAAAGGATCATAATAGAATATTATGGAAAACTATACTCCAACAACTTTGAAAACCTGGAGGAAATGGACAAATTTCTAAAGACACACTACCTACCCAAACTAACACAAAATGATGTTGAAAATCTGAATGTACCCGTAACAAGAGAAGAGACTGAAAAGGTAATTAAAAAAAAAAAAAAACTTCCAACAAAATAAAAGCCCTGGCCCAGATGGCTTCACTGGAGAATTCTACCAAATATTCTGAGAAGAGCTTACACTGGTACTGCTCAAACTATTTCAGAACATAGAAAAGGAAGTGATAGTGCCAAATTCATAGTGCCAAATTCACTCTATGAAGCCTTCATAACCCTGATACCAAAACCAGGCAAAGACACCACAAAAAAAAGAAAATTACAGACCAATATCTTTCACTAATATAGATGCAAAAATTCTCAACAAAATTCTAGCCAATAGAATTTAGCATCATATCAAAAAAATAATACACCGTGACCAAGTAGGATTCATACCAGGTATGCGAAGATGGTTCAACATTCGAAAATCAATTAACGTAATCCACCACATAAATAAAAGGAAAGAAAATAATCACATGATCATCTCATTCAATGCAAAAACAGCATTTGACAAAGTCCAACACCTATTCCTGATAAAAGCTCTCAATAAAATAGGTAGAGAAGGGGAATTCTCAACATAATAAAGGACATCTATGTAAAATAATGAGCCAACATCATTCTCAAGGGAGACAGGCTGAAAACACTCCCCTTGAGAGCAGGAACAAGACAAGGAACCTCTCCTATTTAACATTTGTGTTGGAAGTCTTAGCTAGAGCAATAGGACAAGAAACAGAAATAAAAGGTATCCAAATTGCTAATGAAGAAGTTAAACTCTCCCTATTTGCAGATGATATGATTACTTAGAAAATCCAAAGACTTCATGAGAAAACTACTGGAACTAATAGATTCAGCAGAATGGCAGGATACAAGATCAACATACAAAAACCAGTTGGATTCCTATACACCAATAAAGAGAATGATGAAAAAGCAATCAGGAAAACAATACCATTTATAATAGCCTTTAAAAAAATAAAACATTTGGTAATAAATCTAACCAGGGATGAAAAGGCCTATACAAAAATACTACAAAACATTACTACAAGAAAACAAAAGAGACCTACATAAATGGAAAAATATACCATGCTCATGGGTAGGTAGACTCAACATTATAAAAATGACAATTCTACCCAAAGCGATTTACAAATACAATGCAATACCAATCCAAATACCAACAGCATCCTTTAAAGATATGGAAAAAATTATCATTAACTTTATACGGAAAGGGAAGAGGCCCTGGATAATTAAAGCACCTGAAGAAGAAGAATAAAGGAGGAGGACTGGCAGTACCTGACCTCAGAACCTACTATACAGCTATGGTACTCAAAACAGCCTGGTACTGTACAACGACAGATACATTGACCAATGGAACAGAATTGAGAACCCAGATGTAAATCCATCCACCTACGGTCACCTGATCTTTGACACAGACCCAAAGTCCATCGAATGGGGAAATGACAGTCTTTTTAACAAATGGTGCTGGCAAAACTGCATGTCCATCTGCAAAAAAATGACACAGGACCCATACCTCACACCATATACAAAAACTAACTCAAAATGGATCAAAGACCTAAACACAAAGCCAAAAACTATGAAGTTCATAGAAGAAAAAGGATCAACACTAGAGGCCCTAATACACGGCATTAACAGGATATAAATCACAATCAACAACACACAGCTTCAGAGGATAAGCTAGATAACTGGGATCTTCTAAAAATTAAACACCTATGCTCCTCCAAAGACTTCACCAAAAGAGTAAAAAGAGAACCTACAGACTGGGAAAAAAAAAATTGGCTATTACAAATCAGGCAAAGCTCTAATGTCTAAAATCTACAAGAAAATCCGACACTTCTATAACAAAAAGACAAATAATCCAATTTAAAAAATGGGCAAAGGATATGAACAGATGCTTCACCAAAGAAGACATTCAAGTGGCCAATAGACGATCTCTAGCCGTCAGAGAAATGAAAATCAAAACCACAATAAGATACCATCTTACCCTGGTATTACTGGCACGAATCAATAAAACAGAAAATAACAAATGTTGGAGAGGCTGTGGGGAGATTGGAACTCTTATGCACTGCTGGTGGAAATGCAAAATGATACAACCATTTTGGAAAATGAAATGGCACTTCCTTAAAAAAAAAGCTTCCTTAGGAAGCTAGAAATAGAAATACCATATGATCCAGCAATCCCATTCCTAGGAATATATTCTAGAGAAATAAGAGTTGTCACATGAATAGATATATGCACACCCATATTCATTGCAGCACTGTTCACAATAGCAAAAAGATGGAAACAACCTAGATGTCCATCAACAGATGAATGGATAAATAAACTGAGGTACACACACAATGGAGTATCACACAACTCTGAAGAACAACAATGAATCTGTGAAGCATCACATAATATGGATGCATCTGGAGGACATAATGCTGAGTGAAATAAGTCAATCACAAAAGGGCAAATATTGTATGAGACCACTACTGTAAAAACTCATGAAAAGGTTTACATACAAAAAGAAACAATCTTTGATGGTTATGAGGGAGGGGAAGAGTGGGGATAGAAAAATACTTAATAAACAATATAAGAGGTAACTTTGGGGAAGGGTAAGGTAGTACACAATACTGGGGAAGCCAGCACAACCTGTACAAGGCAGGGCCATGGTTGCTTCATAGACAGACTCAAACTCCCTGAGGGACCAAATTGCTGGGCTAAGGGCTGTGGGGACCATGGTCTTAGGTAACATCTAGCTCAATTGGCATAACAGAGTTTATAAAGATAATGTTCTACATTCTAATTTGGTGAGTAGCGTTTGGGGTCTTAAAAGCCTGTGAGTGGCCATTTAGGAAACTCCACTGGTCTCACCCCTTTGGGAGCAAGGAAGAATGAAGAAAACTAAAGACACAAGGGAAAGATTAGTCCAAAGGGCTAATGGACCACATCTACCACAGCCTCCACCTGACTGAGTCCAGCACAACGAGATGGTGCCCAGCTGCCACCACTGACTGCTCTAACAGGGATCACAATAGAGGGTCCTAGACAGAGCTGGAGAAAAATGTAGAACAAAATTCTAACTCGAAAAGAAAGACCAGACTTACTGGCCTGACAGAGACTGGAGGAACCCTGAGAGTATGGACCCCAGACATCCTTTCAGCTCAGTAATGAGGCCACACCTGAGGTTCACCCTTCAGCAAAGATTGAACAGGCCCAATGGAACAAAACAAGACTCAAGGGGCTCACCAGCCCTGGGGTGGGGACTGCAAAGTTGGAGGGAATAGGAAAGCTGGTAATAGGGAACCCAGGGTTGAGAAGGGAGAGTGTTGACATATGCTGGGGCTGTTAACCAATGTCATGCAACAATGTGTGTACTGACCGTTTGATGAGAAACTAGTTTGTTCTGTAAACCTTCATCTAAAGGTCAACTTAAAAAAAAAAAAACTTATAAACAGTAAGAGGAGGAAAAATCAGACGCCTATTTACCTCATGCCATGTATGCTCTCTGACCACAGTGGAATTAAAATAGAAGTTTAATTTACGTTTCTTCCAATAACAGGAAAATATCTGAGAAATGCCCAAATATTTATAAACTAAATGACACAGTTCAAAATAATCAATGGCGCAAGGAATAAAACAAAGGATAAATTAGGAAGTATATTAAAATAAATTAAAATGAAAACCCAGCATATCAACATTTGTGGAAGGAAGTTAAATCAATATTTTGAGGGAAATTACAGCACTGGAAACGTGTATTAGAAACAGAAGAAAGGGCTTATGTTAATGATCTCTGTTTCCACATCAAGAAATATGAAAAGGAAGAGCAAATGAGACACAAAATATGCAGAAGAAATGAAACAATGAGATCAATAATTTAAAAAAGAAAAACAAGAGGGAAAATAAATAAAACCAAAACCTGCTCTTTGAGAAGATCAATAAACTGAATAATTTCTACATAGATTTAAAAAGAAAGAAGACAAAAAACTAATATTAGAGGGATGAGACAGGTAACATTGCTACAGATTCTAGAGATATGAAAAGTATAAAAATATGATGAACAACTTCTTGCCAATAAAATCAAATAGTTTAATTTATTTATGAAGATTCACTATTTTTAAAACGTCAGTTCTCCTCAAATTGATCTACAGGTTCAATTGAAATTCCAGTGAAATTCTCTATAGACTTTTCTTGTACAGATTGAAAAGCTAATTCTAAAATTCGTATGAAAATACAAATTCAAAATGGATTAAGGACCTAAACATGAAAACTAAAACCATAAAATTCTTAGAAGAAAATTCAGGAGCAACATTATCAAGCATAGCTTTTAACAATTTATTATTTAAGAGAACAGCAAAAGCACAAACAGCTAAAGACAAAATAAATAAACGGGGTCTCATAAAAACTAAAACCTTTAGTTCATCAAGAGACTTTACCAAAGAAATGTAAAGACAAGCTACCAATGAGAGACTATCTCTGGAAACCGTATATCCAATAAGAATCTAATAATCAAAAATATATCTAAAACTTTGACAATAACAAAAAGACAAAGAATCCAATCATAAAATGGGCAAAGAACTTGAAGAGACATTTCACCAAAGAGGATATTCAAATACACCATTAATTTTTACCCTGTTTGCATTGTTCTTATGTCAGTAATATCCAGAATCATCAGCTTTGCCCTGTGCTCTGAATATTTCAGGTGGGGATTCTGTCCCAGCCCACAGAATGTCAGACAAAGCGGACAAGGCCTTATCTTCTTGTTACCTCTGTGCACCAATCTGGCCCATAAAACAAAACCAAACCCGTTGCCATCGAGTTGATTTCGACTCATAGTGACCCTATAGGACAGAGTAGAACTGCCCCATAGAGTTTCCAAGGAGCACCTCGTGGATTTGAACTGTTGACCTTTTGGTTAGCAGCCGTAGCTCTTAACCAACAGGGTTTCCAATCCGGCCCATAGGGGGTCCTTAATTCATGTTTGTTGAACTCTAACTAAACCCTACCCCAGCTGATTCTACTGATGTCCGAGCATGCACTGCGTCTGAGGCCTCCAAGTTCCAGGCAGTATTGTTGTATAAGGAAGGATCAGTAGCACAAAATGCATGCTGTTTATCTTCCAAAACCCAAACCCACTGCCGTCGAGACAATTCTGACTCATAGTGACCCTATAGGACAGAGTAGAATTGCCCCATAGAGTTTTCAAGGAGTGCCTGGCAGATTTGAACTGCTGACCTTTTGGTTAGCAGCCGTAGCACTTAACCACTACACCACCAGGGTTTCCCTCAGTGCGATAAAGACTGAATATGCTAAGTGCGTATACATGTTTAGATGAACAATATTAAACAGAGGACATTTGGAATCATTGATTATTAGATGTTAGAAGAAACATTTTCATAACTTAAAGACTTAGAGTATAATAACGTTGTTGTTTCTTCCCCAGAACACCCATGAAACATTCCCCACAGTAATTTCCATTTTATTTTAATCTTTATGCAGACATGGCACTCGATTCTTCCCTTCTTCCTCTTCTTTTTTTCTTCTTCTATTCTTCCTTATCAATTAGAAACTTAGTGTGAATCAGAAGACTCAAAATAACAGTGCTCCAAAAAGAGGTGTTTGGTTCTAGGAATCGAGACAGAAAACTCTTTTAGAATTATTTTTGATTTCTACAATTCTGTTCACACTGCATTATATACATTATCATAGCAAATAGCATAAAATGCAAATGACAGTGTAAAGTATAACTGATATAAAAGTAAAGAAACATAATCATCACTTCTTTTTTTCCTACAGATTGTAATTCACCAAAATATTTGCCTTCTTTACTAAGTCAGAGGAACTCGTGGTCTCATGAGTATAACATAAGGATTCTCAAAGATTTATAACTTGTCTATTATTTTACCCAAATGTCTTGAATTTATCCATTACAGAGAGATAAGAAGCAAGCCAATGAAGGTTATATATACCAATAAATACCAGCAGAAATATATACCTTTAATTGTCTGCAAATTAAACAAAAAAGCCAATATAGAGCCCAATGCCTTTAATAAAATCTAATGAAAACCAGGAGGCGAGAACTGTCTGAAAAACAGCATGAGTGATATGGCTCCTTGTATTTAAATCTCTCTGACCTCTTTCAATAAAAATTTGTTTCATTTCATATTGTCAGAACTTTATTGATATCACAGAACTTCTTACACATTCTTTACCATTCTAGGCTTGACCACACATCCAGCCCAACACTGTGATGAGAAAGAAAACACATTCTGGATTTTAGTGTTAGGGCTTTTATCCATTATTGTAAACTAAGATGTTCTGGTGGCACAATGGTTAAGTGATCCACTGCTAACTGAAAGGTCAGCAATTTGAACCCATCAGTGGCTCTCTGGGCAAAAAGACCTGGTGATCTGCCCACGTAAAGATTTTATAGCCGAGGAAACTCTGTGGACAGTTCTACTCTGTCCTTAGGGGAGATACGAATCAGAATCGACTCTATGACACACAGTAACATTGAAAGCTAGTGTAGCACCTGACTTTTGATGACTACATCTTCTCATTTTCACCACACAGGCAATTTTCTGCAAAGTATTCCTATTTAGATTCTGACTATATGCATTTAGGTCATTACAATAAGAGTGAATTCAATTTATAACCTACATTCCTCGAAGAAATAAAACTGATCCCTCGTATTCTAGGAGAATATATGTTACTAAAATATTGTAAAATAATGGGGTTCTTCATCTTTTTAAAATGTTCTTGCCATGATGGCAGTATGTCACTCTCACAGCTGTCATTGGGCTTGTCACTTTATTAATCTCTAACTCAGACAGCATTTGGATGCCTTGGAAGAGCTGGCAACAGGAACAAACACTAGTGACTGACCCAACATGAAAACAACTGTCAGGACTGTAGACAAGAAGAGAAGAGCCTCGTTAACCAGATTGTGAAAAAGTCCATGCCATCAGGACATAGACATGTCCCTGCTGCCTTATAATGCCTCTGTCTTTGGGTGTAAACGCCATCTCCGTATTAATTAGTGGTTGCATATGAGCCACGCAAACATGCTTTGTTCCTACCATGATACATTGTGTCTCTAATTGCTATCTCTAGTAACACACTTAGTCTGGAAGCACCACTGAGACCAGTTCCACCATGTATGGCCCTGCTGGTATTTGAAATAATGGTGACATAGCTGTCAGTATTATAATAACATGCAAGCCACTAGAGTATGGCAAACTGACAGACAAATGGTGGAGTGCCAAACCAAGCAGACTAGGAAGAAAGGCTTGGTGATCTACTTGAAAAAATTAGCCAGTGAAAATCTTATGGATAACAATAGAACACTCTCTAACTTACTTTGGACACATCATTAGGAGAGATCAATCGCTAGAGGAAGATATCATGCCTGGTGAAATAGAGAGCCAGTAAAGGCAAGGGAAATCCTCCATGACACGGATTGTCACGGTAGCCATAACAATGGATTCAAACATGTAAGGATGATGCAGGACCATTCAATGTCTTGTTCTGTTGTACATGAGTTTGCCATGAGTCAGAGTTGACTCAACAACAGCTAACAAGTAACATAGGACTACTGAAGCATTGAGGATGCCTGTGGTAGGGTAATCCCTATCTTCTGAAGGCAAAAATCCTTATAGGGGGCAGGTGGAATACCCACAGTCATATTTATAGAAGTCAATATAGGACAGAGATTCGAATTGTAAGTTCAAAATTCAAAGCTTGGCTCTCCTATTTTTTAACTGAGGGACTTGAAGCAAGTTACTTAAAATCTTAAAGTTGTTGTTTTCTCAAAAGTAAAAGAAGGGGAATAGCAGCTCCACATAGACTTTCCTAAGACTTAAAGAAAGTAATATATTTAAGGAGCTTAAAACAGTTCCTGTCCCATCATGAGAACTCAAGGATGTTGGCTGATCTGCTGGCAGCCACAGGGAGCCTGGGACTCCCTCTCTGCCCAGGACCTGCCCTCCTTTTACTGGCCAGTACACAAATCTCAATCAGCCACAACATAGCCATAATTACCATAATTATATATCAAATCAAAGATTTTATGAGTATTAGATTTGATGGAGGAAACCCTGGTGGCATAGTGGTTAAGAATTCAGCTGCTAACAAAAAGGTCAGCAGTTCAAATCCACCAGGTGCTTCTTAGAAACCCCATGAAGTATTGACTCCAATCATTTCAAGGATGGGAAAATGAGGCCAGAGCGAGGTAGTGACTTGATCAAGTTCACTCAGCTAAAGCTTTACTGAGCACTGACCAGAGTTTGGAGCCCTGGTGGTACAGTAGTTAAGAACTTGGCTGCTAACCAAGAGGTCAGTAGTCTGAATCACCAGCTGCTTTTTGGAAACCCTGTGGGGGCAGTTCTCCTCTGTCCTATAGGGTCACTATGAGTTAGAATCAACTTGAGGGCAATGGCTTATGGGATCAGAGTTTAATGGTTTCATTCTCTGACATTCAGTTTTCTCCCTTAGCTAAAATTACTTCTGTCCATCTATCTTTCCTTTTCTCCTTTCCTTGCAATCTGTCTTGGTCATCTAGTGATGCTATAACAGAAATACCACAAGTGGAAGGCTTTAACAAAGAGAAATTTATTTTCTCACAGTCCAGAAGGTTAGAAGCCCAATTCAGGGTGTCGGCTTCAGGAGAAGCCTTTCTCTCTCTGTTGGTTCTGGAGGAAGGTCCTTGCCATCAATCTTCCCTTGGTCTTGGAGTTTCTCCATGCAGGAGCCTCAGGCCCAAAGGATGTGCTCTGCTCTTTGCATCGCTTTTTTGGTGGTATGAGATCCCCATATCTCTCTGCTTGCTTCTCTCTTTTATATCTCAAAAGAGATGAGCTTGAGACACTATCTAATCTTGTAGATTTCATCAATATAACTGCCACTAAAAAATCTCATTACATTATAGTGATAGGATTTACAACACATAGGGAAATCACATCAGATGACAAAATGATAGACAATCATGTAATACTGGGAATCATGATCTAGCCAAGTTGACGGATACTTTTGGGAGACATGATTCAATCCATGACACACTTTCTGTCTTTGTTTCTTTTTAGTTTCCAGCGGACAAGAGAAATGACTAAGTTACTTTATTAACCATCATGAAGGAACTTCCCAATTGTCTGTAAACTGCCCTGGTCACCAAATATAAAAAATTATCCACTATGATTACGGTAAACATATTGGCAAGTCTTAATGTCTTCAAGGTTTATCTTATAAAATAAAAGCACTCGAGGAGAGGAAGCCAAGATGGTGGCTTAGTTATACATACCATAATGTCCTCCTGCACCAAAACCCAAGAAAAACAGGCAAAACAGAAACAAACAACAATATGGGAATCCTCAACATCAAAATAGGGGTTCTAAGAACTGAACTGAACACAGATGAAGGAAGAAGAGAGTGAAAGCAGCAAAAGAGGAATAATAAAGAATGGAGCTTGTCCAGCCACTTCAGCCTGACGTGGCCATCTTAGGATAAAGCCAGCAGTGACCTCAGGTGAAGGAAACAGCAAGGCAACTTCACGACTTCCTCAAAAGGGACACAGAACCTCTGTAGACACACTGTAAAAGTAGAAATCAGTAACAGGAAGATCAAGGAAAAAAAAATCTAGTGCATGGAAACTAAATAACACCCTGCTTAAAAACTGCAGGGCAATTGAAGAAATCATGACGGAATTAAAAAATTCCTAGAATCGAATGAGAAAAAAAAACATAACATACAAAAGCCTCTGGGACATAGCAAAAGCAGTGCTCAGGACTCAATCTATAGCAATAAACACATACATTGAAAAAGAAGAAAGGATAAAAATCAAAACATTAGCCTTAAAACTCGAACAATTAGAAAGAGAGTAGCAAAAGAAGCCCATAGTAGCCAGAAGAAATTAAATAAAAATTAGAGCAGAAGTAAATGAAACAGGGAACAGAAAATCAATAGAATTGACAAGACTAAAAGTTGGTTTTCTGAAAGGATTAATAAAATTGACAAACCACTGGCCAAATTGACAAAAGGAAAACATGAGAAGATGCACATAACCTGAATAAGAAAAGAGGTAGATGGCATTACAATAGAACCAACTGAAATAAAAAGGATCATATCAAAACACTAAGAAAAATTGAAATCCTAAAGAAAACAGACAAATTTCTAGAAACATACTACCTACCTACACTAACACAAACAGAGACAGAAAATTTGAACAGACCTGTAATAAAAGAAATTGAAGGGGGTCAGGCAAAAAATAAATAAATAAATAAACCTCCCAACAACAACAACAACAAAGACCCAGTCCAGACAACTTCACTGGAGAATTCTCCCAAAGATTCAGAGAAGAGTTGACACCAATTCTACTCAAACTATTCCAGAACATAGAAAAGAAAGGAGCTTGCCAGAATTCATTCTACGAACCCAGCATAACTCTGATACCAAAGCCAGGTAAAGATATCACTAAAAAGAAAACTGCAGATCAATATTTCTCGTGAATACAGATGTAAAAGTTCTCAACAAAATCCTAGTCAATAGAATTCAACACCATATTAAAAAAAAAAAAGACATCATGACCAAGTAGAATTCATATCAGGCATGCAAGGATGGTTCAACACTAGAAAATCAATCAACATTAATCCACTACATAAATAAAACAAAAGAATCACATGATCATATCAATGTAGAAAATGCATTTGATAAAGTCCAACACCCATTCCTGATAAAAACTTTCAGCAAAATAGGAATAGAAGGGAAATTCCTTAACATAATAAAGGGAATTTATACAAAACCAACAACTAATATTATCTTCAGTGGAGAGAATCTGAAAGCATTCACCTTCAGAACAAGAACCGGACAAGGATGTCCTTTATCATCAGTCTTATTCAACATTGTATATGAAGTCCTAACAAGAGCAATAAAACAAGGAAATAAAAAGCATCCAAATTGATGAGGAAGAAGTAAAACTATCCCTTTTTGCAGATGATATAATCCTATACATAGAAAACTCTAAGGATTCCATAAGAAAGCCATTGAAACTAATAGAACGATTCCACAAAGTGGCAGGATAAAAAATCAACATACGAATATCAGTTGTATTCCTCCACGTCAACAAAGAGAACTTTGAAAAGGAAATCAGAAAACAATACCATTTGCAATGCCCCCCATAAGATAAAATACTTAGGAATAAATCTAACCAGGGATATAAAAGACTGATACAAAAAAAAGATACAAAGAAAACTACAAAACATCACTGCTAGAAACCAAGAGTCCTACATAAATAGAAAACATACCATGATCTTGAATAAGAAGACTTAACTTTCTGAAAATGTTGATACTATATGAAGAGATATATAGACATAATGCAATCTCAATTAATATCCCAACAGCATTCTTCAATGAGATGGAAAAACTAATCATTAAATTTATATGAAAGGGAAAGAACCCCCAAATAAGTAAAGCTTTATTAGAAAAGAAGAACGAAGTAGGAGGCCTCATACTACCTGACCTCAGAACCTACTACATAGCCAAAACAGCCTAGTACTGATACAACAACAGACACATAGACCAATGGAACAGAATTGAGAACCCAGGCGTAAATCCATCCACCTATGGACAGCTAATCTTCAACAAAGGACCAAAGTCTATTGAATGGGAAAGAGACAATCTTTTCAATAAATCTTGCTGGCAAAACTGGATACCTATCTGTAGAAAAAATGAAATGGGATCTATACCTCACACCATACACAAAAACAAACACAAAATGGATCAAAGACCTAAATATAAAACCTTAAACTTTGAAGATCATGGAGGAAAAAATAGGCACAACACTAAAAAATAGGGGCCTTAATATATGGCGTAAATAGAATGCCAAACATAACTAAAAATGCATATACAGAAGAAGATGAACTAGATCAATGGAACCTTTTAAAATTAAACACTTATACTCAACAAAGTTGTACTCTGTCCTATAGGGTCATTATGAGTCAGAATCGACTTGACGGCACTGGGTTTGTTTTGGGTTTACTCAACAAAAGGCTTCTCCAAAAAAGTAAAAAGAGAAACTACAGAATGGTAAAAAAAAAAAAAAAAAAAAAATTTGGCTACAAAACGTATCTGAAAAAGGACTAACCTCAAAATTTATGGAAAACTTCTACACCTCAACAAGAAAAGACAAATAAACCAATTAAAAAATGGGCAAAGGATATGAACAAATGTTTCACCAAAGAAGACACTCAGGCTGCTAATAAATACATGAAGAAATGCTGTCGATCTTCAGCAACTAGAAAGAGGCAAATTAAAACTGTAGTGAGATAACATCTCACCTGGACATTAGTTGCACTAATCAAAAACAGAAAATAACAAATGTTTGCAAGGTTGTGGGGAGATTGGAGCTCTTACACACCACTGATGGGAAAGTAAAATGGTACAACCACTATAGAAAATGGTGTGGTGCTTCCTCAAAAGCTAGAAATAGAAATACCATATGATCTAGCAATCCCGCTCCTAGGTATATACCCTAAAGAAATAAGGACCATGACACAAATAGACATATGCACACTCATGTTCATTGCAGCATTATTCACAGTAGCAAAAAGGTAAAAGCAACTGAAGTACCTACCAACAGATGAACAGGTTAACAAACTGTGGTACATCCACACAATGGAATATTATGAAACAATAAAGAATAATAATGAATCTTTGAAACATCTCACAACGTGGATGGATTTGGAAGACATTATGCGTAGTGAAATAAGTCAAACAACAAAAGGTCTATGCACAAGAAGGGGGAAAAAAAACTTTGATGATTACCAGGGATGGGAGAGGGAGGGAGGGAAAATTACCAAATAGGTAGTACACATGTGTTAATACTGGTGAAGGGAAAGGCAATTACATGATATAGGAGAAGTCAGCACAGCATGGCCAAGGCAAGAGTGGACACTGAGAGGAGCACAGCATAGACAAACCTGTAACAACAGTATTAACAAACAATAATTTATGAACAGATACATAGATAGATATGCCAAGAGGTGAGGGAAGGCGTAAGGGAGCACACCCACCAGCAGATACAGGTTTGGTGGTAGACATTAAAAAATACATGACTATAAGGTGCTCCTTATATAGTAATATAGACAATAGAGCACACAAGTGGCACAGTCGGGGAAACCTCTTATACATAACTAAACACCTTGAGGAATGAAGTTCCTAGGCTTGAAGGCAAAGGACCATAGACTCAGGGGACATCTATATCAACTGACAAAACAGTTTTTAAAGACAATGTTCTACATCCCACTTTGGTAAGTAGCATCTGGGGTCTTAAAAGCTTGCAAACAGCCGTCTAAGATACAACTATTAGTGTCTTCCAGTCCAGAGCCAAAGACTCAAGGGAGTAATTAGTCCAAAGTGGTAATAGACCACATGAACCACAGCCTACATGACCTGAGACCAGAAGAACTAGATGGTCCCAGGCTTCCACTACCTACCACTCTGACTGGGATGACTGTCCCAGACAGAGCATGAGAAAAATGTAGGACAAAATATCAAATTCACAAAGAAGATCAGACTTACTGGTCTGACAGACTGGAGGAACCCTGGAGACTATGGCCCTACGACACCCTTTTGACCTGGAACTGAAGCCATTCAGGAGACCACTTTCCAGCCAAACAATGGACAAGCCCATCAAATAAACAATAATACCTGAGAGAAACATGCTCCTTAGAACAATTATAAGAGATCAAAGGGACAATATTTGCCCAAAAGCAAAGATGAGAAGACAGGAAGAGTAGAAAATCAGGACAAAAGGAAATGGGGAACCCAGGGTAGAAATAGGGAGAATGCTGACACATTGTGGGGAATGAAACCAAGGCCATGAAACACTTTATGTACAAACTATAGAATGCAAATCTAATTTTCTCTGAAACTTTCACCTAATGCACAATAAAAATAAATAATTACATAAATAAATAATTAAAAGCACCCTACTTGGAAGAAATAGTTCCTTAAGGGCTAGGATTTATTAACATGCAAGCCCTTATGAACTGCCTGTAAATCAGATGACAAATATATTAGAAGACAATCGGCAGGTCCTTCTTCTTGACTCTCAATCTATTTACATATAGCTTTACTCTGAAGGGCTTTGAAGAATGGAAGAGGTACTGATGCCAGTACAGCTATGTTCTCCAGCCCAAAGTCAGAGGAACAGTCTGTCACTGGAAGATTGAGCTAAGATGCCAAATTCTTTCTGAGGCCACTCAGACAGACGGCCTTCTAACTGTTTGTTCCCAAACAGATTGACAGATTGAGCTGCGAAGTCAGCCACCAAGGACTCCGTCAGTGCCACCCGCTCTGGGCATCTGCAGGCTCAGCTTTTCCTCACCCCCACCAGGCAGGCAGGCAGGCGGGCAGAGGGGGCAGCCGGGCAGGTGGCCGGGCAAAGGAGCTGATTCATTATGAAGACCTCCTGCGAGGGCCTGGGCCGGGCATCAGCAGACCAGCAGTTACTCTCCCAGAATTGGCCGAAGCAGGTGCCTCTGGGGTTCTGCACCACTGTTAAGTAGTGAGGCGGTGGTAATCCAGTCACAGTGCCCGAACCAGGCATTCAAGGAACAAGGGAGAATGATTTAGAATAAAAGCAACAGCATGCCAGGGACAATAGGCAGGAGGAAGGCTTCAAGTCCCAGTGCAAACTGCATCCCTCTAGGTACCAATTTGCCTTGCAGAGGAATTTAGGCCTCCTATAGTTAAATTATGCATACAACAGCCTCATTATCCACAGTGGTATTTTCATATAAAGATCTGAAGACAAAATGTAAGCACCAGTTCCACCTGCTGCTGCCTGTACAGATGGTAAGGATGTGATCGAGGGGCCTTCCCACAGCAGCCAGAACCCTGGGCACAGCTCTGTGCACCATCCTGGGCCTCTCTTTCAGATGTTGCAATTTTGGAAAACATTTTAAACACATTATTCTAAAGCCACAATGCACACAGCTGGGTTGCAGTAGGAGATGTTTCCTGTAACAATATTTGGTGTGTTTTGTTCTCAGACTAATATACTCTGTGGTATCAGACCAAAACAAACATGTTTGGGAGGTCTGTTTTTTCTGCACAAAAAAAGCTGAGTGTTTATTATTTATAAAGGTATTCCTCAGGAGTGAATTTCCCAAAGAGAAATGGTATTGTTGCTGGATGACGTTTTCACTCATTCAACAAATATTTATTGAGCTGCCGCAGGAGTTGAAAGACAAACTTTTATTTGTGAGGTAAACAGGCCAATCCCATTACAATACAGTGTGTTATATACTGCAGGGTCTAAGCTGAGGCATCAGTGAGAGAAGCGACATTTGATTCGAGTCTTGAAAGAATAGGGGACCTTGCTGGCAAGACTGTGCAAGCAGAGTGTACTATTTGCAAAGGTGTGACAATGTGTGTGATACTCAAGCCAGGTGTGCTAAATAAACTCTCAGGCCTACAGATGCATAGGGGCAAGGTCATGGACAACCCCCCATATCATGATGAGTTTGGCTCTTATATTGGGGACCACAGGATATTACTAGGAATTTTATAAAGTACAATATGATTGGTGTCAATGGTTAATGTGCTCAGCAGCTAACCAAAACGTAGGCAGCTGGAGTCCACCCAGAGGTGCTTTGGAAGAAAGGTGATCTACTTAGGAAAAATCAGCCACTGAGGATGCTATGGAGCACAGCTCTATTCTGACACATATAGGGTTACCATGAGTCAGATTCAATGCAAAGGTAATGGGGTCTACTGGTATGGAAATATAACTTTATCATACTTTAACATATATTGATCACAGGAAATGTGGACAATAAGCTATAAGAACATGAACCATATTTATAATGTCACAAATATGATCACATTATTTTAATTAATTGCAGAGAGTCTATTGAACAGAAGAAATAGGAAGTAGGAGATTTAAGAGAAAACTGTGATAACACGAGTAAGCGATAGTAAAAAGTGGTACTAGGTGAACAGCAGTGGAGACAGAAAGGGTGGGAGACTGAAAGGTGACGAAGTGGACAATTCTGGTGAATGGATCCTTGGAAACTTTATGGGGCAGTTCTAGTCTGTCCTATAGGGTCGCTATGAGTCGGAATTGACTCGACGGCACTGGGTATTGGGTGGGATGTAGCATATGATGTAGATGGAGGAATATTCATTTATTCATGAGCTCAAATACTTAATGCCAACTATGTCCTAGACATTTGGTCTAGGCGTTGAGTAGAGAAGTAAACAGAAAAAGTTCCTTTCTCCTAGGTCTGACATTTAGCTAAAGAAAATAAAGAAAACTAAATTAGGGTTGTATCCTTGAGACAGAAAACTCAATGTCTGTTACATTGATCTTGTTGTTAGGTGCCATCCAGTTGGTTCCGACATATAACGACCTTATGCACAACAGAACGAAACACTGCCCAATCCTGAGCCATCCTTACAATCATTGTTACGTTTGACCTCATTGTTGCCGCCACTGTGTCAATCCACTTTGTGGAGGGTCTTCCTCTTTTCTGTTGACCCTGTACTTTGCCAAGCGTGATGTCCTTCTCCAGGGACTGATCCCTCCTGACAACATGTCAAAAGTGTGTAAGACGCAGTCTTGCCATCCTTCCCTCTAAGGAGCCTTCTGGTTGTACTTCTTCCAAAACAGAATTATTCATTCTTTTGGCAGTCCATGGTATATTCAATATTCTTCGCCAACACCACAATTCGAAGGCATCAATTCTTCTTCAGTCTTCCTTGTTCGTTGTTCAGCTTTCACATGCATGTGATATGGTTGAAAATACCATGGTTTGGGTCAGGCGCACCTTAGTCTTCAAGGTGACATCTTTGCTTTTTCAATACTTTAAAGAGGTCCTTTGCAGCAGATTTACCCAATGCGATGTGTCGTTTGATTTCTTGACTGCTGCTTCCATGGCTGTTGATTGTGGATTCAAGTAAAATGAAATCCTTGACAACTTCAATCTTTTCTCTGTTTATCATGATGTTCCTCATTGATCCAGTTGTGAGGATTTTTGTTTTCTGCATGTTGAGGTGCAATTCGTACTGAAGGCTGTGATCTTTGATCTTTATTAGTAAGTGCTTCAAGTCCTTTTCACTTTCAGCAAGCAAGGTTGGGTCATTTGCATGATGCAGGTGAGTAATGAGCCTTCCTCCAATCCTTATGTCCCATTCTTCCTCATATAGTCCAGCTTCTTGGATTATTTGCTCAGCATACAGATTGAATAAAAACCAAAAACCAAACCCAGTGCTGTCAATTCTGACTCATAGCGACCCTATAGGACAGAGTAAAACCACCTCGTAGAGTTTCCAAGGAGTGCCTGGCAGATTTGAACTGCCGACCCTTGGTTTAGCAGCTGTAGCACTTAACCACTATGCCACCAGGGTTTCCATAGATTGAATAGGTATGGTGAAAAGATAAACCTTGACACACACTTTCCAAACTTTAAACCAATCAGTATCCCCTTGTTCTGTCTGAACAACTCCCTCTTGATCTATGTAAAGGTTCCTCATGAGCACAATTAAGTGTTCTGGAATTCCCATTCTTCTCAGTGTTATCCATAGTTTGTTATGATCCACACAGTCGAATGCCTTTGCATAGTCAATAAAACACGGTAAACATCCTTCTGGTATTCTCTGCTTTCAGCCAGGATCCATCTTACATCAGCAATGATATCCCTAGTTCCACGTCCTCTTCTGAATCCAGCCTGAATTTCTGGCAGTTCCCTGTTGATATACTGCTGCAGCTGTTTTTCAATGATCTTCAGGAAAATTTTGCTTGTGTGTAATATTAATGATAACATTCTATAATTTCCACATTCAGTTGAATCATCTTTCTTGGAAATAGGCGTAAATATGGATCTCTTCCACTCATTTGGCCAGGAAGCTGTCTTCCATATTTCTTGGCATAGATGGGTGAGCACCTCCAGTGCTGCATCTGTTTGTTGAAACATCTCGATTGATATTCCATCAATTCCTGGAGCCTTGTTTTTCGCCAATGCCTTCAGAGAAGCTTGGACTTCTTCCTTCAGTACCATCAGTTCCTGATCATATGCCACACCTTGAAATGGTTGAATATCAACTAATTCTTTTTGGTATAATGACTCTGTGTATTCCTTCCATCTTCTTTTGATGCTTCCTGCATCATTTAATATTTTCCCCATGGAATCCTTCACTATTGCAACTCAAGCCTTGAATTTTGTCTTCAGTTCTTTCAGCTTGAGAAACACCAAGCGTGTTCTTCCGTTTTGCTTTTCCATCTTCAGCTCTTTGTACATGTCATTATAATACTTTATTTTGTCTTCTTGAGAGGCCCTTTGAAATCTTCTGTTCAGTTCTTTTACTTCATGAATTCGTCCTTTTGCTTTAGCTGCTGGACACTCAAGAGCAAGTTTCAGAGTCTCCTCTGACATCCATCTTGGTCTTTTCTTTCTTTCCTGTCTTTTCAGTGACCTCTTGCTTTCGTCATGGATGATGTCCTTGATGTCATTCCACAACTCATCTGGTCTTTGGTCACTAGTGTTCAATGCGTCAAATCTGTTCTTGAGATGGTCTCTAAATTCAGGTGGGACATACTCAAGGTCATATTTTGGCTCTTGCAGACTTGCTCTGATTTTCTTCAGTTTCAGCTTGAACTTGCATATGAGCAATTGATGGTCTGTTCCACAGTCGGCCCCTGGCCTTGTTTTGACTGATGATATTGAGCTTTTCCATTATCTCTTTCCACAGATGTAGTCAATTTGATTTCTGTGTGTTCCATCTGCAAGATCCATGTGTATAGTCACCATTTATGTTGGTGAAAGAAGGTATTTGCAATGAAGAACTCGTTGGTCTTGCAAAATTCTATAATTTGATCTCTAGCATTGTTTTTATCACCAAAGCCATGTTTTCCAACTGTGGATCCTTCTTCTTTGTTTCCAACTTTTGCATTCCAATCACTAGTAATTATCAATGCATACTGATTGCATGTTCCATCAATTTCAGGCTGCAGCAGATGATAAAAATCTATTTCTTCATCTTTTGCCCTAGCGGTTGGTGCATAAATTTGAATAATAGTTGTATTAGTTGGTCTTCCTTGTAGGCATATGGATATTATCCTATCACTGACAACGTTGTACTTCAGGATAGACCTTGAAATGTTCTTTTTGACAATGAATGCAACACAATTCCTCTTTAAACTCTCATTCCCAGCATAGTAGACTATATGATTGTCTGATTCAAAATGGCCAATCCCAGTCCATCTCAGCTCACTAATGCCTAGTGTATCGATGTTTATGTGTTCCATTTCATTTTTGATGGTTTCCAATTTTCCTAGATTCATACTTCATACATTTCAGGTTCCAATTATTAAAGGATGTTTGCAGCTGTTTCTTCTTATTTTGAATTGTGCCACATCTGTAAATGAAGGTCCTGAAAGTTTTAGTGCACATCATTAAGATCGACTCTACTTTGAGGAGACAGCTCTTCCCCAGTCATCTTTCGAGTGCCTTCCAACCTGGGGGACTCATCTTCCAGACTATATCAGAAAGTGTTCCACTGCTATTCATAAGGTTTTCACTGGATAATGCTTTTCAGAAGTAGACAGCTGGGTCCTTCTTCCTAGTCTTAGTCTGGAAGCTCAGCTAAAACCTGTCCTCCATGGTGATCCTGCTGGTATCTGAATACTGGTGGCACAGCTTCACAGCATCACAGCAACATGCAAGCCCCCACAGTATGATAAACTGACAGACACACGGGGGTTGTCTGCTATAGCAAAAAAAAAAAAAAAGACTATGTTTTAGATATATTGAATTTGAAATCTGTGTTTTCTATAAGCTTCTTTGGGGCATTACACTTCCTCCAGGATGATGGTATTGCACACTCTATACCTTTCTGGAAAGCATAGGATTGGTATCTCAGAAACAGAACATTCCAGTTATCAGGAGCTGGTGACAGTGAATCATAGTCGAAATTGACTCTACGGCAATGGGTTTGGTTTGGTATGGGTGAGAGTGAAGAGTCACGAGATGCTCGTTGGAAAGGTAAGGTGACCCACAGGAATTACCCTTCCTACCACATACATGAGCTAGTGTCATCATGAGCATGGATTAAGGAAACCAATTATTTGCTTGGTGGTTTCATCTGGCCTTTGCCCACCAGGTGAGGAGCCTCCATATAGGTAAGCCCAATTTGCTTCTGCTGAGATGAGAGAAAACTGAACCAACTATTTTCTGCCTAGGCAAGATAAAAGGGCACATTCCCCATAGGGTAAGAAAGATATATGTGAAATTGGGCAGAGGTTTCCAACCCTTTCGTTTTTAGAGGTAGAAGCTCTTATTAAATTAAATCTCATCCCATTTGTGTCAGGTAAAATAGAGGGGCTGAGGGAACTGTGGCTGGGGAGTAGGCCATACTTGGAATGCAGGCTATTAGTCCAACCACTTCATTTCACCAGTGGGGAGCCAAAAAGAACCATTGATGTGAAAATATCTGTTCATATAAAGGCCACTGCTGAATTTAATGTGGAGTCTAGGTCAATGACCTTTCACTTCCCACTTGGCCTTAATGCACCGAGATTTTCAACTGGACTTGTTTTGTAAAGTACTTCACCTCATAGGATATATTGGGGTGGGGGTAGGGGCAAGACAAATGATTTACTTAATTCCATGCTTGCTATATAGTCATTTACATCATCAAGTTCTCCAGATTGCTTTGGTGGTACACACAATAAATTGATCTCTGTAATCTTAAGATACAGAAGTATTTTGAGCATTCTTATAAGATCATTATAGCAAGATTTTAAATAACTAATCCTCATACTTCTTTAAAGTGAAAATCCAGAGTACTTTTCTCACAGGAGCAGAGAAGCCTCGACCTAGACAGGAAATGGAAGGGAGTGACTTCATGGCTCCAGATTCTAAAATCAACACCATTGTCGTAATATTTAATTTCTCGTAGAAAGTTATAATTTTTCTAGGCCCAAGATTTCCCTCACCCCTTCTACCAAACTATGGACAGAATGGTAAAAACCACATTTACTATTTATTTGTCTTCACCACAAAGAGATAATAAAAAACAGTGCTCATCTTCACCACAAAGAGATAATAGTATAAGTTAATAATAATACACATTCAGCAGACTCCACTCATATATTCAAAATAATGTCATTTTTTCACAGGTGTCATCCAAGGAGGCATGTCATAGAGAGGCCACCCTGTTTCCTCATGTCCTGTTAGCTGCAGTGTATCATCCACATGAGAAGATCAAGTCCTGTTAATTACTAGCCACAGCTGGCCTTTCACTAAACACAGTTTTTCCCACATGGATTCTCACACTTATTTTACTTCAGGCTATTTTGAAAACTCAAATTGGTCCTTGAAGGTGATGATCGGCTCTGCTGTTCAAAGCACAGCACATGAGAGCTGTGGTTAACGTGCCACAAAAGGCTCCAAAAGGGAGTTTCAGAATTGCTCTGAGAAGTGAGTGATTGGTTTTACCAGGCGTCTACTTGTAACAGACCTCACACATTTCCAGGTGTAAATCTTGATTTTATTCTTAATAAGCTCTTTTAGAGAGGGGTGGACTGCTCCATAAGCAGGGTAAGCACAACCTTGTTTGTGAGCACTTAATAGTCTGTGGGAACAATTTCAAATCAAAGACGTGGTGCAACTGTTCACACTGATTATAAAGTATGCACAAGTAAGGACTTGCTTACCTTGTTTACTGGGTACTCCATTTAAAAAAAAAAAAGGGACTGTAAATTTGAAAAGAGGCTTTGAATCTGTAGGAAGGTGCTGTGGGCTGGGAGAGAGACAGATGCCAGCCATGCCTGGTAGAATCTTTGATGAGGTGGAAAAATTACTACATATTAGTAAGTAAGCACAAGTGAGCCTTTCAGACTTGCACTATACCTGAAGGAGAGGTGGCAGATACAGTGAAAAGGGTTGAAAAAGAGTGTTCATCTCTTATCTGCTTCCTTTGCAGATTTTCTGTCAACCTCTCCTCTGCGTATATTGACTTTTCTGGGGAGAAGTTCACCTGCACATTTGGAATTTTTTTTCAAGTTATTTGTTAAAATTCTAGGGTCCACAATAAGGACTAGTGTCCCCTTAGCAGAGATCTTCAGAAAGGCCAATTTCCAAAAGTTATGCAGATCAAACCTTCCTTCTCTGTAACTCTTCCCTTTTTTATTGATGATATGCTCTGTGAGAGACTGTGTTATCTCTTGATGATTCAGAATAAACAAGAATATCCCCACTCACAAGTACTCAAGGGGAAGTGGATCACAGATGGAAGAAAACCAGTACTCATTGAGTGCCTGGCTCCTCTGCTGGAGGCTGTATAGCACCAAATCTGCACAAAGTTCTATCATATATATTTCATTGTCTTGATTTGGCAGAAAGGTTAGTTTGTTCAAATTAACACAGCCAGCCAATGGAAACGTAGGGCTACTCAGGTAAGCCTGTGGAATGCAAAAAAAAAAAAAAAAGTGTTGTAATTGTGGTGAGGTGGCTTATCTGGCACTGCTAAGATTTAATCCAGACTGGTGATTAAGAGCACAGGGTATAAACTCCAGGTTGACAATTAACTACTTAAATGATTGAGGATAAGATGCTTAACTTCTCTGTACCTCAGCTTCTTTGTCATAAAATGAGGGAGTGGCTGGAAATAATCGTACCTCCATTCATATTCCGGCTGCAAGTATTAATCAAGATAATACAAGGAATGCACCTGGTGTCCGACATATGGGAAGTTCTAGGTAAATTACATGTAACTATCAAGTAACAAAGTATCACTTTGATGAAGAAGGTGAGCCTGACCCAAACCATGGTATTTTAATCATTTCATATGCATGCAAAAGCTGGACAATGAAAAAGGAAGACAGTAGAAGTATTTATGTATTCGAGCTGTGGGGTTGGCAAACAATACTGAATATACTGTGGACTATTAGAAGAACAAACAAATTAGTCTTAGAAGAAATACAGCCAGAATGCTCTTTAGAAGCAAGGATAACAAGACTTACTTTGAACACATCATCAGGAAAGACCAACTACTAGGAAAGGACATGATGGTTGGTAAAGTAGAGGGTCAGTGAAAATGAGGGAAACCCTCAATAGATGGTACAGTGTAATGCTATTCAGTTATATGCATCCCCTCCTAAATGAGTCAGCTTTAATTTTCCTGGAAGCATGCCGGGGTGAACTCAGGATGGACTCAGCCTAAGGTACAGGGCTGGGAGTCGTGTGACTGGGGTGGTGGCCAAGGGCAAGGAACACCTTAGCAATAAGAAAAATATCTGGGCCTGGACGTGAAGTCCTTGAGAATGCTGGATGCCCAAGGATTCAGGAGAAGACCAATAAGCATTAGTACCAGCTGGAATGGTATGTAAGCTTGTGTCCTCTGCTAGGCGGTTGTGTAGTGCTAAACTGGTCCAGCCACCACCCTGGACCAACTCGACTGTCCCATAGATAAGCTCCTCATATAAACCATATATCATGATCACTGGTTCCAGAGTCTGTCTTTGGTCTTTTAGCGACACGGCTGACCTTGGGTCCAGGTGCTGCTGGGTTGTTACACAACAGATGGATTGACACAACAGACACGAAAATGAACTAAAACATGAAGATGGTGCAGGACTGGCAATGTTTTGTTGCTGACTCAATGGCACCTAACAATAAGTACCAAGGCTACACTTGCTCATCTACTTCCCTGACCCTACATGGAACCTTGCATGTGATATTATCCGTTATTTTTTTTTTTAAACCAGAATGATAAAACACGGATGCTCATTTTTAGCAAAACCAGTGAATTCTATTTTAATCATGAGGACATTTGTTTCACAGCTACTAACTTGGTCTGTCCTCACTTCTCTACAGGTGGAAAAGAGAATGAGCCAAGAGATCATTTCATTAGGCTGCACAGGTGCAATTAGGGAATGTGGTTATGATCTCATTTGTTTAAAGGAAATTATTTAAGAAAAAATTATGGGCTTTTGATGGAACTACAGGGAAATGATCATGTCAAACAAGGAGGGACCACCTTAAATTCAGCTCATGAATACTGAAATCTTCCTTTCTTGCAGACAGCCCATGCCCACTCCTGGGTACTACAGGTGATCTTTCTTCCTGTCAGATAGGGCATCTCAGAGAGTGACACCTGATTTGTGGTCAAGAGAGGAGCTGCAAAGAAATGTTACCTGACTTGGTTCATCCTTACAGTAAGCAACAAAAAATCTCCCCATATTTGGCTTTGTTGACTAGCTTACTTCTAGTGTTGCTGTTTGCCTGAGATTTGACAATTACTTCTACCTGGGTAAGAGATTCCCCAACTACTTGAGATAGAAAGACAGGCAGGGAAAGAAAGAGAGGCCTTTTCTCATTGTTGTTCAAAGAATGATCACCTGTCTCTCCAGTTTTCTATCCTGTCACTACCAAGAATGTAGCCCTTCTGGAGGCACTTCTTATGGCATTTTGCAGGTGGAAAAAAGGATCAAAAGAAATTGCTGGCATATTCAACCAGCTACCCTTATGGCCCTTTCACGTACAATAGACTGATGTGTATATTTTGGAAAACACAATATTATTCTTTGTGCTCAGGTGTCTCAGTGTTATTCATTTTTGTTCAATTTTATTTGAATTGAAGTTGAAATCTCCAGGCTACTTTGATAGTTGTATAAAAATGGTTTTATGTTGTAAAGAATTTTTCTTTTTCCATGGCAAAATGGCACACTAACATGTTGGGAGTATTCATTATTTGAAGGATAATAGACACAAACTCCAAAATGAACAGCATTCAAATTGAGTCTGCCTGATAAAGAAAAATCCATAAATCACCTCTTTGACTTACTCAGGGAAACATACCACAAGTAACATCACCTTTATGGTGCCTGCTCTAACCTTCCACTAGCAAAATAAAAAGTACATAAACAAAGGAGATGAATGATACTGCAGCATTGGCACACTTACAATGGGAGATCACTCACATATGAAAAGATCATGGACAGCACTGAAAATGATGGATCGATCAGAGGCAGAGACCCAAGGCTTCCAAAAAAACAAGCTGAGGGGCAATGGCAATTGTCCAGGAGTTATAATGGAGGGCTGAAAAGGCAGTTATAACAAGAACAAAGAGGAGATTTTGATAGCGGAAATCATTTGGGGATAGAATGGCCATATATTGGTTAAGGGGGTGAGGTGGAAAAAGGGATGGGGCTGGTGTTGACATTAAATATTAATAATGACAACAACAACAATAATAATAAAGGCTAAGAAACATTGAGGAGTCCCTGGATGGTGCTAATGGTTAACATGCTCTACTGTTAACGAAACAGTTGGAGGTTCCAGTCCACTCAAAGATACCTTTGAGTGGCCTGGTGATATTATTCTGAAAAATCAGCCATTGAAAACCCCATGGAGTACAGTTCTACTCTGACACACATGGGGTTGCCATGAGTAGGAGTCAACTCAATGGCAGCTGGTGGTAAGATGCACTGAAGAAGGGAGAGAATTGGAAGAAACAGATTGGGTTGAAAGGTGCTGAGTTTGCATCCTTGCCTAGGATATTCTCCAATTTAACTGTTCAGACTTCCACCATCAAACCTTACCTTTCTCACACTGATTTAAGGGCTCCATATTCCTGCTCATAATAGTGCTTCTTACTTAGGTCTTTGTTTTAGGTGAACTCTTGACTTTCCCTTTCTGTACTGACCTACTTTGGCCTCTGCTAGTCAGACTCCCTCCCAGAAGCTAAAGAAACTGGATTTCTCCCAGATGCTCAGATTTGGATCCTTCAGGGCACCAAAAACCACTAGCCAATCAGCAAAGGGCTTATTCTAGGACTTTTAAAGATTTTTTTTTTTTTTTTTTAAATGAAAAGCCTCATAGAAATTTGTGGAATGGAGTTCTACCACTTTGATTCAACCAGGTGACCTTGGAATAATGCAAGGGGTAACATGGGAGGTATTGTTTTTCAATGTTTCACCCTTGGCATTTTACAAGTATAATAAGATGTGCTAAAACCTTGCAGCAATTTATTTTTCTCTATAATCTCATAACAACTTGTAAACAGCCTATTCATAGGAAAATTTAGGTAAAGTAATGGGAGATGGTAGCTTAAACGTACCTGAGGTTTCCTTCACTGCCAACAACAACCTAAGCAACATATGGGAAGTGTTGGTGAAGTCTCAGATACTCTCAAGAATTCTGAAGTCCAGAGTTGAAGGAGGAGTTTCTTTCCTCTAAGTCTCATTCAAAAAAAAAACAAAAAAAAACCCACTGTTGTCAAGTTGATTCTGACACATAGCCGAAATCAACTCACAGTGACCCTATAGGACAGAGTAGAACCACCCCATAAGATTTCCAAGGAGTGCCTGGTGGATTCAAACTGCTGACCTTTTGGTTAGCCGCTGTAACACTTAACCACTCACTACACCACCAGGGTTCAACAAGTCTGATGGAATCTAGAAAATCAGTACTAGCTTTTTTAAGGGTGGATCCTGGCAAGTACATGACCTACTGAATACTATGGATCCTAGGAAGAAAGGGTGGCTTCAGTCTACATGATGTACTCGATTTCTCTAGCGCCACTGTGATCTCACAGCTAAGAGGAAAGGTAAACCAATGATGCCTTATGTCTGTACTTGGGGCTGGAACATCCAGTGGAGAAGGAAAACAAAGCAGGTTCCAGTGGCTCCTTAGCAGAGAACCTAGACCATGCTTTCGCTACATCATTGAACCATGAGAGAAGAGACCACAGCTTCTCCTAACATTCATGGCATGGCTCCAACTTAAGATACGCAGAGCAAAACTGTAGCCCTGGGAAGTAGAAAAAGGAAAATCCAAACACATTTAAGAAGCCCTACAGCCAGAGGATATAAGAACAAGCAGAATACTCAGGAATGATCTTAATACGATATAGTTTCTGCGAGTTACAAGTTAATACTAGAACTTAAAATGGGGAGAAATAAATTTTGTTATGAACATGACTGTATACATCAGAATTTTTCCTCTCATTATTCTGGTAATCATAAAGAAAAACAATAAAAATAAAAATAATACCCACAAACTCCATTATCAGGGGCACTACATGACAACTCTAATCTTCAAAAATACAAACAAGGGCTTCTATAGGTAGCAGAGATCAAGTAGAAGCCACATGGATAGAATGGAAGAGAAGACACATACAGCATGTCAAGAGAGTCCAGAAGCATAAAAATCTCAGGGAGGCCCCCCCAAATATGCTTCGTAAATGTGAGGGGCTTGCTTGAAGTACAAACACCATGTTTCTTGTGTGCAGTAAGAGATGGGAACTTAAGGAGGTAGCCCTCTTAAATCCAGTTGAGTCCGAGATACAAGAAAAAAAAAAAGTCTCAAAAATAACAATAAAATTTATCCACATACAGTACTTACCAGAGAAAAATATTGCCATGAAGCAGAGGAAAATTATAACAAATATTTAGCTAATAATTAAAAATAAATAAATGAAATAATCACACTAAGTAAAAACCACAAAACATAAATTAAAAAAAAAATGTGAAAGGTATAATTAAACCACAGGAAGACATGACATATTTAGGTAAGAAATAGAAGACTGAAAAAAATTATGGCAAAAGGAATATTAATTAGAAGGAGAAAAATGATATTTATCTGATGGAATGCATAACAAAAGTTATTACAGATAAAAGAAAATAAAATTAAAAAATAATAATAATCTAAAAGACTTTAGAGACAAAGTGAGAAATGTAGAGTGTGGGCTATGGAGAGTCTATATATGTAATTCAAGTCCCTGAGAAAAAAACCTAAAAAGTGGGACATAATAAATATTAAAGAAATAATTGAAGAAAAAAATTATATAATAAGAGAAAACTCAAGATTGACAAAGGTCCAACAAGTGTCAGATAAAATTGGTCTGAAGTGGCCAACACTGACTTAGCCTGCTAAAGTATTGACATTTTAAGTGATTTGATCCTTTTTGCCTCATCACCCCAAATATTCTTTCTTAATTTTTAGAGGGAACAGATTTCTCCACAACATCATTCAATAGCCTAGTAGACACTCCAGGAAAGAAAGTATGAGCCAACGGTTTCAAATTCAGCCAAACTCTGTTCCCTAAGCATAAAAATACACACAAATATTTTAAAATGAGAGGATTGAGAAGATATTGTTCCCTGGAATAGTAAGGGGCTTTAATTCATCTCTCACAGACAATGACAGATCAAAAGGAATAAAAAAAAAAAATTATAGAAAAGTCTAAATAACATAATTAGTAAGATATATTTTACTGGGGTTTATATATAAATACGTATACATTATGTATACTCTGTATATACACACAGAGATTGACATAGTGGCTGCAACATTGGGCTCAAGCATAACAGTGATTGTGAGGATGGTGCAGTGTTTCCTTCTATTGTAAACAGGGTCGCTATGAGTTGGAACCAACTCAACAGCACCTAACAACAACAACAACATATACAGAGAGAGAGAGAGAGAGAGAGAGATTTGTTTTATAAAAGCCCATGTAACATTCATAAGTGACCATATAATAGGCATAGAAATATATCTATAAATGTACAGATAATATTCTTTAATAAAATTAAGAAAAAAAAAATCAATGACTAAATAATAAGTCAAAGATCTCTTCCTAACAGGAATTAAAAAAAAAAAAAAAACTGAAAATTGCAAATTTAATTCTCAAAATTTTTGGAAACAATGATATTGGATATTAGAATCTTGAAACAGCTAAAGCTGGATGATGTGAATAATATTCCAGGAAAGTATAATATTCAAAAGTCATTAAGGAGAGATTCAAAATCTAAATAGACAAAAAATAGGTTAAATTTTCAGAGAATAATTCCCCCTTCCAAAAAAAAAAGAAGAAAAGAAAAACAGACTCAGATGTTTTCACAGGAGACTTCTATCAGGCCTTAAAAGAACAGATAAAATTATTGTTCAAATTATTTTAGAATACATAGGAAAAAAACCCTTCTGAATTATTTTTAAAGAAGAATGTATTCAATAGTTCTTTCAAAATCTGATCAAGATAGCACAGGAAAGAAAATGACACATCAATGCTACTTAAAAATAGCACTGCAAAAGCTTTACATAAAATATTAGCACTTAGAGAGTAGCAGCATGTTAAAAAAATAATCACCATGTCCATGTGAGGGTAATACCAGAAATGCAAAGATGTTGCAATATTAGAAAAACTATTTATCTAACATCGTATTAACACATCTAAAGAGGAGCTGGAGGAAGATGTAGAACAAAATTCTAACTCATAAAAAAACACCAGACTTACTGGTCTGACAGAGACAAGAGAAACCCCTAGAGTATGGCCCCTGGACACACTTTTAATTCAGTACTGAAGTCACTGCTGAGGTTCACCACTCAGCCAAAGATTAGACAGGCCCAGAAAACAAAATGAGTCTAAATGGGCACACTAGCCCGGGGCAAGGACGAGAAGGCAGGAGGGGACAAGAAAGCTGGTAGTGGGGAGCCCAAAGTCTAGAAGGGGAGAGTGTTGACACGTTGTGGGATTGGCAACAAATATCACAAAACAATGTGTATTAATTGTTTAATGTGAAACTAATTCACTCTGTAAACCTTCATCTAAAGCACAATAAAAAAAAATAGTAGTAATAATAATGATAAATCCAAAGAGGAAAAGTATGTTATCATTTTAATAGATACTGAAATAGACGTTTGGCATACTTAAACGGCCATGATTTATAAAGAGTGAATAAAATATGACTGGGTGGATTCTAGGTTTCTATAGAGAAATATGTCTGTGTTGGTCTAGATTGGTACCATTTTGATAGGAAGCATTCAGAACAATGCCACAGGGGTGAGAAAAAGGAAAAGACTCCCCCCATTACCGATATTCCTTAAAATCCTATTCCAGTCATTAGTCAATTAAAGAAAGAAAGAAATTAGATGTATTAAAATTTGAAAGGGAGAGGAAAAAGCACCATTCTTTTCAGAATTTAGAATTGAACATATGGAAAATCCAAGAGAATCAATTGAAAAATTACCAGAGTAACAGGGTACAAAACTAAGGTCTGAAAAGGGTAGGTTTCAGATGTGAAAGTAACAACTACTCATAACATGCATTAGAAAAATACTCCATTTATAATGGGAACAAAAATATGAAATATCTTAAAACAAAAATATAAAAGAATGATATTAAGAAAAAGTAAAACACTATTGAAACCAAAGCGTCTTAAGTAAATAGAAAGCCAAAATATCTTTCAGAGCAGAAAGCCTCATCATTTAGATCCACTTCTCCCTAAGTTAACATATATATTATCTTGATCCTCGTAAAACGTCCACAGGATATTCTTTTTGAACAAGATAAGCTTGTTCTAAACCTTATATGGAAATCACAAACAAGTAAGTATTAGCTGGTGAAGCTTTGAAAATGAGCAATGAGAAATCATTTGTCCTATCAGATATTAAAGTACATTACAAAGCTGAATTAATTAAAATAAGACAGGACTATCACATGAGTAGACATGCTCACCAGAGCTCAGTAGAGAGAGTCTAAGGAGGCTTCTGGTAGGTAGGATTGTAAGATTCCTCAGACAATCCCCTCCCATTGAGTGTAGGCAGGACCTGCCAAAGAGATGAAGTGTCACTCCATGATTAGATTACCTTATATGGTAAAGGTAAAGGGGCTTTGCAGATATAATTGTAATTAATATTCCTAATCAAAAGGATGGGGCAAGGAACTGTAAACATTTCTAGGAGCTCAGAATGTCTCTGGCTAACAGCCTGCCAAACGGCAGAACCTCTGGCTGAACTCTGGCAGCAAGTACATGAGTTTCGAAGAGCATTCCTCGACCTACTCTGGCCGATACAATGACTCAAAATACAAAAAGTCCAGTAGCCAAAAGATAAAAGATAGATAAATGCAACTACAAAAATATTTTTAAATGTTCTGTGGAAAAGATACAACTTGAGGGAAACCAAAAGGCAAATGATAAACTGGAAAAATAATACTTATCTTTAAGTTATACCACAAAGACACAAGAAGCATATATGTATGTATGTCCATTAGTTTGTGGGCAAGGGAGACCCTCTGTAAGATGGACTGGCACAATAGCGGTAAGGATGGATTCAAACATGCCAGTAATCATGAGGATGACGTAGAACTGGGCAGTGTTTTGTTCTGTTGAACATAAGTTTGCCATGAGACAGAGCTGACTAGAAGGCAGGCATCTATTTATCTAGCTAGCTATTCAGCTATCTAAACATATTATCACTCTACCTCTGGGAATATATCCTATATGCTCTTACCTGGAGAGGAATGATAATGTTATTTATTGCAGCTCTGATTATAATAGCAAATTTTAAAACAATCTACATGTTCGGGAAGAATGAACCCAAGCCCAACCACTACCATAGAGTCGATTCAGACTCATAGTGATTCTATAGGACAGAGTAGAACTGCCCCATAGGGGTTCCAAGGCTGTAAATCTTAAGGAAGCAGACTGCCACATCTTTTTCCCATGGAGCAGCTGCTAACTGCAGACCTTATGTTAGCAGCTGAGCACTTTAACCACTGTATCACGAGAGTTTCTGACGAATGGATCCGGTACATTTAAATCCATATTCTATTGATTGAAGAGGGTTTAGATGTTTACTAATTTTGCTATTACATAGAGTATTGCAATGCACTAAAAAATCATGTAAGTTTTAGATGGGGTCACCTTGAGTTGGAATAGAAGTCAACTGGCTTTATGCCTCATCTGATGGAAATATTCCAGAAATGATAGGAGTCACCAAATACATTATAACGGAGTCACCAGATGAATTGGAGAGGATAGTGGCAGGTTATGATTCCTCTGTGTATATTTATGTGTGTGTATGTGTGTATTTACAGATATATTTATCTATTTATCTACAAATAGATAAATATAGGCTGTCTGGAAATATGTGAGATATCTTCAAAATAGAGAGATATAATAACAAGTAAATCCCAAAATATTCTTGAATTTAAAAATACCGAACTGAGCAGCAAAACCAAGGTTTTTAAGGTGGGGGACGGGGAAAGCTCAGTAAACCTCTAAGCTTTTTTTTTTTTTTTTTTAAGCTTATATTACTTGAGTAAGAGAACGGCCAGTGCATAGTACAGTGTATGGTAAAGAAAACAGAATATATGTTGTGCCTTTCTAATGGCAGAGAAATATATGCCTGATTATTAACATTGGAAAAGTGAAATAAAATGTTCTGTCTCCAAATACCTTAATTCGACCTCAGATTAAATTGTGGTTGAACTTGGAGGTCACATGTTTCACTGAGTAGTTAGTGAACAATCTTGAAAAATAGAAAGACTGTTGACACAGGTGCTTTGAGGATATACTGCATTAAGCAAGCCACTACAACTTGCTATTGAATAACGGGAAAAGCTTCAGACTATTTACAAGTCAGATATCTTAAGAACATTGAATCTGTATACATTAGGTACGTTGGGGTGAAGTTCCTTTCTCATCGAGAGACTTAAAATTATTTGAAATCTTCTCATCATGAAATTAACTCCTGGCAAGTTTGTTTGCCAAAGCCTCTCTTAGGACATTCTGATTTAAATAAAATGATTTATTGTTAAATAACTCCTGACTTAAAGGTTTAGTTTAATAAGTTTATGGGATGAAATTGTATTGCTCTTTATATATTTGCATTAGAAAATCGAACTTATTTATCAATATTCAACATTAAACCTACTAACAGTAACCACCAATCCTATCATACAAAACTCAAAAAGTATATAGTATATAGTTAGTATATACACCAGTGCAGTCCAGTAAATTTTTCTGTGACAGTGGAAATATTTTCTACACCTGTAGTTTCCGTGATGGTCACCCCTAGCCACACGTACCTACTAAGAACTTGAAACATGGCTAGTGGGACTGAGAAATGGAGTTTTAAATTTTATTTCATTTTAAATAGGCACATGTGGCTATAGATAAGGCATAGATTCTCTTGGAATAACTTTTCTTTTTCTTCTTTATATAAGCAATATTAGTAAAACAACATAGGTCACAGCAAAATTATCTTTTAAAACACAACACAGGCTTTTCTGCAGAAGGTAAATTTAATGAAATTAAGAAATAGATCTCCCAAAATATAGAGTGTTAGAATAGGAAGTAAATAATAACCTGACCAAAACAACAACAACAACAAAAAGAATAAAAAGAGCATACAAAAAGCAAAATGGAAAGAATAAAATTACACATATGAAGTGTCACTCAATGTGAATGGAGTGAATTTTCATGTTAAAAGACAGTTTATTAGATGGGATTATAAAACAAACCTCCACCATATGCTGTTTACAAAAAAACACACTTAGAGCAAAGCGATTATCACTGGCTGAAAATAAATGAGATACAGGTAAGAAACAAAAACAAAATAGTATTAAAATTAATAATAGTATATTTGGCAATACCAATGTTAGACAAGATGGGATTTAAGCTTAAAAGTACCAACCAGGATAAAGTGGGACATTATTAAAAATAAAGGCAACATTTACAAAAATAAGTTATAATGAAAATAGAAACTGAATTTAGAAACCAAAAATAGAAACGCATAAACCAAACAAATAAAAAAAGAAACATATTGCCATCGAGTGGATTCCTACTCACAGAGACCCTATAGGAAAGATTAGAACTTCCCCATAGAGTTTCCAAGGAGTGGCTGGAGAATTTGAACTGCCAACCTTTTGGTTAGCAGCTGAGCTCTTAACCAAAAAGCATAGCTGTAGTGGGATACTTTAATATGCTTTTTTTCCACACTGTATTAAAATTAGTAAGTAAAATTACATTAGGGAGGCAGGGCCAAGATGGCTAACTAGGTAGAAGCTACCTCAGATACCTCTTGCAACAAAGACTTGGAAAAACAAGTGAATCGATCACATACATAACAATCTACGAACGCTGACCATCGAACACAGATCTAAAGAATTGACCTGAGTGAAAGGGGAGCGAAAAGCCGCGCCCTGAAGCAGCGACCCCTTCTGGAACCGGTGTCCTGCTCCACAGTCATGAGCCCTCACGGTTCCCTGGTGCCGAGTGGCAGGGCTGATTGCTACTTGCTGACGCTGGGGAGGCACGGGACGAAGCCCTAACCCCTACACTGCTGGGGTAACCTCAGTAGAGACTCAGCCAGCACAAGCAGGCTGCACACTGATGCGGCTAAGGAGAGAATGCGCAACCACAGGGAAGCAGCGACTGTTTTCGGAGCCTGGAGCTAAAATCCCAGCCAGAAAACCTTGGCCCTGGGCTTTGGACTGGGCGCAGGGGAGCTGAACATGGCTTCCTGAGACGGCGCAAGCATGGGACGCAGCCCTAGCCCTCTGAAGTGAACTCAGGGGAAGCCCAGCCAGTGCATACAGGCAGCGCAAGTACTCGGCTGACAGGAGAAGTCACTGGAAGGCAGCGACTGGTTTTAGATCCTGGAGTGCGGCATCCCAGCCGGAGAAACTTGGCGCTGGGCTTTGGACTAGGAGCAGAGGAGCTGACCATGGCTTCTGAGACAGAACAAGCACGGGATGCTGGCCTGACCCTTGGGGGCAATCTCGACCAGGCCAGCAAACACCCGCCCCTCTCCCCTAGGGAATCTCAGATAAAACAGTCATCACCAAGCAAGATAAGTAACTTCGTGTATATTGCTGGCTGCTACTCTCTCCTATCTATCTGATCCTTCCCCTCCCTGCCCCAGGAGTCTTCATTAACATTGGAATTTCCTGGGCAAGGGAGTGAAGTGCTCTGCGCTTTTTTTTTTTTTTCCTCTTTTCCTAACCCATTCTCCTGGCCTAAGAGAAGCAGCTACTAAAAACCCAGGGATGAAAAATCCTTCCCTGACTTCCCTAAACTGAAATAAAAATACAGAACCAGCTCCAGCCAAGCATATGAGATCCACAGTCTTTGGTTTTCATCCCTGCAGGGAACAAGGTGGCTATTAAAACGCAAAGGCAATTCTGATAGAGATCTGACTGTAATTGTTTTAGGCGAGCATGGAAAGACAAGTTTTCCAGGTCTGATATCTCTACGTATTAAACAGTGCCCCCGTCACTGATCCACAATGGGGAACTGAGGGCTGAAGCTCCACCCAAACCACCTAGGCACCTGCCAAAGGGGTCTAAGGATAGTGATGCCTGCCAATCTTTAGAGGTACATGCATTGTGTGCCTAAGGTACAACTGCAGAGCCCACCCACCAAAGTGCTTTAGGAATAGAGACATACCTACCTCACTGGCACATGGGAAAAGGCTGTCAGCGTCCTGATGCCCTGGAGTATGACCCCCTGCCGCTACTAGAATCTGGTGCACACAACTATCACCACTACTCCTCTAAGTTAATAGGTGACAGTCTACACCACACACTTGGTGACCCAAAATCAGAACACCTAAGCTGATTCTATTCAAGAATAGTGAATGGACTCTTAGGCTTATATATCTGGTAATAGCCCAAACCAGCTGGTAATAGGACATAAGTGATTCAAAGGCTACAACAATCAAGATAGCACAATCTAGTAGATCATCTGGGTATACTGAAAGAAAACAAAACAAGATAAGACTCAGTGAGCAAATATAAAATAAATCATTACAATATCTTATAGATGGCTCAGAGACAGCAGTCGATATCAAACCACATAAAGAAGCAGACCATGATTGTTTCTACAACTCCCCAAATTAAAGAATCAAAATCTTTGCCAAATGAAGATAAAAGAAAAAAAAGATACAATCCTGGAATTGCCAGATGCAGAATATCAAAAACTAATATACAGAATGCTTCAAGACATCAGGGATGACCTCAGAAATGAAATAAGGCAATCTACAGAAAAAGCCGAGGAACACACTGGTAAAGCAGTTGAAGAAATCAAAAAGATTAGTCAAGAACATAGTGGAAAAATTAAAAAGCTGCAAGAATCTATAGAGAGACAACATTCAGAAATCTAAAAGATTAACAGTAAAATTACAGTTAGACAACTCAATAGGAAGTCAGAGGAGCAGAATCGAGCAATTGGAATGCAGAGTGGGGGAGGTGGAGGATAAGGCAATTGACATAGTTGAAGAAAAATCAGAAAAAAGAATTAAAAAAAATGAAGAAACCCTAAGAATCATGTGGGACTCTATCAAGAAGAATAACTTGAGTGTGATTGAAGTTCCAGAACAGGGAGGGATAAAATAAAACACAGAGAGAATAATTGAAGATCTGTTGGCAGAAAACTTCCCCGACATCATGAAAGACAAAAGGATAGCTATTCAAGATGCTCATCGAACTCCATATACAATTGATCCAGAAAGAAAACCACCAAGGCATATTATCATCAAACTTGCCCAAACCAAATATAAAGAGAAAATTTTAAAAGCAGCCAGGGATAAAAGAAAGGTCTCCTACAAAGGAGAATCAATAAGTATAAGTTCAGACTACTCAGAAGAAACCATGCAGGCAAGAAGGCAATGGAATGACATATATAGAGCATTGAAGGAGAAAAACTGCCAGCCAAAGATCATATATCCAACAAAACTCTCTCTCAAATATGAAGGTGAAATTAAAACATTTACAGATAAACACAAGCTTAGAGAATTTGCAAAAACCAAACCAAAGTTACAAGAATTACTAAAGGAAATTGTTTGGTCAGAAAATCAATAATATCAGATACCAGCACAACACAAGGTCACAGAACAGAACATCCTGATATCAACTCAAATAAGGAAATCACAAAAACAAATTAAGATTAATTTTAAAAAGAAAAAAATGCTCAAAATGGAATCATTGAAGTCATTATGTAAAAGATCACAGTAATCAAAAAGAGGGACTAAATACAGGAGGCATAGAGCTGCCATATGGAGAGGAAAATAAGGCGATATAGGATGATACAAGTTAAGTTTTTACTTAGAAAAATAGGGGTAAATATTAAGGTAACCACAAAGAGGTCTAACAATTCCATAATGCAAAATAAAAACCAAGAAAAACATAACCACTCAACAAACATAAATTCAACTATGTGAAAATGAGGAACACACAGTTTATTTAAAAACTGTCTCACCACAAAAAAGCAAATGGAAAAATGAAATTGTCAACAAAACACACAAAAAGGTATCAAAATGACAGCACTAAACTCATAAAAAAAAATTTTTTTTTCTTACCTATAATTATGCTGAATGTAAATAGACTAAATGCACCAATAAAGAGACAGAGAGTCTCAGACTGGATAAAGAAATATTACCCATCTATATGCTGCCTACAAGACACACATCTTAGAGACACAAACAAACTAAAACTGAAAGGATGGAAAAAACTATATCAAGCAAACAGCAATCAAAAAAGAGCAGGAGTGGAAATATTAATTTCTGACAAAATAGACTTTAAAGTTAAATCCACCACAAAGGATGAAGAAGGACGCTACACAATGATTAAAGGGACAATTGACCAGGAAGTTATAACCATATTAAATATTTATGCACCCAATGACAGGGCTGCAAGATACCTAAAACAAACTTTAACAGAGTTGAAAAGTGAGATAGACACCTCTACAATTACAGTAGGAGACTTTAACACACCACTTTAGGAGAAGTTTAGGACTTCCAGTAAGAAGCTTAATAGAGACACGGAAGATCTAATTGCTACAATCAACCAACTTGACCTCATAGACTTATACAGAACACTCCACCCAACAGCTGCAAAGTATACTTTTTTTTTTCTAGTGCACATGGAACATTATCTAGAATAGATCACATATTAGGTCATAAAACAAACCTTTGCAGAATCGAAAACATCGAAATATTACAAAGCATCTCCTCAGACCACAAGGCCATAAAAGTAAAAAGCAATCACAGAGAAATCAGGGAAAAGAAATAAAATACTTGGAAACTGAACAATATCCTGCTCACAAAAGACTGGGTTATAGAAGACGTTAAGGAGGAAATAAAGAAATTCATAGAATGCAACGAGAATGAAAACACTTCCTATCAAAACCTCTGGAACACAGCAAAAGCAGTGCTCAGAGGTCAATTTATATTGATAAATGCACACATACATAAAGAAGAAAGAGCCAAACGCAGAGAACTGTCCCTACAACTTGAACAAATAGAAAGCGAGCAACAAAAGAATCCATCAGGCACCAGAAGAAAAAAAATAATAAAAATTAGAGCTGAACTAAATAAATTGGAGAACAGAACAACAATTGAAAGAATTAACAAAGCCAAAAGCTGATTCTTTGAAAAAAATTAACAAAACTGATAAAC
Source organism: Elephas maximus indicus (assembly GCF_024166365.1). Taxonomy (NCBI): domain Eukaryota; kingdom Metazoa; phylum Chordata; class Mammalia; order Proboscidea; family Elephantidae; genus Elephas; species Elephas maximus. Next base: position 129,314,952 of record NC_064826.1, read on the forward strand.
CATTGGCCAGACTGACTAATGAAATACAGGAAAGGAAACAAATAACCCGAATAAGAAATGAGATGGGCCATATCACAACAGACCCAATTGAAATTAAAAGAATCGTATCAGATTATTATGAAAAATTGTACTCTAACAAATTTGCAAACCTAGAAGAAAGGGATGACTTTCTAGAAAAACAGTACCTACCTAAACTAACACAATCAGAAGTAGAACAACTAAATAGGCCCATAACAAAAAAAGAGATTGAAAAGGTAATCAAAAAACTCCCAACAAAAAAAAGCCCTGGCCGGATGGCTTCACTGCAGAGTTCTACCAAACTTTCAGAGAAGAGTTAACACCACTACTACTAAAGGTATTTCCAAGCATAGAAAATGATGGAATACTGCCTAACTCATTCTATGAGCCAGCATATCCCTGATACCAAAACCAGGTAAAGACACTGCAAAAAAAGAAAATTACAGACCTATATCCCTCACGACCATAGATGCAAAAATCCTCAACAAAATTCAACAACATATCAAAAAAATAATCCAGCACGACCAAGTGAGATTTATACCAGGTATGCAAGGTTGGTTCAATATTAGAAAAACCATTAACGTAATCCACCATATAAATAAAACAAAAGACAAAAACCACATGGTCTTATCAATTGATGCAGAAAAGGCATTTGACAAAGTCCAACACCCATTCATGATAAAAACTCTCAGCAAAATAGGAATTGAAGGAAAAGTCCTCAACATAATAAAGGGCATCTATACAAAGCCAACAGCCAACATCATTCTAAATGGAGAGAGCCTGAAAGCATTTCCCTTGAGAACGGGAACCAGACAAGGATGCCCTTTATCACCGCTCTTATTCAACATTGTTCTAGAGGTCCTAGCCAGAGCAATTAGGCTAGACAAAGAAATAAAGGGCATCCGGATTGGCAAGGAGGAAGTCAAATTATCTATTATCTCTATTTGCAGATGACATGATCTGATACACAGAAAACCCTAAGGAATCCTCCAGAAAACTACTGAAACTAATAGAAGAGTTTGGCAGACTTTCAGGTTACAAGATAAACATACAAAAATCACTTGGATTCCTCTACATCAAAAAAAGAACATCGAAGAGGAAGTCACCAAATCAATACCATTCACAGTAGCCCCGAAGAAGATAAAATACTTAGGAATAAATCTTACCAAGGATGTAAAAGACCTATACAAAAGAAGCTACAAAGTACTAGTGCAAGAAACTAAAAGAGACCTACGTAAGTGGAAAAACATACCTTGCTCATGGATAGGCAGACTTAACATAGTAAAAATGTCTATTCTACCAAAAGCCATCTATATATTCAATGCACTTCCGATCCAAATTCCAACGACATTTTTTAACGAGATGGAGAAACTAATCCTGAACTGCATATGGAAGGGAAAGAAGCCCCGGATAAGTAAAGCATTACTGAAAAAGAAGAAGAAAGTGGGAGGCCTCACTCTACCTGATTTTAGAACATATTATACAGCCACAGTAGTCAAAAAACCTGGTACTGATGCAATAACAGGCACATAGACCAATGGAACAGAATTGAGAACCCAGATATAAATCCGTCTACATATGAGCAGCTGATATTTGACAAAAGCCCAGTGTCAGTTAATTGGGGAAAAGATAGCCTTTTTAACAAATGGTGCTGGCATAACTGGATATCCATTTGCAAAAAAATGAAACAGGACTCATACCTCATACCATGCACAAAAACTAACTCCAAGTGGATCAAAGACCTGAACATAAAGACTAAAACGATAAAGATCATGGAAGAAAAAATCGGGACAACCCTAGGAGCCCTAATACAAGGCATAAACAGAATACAAAACATTGTTAAAAATGACGAAGAGAAACCAGATAACTGGGAGCTCCTAAAAATCAAACACCTATGCTCATCTAAAGACTTCACCAAAAGAGTAAAAAGACCACTTACAGATTGGGAAAAAATTTTCAGCTATGACATCTCCGACCAGCACCGATCTCTAAAATCTATATGATTCTGTTAAAACTCAACCACAAAAAGACAAACAACCCAATTAAAAATTGGGCAAAGGATATGAACACGCACTTCACTAAAGAAGATATTCAGGCAGCTAACAGACACATGAGAAAATGCTCTCGATTATTAGCCATTAGAGAAATGGAAATTAAAACTACGATGAGATTCCATCTCACTCTAGCAAGGCTGGCATTAATCCAAAAAACACAAAATAATAAATGTTGGAGAGGCTGCGGAGAGATTGGAACTCTTATACACTGCTGGTGGGAATGTAAAATGGTACAACCACTTTGGAAATGTAGCTGGCATTTTCTTAAAAAGTTAGAAATAGAACTACCATACAACCCAGAAATCCCACTCTCGGAATATATCCTAGAGAAATAAGAGCCTTTACACAAACAAATATATGCACACCCATGTTTATTGCAGCACTGTTTACAATAGCAAAAAGCTGGAAGCAACCAAGGTGTCCATCAACAGATGAATGGGTAAATAAATTATGGTATATTCACACAATGGAATACTACGCATCGATAAAGAACAGTGATGAATCTGTGAAACATTTCATAACATGGAGGAACCTGGAAGGCATTATGCTGAGTGAAATTAGTCAGATGCAAAAGGACAAATATTGTATAACATCACTATTAAAAGATCTTGAGAAATAGTTTAAACTGAGAAGAACACATTCTTTTGTAGTTATGAGAGGGGGGTGGGAGGGAGGGTGGGAGAGGGTTATTTACTGATTAGATAGTAGATAAGAACTACTTTAGGTGAACGGAAGACAACACTCAATACAGGGAAGGTCAGCACACCTGGACTGGACCAAAAGCAAAGAAGTTTCTGGGATAAACTGAATGCTTCAAAGGTCAGCGGAGCAAGGGTGGGGGTTGGGGGACTATGACTACAGGGGACACCTAAGGCAACTGGGAAAATAAATTCTATTAAGAAAACATTCTGCATCCCACTTTGAAGTGTGGTGTCTGGGGTCTTAAATGCTAACGAGTGGCCACCTAAGATGCATCAATTGGTCTCAACCCACCTGGGTCAAAGGAGAATGAAGAACACCAAGGTCACAAGATAATTATAAGCCCAAGAGACAGAAAGGGCCACATGAACTAGAGATTTACATCACCCTGAGACCGGAAGAACTATATGGTGCCCAGCCACAACCAATGACTGCCCTGACAGGGAGCACAACAGAGAACCCCTGAGGGAGCAGGAGAACAGTGGGATGCAGACCCCAAATTTTCATAAAAAGACCAGACTTAATGGTCTGACTGAGACTAGAAGAATCCCGGTGGGCATGGTCCCCAAACCTTCTGTTGGCCCAGGACAGGAACCATTCCCAAAGACAACTCATGAGACATGGACTGGACTGGACTGGACAATGGGTTGGAGAGAGATGCTGATGAAGAGTGAGCTACTTGTATCAGGTGGACACTTGAGACTGTGTTGGCATCTCCTGTCTAGAGGGGAGATGGGAGGGTAGAGAGTGTTAGAAATTGGCAAACGGTCACGAAAGGAAAGACTGGAAGGAGGGAGTGGGCTAACTCATTAGGGGGAGAGTAAATGAGAGTATATAGTAAGGTGTATATAAGTTTTTATGTGAGAGACTGACTTGATTTGTAAACTTTCACTTAAAGCACAATAAAAATTATTTAAAAAAAATTACTTTAGGAAGTAGATGAATTAAACACTACAGCAGCAATTTTGTTCGAAACTCTAGAGTGTAAGTCTATGACAGTGGAGCTCTATATTGTTCTTGCTACACCACCAATGCCTGCAATCAGGCGTAGTGCACAAGGCACCCAGTAATTGCTCAAAGAATAAAAGAAGAGATATATAGAGAATGGAGCCCTGGTGGCATAGCAGTTAAGAGCTCAGCTGCTGACCAAAAGGTTGCAGTTCAAATTCACCAGACACTCCTTTGAAACCCTGTGGGGAAGTTCTACTCTGTCTTATAAGTTCTCTATGAGTCAAAATTGACTGGATGACAATGTTTTCTTGTGTATATAGAGAATCTTAATTTTTTCAAATAGAAACAAACGTATGTGTATATATATATATATATATATAAACAAAAAAACCAAACCCAGTGCTGTCGAGTTGATTCCGACTCACAGCGACCCAATAGGACAGAGTAGAAATGCCCCATAGAGTTTCCAAGGAGCGCCTGGCGGATTCGAATTGCCAACCCCTTGGTTAGCAACCATAGCAGTTAACCACTAGGCGACCAGGGTTTCTATATATATATATATATACATATATATATATTACTTGAAATAAAGAAGGCATTAACCACGGGCAGTAGTGGTTCAACGGTAGAGTTTTTGCCTTCCTTGTGGGGAATCTGGGATGGATTCCAGCCAATGCACCTTGTTCTTCACCACCACCATCCATGAGTGGAGGCTTGCATGTTGCTGTGATGCTGAACAGCTTTTAGTGGTGCTTCCAGACTAAGACAAACTAGGAAGAATGCCCCAGTGATCTACTTCTGAAAAATCAGTCAAGGAATGGTCTGATCTGCAACCAATCATGGGGATGGTGCAGGATCTGGCAGTGTTTCCTTCTGTTGTACATGGGGTCACCATGAGTCAGGGGCTGATTGGCAGCAACTAGCAACTACAAATGGCACCCCTTGGATCAAATCAGAAATCAAAATGGAAATTATATCACTGTGCTAGATTTGTGAAGAACCAGGCAAAAAGTCATTCTTTGATCTCTTGTTCAGAAATGTCAGCTTGATTGACATACTGAAACCAACCTTGTTTGCAACAGGTGTTAAATACCATTGCTAAAATGCAACCAAGTATCACACACTGATGACGTGTAATATTCAAATTAATTTCTGCAAGAGGCATTTTATGCATATTTTATCTCCTTTTTTTAATCACAGAAAAATAATTTTTATAAGTTTTTTTTTTTAAAGTCAGTGTGTATCTGCCTCCCTTGCGGAGGGGCATAGTACATCCACTGAGGAAACAAGAGAAGCAAGAATGTGAAACCCTGAAAGATCAGCCCACTCTGATACCAACTGCCATCCTTCATGTTGCAGGGCACATTGGTTTTGGTGGCAAATAGGGTAAAATGAAGGTGTCAGGTAATGTGTAATTGCTCAGTAGTCATTTCATCCTCCTTCTCTTGTTATGCTTAGGGCAAATTCATCAATTCTTTTGTGAGAATGGAAGAAAACCAGGGATGGATGTCATGGCAATAGTATGAAAATACTGAGGTCTTACAGACATACTTTTCCATTTCTGTTTGTGAGGAAATATAGGAGTTGTGTTAATGATTTACGTAGCTACTTCAAGTGCTTTCGATCTTTAGGTCCCTGAGTGTTTGCCAAATCTGTTCTTTAGAAATGGGCCCAGTAGTTTAAACCCAACTTTCATAGCTGGCTGCCACCCTTAGGCCACAAGGCTCTTACCTAGGCCTCCATGGCTCCAGATAACTGAGGAAGCCTCCCCAGGCATGATCCCGCTAATCCACCAGGGCAACTTTGAGTCAGTGGTGTCCTGGCTTATTCTGGGCAGGCTGACGTGCTGCCTCCTTGTGGAGTCCCCTTTAGCCTACTATTATCTAAGACCTCTCCTTGAGGCCTCCCCCTTAGCCTGTTATTATCTAAGACCTCTCCTTAAGGATTCCCCCTTAGCCTGCTATTATCCAAGACCTCTCCCACCACCCTCTCTGAATTCCAGACACAGTGCCATTAATCCTTTTCCATCTAAACACAAGATTACACACATACTGTTTTTTTTCACCTGGAATGTTCTTCCTTCTACCTTTCACCAGTTTGGTCACGTTAATCCATTAGACCCCAGGTAAGCTACCATTTCCTCAGGAAAGCCTTGCCTTACTTCCATGACTAGATAAAGCCACCATTATACTGACTATACCAGTGTCTCTTCCTCATAGTGCTTACCACAGTGGTAATTGTACATTTATCTATGTAAAACTTTTTTTAAAAGCTTCCTAAAGGCAAGGTTTTTTTTTTTTTTTTTTTGTCTCCTGGGGTGCCTGAACTTAGCACTGCACCTACCATATTGGGCATTCAATAAATATTTGTTTAATTAGTGAATAAATTAGGAGAGAAAAACAAGTACTAAGCTATCCCACTGACTGGTAGCATATGCTGAAAAAAAAAATACAAATAACAGGAGGATTGACACAACTAAGACTCTGATTTGAACTTCCAGCCTCCTGAACTGTGAGAAGATAACTTTCTGTTCCTTAAAGCCACCCACTTGTGGTATTTGTGTTACAGCAGCACTAGGGAACTATGACACTAAGGACTTGTCAATCAGTGGGTGATGTGTACTAAAATAATTTTTCAGTAGTGATTAAGATTCAAATAGTCAATTGAATATAATTCACTGTCTTTGGGGACAAATTACATTAATTCATTATTTTAATATTAATTCATTCTCAACACATATCAAATATCTAATATAACATGACTTTCATGAGTAGTAAAATGTGAAAAAAAAGGAAAATTTTATAGTTGGAATGTAAAGGAAAGACTGAATCTAAACACCAGTATTTTTAAAAATTCAATCTAGGTTTAAGAGCAGAAACAGCACTAGCCAGAGTAATTGAAATATGGCAGCTTCAATGTAATCACTTGCCATTTTTTAGAGCAGCCAAAGTGCGCTACATCAGAATACTATTATCTGAAAGATATTTAATGCAGTTTTGAGAAAAAGAAACGATGGTGTGTAACAGAAAGGTAACAATAGGAGGATTAGGAGAAATTTTTTAAAGTCAAGGATTTAGAACCCTTCTTAAGATGAAAAAAAAAAAAAAGGCAATGCCAATTTGGGCAGAAATGAGGAAAGGTGAGTCTGTTGTCAAGGACATTAAAACCAGAGTGATAACTGAAGTATCTCCATTCTGAGTGGTCATTTATTCAGCAGATGCCATACCCTGATTTGAAAATGTCAAAATATAGTCAAAAATGAGAAAGGCACAAATAGAAGCCTGAAAGGAAACAGGCCTACAGGGAACTGGGTGATTCTGATTGTTCTAACAAGGCCTGGAGGCAGACACCAAGTAGAGCAGTGGTTATTAAAGTCATTATTTATTTTGCGATTATTAAATGAACTTTTCATTTTGTAAATATATATGCATACATTACTGGGGATCATTATTTTGAGAACTCTGGTGAGAAAATATTATATCGAGACTTTTTTTTTTCAGTTTGTTTCCATGCATATGGAAAAGATGAAAAACCATGAAACTTCATGACAAAAAATTGAAAAACTGGAGTAAATGAGTATTATTTTTATATGTAACTAACTCTCATGATCATAGCCCATGCTATTGTAATTTTTTAGTAAATTAATATTTTTTTAACTAAGAAAGCAAATTTGAATTCAAGGGAATGAGAATTTTGTTATTATATGCATAATCTAATCTTGAATCTATTTTTTTTATCTAAAGTAAATTTTTCACAGATATTGGAACTTAAGTTCTTGTTTGTTATGAATATTCTGTCTGTAGTCAAATATGTTTACTCTCTTCCTATATAGATTCTAAGAGTGCAGATATGCCCTTTCTGGTGTCTCATTGTGTCTGAGAAGGAAGAAATTTCTCTTGAGCAGAGGTGTGAAGGGGGTCAGGGAAAGAGATGCTTTCACCCAATTTCTCATCAAATCGGCCCTGTTGTATAGGTATTTAGTGCTGATGAAGTGAAGGGTGGAGTCAGAAAATGAAGTAGCCAAAGCTCAGGTTGATAAACTGGAACACAAAGTTGGGTAAAGGGCCACTGCCCCACCCTCCCCAGCTTCCCAGGTCATAGAGAAACTCAGCAGTACAGGGCCCAGCAGAGACACAGAGGGCCACCAGCTCTTGGATAGGCATTAGCTGCGGTAGAATGAAGCCCGTTCCAGGTCAGGAGGAGGTGCTCAAGTCCAGCAATCATTATAATGTACCTGTTAATGCTAATATCACCAAATGTGGACATACAGGCAGACAAGGTCCATTGGACTATGACAGGCACCTTTAACACACTTCACAACTGCATGTCTCACAACACCACGTAGAGGTACACAAGCCAGCACATCCCGAAGTGATGTCTCTCAGAGGTAATGGTAAAGACCTGGACCACGAAAGGTCTATCTGTGGCTGCAAACCACTGGTCAGAGCCACCATCCCTGTGACAACTGCATTTCACTGGAAGCTGAGTTCTGGAGGGCACAGACTTCCTTTTTTGTTTGTTTGTTGTTTTTTCTTTTTTTCAACGCTTTGTCTATAAGCTTGGAACAGTGGCTGGCATGTGGTAGACAATCAATAAATATTCATCGATGGGATGAATACCCCCCACACAGCGTGGCATCCCAGTCTGTGTCCAGGCTGTCTCCTCCTTCCTGCTGAGCTCCCAGGCCGTGAGACCCAGCTGTTCCCTCCTAGTCCTCTACAACCCAGCAGAAGTAACGCCTCTTTCATGTACTTTTCTGAGCCCTGAGCCCTTCCCACTTATTAATAGAATTAAAAAAAAAAAAAAGGTTAATTGTGAGGAATGGTGGTTCAGTGGCAGAATTCTCACCTCCATTTGGGAGCGCTTGGTTCAATTCCTGGCCAATGCACCTCACGCACAGCCACCATCTATTGGTGGAGGCTTGTGTGATAGAATGGCGTTAAACAGATTTCTGTAGAGCTTCCAGCCTGAGACAGACTGAGAAGAAAGCCCTGGGATCCATCTCCAAATATCAGACAATGAAAACAATGGCATCACTAGGGTTGATGTCACCCCACCCCATTGGACCTCCTTCCATACCAGACCGTATAGGATCCTTAGTAATGTTTTTAGGACTAATGGTTTTTTTTTTTTTAGTTTTCTCCTTCTTTTCTTTTAATTCCTACTTCATTCTCAAAAAAGTTATTGATATAGGTTCACGAATACTAATTACCACAATACTGTAGCTAAAACACCAGCAACAACAAAAACAGCATGTGCTTATAGTGTGTGCAGACAAAACCACATGATTAGAAGCGTCCTTGTGATTGGGTAATAATGACAGCTCTGACTAGAACACGTTAGAATATTCAAAAAGTAAATTAGCGTAAAGTGTTAGCCTTGTAGGCATACTGATACATGTAAGGCAGGCTCATGACAAAACGTTCTTGTTGTTATAACTAACGACGGGTATTTTTATTAAAAAAAATACATTTCTGCTACACTGCACAAAAATTTTATAGACAGTCATTTTGGTGTCACCCCCTCTGACCGTGTCACCCGGTGTAGTCTGTACCCCCCACATCCCTATAGTGATGCCACTGAATGAAAACCCTCTGGGTCACAATGGTCTGATCCTCAAACCTCCATAGGGATGGTGCAGGACGGGGCAGCTGTCTTGTTCTGTTGTGCATGGGGCCATCATGAGGCAGGGGTGACTGGACAACAGCTAACAACGGCATCCTGAAGGTGGGGCGGCTCTGACCTATGGTGGAATGCTAGGTAAAGAGAAGGTGAGTCATTTGGCAGGAAATCATCAGGAGACCAGGGTTTGGAGGCTGACAGCAGGCTGCTTTGAAGAGAAAGCATAATGTTGAGAGAACAGCAGCATATTGGCTATGACTGTTCAGGTTCCCTTCCTTCCTTCACTTGGCCCACCTGCCTTGGTTGTGCACCCTGGGCCAGGAACTGTACTTTCACGTGATAATGAATTATTGATAAGCTCTTTGCTATAGCCACTCCTATTAAATAACAATTATCACTTCCATCTCAGGATAAAGCTGTCTAATGGATTATAAAATCCATCACTAATTAGGCCACCATATCCTGGGGGAACTGGTTTTTTTAAAAAAGAAAAGAATCTTAAAAATCTCTTGGGAAAATGAGCTGAGCTTTCTTACTGCGAGGCTGGGTAGTGAGTAGAGCCATGTTTAGAAAACAGGTCATATAACAGGAAGGGGATTTAATCCCAGACACAAAATGGCCAGACTCATCAATTTCTCCTTTTCTGTTAGAATCAGAAGTTCCACCACGTCCTACAACAATTTGAGAAACTCAAGTCTTCACCCCCTACCCAAGGTTTCCTTTTAGTAGCTTTGTAACTATAAATGCACATCTTCTCCAAGGCAGCTTCCATTGGTGAATGTGGGCCTGGAACATTCCAGAATGCAGAGCCTTTCCCTCTGAAGGCTACGCATTCACTCTTCAAGGTTTAGTGCAAGGGAAACACTTCCCTAAACCCTTTTCAGAGTAAAGAGATGGTATCACCCAAGCAAACAAATGAAAGTTAGAAACAGGAATTTAGCCACTACCTATTCTCTAAAATATGGCCTCCTGGGAGCTTCTTCAGATACAGTGAAAAAATTATATATATATATGTATGTATATGTATATATATAAAGTTTACACCAAAGATCATTGCAGCATTATTCACAATAGCAAAAAAGGGGCAAACAACCCAAATGTCCATCAGTTGATGAATGGATAAACAAAATGTGGTTTTGTTTATATGGACAATGGACATAAAAAAAAATTAAATTCTGACACATGCTATGACATACAGTTAAACCTCAAAAGCATTTTGCTGAGTGACATAAGCCAAACACAAAAGGACAAATAGAGTATGATCACACTTATGTGGAATATCTGAATCAGGCAAACATATGGACAGAAAGTTAGTGGTTATTGCGAGAGGGTAGGGTGGGGGATGGGGAGCTATTGATTAATGGGTACAGAGTTTCTATTTGGGTTGACGGAAAAATTTTGGGAATAAATAATGGTAATCGTTTTTATGACATTGTGAATATAATTAATGTCCATAAATTGTACACTTAAAACTGGTTAAAATGGCAAATTTTATATTATATATAATTTAAAACTAAAAAAAATCTAGAGAACAGATAGGAAATACAAATAAGTAAGAAATAAGAGAAAGTTGATGACTTGAATCCACCCAGAGGTGCATTAGAAAAAAGGCCTGGTGACCAAATTCCAAAAAATCAGTCATTGAGCACCCTGTGGAGCACAGTTCTACTCTGACACACATGGGCTCACTGTAAGTCGTAACTGATAAACTGGGTTGGTTTATTAAAGAAATCACAGAATAAATAGAAACATTTTTCTTGTAGAAAAGTAAACAATGGTAACTAGATTCATCTGAATGCATCACCTCCTGAGCACCCTTTCTTGTTAATAAAGTGCCCACCCTGTGCAAACAGCCAGCCAGCTAGCCCCATCTGGACCGTGGTGAGGACACTGAGACTTTTCTTGTCCACTCCATGTTTGTCTGGAACAAGCATCTCCAGAGCTTTAGATATAGGCACATAGCCTGCTACAAATTTAAATCCATGGCACTCAATGTTTCAGGTTGATTAAACTAAGTTGTTTATGGCATCTGTGGTATGAATTCAAAGCAGGAACAATTAAACTATCCATCTTTGAAGCACGGGGCAGTGGCACGGGCATCTGACCATTCATCACTTGCCAGGAACCTTTCCACTGTCATCTCTGCAGTGCCTTGATATGCAGATATTTGCTCTCTTTCTGAAGCAGGCGCATTTGTCACTATCATAAGGTGGCACACAGTGAGCGCCAGTTGACTCAAGGTTCTGAGCTTGCATTCTATGTTGGAACAATTCATAATGAAAATGCATGCTGGAAACAGCTCTCTCTATCTCTCATTTGGTCTGCTCAGCAAACTAGGAGCAAACAGGACCCAAGCTTCATAACACACTCATTCATTCAACAGATCTTTCCTGAGCAACTTCATGAAGCTCAGCATACTCTTGCTTATCAAGAATTAAAAGATGAAAACAACATGTTGAGACTGAAGGATCTCCTGATTTTATGAAGTAAGACTGAGAGATACACAGAGATGACGTTCTGTGGTAATTCGCTGTGACATGGCAAGACACAATTTGAGGCCGGGGTCAGGAAGCCCTCCAGATTCATAGCAGGAGGAACATGTGATGTCCTGGCATAGGAAGTTCCTGGTACCCCAATAATGGATATGAGTGTATGTGCATTACTGAAAGCACGCTGCTGTCTGTGAGCCTCCCAGGGCCCTGTGGGATGTTGCATACCATAGAAACTGAGCTAGAGAGTTCTGTCTCCCACATCTTTGTTCCTAACTGACTGTATATAGGTTAACTATTTTGGGCAAAAGTGAATCAAGGTTGCATATGAAACATTAAATTGAGGAGTTAAAACAGAAATTTCCTAACAAAACTTTACTTTGTGTACTTCCAGAAAACATTATATGTTAATATGATCATTAATTTCCTTAAAAAAAAGATAGCCTGCATTCAGGCTAATCATTTGTATTTGTGCAAAGAAATATGAGAAGCCATGAATGTGCTCCCGAACAATATTGTGGAACACACAGGTTCACAAGAGGCCAGCACGGGAAATCCAGTCCTGGGGAGATCTACTCAGGAGTGTTTCCCAAATCTTAGTGGTGAGCCTTTCCTAGGTGGAGGCTGGGGGAGACGGGCACTTGGAGTCCTGGACTCGGTGTCATGGGCCACAAGCTGTACTGGGGCTCTCATCCTCACACTGTCCTTGAAAGGAAGGGGCAATTGTGGGCATTTTAAAAATGAAAACTTTGTGGTTAAAACAGAGTAAGTCATCAGCTCAAGGCAACACAGCTAATAAGTACCAGAGCCAGAGTCTGACCCTACAAACCCAGCTCTTTCTGCTCTTACCAGTTCTCCAGTTGACTCTGACTCCTGGTGGCCCCTGTGTGGCAGGGTACAACGGTGCTGCAGAGGGTTTTCAATGGCTGACGTTTTTGAATTCACGCTCCAACCTTAAAGTTAGTGACTGAGCACATTGACTGTTTGCGCCACCCTGGGATTCCTTTCTTGCTCTACACATGGGCAAAGGTATGGGCAACAGGAGTCACCTGAAAAGCGTTTAGAGCATGGACGCCTAGGCCCTACCCTGGGAATCAGTACACCGGAGAGGTACTGGTGGAAGAGCGCCCCAGAGGCCTGGACGCAGCTGGTCCACAGCCTGTGGCTCAGGGCCACTGAACCCCACCCTGCTTCCTCATTCCTAAAAGCAAGGGCCAGCGCCTCTGCCATTACTGTGCATGGACTCATCTAATCCTCACAGCAACCTTATGAGGCTCATGCGAGTGGTATCACCTATTGCTAAGTAAACTTCCTCCATCTTTTCAGGAAACTGAGGTTAGAATAGTTAAGCAGCTTGCACCAGGTTGCACAGCTGATAAGTAGGTTGGCCCTGAGCTACCGTTTTAACTATTACATCACACAGTTTTACAGTCTTACTTTCTGAATCCTGTGCAGTGCCCTGGCCCCAGGTGACTCACCCTGGTCCTGGCTCCACACCAGAGCCAAGGAAGTGACTTTTCTGAGTATAAACTCCCAGCTCTCACGAGCTCCCAAACACATGGGGGCAGATAAATTGATTTACAGGACAGCTACACCCCCCCCTTTTTTTTTTAATTAGTTATAACATAAAAAAAAAAGTAGGCAAGTTCATGTAAAAATGCAGCCATGGCCCGACGTGTGTCCCTACCCAGAAAAAGCGGCTGCTCCTCTCAGATGGACAGGATAGGCGTGCTGCCTCAGCCCTCCACACCCCCTGGCCCGACTCCCTCACTGAGAATTCTGTTTGAGGGGACCCACCACACAAGCTCAGGCTTAGAACACAGGATTGAGGATAAGGAAACAAAATGTCCCCCTGCTTGTTGTCAGAAGGCTTTATGTGAAACACAGAATGAAGCCAACCAAATAAAGTGGCCCCTGGAGCAGCCTTGCACACTGCCAAATCTCCCAACACGTGTTTTCATTGGGAAGCGTAAAAAAATAAAAAAAGGATACAGGGCAAGAGAAAGACAACATCCAGTGCACATGAAGATGGAATCTGATGGCAGGCCCTCTCTCTCATTCTTCCTCTGCCTTCCCTCAGTTCTCCTGCCTGGCCTTCTCAGTCAGGGAGAGAACATCACAGGTCCAGCCTGCAGACTCATGTTCAAGCCTCAGCTCCAGGATCCTCCTTTCTGTAAACCACAAGGGGAGGCGACTTCTGCAGTGATGAGAAATGTCCCGAAGGCTGGCTCCCCTGCCCCCACGCCTGCCTCCCATCCCATCACTCACCACCGTGGCTAACCACGTTAGCTCAAGCCTGCACCAGAGCTTTTCTTCTGTTGTTTCTGCCACTAAAACACCAGGTCTTCACTGCACAGCACTACCTTTCTCAGCAGTGTCTGCAGGGTCTTGCAGTCCCAGGGAGTCCCTACCAAACTCCTTCTAAGCCCTCAGTCCTGTTTCCTCCCCACACACCATCCAGCACTCAACGCCTTGCTTCAGTCTCCATCTAGACTCACAACTGGGTACCTGTGACCACACTCCATCCCAGATGGAGTTTAGCTCAGGGACCTATGCTATGACAAGGCAAGTTGTTTTTAAAAAAAAATGCCATATGACCCTTTCTCCAACAAAAATGCTGAGGGAAGCCCAGCCTGGAAAATCAAAGCAAAAAGTTGATGAGAACCCCAGGATGCCACTGCAAGTTTTCCAAAGTCCGTAAAAGTGCCAATTCAAACCCATAATCCCTACTATCTCAGAAAGCTTTCATACTACAGTCATATTACACAAAGGAGAAAACAAAATAAAAAACATCTGTTTAATTGGGCTGCCTTTATGAATATTGGCAGTTATTTTTAATGTCTCTTTCTGGTCCAACCCTCTCCCTCAAGCAGGCATCGCTCTACTCCAAGTGACCATGTGGCTCAGAATCGATTGTCATCGGATGGCAGTAAAGAATTCAACTTTCTTTCCCTCAGTTGCCCACGTCTCGTGCCTAGCAGTGATTAGAGTCTTCCTTGCTGATACAGAGATAAATAATTGCCTTATTAGGAGCCTTACTGGGGACCTTATTGGGAACAGAGTATATCCAGAACGAATGAGTAGAGAAGCAACTTTGCAGCCTGAAATTAGACGAAACACTGTGCCAAGAGATTGCTATGCAGAGAACTTCCTAAGTGATAGTTCCAAAATACCTACAAACGCAAGGGCTTTTAAGACCTCAGGCTCCACACAACAATCTAGAACAGAAGCACTAAACACAGTATCAGCCCAATAAATTGGGATGTCCCATGAAATCATGACTATAAACCTCAAAACCCTGAAACTAAATTCCATGAGCTTGTATCTAAGCAGCCACAGCAGCTGCTCTTTTGTTGTTGTTATAAATAAATCTATCACACAACTTTTCCCATCAAAAAAAAACAAAGCGTGCAAACAGCCATTCACAGTACAGTTGGTGTTTGTTCACCTGGTGCAACAGAGGAAGGAGAGTCAAGAAGAGCAGGAGAAAATGGAGTGTGTGGATAATTGCCTCCATGAACAACTTGCCTCCTTTGCCATGAGAACCGAGATTTCCTGGATTCATAGATTCTGGATGAACCCCCAAAACTATTGCCCTGAGATAACATTTGAACCTTAAACCAAAAACATCCCTGATATCTTCTTAAAATAGAGAAGTAGTTTAGTTTAACTAGTAAAGAATGTCTGCCTTGAGCATTGTGCTTTTTTAAGAACTATCTATATGGCATCAAATTGACAATGGCAACTCAAAATATTAGATAGAAAAGGTAGGGGCAGCGAGTTTATGTTAATGGAGAAGGAACAATTCAGGAAATGAGGGTGAGAATGGTTGTATGACTTGAAGAATGTAATATATGTCACTGAATTGTAAATGTAGAAATTGTCAAATTAGGTCTTACTCTTTTTCGCTGACCCTCTACTTTACCAAGCATGATGTTCTTCTCCAGGAATTGGCCCCTCTTGAAAATATGCCCAAAATACTGTATTTTTATGCAAATAATACGTGCCTTCTCCATTTGTTTGCCAACCACTCCCTCCTCCCCCACCAGGTAAACTTTGCTACGCCATTTTTTTTTTTCACTTGCTGCTGTGAAAAAAATTAGCATAGCGCCCTTAGGAAAATACCTCTAGGAGGGAGGAAGCAGTTGGTAAACAAACACGGAAGGTGTACATTATTTGCATAAAAACGTGGTCAGTGAGACAAAGTCTCACCATCCTCACTTCTAAGGAGCATTCTGTCTGTACTTCTTCCAAGAGAGATTTGTTTGTTTTTCTGCTGGTTCATGGTATATTCAATATTCTCTGCCAACACCATAATTCAAAAGCATCAATTCTTCTTTGGTCTTCCTTATTCATTTTCCAGCTTTCATGTGCATATGAAGTAATTGAAAATACCATGGCTTGGGTCAGTTGCACCTTAGTCCTCAAAGAGACATTTTTACTTTTTAACACCTTAAAAAAGTCTTATGCAGCAGATTTGCTTAATGCAGTATGTCATTTGACTCCTTGACTGCTGCTTCCATGGGTGTTGATTGTGGATTCAAGTAAAACGAAATCCTCGACAAATTCAATCTTTTCTCCTTTTACCATGGTGTTGATGTTGGTTCAGTTGTAAGAATTTTTGTCTTCTTTATGTTGGGGTGTAATCCATACTGAAGGCTATAGTCTTTTATCTTCACCAGTAAGTGCTTCAAGTCCTCTTCACTTTCAGTAAACAAGGTTGTGTCATGTCCAAAAAACCAGCAAATTGCAATCAAATCGACTTCTAGTCATGAAAACCCCATGCATGTCAGAGTAGAACTGTGCTCCTTAGGTTTTCAATGATTGATTTTTCAGAAGTGGATCACTAGGTCTTTCTTCAGAGGAGTCTCTGGGTTGACTCAAGTTTCTACCCTTATGGTTAGCAGTCAAGCTAACTGTTTGCACCATCTTGGGACTCCTCTGAATGGATATGGGATAGGAAAGTTCTGAAATACAATTTTTTTCCCTCCTTCCCTCTTTTCCTTCATTGATTTTCCTTTCTTTCTTCTTCTCTACCTTCTTTTTCAAATGCTTGCTGAGCAGGCAGAGTGCTAAGTAGTAGGTGCGTTGTCTTCATTTTCTTGTTGTTGCTTGCCTGTGGATGTCTAGCCTGAGATTATTCCTAAACAAGAAAATGGATAGGGGAGACGTTGAAAATCCCATGTGAAACCTATTGAGAATAGGCAATAAGACTGTGGATATTGTGGTTCAAGAACCGGGGCACAAATGTTTAGTGAACCATATGGCCTAGTAGTTCAGAGTCTGTGTTCTACATCCAGACAGATTGTTTGGAACCCTTGCATTCAAATTTAATGACTGTGAGCTCTTAAGTAAGTTACTTCATCTCTTAAAGTTTCAGTATTCTTGTCAATAGAATGGAGGCAGCAGAAGTACCTATTTCATGTGAAGTGTTTAGCATAATATCTGCTTGATAAAACTGAGCTCATCAGCCATAAGATCAAAGCCATAAATGGATCAGGACCAGGAGCCAACATGGCTGCCAAGGAACATTTATGATTTCAGTGAAAATTGGAAATAAATCAAAAGTCAAAAATTTATGAGTTATGCCACATACATATTTTTACATGCTGAGTTGGAAAACCAAAAGGGAAGTCCAGAGTCCCAGGTAATTGAAGATATGGGATGTTCTAATAATGAGGACACATAGTCAGAAGGGGAGTTCCAGAACTGAAGAGACATCAAAAGATAATCAAGAGAGGGGCTTTTTAGTGTCAGTGAAACTCCTGTGTCTATTCTTTACCTATGTGTCCTTTTGCAGAGGTGTATCCACACAGAGTCCTTCAGTGTGACTTAGGTGGAATTTAGCGATGATGAGGGTCCCTGAGAATGTGGGCTTTCTTCAGATTCCATCTTATGTGATTGTGATTCAGAGGTAGGCCCTGTTGAGTCCTGACTAGAGAGCCAAACCTCAGCTGTCCAGTCCATGGCCATGCACAGTATCTACATGGTAGGGCAGGAGAGAATAAAAGGGGTTTGTCTGATCTGAGCTCAACACACCACACAGTATGGCCCAGTCTTGTGAAAAACGCACAGATACAGACCTATGGGGCTTCACAAGTAGAAAATACATATTTGCAGGGTTTCTATCTGATTTGGGGTTGTTTCTGCTTCCAGCCAGAACATGGTTTCACTATGTGTCAGAAGTTGCATCATTCCTTGGAAGATGTCCCTTGGTGTGCACAACATGTGGTTGTACCCATACAAATCCATCCTGCCCACAAGCCCACAGACCCATGCAATGCTTCTGGTCTCCAGGGCAGGGCTCCTACGCTTGCTTTGTTGTTGTTGTTAAGTGCCCTCTAGTTGACTACAACTCAGAGCATCTTTAAGTATATAACAGAACAAAATGTTCTGTCCCCTGTCTTCCTCACAATCATTGCTATAGTTGAGCCCATTGTTGCAGCCACTGTGTCAAACCATCTCATTGAGGGCTCCTTCTTTTTCAATAACCCTCTACTTTAGCAAGCATGATTGGCATTGGTTCCACCTGATGACATGTCCAAAGTAAGAAGATGAAATATTGCCATCCATCACTTCTAAAGAACATTCTGGCTGTGCTTTCTTTCTCTAAGATAAATTTGTTCATCTAACAGTCTACGGTATATTCAATAATCTTCACCCACACTACCATTTGAAGGAGTCTATTTTTTATTCTCTTCAGTCTTCTTTTTTCATTATCCAGCTTTCACATGCGTATAAGGTGATTGAAAATACCGTGGTTGCGTCAGGAACATCTTAGTAATCAAAGTGACATATTTGATTTTTAACACATTAAAGGGGTCTTTTAAAGCAGATTTGCCCATTGAAACATGTTGTTTGGTTCCTTGACTGCTGAGTATTGATTGTTGGCCCAAGTAGAATGAAATTCTTGACAACTACAATTTCTTTACCATTTATCATGATGTCGTTTATTGGTTCAGTCGTGAGAATTTTTGTTTTCTGTATGTTCAAGCATAAGCCATACTGAAGGCTATAATCTTTTACTTTCATCAGCGTTTCAAGTTTCTTCACTTTCAGCAAGCAAGGTTGTGTCATCTGCATATCACAAGTTTTTAATAAGTTTTCTTCCAATCCTGATGCCATGTTATTTTTCATACAGTTCAGCTTCTCAGATTATCTGTTCAGTTTATGGATTGAGTAGGTAAAATGAAAGAATACAGCCCAACTGCATACCTTTTCCAGTTTCAAACCACGCCGTATCTCCTTATTCTGTTTGAATGGCTGCCTCTTAATCCATGTACAGGTTCCTCATGAATACAGTTAAGATATTCCCACTATTTGTAAAGTTACTGATAATTTGTTATGGTCCACACAGTCGAATGCCTAACACAGGTAAACACCTTTCTGCTTTTGACCAAGATGCATCTGACATCATCAACGATATCCCTCGTTCCATGTCCTCTTCTAAATCTGGCTTAAAATTCTGGCAGTTCTCTGCCAATGTATGGCTGCAGCTGTTTTTTACTTATTTATTTTTTTTAATTACCTTCAGCAAACTTTTGCTCACATATGATATAAATAAAATATCCTTGCCTTAGATATCTACATGTTCCTCTCAGTCCATTGTCTGCAAATTCAGTGGCCTTCACTTAAGAAGACCCACAACCATGGCCATTGCCTCTGGGTTGGATCAACTGAGAGCTCGGGCTCACCATCCTCACCTGTTACCCACCCAATCGACCCACAGGTCTGTGCCATGATGTGTTGAATCACTAGGGTGTGTATGGCCTCTCACATCTCCCTGCCCTGCTACAGATACTCTCATACTCTCCCCTATAAAAATCCAGACTCCTCTTCAGGGCATATGGTGGGGAAATCAACTCCTCAGTGGCCATTATTCCCATGCTAAAAGAAACAAATGATGACACTGGGAGACGTTTAGTCTAAGCTTTCCTGCCTCAAGTTGTGAAACCCTGTTTGAAAAATGGATTAAAAAATATGAGGGAAAAAGTCACCCTCTTGTTTCCATTCTCCCTATTTTCTTTAATTAGGCGTCTATCACAGCTGTTAATCAGCACTGCCCCCCATCCAAGCCCCAACCCGCTCCTGATAGAACTGCTGCTAGATTAGCCCGGAACCTTCTCTCCTTCGGGTTATTTCAATCCCACTGACCTCTCTTTACCTAGTAAAGTATTCATTCACTATATTTCAAGAATTCTTTTAAGGAAGGGCCAGCATTCATTGTTGCAGTAAGCTGAGAATACAAGCGACTTTAGCTGAGGATAGAAGCGATTTTAACGTCTCTCAGGGTAACTAATTTCATTTGATTTAGTAAAACCGTAAAATGTGTTGCCAAGGTTAATTGTAATTCATCAATCACACTAACACATGACATTCACGGATGGCGACAGCCCCACATAGTTGTCTGAGGTATGCAAACATCTTGAGAAATCAGATTTAATAATCTTACACTCTTGTGTTCATTGTCAGGAAAATGCATGTCAACGAAAATCGTTTACCCACCCCCAAATGTATTGAAGCAAAACAACTTTAACTTTTTTATTTTAATTCTTTGTAAAGAAAATCAACACAGCCAACAGAAATCAGTTGACAAGTATAAAAGGTTTTCAGTCAGTTTAATTTCCATGAAGTGTTTATTGATGTTGTGTGATGCTAAAACATTATTTAGATAAATGTCTATATGGATTTTGAGAAAAGAACCCCATGGGTTTCTTTCTAGATAAACTTTAAAGAACACTTGTAAACAAGTTGAAGCAGTGCCAGTTTGTGGGCTCTTTTACCCAGCCACTGACACTGATGAGGAATTTGGAGAATAGGAATCAAGATGGCAGTTGTCTTCCAAGGCCAAGGAGAAGCCTGAGTCAAGTGCCTAGTATGTGTACGGCTACCTAGAAGGCTTTACTTGATAGTGTCCCCTCCAGAGAAAATCCATTCATTCATTCATTTATTCACTCGCCCTTTCACTGTGAAATGATGACTGAACGAGTCCTTCCCTGCCAGGCATTGAGCTAGGTTCTATAGGATCAGCCACAAACAAGCCAGATATGGCCTCTATCTCCACCCAGCTGATGGTGTCATGAGGAAGACAAACCTTTAAATAAATGGCTGCAATAAAGTGAGCTGTGAGTCATAGTAGAAAAACACTGCATGAGGAGACTGAAGCAGATACCTTGCTCATCCAAAGTGGAAGCAAGATGTTCTAGCTGGTACACTTTCACGTTCAGATCAGACTTCAAAAC
Organism: Elephas maximus indicus; assembly: GCF_024166365.1. NCBI lineage: Eukaryota > Metazoa > Chordata > Mammalia > Proboscidea > Elephantidae > Elephas > Elephas maximus. Next base: position 129,336,027 of record NC_064826.1, read on the forward strand.
TGGGTGGAAGAAGAGCCTATGAAGGTGACAGAGATGAGCAGGCAGAAAAGTAGAGAGAAAACAAGAGGTCATGGTTCCTTGGAGGAAAAATAGTTTGGAGGAAGAGGATACCCCCAGCCAAGTTGCCAAGCCATGTGTAGACTACAGAGCAGTGAATATAGCCAGTGATGTAGGCTCATTCTTTTCTAGCCACCACAAGGCCTATTTCTTATATTAGACACGTCCAGTATCAGTTCTTGATCAAGTTGTTAGCCAAACCAGTCTTAAAATTGCTCATCCACTCTGCTATGTCTGTTCTGCTGCCGTGGACCTCGATGAGAGAGACCTTTTTGCTCTTAAAAGCGCAAAGTCTCCTGCCAGAGGACATTTTCCATGGAAGAGGGAAATAGGGAAGAAAGAGTAGGAGAGCTATTTGGGGCTAGTTTATAGGTACTATCCAGACCCTAAGATACCCTTTCTCTATCTAAAGCACTGACCACCAAGGAAGCAGCAAAACACCTCAGTAAGATATGTGCATCTTCAAGGAATTCCTAAGTCCACCGCACTTTCTCCCAGGCTGAAATTGCATGATTTTATAATGTTGTTCAGGCAAGACTAAAGAAAGTAAGCTTGATAAACAAAACAAAAACAGAAGCATAGTCTATCACTAGGAACTGTTCAGTCTCTTGGACAATTAGATAACCTTGGTGCAAATTTTCACTTCAAAATAAGGGCAAGTCTAGGTCATCTGTAAAACCTTCATAAATTGTTTTTTGTATCTCTGTGCCCATACATGTGTGTCCCACTGATTTCAGCCCCTACTACATTGGCTTCAATAAGCATGTGGTGATGTTTGAAGTTTACTGAGGACTTCAAGTATTAAGGCAAGAAATCACATTCCATAACATCAACATCTGTCATCTTATTGGTTCCTCCAAAGCTCTGCAGAGACTGGGAAGAGTCTGCTTCCCTTAAAAGGATGTTATGCCACTTCTTGGAGTTCAGCTGTAGGGGAAAAAAAAAAAAGTTTCTCTTCTTGCTATTCCCTGTGGCCGGAATCCAAGTGGGTATACAAACTGCATTTTTAATGCTAAACTTTAAGCATCTTTAGGCAGAGATACTGTGAGCTTCCTGCTAGGTCATAGCAGCATTAATGCCAAAATGTTACCAGACCAAAGTGGAGGAAAGGGAGGCGAGACAGAAACCTAGTTTGAAGGTGATGGGAAAAGAACACAGCCATGAACTTTGCCATAAAAGGGAGCTTACTCAGGCTACTATTTGCTCTTGACATTTACCATATTCCCTACCAAGAAGGGAAGGAATACTGTTATCTATTCTCACAGTAGAGATTCTTAATGATCACTCTCAACTATCTATATATTAATATTTGAATCATCTATAAGAAAAATAAGCACGGTTCAAACCACTGTGTAGCTTTTATCGTTTCCAAGTTCAAAGAGCTAGCCTAGAAGACAATTCCATGAACTGCAGGCTTTAGCCCACTCTTACAGTCCTGTTGGGTGCTCTCTTTTGGTGAGAAACATAAATAGGAGTCTGCAGCAATAGGCTCAGACACAGCCACGATCATGAGCGTGGTGCAGGACCAGCAGTGTTTCGTTCTGTTGTACAAAGGGTCGCTGTGAGTCGGAACCGACTCAATGGAATCTAACAACAACAATGCTTCATTGTTTAAAAAGACTTTTTTCATTTATTTCATGATTCAAAAAAGCCATTATTATTTATTAATCCTTTTTATTCATTAATTACTTAAAGGCTCCTTCTGGGTTAAAGTTTTCAAAATTAAATAGAAAAATAACAAGTATTCTCGTAAGGATAATGATAACTGGCAATGTGAATAAAGAAGCTGAACACGCAAGAAAGTTGAAAGCAAATATCTACTATGGTGCATCTAAAATTTAAATGATTTAAATTGAATGATAACATCATCTTCATTAATGAAGGAGAACATATTTTTAACAAGAACAAAATACACTATTTTTGAAATTTGAAAAGTATATTAGACAAAGAAAATTTTTAAAAAGTTTAGCTGAATACTAACAAAGGAAATCACTCTTTCTTAATTGACTTTTTAATTGACAAAGTTCAATTAAAAATAATTTGAGCACTTACTATATGCCAAGGTTTGCAAAGATGAGTATGTCACACTGTCAACGCTCAAATGTTATATGGATTAAGAACATTTATCTACTGTCCACCAAGCTAACTCATACAATGATGTTATAGGAGTTATGTATCATCATCTAGGCAATTGGAATACAAATATAGTGTTTTTTTCCATTTAGAAGTTACCTTTTCTGAACAATTTTCTGCAAAAATTTAAAACTTTGGTCTGCATTATTCAGAATAATCCTGCATTACATTACTTTGTGACAATGCAAAGCAGAATCACCATAAAACATTGTCAGATAAGTTTCTTTACACTTTCCAGTGTCAGCCAATTATATGAGGTAACTTAAGGAAAAACAAAAATCCATATCCCCTTAATATTTATAATAGTTTTTCATGAAGCTGGTTTCTAAACTAGAACCAGAAGCACATTTTAGAATCAGTTTATTCCCATCTTAGAGAGTGACATTTCATTTCAATTGAATACAAAACACAGAAATGTTTAAACAAATGTGGCTATTCTTGGACAGGTATTTTAGTGTATCTCCTGTTTATGTTACTGTCTAGAGTTAATGGATTTATGTGGGAACTGTGACCAATTGCCTATTTGTGTCCATTATATTAAAATAAAGGAGCCCTGATGGCACAGTGGTTAAGTACTATGACTGCTAACCAAAAGGCAGGCTGTTCAAATCCACCCGCCACTCCTTGAAAACCCTCTGAGGCAGCTCTACCCTGTCCTATAGGGTTGTTATAAGTAGGATTCGGCTCGATGGCAATGGGTTTTTTTTTTTTTTTTTTGCTTTTGGTGGCACAGTGGTTAAGTGCTCAATTGCTAACCAAAGGTCTGGTTCAAACCCACCAGCTGCCCCACGGGAGAAAGATGTGGCAGTTGGCTTCTGTAAAGATCACAGCCTTGGAAACCCTATGGGGCAATTCTACTCTGTCCAATAGGGTCGCTATGATTCAGAATAGGCTTGACAGCAGTGGGTTTGGGTTTGGATGTCACATAGTACTCTGCCTTGACATGTGTTTTGGAAAATGAATTCTGGTTGAATAATATGAATTTATCACTGTCATTACATAAATAGTTAATGGTCTTAGTTAAAAATGGGTTCTATGCATAGTATGCATAAGCATATTCAGTTTTGGGGACCTTTGTATCTCCTTCCTTTAGTTACTAGCATTTGCTAAATATCTGCATATTGGAGCTTTAATAATGTGACATATGAGGTGATCATTTTCTCTGCACTAACATATAATACTCGTAGCATCTTTGCAAGGGCATTTGGGTTTTGTTCCTAAATTCAAAGTTAAAGCACAGTCATGCCTAGTGTGCTTTATGTCCTATCTCCTGGAGTCACTTTTCCTTCCTACACTATATATATATATATATATATATATATATATATATATATATATATTTACAATATGCCTTTTAAGAATTTTGAAATGTGGTCTTTTTAGCGTACATATGTGGATACGTTAGTACATAGGTAGACTGGGAAGAGCCAGCATTTCTGCTAACAAACAACTCCCTACCCAAGACCTGAATGCGACAGGTCCCAGACTCTGCAGAATGAGATTGTCTCTCTCTGCCCATGTCCCACTACACCCAGCCCTGGCCTTTTGCCTTTAAGGAAGCAGACTATCATTAAGAACAGAGTCTGACGTTTTAAGTCATGTCAGTGCCTGATCCTTCTAAAACATTCAACTTTCAAAATCCTGCAAATAAAATAAAGATCACATAGTCAATGCCCTTCTGCTGTAATGTCAGTCTATGGATCTGCAGACTAAGATAAACTTTAAAAATCTTTCCTTCCTAACACTATGCTTCAAAAAGTGGTAATTCCAGAACACTTAATTGTGCTCATGAGAAATCTGTACATAGAACAAGAGGCAGTCATCAGAGTTGAACAAGGGAATACTGCGTGGTTTAAAATCAGGAAAGCTGTGTGTCAGGGTTGTATCCTTTCACCATACTTATTCAATCTGTATGCTGAGCAAATAATCCGAGAAGCTGGACTGTATGAAGAAGAACAGGGCATCAGGATTGGAGGAAGACTCATTAACAACCTGCATTATACAGATGACACAACCGTGCTTGCTGAAAGTGAAGAGGACTTGAAGCACTTACTGATGAAGATCAAAGACCACAGCCTTCAGTATGGATTGCACCTCAACATAAAGAAAACAAAAATCTTTCCAGCTGGACCAATAAGTAACATTACGACAAATGGAGAAAATATTGAAGTTGTCAATTTCATTTTACTTGGATTCACAGTCCATGGTCATGGAAGCAACGGTCAAGAAATCAAATAATGTACTACATTGGGCAAATGTGCTGCAAAAGATCTCTTTAAATTGTTAAAAAGCAAAGATGTCAGTTTGAGGACTAAGGTGCCACTGACCCAAGCCATGGTATTTTCAATCGCCTCACATGCATGTGAAAGCTGGACAATGAATAAGGAAGACAAAAGAAGAATTGAAGCTTTTGAATTATGATGTTGGCAAAGAATATTGAATATACCATGGACTGCCAGAAGAATGAACAAACCTGTGTCAGAAGAAGCACAGCCAGAATGCTCCTTTGAAGCAAGGATGGCGTCTCACCTACTTTGGACATGTTATCAGAAGGGACCAGTCCCTGGAAAAGACATTATGCTTGGTAAAGTAGACGGTCAGGAAAGAGAGGAAGACCCTTGATGTGATAGATTGACACAGTGGCTGCAACAAGGGGCTCAAGCATAGCAACAATTGTGAGGATGGCACAGCACCGGGCAGTGTTTCGCTCTGTTGTACACAAGGTCGATATGAGTCAGAACCAACTCAACGGCACATAATAACAACAGCATGTAAACTCTGGGAAGACTTCAGTAAGAAAGAAGCTAATGACTGTCAACTGAAAGTGGTGGATTTAGCACACGTGTCTCCTATTTTGAACGAGGATGATAAATTCAGAAATGGATGTACAAGTGTATTTCTTCAACCACAAAAATAAACTTAAACAGTGGTTACCTCTGAGGTACTGGACTCAAGGCTATAGTGGAACACTGAAACTTTACTTTTAATTATTTGATTAAAATTTTTAATTAAGCATCTGGGTATGCTACATTATTATTATTTTTTTTAATCAAAACATTTTAAAAATAGAACATGACTTTGTCTATTTACTTTCTTGGAGTAATAAAGACGGAATGGACCCTGGAAAGTCATCTGGTCCACCCAGCCTCCTACTGTCCTCAGGTAGCAGGAAGCTGTTCAGGTATTTCTTGACTTTTGATAATGGAGACAAATAGGAAGGTTCAAACACAGTGAGAAGAGTTATGAGCTAGATAAAGAGGGGGGCTTTCCAACTGAGCCAGCTGCAACTTTTTAAAGACAGTAAAACAGCAATCTTCCAGAAACATCATGACACTCTAGGCTGAGTCAGGATAATATTCCAGGGAAGGCACTAAACTGGATTGAGAAAAACGAAGTTCAGAAAGAAACGGCAGAGGCTTACCTAAGTGAAAGCCCAGGTCTGGAACTGGGCAGGTGTGGCCTTCAAAGAGGTTCTATCGGTTCTAGTCGGGTGCTTTGTGCAACAGGTTTATTTTTCTGTTCTATGCAATCAGTTCAGATAATAAAAGGGAATTGTCAGGACTGATTAGAAGATCAAATAAGCTTATGAAATGTTTACCACTATGTCTTGCAGAAAAATAAACCCACTTAAGAAACAATTTAAAATTTTAGTTAACATTTTTACTAATAAGCACATTAGACTTAGTTTTAGTTCCCTAAGAGTGTCAAGAACCTTACACTAATACAGCCAACTAACAAGTGTTCCTAAGTGTGCATGGACTGTTTCTTCATGTCTAAATCAGTCTCCTTTTTGTAACTTTTTCATTTTCATCATATTCATACCCTTTGTCGTAACAAAGGAATCAAGCATAAACATACCACAGTCATTTTTTATGTGTTTTGCTCCTAAATGAAGTGCTTAGAGTGACATTTTAAGAAGAAAAGCATCAATTAGAGCTGATATTAATTCTAAAATTGACGACTAACCCTTCCCTTACAATGGGAGCTCAGAATTGGAGCTTTAGTTCTGTCAGTCCTCAGCCATCCTTGAACTTTCAGTGAAAGACGCTCCTGTGATCTTGGAAAGAAACTTTCTAGGCACCCTTCCACCAGACTGTGTTTCCCTGAAAGTTTCGCTGAAGTGCGCCCACAATCACAGATCATGCATGCATGTCGTTGTGATTCTTAAAGGGTTATTTCATACTCACTGACACCATTTTGGAAATGACATGAACTTTTTAATTTCAAAATTAATTTGAAATGTCTGAGACGTTTCTTGTTCCTTCTCTCCAATCCTCTCTGAAATCAAAATGATTGTGGGAATTGAAAATGCATGCAGTCATAACTGCATCTGTTGGTTTGCAAGGAAAATGCAATAATCTTAAAACTTTACCATTCTTCTGATTTAAAAAAAAACAATTGCCTCTGAGTAGATTTGGACTCATGGCAACCCCACTGTGTCAGAGTAGAACTCTACTCCACAGGGTTTCCAGTAGCTGAATTTTTGGAAGTAGATGGCCAGGCCTTTCTTCCAAGGAGCTTCTGGATGGAGTAGAATCTCAAACCTTTTGGTTAGTAGCTGAGTGCATCAACCATTTACACTACCCAGGGACACCATTCTTCTGAATAAAAAAAAAAAATAAAGTCTCAGAATTAAGTTCTTTTAACCTCAATTTCGATATGTACTTGGCAGTACGTATGGGGCGGGGAGGGAGAGTGTGGGTGAGGCGTGAAAAAAGAGTGTTTAAAGGTATGTCTTGGCTCATTTTAATCACCAAAAAATTTTGTTCTTCACTGGGGTAAGGGAACAAGATGAAGTCTTTACTGTTCTTTCAATGAAATGAAAGTCTTGTGGTATTTCTTTCTCTGCCTAGGATTTTTATTAACTGAGTTCTTTCCACTTTTGGGTTTCCTCTTATTTAAGTTTTTTTTTTTTTAATTCACTATCATTCTTACAAAATTCATGCAATGATCTACATAAAAATAGCATTTTGGTAAGAGAAAACAAATACATTAAAGAAAAATGTTTAAAGTAGATTTTGAATGTGCTGTAAATAAATTAGAGAGTTCAAAATATCATTCACACTATTGTTTGATACATTTTCTACAATTGGATGTTATTTCAAGGGCTCATGGAAATTCTGTAGTTTCTAATTAATAAAATCAAATCATGCTTTAAAATTAAAAAAATGTTTTCAAAACTTTGATGCAAATAGAAAAATTAAGTTAGCTAGGGTCTTGTGAAGGAGAGCAGAATGTGCTCTCTCTTGGCACGAGGTCTCAGAACTGACGCCAATGTCTGCTCTGTAGAAGAGTATGTCCAGCTTAGGGTGACTAATCAGAAAACCAGAGGCTGGAGCAGTACTAAAACAGGAAGTGCATCAGTGGGTATCCAGAGGTCAGCATAAAGGGACGCCAGTTTAGAATACTGAAGAGTGACCTACTGTTGCAGAAGAACACGTAGACACAGTCAATGTAGAGAGGGAAGGAAATGAGGAGAAAGCTGTATTTGAAAGGAAAAGAAATTTCAGAGTCTGTGAGAGAAATTAGAAAGGAAGAAAGAGAGAGAGAGAGAAAGGGGGAGAGAGAGAGAGAGAGAGAAAGAAGAAACAAACAGACCGAATTTACCAATTTGAGGGTGAGAGGCAAAGAGGTAATTGTGAAATCACTAGATCCTTCAACCAGATAATAATACAGTCGGTTCTGTGGCTCACAGGAGCCTACAAATGTGGACTCAATGACAGCATGGTAACTGACTCATGACCTTAAACAGGAGGCAGTTTTAATGCCACAGAAGACCCTCTAAGGGAAAGCCAAGGTAACCCAAAGAGACCAGTGGCAATATATCAAAAACTTTATGTTAATTTTTCCTCAGGTTCATAGAAAGCAGGAATAAAAAGAGAACTCCGTGTAGCTTTAGAGGAAAAAGAAATAAATAACGCAGCAGCTCAGGGCCACGTTGGAAATGACTGTCAGAAAGCAGGATGACAGGGGCATGTGAACGGCCACATTAAAAGCCACCTCACAGGGTTTGAAATTTGGAAAGAATAAAGTAGCAGCAGAAAAATGTTGTGCTTTGTTTTTTAACGGGGGAAAAGGCTGAATCTAGGAAACAGATAAATCACAGGTGATTATCCACTCTATCGGCGTAAATAACCAACAAATGCCTTATATGGTTAATCTACAAACATCCATTGTGTACGCACAGCTGCCAAATGAATCTAATTTTCTCACTACCCTTTTTATCATGCTCCAGCGGCTTCCCACCGCACCAGAATAAAATCCAAACCCCTGACTCAGCCAACACTCCCTCCCACGATCCACCCACACCTGCTCTTCCAGCATGTCTTCCTCACACACCCACCCAGCAATTGGCATCTGCAACATGACCCTTCATTCCATCCTTACCCTAGCCTCCCTCTTTCCCGTCTCAGGGTTTGCACTTGCTTTTCTCTCTGCTTAGAGGGCTAGGAGCCCAGAGTTGTCCGGCTCATTCTTTTTTCATCATTTGGGTACCAGCTCAAATGTGACCAAGGCTTTCCTAGGTCACCCACACCCACCCAGCTTATTTCATACTCACAGACAGCATTTCAGAAATGACACAAAGTTTTTAATTTTAAAATTTACTTGAAATGTCTGAGAAGTTTCTGGTTCCTTCTCTCCAATCCTCTCTGAAATCACAATGATTGTGGGAATTGAAAACGCATGCAATCATAACTCCATCACCTGGTTGTCTTCATAGCTCTGATTGTTGTTATTAGGGGACCTCACGTCAGCTCCCACTCATAACAACCTTATGTATGACAGAAGGAAATGTTCCTTGATCCTGCACCATCCTCAGAAAAGTAGGCGTCTTTGAGCCCATTGTTGAAGCCGCTGTTATTTTTAGAGTCATATTTAGAATGCCTTCCAACCTGAGGGGCTCATCTTTCAGCATGATGCCGGACAATGTTCTGCTGTTATTCATTAGGTTTTCACTGGCTAATTTTTTTTTTTTTCAGAAGTAGACTGCCAGGTCCTTCTTCCTAGTCTGTCTTTGTCTGGGAGCTCTGCTGAAACCTGTCCACCATGGGTGACCCTGCCAGTTTTTGAAATACCAGCAGCATAGCTTCTAGATCACAGCAACACACAAGCCACCGTAGTGTGACAAACTTACAGTTGATGACCATGGCTCCTACCAACATCTAAAATTACAGTGTGTTTTGCTGTTTGCTTGCTTTCTTGTTTATTGTCTAGCTCTCATCTACAGAAGATAACCTCCACAAGAATAGTGGCTGTGTCTTTTTTGCATAAAGCCCTTGCTCCAGTGTCTGGAATAGACCTTGTCCCCAGGTAGTACGCAAAAGTATTTGTAGAAGAAGTGAAAAAACAAATGAATAAATGTTTCTGTGGAACCATGTATTTCAAGATATTAAATAATAACATTATCTAAAACAGAATAAAATAACCCAATATACCCAAGATATGAGCTATGTTAATTAAAAAATATATATGTTTCTTTAGAAAGGGTATGAAGTTCTAAATAACACCCATACTATTCCCATCTCTAGTTTAATGCAGTAAATGTGATAGAAGCACCAAGGTTTAACCTTCATGGCACCAACTCATGCTAGTTGGTGGGGAAAAGCAGTAAATCAGCAATATTGCTTACATGACTCCCATCAGCTTGAGTTAATTAGTTAGTAGTTGTGATGTTTCATAAAATTTAGCCAAGTGGTCATTCATCATCTTAAGTGTTGATAACAATGAATATGGGGATAAGGAATGAGAGGTGAAAGAATTTTAATAGCTTTAAAGGTATTTTCTTGATGGCTATCCCATACAATAGTCATAAGAACAACTACAATTTATTGAGCCAAATACTATACAAATCTTTTATATATTTGTTTTTCTTTCATTTATACAGTAGCCCTAAGAGGTAGTATCACAATCTCTTTTTTCAGATAACAAAATCACACCTCAAAGAGTTAAATTCACTGCCCAAATTGCACACCTAGTAAGTGTGGAGCTGGAATTCAGGCATCGCTGGAAACTCTGGAAGTGTAGTGGTTAAGAGTTTGAATCTATGAGGCATTCCTTGCAAAGCCTGTGGGATAGTTCTACTCCGTCCTACAGCATTACTATGAGTTGTAATCGACTCGATGGCAATGGGCTTGGATTTTTTTTTTTTTATATCTACCTTTCACATATTTAATTGGGGCTCCCCGTGTTGAGGGTCCTCCATGAATAGATAGCCTCAAGAACCATGTGTTTTCCTTGGTCTTATGGGAGAATTTCCCTTCATCTTTTCATTTGACCCTTTATGTTCCCAAAACCAAAAATTCACCATCAGCTAGTACAAAACCCAAACCAAACCCATTTTCATGGATTCTAACTCATAGTGACCCTGTACAACAGAGTAGAACTACCCCATAGAATTTTCAAACCTGTAATCTTTATGGGAGCAGACTGCCACATCTTTCTCCCATTCAACCAGTTCAAACTAGTATACTTCCCCTCATCTAGCCATTGTTTTCTGAAATGAAAATGGTGAAAGATTTCCTTAATTGACTGTTCTGATTTCTGCCTTGCAATACCATTCTCTGAGGTAAGGTCTGGCTCACATTTTGGAAGGAATAAGTGAAAATTAACTATCGTAATCAGAATAAAACTCAAATTAGTACATCAGTGTAGGTCTTTACTTGTGAATTTGCTAAAATGCTGATTTTACTGTGTGCTGTGTGAAGTGCTGTGGAAGGCGGGGGAGACAGCATTTGATGCAGGTGCTCCCATGTGCTGAGCCTGGCTCTATGGCAGGCGTGCTCGCTGACCATGACATCATTTCCTCTTGAACCCAATGAGACCCTGGCCTCAGGACCCTTGCCATCCCCAAGAACAGCCACCATAAATAGTCAGGATTGTCATGGGGGATGAAATTAACTTGCTATACTGTTGGTGGGGAAAGGGAAATTGAACAGACCTTGAAAAATGAGTTAACTTCTGCCTTGCGGTAAAGGGGGGGAAGATATTCCAGATGAAATGGATACTGTAGGAGAAAGTACAGAAGCAAGAAAGCAAAAAGGTGTGACTGGAAAAACACAGACTTTGTCCATGTCACAAATGAGGCCAGCAGGGAAGTAGGCGTGAAGGGCGGGCGGCCAGGGAGCTGCCAGCCTGGTAAGGGCCTGCATATCTGTTAATATATTTGAAACTTACTTTCTGAGCAAAGAAGGGGCCTGTTTAGAATGTTTGCTTTAAGGAGATTAAGGCAGAACCTGACAGCAGGGTGAAGTTGGGGGAACATGGGTAGAGAATACAGGCTGAGCCAGCCAGCTAGGTGGCTCCAACCACAGCAGGTGAACACATTACAGGTAGCACTTGGTCACAGCACTATGGCGATATTGAGAAGGAGATGGATGCATTCCAATGTCCAGATGGTTAAGACACAGAAGCCGATCGATTGTTGGGAGTGAGGAAAAGAAGAGTGAAAGCTGTGCAATTTTAGTGAACAGTTTTTGAGATTTTTCCAAAAGCTGTTCTAGACGCTTTACTTGTATTAACCTATCTAGTTATCTCAACATCTATATGGGGTAGGTGTTTTAATTATCCCTATCACAGAGAAGAAGAATTAGAAGAATGGAGACATGAGGTAAATTCTCCAGGATTTGCATATTAAATATGTGGTTGAGTTAGGATTTAATCATAAATCTGTCTGGCTGCAGAAACCAACATGGGTTCTCAACATGTGGCCCCTGAGCCACAGCAGCAGCAGCGTCCCCTGGAACCTGGTCAGAAATGCGAGTCCTTGGTCCTTACCCCAGACCTGCTAAATCAGAAACTCGGCAAGTGGGGTAGCAATTTGAGCTTGCCCAAGCCCACCAGGTGGTTCTGATCCCTCCAAAGTTTGAGAAGCACTGCACTAAGTACTACGCACATTTTACAGATGATTTAATCTGAGGCTTGGTGCCTGGATGATGAAGAGGCTGGATAGATTTTAAATAAAATATGAAGTGTAGAGCAGAAAATGTTTGAGGGAGAGGTGATGGGCTTAGCATCATCTCTGTTGAATCTGAGACATTGGAGGGCTTTCCAGTTGAAGATGACTGGTAAGAAGTGAGTGAGAAAGACCTGGAGATAAGGATAAGGTGTGTATCCACACAGACATAGGATGAACTCTTGGAAGTGATGGACTCTTCGAAACCTCTTTCAGAAAAGGTCCAAGGGCAGGACACTGCGTTGTTTTCACTTATGGGAGCAGAATAGAAGGAACATACAGACCTGGAGAAATGTAGCGTTTAGGAGGATTCATCTGTCACCATGACTCTGCCAGGCCCAAACAACCACCTCCCATTGGAGGCTAAAGAAAAAATGAAAAATCAAAGGAGAAGAGAATTTCTAGAAAGAGAGGATCAAGCAGGGTCTAGTACTGTAGGAGAAATAAGACAGGATTACTGAAGTTGCAAATTTATTCATTGAATTTCTTAGAGAAAACAATATCAGAAAAGTATATGAGGGAGGAGAATTTTTTTAAAGGATTGCTGTGAAATTGCATTGCAAGGAAGTAGTATTGGGAAATGTAGACAATGTTTTTGAGAGGTTTGGAAGTCAAAGGGAAGAATTAATAGCGGGAAAGAGACAGCAGGCAGAGGAAGATGGGCTGAATCTACACCAGGGCTGACAGCTGTCCCCCACAGGATATAGCACAGGGCATTGACAAAATGGCACTGGTCCTTGTCTTCAGAGAGTGTGTGGATTTGGAATCGTAATGTATCGTCCCTCATTCCCACCTCACCCTCAACACAAAAGAAGCTGTGAAATCATTCCTTGGTTCCAGTAGTCTATCTTTGCACTGAGAGAGGAAAAAAATAATAATAATAAACAGGTCAGCTTTCCGGGGCCTTTAGATCAGTGATTCTCAGCCGAAAAGAAAGGGGTGTGGACGGTGTGAGAGAAACCTGACTCAATACTGTAGCATAATTTTACAGTTGTCCAATGAGAGTAGGGCCTATTGCTTTCATAGTACAAACAAAATCTAAAACAGGGAAGAAAGATAGATTTAAAAAAAAAAGATATTGTGAGTTAATAAGGGTGCCTTGTAAGAGAGGAGCCCTGGTGGTGCAGTGGTTCAGAGCCCAGCTGTTCACCAAAAGGTAGGCAGTTCGAATCCACCAGCCACTCCTTGGAAACTCTATGGGGGAGTTCTACTTCATCCTACAGGGTTGCTTGAGTCAGAGTTGACTTGATGGCAATGGGCTTGGTTTGTTTTTTTGAGAGAAGATGGGTATTTCAGAATGGAAAAATGCACAATGGGAAGGGTTTTAAGATTTAAGGGGCAAGTGAGAAAAACTGTCCTTGAAGGAATGTAAGAAGGAAGCGGGCAGTGGGAGGGGGGAGGGGTGGGGTTCAGACCAACTACTTTGGGTTCTGAGTCTAAATATAGCCTTTACTAGAAGCATGGACTTGAGCGTGACTATCATCATCCTGAAGCCTCAGTTTCCCCATTGGAAAAATGGCAGTGACAATACCACCCCTGTAAAATAAGAGTACCCTCATCAGCGATACTACGGAAATTAAATGAAGGCCTGACCCAGGAGGTGAACAAGTGTGGTTTCATTTCCATCTTTTACTTTCCAGTCAGTGAGCTCAAAATGGAAGCTGTGGGAAAATTTTCTGCACATTTGGTACTATAAGGAAGAACCATTAAAAAAATTTATTAATATTCATGTGACACTTTTGGGTATCATACTATACCTTTTATCCAAAATTTGCATGTTTTAACTAGAAGAGCTTTTACCCTTATCTCAGAGCCTTGTCTAATGCTATTAGATTTAAAAACTTTTGGCTTTAATTAGCGGTCTCTCAAATGGGCTTTCTGCAGGAAGATCTGCTGCCCACCCTGACTGCTGGGAGAAAACTCTCCAGAAAGAACACAAATCAATCCCAGCCACCCTCAATGTGCACAGCTGAGCAATAGGTTTCCATTAGGACAAAAATGTAGTGACCTCATCCAGCACAGAACTCATTAAATTAAACTAACACATCAGTGGAAAAGCCTGAAATGCTGAGCAAATCATGTTACATTTCTGAATTGACCTACACCGGTAATAGTCACTCCATCTGTGGGCGCCTCAGCTCAGGAATGGGCCTCCAAGGGCTTCAGGGGCAGCAGCCAGAGCTGCCTGTGCATGGGGCTCACCTGGAATGATGCCCCGTGCAAACTCAGGACTCGAGGTCCTGGCCTCTGCAGCTTTCCTTTCTCAAGACTTGCCACTGAATCAGGCACGCCCACGGGATGTGTGTGTGTATGTCTGTGTGTGTTTTATGCATTAGGGGGAAGGGAAGAGTGCTTTGTCCCCGCCAGGTTCTTGGCCTCTGCAAACACCCCTTTTCAAGACCTGCCACTTTGTCAGACATGCTGATGAATGCCCTGGCTACGTGGGGAGTACGTGCCTGTCTTACATGTTTTGGGGAGAGCAGTGGAGAGTGCTTTGTCCCAGCTAGGTAGTTCTGGCCTCTGTAAATGTCCTTTCCTGCTTTACTGCTGTCCTCCCCTAGGTCGGCCTCACCAAGGCATAAACTTCCTACAAAGGCAGGATGTGTGTGTGTGTGTGTGTGTGTGAGAGAGAGAGAGAGAGAGAGAGATGGTCAGTTTACAGAAACTCTATGCCATTGAGAAAAATAATTCAGAAGCCTAGGAAGGAGCTAAGTGACAGTGGCCTGCAGCAGCCACCTCTCTTGTCAAAGCAGCAAACAGTTTGTTGGACAGAATCGCAGCACTAGACTGAAGCTCTCAACCAGAACTCCACCTAAAAACCACCTGAGGAACCTCAAAATGTGCTGATGTTAGGTCCCTGCCTCCAGAGATTTTGATTTTGTTTTTCTTTGACTGAATCTGGGTATTCATTTCCAATTTTCCAGGTGATTCTACTCTGAGAATCATTCCTTTAGAATTAGGGCATCCTGTATGGTAAGTTGGTAAGAGCGAGTCAAGGTCCCAGGGAAGGGGGAGGATGGGGGATTTAGGTCCTGTAATCTGCTATTGCGTGGCTTAGCACAACTGTTTTTATGGTTGCTGAGAAATGAGACACCCACCTTTCCCAGATGGCCTGACGCTTTCTTCCTCTCCCCATTGAATGCCAGGGTCTTGGCAGAACTTCTCTGTCCTGCAGCACTCGATGGAACTGTCTCCCCTGCCCCCGTTGGGGGAAACAGTACCAAGGCCTGGATTCTCCCAAGTGAGGCTGTCTGCTCTGGGCAACTGAGGCATACTTGACCGATATTATAAACGAAGGCACCACCATTGATAGGAAAGCAATCTCTCTCAACTGATCACAGTTCACAATCTCAGTCCTCACCCTGACAACTTATTTAGGCCGATTCTTCTCAGCCTTCATCCGGCTAACATCAGAGTCTGACATAGTCCCCCTAACTGCACACTCATGGCCCCACATAACTCACTAAATTCCGCACACTCATGTATTACTGTTAAGATGGCACATAACTCACTAAATTCCACGCACCCATGTGCTCCTGTTAAGATGGTCACTGCCCACTCCCATCCTCCAGCCCCTCTGCCTCATCTTTAAAAACTGCCTAAGAGACCATTTCCTAATAGGGTTATAATGAGAGCGTATTGTCCCCATCCCCCTTGCACCACCATGACTAAGAGACCGATAGGTCCGATCCCCTTAGACCCTGTATCTCTGGTTTCTTCAATCCTTTCAGGGAGCCCAAGCCTCCCAGGTCAACTCTATTCGTCAGGACTCATTGCCACACAGTTCTGAATACCCCTAATCTGAATCAAGCTCCTATACCTCCTAGCCTCCCCACACTCTCTGGCATTCTTGGTGTTCCATCAGAAAACTTTTCTCATCTGTGAACATGCCCTTCCCCTCCTGAAACAGAAAATCGACTAACCGCTGAGAACACTTTTCTCTGAAACACTTTAAAAATGATAGATATTTTTCACTAATTTTCTTATTTCTCATGTGCTACTAGTCTTGGAATTCAGATAGGGATACTCCATGCTACTTATCACCATTTCTAGAACATTTTTTTTTTAATCTGATCCCTCATATTCTGAAACTTAAAATGTCACCACCAGTGAATCCTTCTTGTTTCAGTCCCTCCTAGTTTTCCTGATAGCCACCCTATGTTCACTGATGTTACTGGTACTTAGCACTGATTTTGTAAAGGAGGCTATTGCCATAATTTTTGGTGATATTAGGATACAGGTAGATGATCCAACCACCATAGTGACTTTTTGGGTTGTTGACCAACTCATTTCCAAGGTTCAAACCAGTCATTTCTCAGCCACATCCTAGATCTCATTATTACCTATGACTACACCGCCTTCAACACCCCAGTATTGACGTTCCAGTCTGGCTACTGCCTTGTAACTTTGAATCTCTTCTTACACTGCTATGCCCACTCCCATTACAGTCATTCCTTGACCTCTTGAGGCCTCTAGCCCATTGACTGTATCACATTTCCATTGCCTATAATCTTTCTTATTCTCTCACAGTCCTAGAGAATTATTATTATATGGCCCTTCTAGCTATGGTCTGGTTAACTCCCACAAAATGATTGGGTGGGACTATGCAAATAAAGTGCTTGTGGTTCACCAAAGGGATTGGACAGCCTACCAATAATGCAAATAAGGTGCATGGAACCCTTGCAGGGGTGGAAGGAATCACATGCAAATAAGGCATATGGGACTCTCGTAGGCAATTGGTCAGTTTTACTATTCTGCTAGGCTTAAACAGAGCCAATCCTAGGGGCAGAAGGGGACCTCAGCATCATCAAGAAGAAGATCCAGGAGCAGAACACATTTTTTGAACCCAGGGTCCCTGCACTAAGATCCAGGGCACAGAGAGAGCTATAACACTGGAGACAGTGAGAGACTGAGAGACGGGAAGCACAGCAGAGTCCAGCAGCAGAACGATGGCGGCAGCAGAACCAGACCACTTCTGTGAGATAGTGCAGTGGGCTCCTGGCCTGTGGAGCAAGGTGGATATAGCAGGTATGCCAACCCATGGAGCGAGAGAGCTGAGTGCCTTCAGGCAGGAGGCTTCCTGGAAAAGTGGGGTGACTCCAGGCACTTATTAGAGGAGCTAAAGAGCTTTGTAACACTTTCCCAAACAGGGCAGAGTGTGACTGCCAGCAGCAGCCAAGAAGCTGGCCTGATTGAGGAACTGTATTCTGATTTGTTCCGTTACCTCCAAGCTGATTCTGATTCTGAATTGTAACTGGTTACTTCCCTAATAAACCCCATGTCGTGAGTAAGGTCCGTGAGTTCTGTGTGGCCACTGCAACAAATTGTTGAACACAGCAAAGAAGTAGGGATGCCATGGGAGGGACGGCTGGTGTCAAAATTGGTAAAATGGTTAGAGAGTGGAGGTATGCCTGACCTCCAAAACATAGGAATCAGCCTTGGGCTGATTATAATGGTAATTCTCTCTCCTCCCACTGAAGTCAGATGAGGAGGTCAGATGCCATGCCCTTTTTATACCTCCTTAGCTGATTTAAATCCATCGTTCGTCACAACTCACATGACTCCACTTCAATATTCTTGCTCCGTCTCCTATTGTCAAAATCTCATGTTTGATTTCAAACAAATGTCTGTCACTTCAATACATGTACCTTAAAGCTAAACATGATGTAGATAAAAACAGACAACTGTGCTGACTAGTCTTACTTTAAATTTATGAACACAGCCCTCAAGTGAGTTCTCAGCACTGCTGGCAGTCCCACTATGCTGCTGGCTAATTACTCTCCCAGTCTCAAGAGTGATCATTTAACACCTTTTCCTTTCTCCTTATGTCTCCAACACCGTTATGGGCACAGATCTCATTCTTAAGTAGTTAACTTGCTGAGTGAACCTCCTTAACCTTCCATTACCAATCCAACAAATCCAACTTGATTGGCAGCACACTCATCTTCCCTCCTGACCCAATGGAAGCCTGACACAAAATTCTTTACAAGACTTACTCACTGGCTCACTCCCCACCTCTGTCTTACACTTTTTCCAGTCAGGCTTTCGTCTCGCAATTCTGAAAACATTCTTGTCAGGTGTCCAATGGACAATTCTCATTTTACTTGATTCTTAGTGGCATTTGTCATGTTGCACTCCTTTATTCTTGAAACATCCCTCTCTCCTCTGGCTGTTAAGACATCATTCCCTGATCCCTCCCACTATTCACTGGCTGCTCCTTCTTTCCTGGACCCTCCTCCATTTCTTGATTTCTAAAGCTGGAGTACTTTTATGTCCGATACCCTTGTGACGTGAAGTGACGTTTCCTTTTATTGCTCAGGAGACACCTAAGTCATCACATACTGGAAAGTGAATGACCCAGCTGCCCACGGGGGAAGCAACAACAAAAAGCCTAAATCATCTCTGACTCTTGTTCTTTTACTGTTTATGCTCAAATAATCAGCAAATCCTATCAATTTTAAGTTCAAAATATATTTTGAATTCAACGACCACTTTGATTTCAACAACAGTTACTGTGGCTGTGTTACTTTCATTCAGCAGTGTTTCTTGTATTTGGTCTGTAGGTAATATTGCTCTTTAAATGTCCTTTAGCAATGATTGTGAGCATAGCACAGGACTTGGCGGTTTTTAATTGCGTTATACATGGAGTCTCCATGAGTCGGAACTGACGCAACACACCTAACAGTCACAATTGGAATTGTTGGGCCGTGTGTCTTCTTTTAGGGTAGGGGATAGTAATATTATGCACCTTGGCTAGTTATGGAAGATACTTTTACAATTTCAGGTAAAGAAGTCTGGAAAACAGGTGAAAGTGTGTGTGTATGCATGCGCGGACATTTATGTAGTATAAGAAGGAAAGATTACAGGTTACACTTGAGTAGTCAGACTAAAATGCTCTGCTGAATGTTATTTTGAGCATTTTTACTATATCAGTTCAGCAAAATTAATCCTTATAAATGCGGGGAGCAAAACTGAGAGAGAAAACCATTAGATAAACGCTATAATCTTAGTACTGGAAGAAAATTATTTGGAGGATAAAAACGTTCAACACAGAACTTGAAATAAAAGGTTTTAAAATGCCCAAAGTCTTATTCAGAGCACACAGACTGTGGATTCAGAGGCAATATCCCCAGCTTGTCCATCTCTCCCACCCACACTGTCTGTGATTCAAGCCTCATTGTCACTCCGAGATCCCTTCTATCTCACCTTCCCATTTTTTCTTCATATTTTTCTTTCCTCAGCCATCCTTGTTTTCCCGTTTTCACCACCTCCCACTAACTTACACGCTACTCTTGTTACCACTATTGCAAAAGTTTCTTGTTGATTTTATGGATCTCTTGGCCCATTCTTCTTGAAACCATCTTATGTACTTTAGCCAGACAAATATTGATGTAATGTCATTTTTATCAAAATGTCCCCCACTCATGGCCCATGAGCTCCCATTTCAAAAAAAAAAAAAAATCTAGTTGCTTTTATTAGGCTTTTCTGCATAGTCATTTTACAATCCCCATCATCTCTTCCCCTAACATGAAGCACATCCTGAACCCCTTTTAAACACATTCTTCACTCCAGAAGTCTCCTATATCCCAACTGAGAGACCAGAAGGCCCAAAGTCCTGGCTGTGAGGCACTGTCAAGTGGGGTGCTCAGGGGTTGCATACAGCTACCAAAAGTGTTTCGTAACAGATCATTTGGGGGCACCACTGAGGCATGGAAACAGAATAATATTAGATGTTGGTGGCAGGTAAATTTTGCATTTACTTGGATGGAATTAGGTATAGCCTGAATAACGGAGCTGAGAGGAGACTTTGAGAACAAAATAAAAGTGGGTGAAATGAGGGAAGTCAGCTCAGAGGTCTCTAGGTACCATGTATCAGACACAGCAGTATCTTATGCTGCCGGCAGCCATGGTTACCAGGGTGGGGCTGGAGACCTTAAGGTTCCAAACCAAAGCAGAAATCTTGAGCGTATCAGGATGGTTCCTCCTCTGTGACCCACAGACTTCATTAATTCCATAAGACCATGGAATACGTCTGAGCTCTAGAGTAATCCCTGAAAGATCATTAGGCCCAGCACCCAGCTCTCATCTTCCATTTTACAATCAACTTCCTGAGGATACCACTCTCAAGCACAATCTTCACAATTCTCAGTTTCCAATCCATAACTGGTTTTGTTTATAATTTCTGAAGTTTCAATTAAAGAATGATTATTCTCAGGGTGAAAGGTTGTTGTCATTGTTGTTAAATATTCCCAGGTTTAAATCCAAGATCTATCACAAAGGAGCCATGTGGCCTTGAGAATGGCATTTCACACCTCCAAGTTTCGATTTCTTCACCTAAAACATGAAGATGAGTCCAAGCTTGTCTTGGTTCGTAATGTTAGACAAGGCATAGATATAAATGTATGCCTAATACATGGTCTGATTAAAAGTAGGCACTTAATGATCCTTTCCCTCTGTTACATTAGGAAAATTTCACATCATTTAGGCAAAGCACTTAATTAATATCCAACAAGTATCGTCACCATTTGCCTTGCTACAGTGGCCTTTTTTGTAATGATTTTTATTTTCTCTTTGTAATGAGAGCTCAAGTGATATATCCAATAAGGATGCCTACTTAATTTGTGAATTCATGTTTCTGATTCCTAAATACATGCTTAGCATACCACACAGCACAAATTCAATTTATTTTCCATACCTCTCTCAAGCTCACACAGTAGAATAATGGACTTCAGTATGAAAAATCATATTGTCAAATATGGAAATGTTGAATCCCACTTACGAGCCACATAACAGAGGATACATTTCAGTGATAAGCCCATAATGGAGCACACCTATTATCACCATCATTCTCTAAGAGCATTCCGTTTTCCATCCATGACCAATATTATTGAGAGTGAAAATAAATGAGGTAGGAATCATTTATTTTCAGCTGAATTTTCTTTTGGAACAGCACCTAGAGCACAGCCTCTAAAAGGCTGTGTCTTAGGCAATAGCTGGGGAAGAGAGACTGTCTAATAATTACTGAGCACCTGAGTTTGGCCAGGGACTTATGCTTGATGGGGAAACAGGTGAAGCAAGTTAACCATGCATGTATGTAAAATAAATATTTAATAAAATCAAATAGCAAGTGATTGATAGGGCTGGAATTTCAACTGGGATCTACCTAACTTCAAAATATTCTTTCCAAGGTAATACCCTGCTTTGCATGGTATATGAAGTGCAGAAAATACAGTGATTTGATTGGATTTTGTTAAATGGACTTCAAAGGAAAAAATTAGATTTCTTATTGATGTTTTTCTTCATATTTATTATTTTTTGCTAATTGCTCCTAAAAAAAAGACATCAAACTTGTTTAAAATACAGCCCTTTATTTATTCCCTCAGCTCACATTAATTGAAAGCCCTTTATGAAAGGATACAATAACCTTTTGTGACATTAATTTAGTCTGGTCTCATTAGAGTTGTCTTGGAAAAAGTACAGCCAGAATGCTCCTTAGAAGAGAGGATGGGGAGACTGTCTCACATACTTTAGACATATTATCGGGAGGGATCAGTCCCTGGAGAAGAACATCATGCTTGGTAAAGTAGAAGGTCAGTGAAAAAGGAAGACCCTCAATAAGATGGATTGACACAGTGGCTACGACAACGGGCTTGAGGATCACAACGACTGTGAGGATAGTGCAGGACAGGGCAGTGTTTTGTTCTGTCGTACATAGGGTTGCTATGAGTCAGAACCGACTCAGTGGCACCTAAGGACAACAACAACAACATTACACCTAAACACAGGAAAGAAAGAAAAGGAATTTTTCTCCATTCTTTCTTTTCCTTTCTCCCTTCCATTTTCCTCTCACTAGTACCCTGACTTACCAGAAAGGTAGGCAGTGGCCCTTGGGCTAAAATTAGGCTCTTACACAGCAAATTTTGCATTCACAGTGTTTTCAAATTAGAAATTTTCACATACCATCCAGAGTTGTAGCTCCTCTTAGAACTTAAGACTATCCTGCACTCAGGCCATTGGAACTAACTTCTGTGATATAAACAAGGGGAAATAACACAAAAAGTAGTACTGGTTATAAACCATGCCATCTACACATTGTCAACTGAGAGAAATAGCAATGCCATGGACCATGGCCCCCAATTTATCTGTCTGTCATGTGCAGAGATTCATTTCCTAGTGAGAATAAAAATATGTCCCTCATTGGAGGCAGTGACATAATGCTTCCCGCTCCTCTGTAAGAATTCTGCAATTGAACCTGTGAAATTTCTGGTCCTCCCTCTTGCAATGCCTCACGAGTTCCAGACATATCCTATTACTTGACTCGATACATCTTTTGTGTATCTAGAGAATATCCTTATTTTATAAAGGTAGAAAATAGAAATAAGGGAAGTCAATGTTACCCAGTTCTTGATGCTGAACAGAGGCATTTTAAGATATCAGATTCTTTTTTTTTTTTTTTTTCTCTTATTCGTTCCAGAAGAACAGATGCACCATTAGACAGGGAGAGAGACAGTGATAATGAAGGGACAAAAAAAGGAGAGTGGGAAAGTGCCTCAGGTCATGGAAGGAGATAGAAAGTAGATAGAGTCATAGTCACTTGAGAACATCCAGCATGATACCGTAAGAAGGCGACTCAAAGAATAAGCAGGCCTCCTGACTCTGTGAAACATTTTTCAGTATATAAAGCATTCAAAACAGCATAAAGTTATAAAAGCTTTACAAAGTTGTGCTATGGTGCCAGGGCCAGCTCAGGGAGTGTCAGTAACCACTACAAGTTAAGACGTGAATCTTAGCTTACCAACCCGCCTATGCACAATCTATTTATAAGGACTTTAGAAACTTCAGAAATCTCAGTAATATATCGAGAAAAAAAAATCAACAGATTTAGGGGAAAGAAGGCTGTGACTTTTCAGACTTCCCTTGTTAATTTTTTTTTTTTTTTTTAGATGATTGATAGTTTTGAGTACTGGCCAGGTATTTTGTAGAATGCACTACTAAAGGAATTTGTCTGATGTCTTTCACATGATAAGATGGAGGTTATGGGTTATTAGGAGAAAGGCCAGAGGTAAAGTACCATTCTCACCACATCCTGTCAAGGGTACATACCATCAACATGACTTAGCACAGTGGATGTTGACTCTGATCATCTGGTTGAGGTCATGTTTGTCAGAGTTGTACACTGTAAAGTTCTTCTCCTCCCCTTTCCTTCCATCCTGTGCCCTTTGAAGGAAGTCACTATGCTCAGCCCACACCTAAGAAGTGGGGAGTCATGCTCCCTTCCTTAATGGTGCAGTAACCACAGAAAGTATTTGAAATTCTTCTGCATGGGAGATTTTTCTCTTCTCCCCTTTTGTTTATTTAGTCAATCATTTTTATAGCAGTAGGAACTCATGGATATTTATTTTATACTATGGGTTGTAATCCAATATTACTTTATTTGTGTTGTTGATACTCTAATTGAGCCAGGTTTGGCCATTGGAGTTCTTTCATTTGTCTCCTAGGCTCATCTGACGTATCTCAATATCAGTACGGGGTTTTGCATGGTGTGTGTGTGTGTATGTGTGTGTGTGTGTGTGTCTAGCACTTCCTTACTTTCTGGCCCTACAAAACGCTTCAGGCTCATCTTGTCAATGTCTGCCCCAATCCTGGAATCAGCCATTTCTTTAAGAAGTACTGTTTCCTTCCTTTTACTGGAAAATGATATTAGTAAGCAAGACCTGGGTGCTGGGTGTGCTTACTGTTCCTGGAATGTTGTCAGCATAGCATTCTAGAGTTTCCAAAGTGTGTTTTCTACCCATCATCCCATTCAAACTTTTCAACAGCCCGCAATGGGCTATTGTGTCCCTATTGTGTCACCCAGGAAATTCAGTTTCTGAGAGACTGAGACTCCAAGTCCAAGATATCAAATGTAGTTTGTGGTAGAATGCATTAAGTGTTTATCAAACATGTCCTGTGTTTCAGGCACTAAACTGGACACCAGATTGTAGTAGTGAGGGAGCAGATCTAAAACCTTCTTTTCTAAAGTTTACAATCTAACATCAGAGATAGAATTTAAATATGTAAGTACATAAGTAAGTATTTAATCTAACAGTGATTGGTCCTTTAAAGGGTACTGTGAGACTGAATGACAGGAATGCTTAACCAAGAGGGAAAGGAGGGAGGTTTGTGATGAACTGAGAAGGTAATGCTTTAGGTGAGATCTTGAAAGAGTGACAGTTAGATAATGAATAGGGGCTGGTTTCCAAGGAAAGGAAAATGTACAGTCTCTCCTAAGTTGGGAAGCATGGTATGTTCAAAAGGCTAAAATGAGATCACTGTGGGTCAAACAACCAGAAAGGGGGTGATTGCAATGAACATGAATGGAGAGATTTTGGCACAGAAAAAATCATACTATACTTCTAGGCCAAGCAAGGTTAATTTTTTTTTTTTTTTACCTTTTGCACAATACAATGTCACTAAAGTGTTCTAAAGCAGGGAAATTTTAATGACAAAATGTATGATCCAAAAAATAATATATATTATTTTGACTTCTATATGAAGAATGAATAGAAAATGGGGCAAGATTGAATTCAGGGAAACCAATTAGAGAAATATTTCAGCAGTCCAGGAAGAAGTGAGAATAAAAAGAAACAGAAGGATTAGAGAGCTACTTATAAGGTAGCATAAAAGGTAGAAGAGTTAGCTGGATAGAAAAATATAGTGAGGTTGATCATAATGGCGATTCGTTTTAAGTATGAATACATATCATAAGCAAATATAACTAGTCTTCCCAATTGTGAGATTATCTACAAATATTTGATTGTCAACATTAAGAAGGTTGATAGAGAGACTCACCTAGAATTGTAGCCATGGATTTTAGCATATTGGAAAGAGTAATCGAATGGGATACAAGTAGGATGGGCAGAAAATGATGCTAATTCAGAGTTAAAGATTTAAGGGGAAATGAAGAGGTCGGTGGAGCCAAAAACTGCTGGAGATGTATGAACTAGCCAGATAGTAAGAGAGACAGTTTGACAAATGGATGGAGCACCTGAACGAGTAATGTTAGAGATGATGTACTTTCTGGTGATGGCAATTTCCAGGATGTATTGAGATGAATGGCTCAGATGCACAGGAGTGGGAGACTGAGGAAATGAAGGGAATGGGAGGTCAGGACTTTGGAGGAAGTGGCTCCATGGATGCTGAAGTCCCTCATGACCATGACAGCAGCTAGGGTAGAGAGAAGAGCTTTGAGCAGATGCCAAGTCTTTAGTGAATGAGGAGCACATCAAGGGATCGGTTGATGAAAGACATCAGAAGGAGGAGAATGGCATGGGTGCCAGAGGCTTCATGCTGTAGAACTATTTTAAGATCATTGTTAGTATTTGGGACTTACCATTCTCTCTATTCTAGGAACCTGAAATAGAATAACTGAGGGGTCATAGGGAAATTCCAAGAAGGAGTTTTAATTCTCTCACCCTGGGCAATCAGGTATTCTATACCAACATACTTCAGAGACAGAGAGAAGTAAATTCAAATTATTCCTTCATCACGTACTAGTAATATCATCCACACATCAAGTACAATTTCTGAATCTGAGTATACTCAGTTTTACATGGAATTGAAAATATCCATCATATAGAGTTTGTTTTTATGAGAATAACATAGAATTATGCATGCAAAACACCTAGCTCACAACTGAACCTTTCTAATTCTTTTTCTCATTTGTAAATGTAAATTGTACCTGTCTCATAGAGACTTTGTAAATATTAACTGAGTCAATACATGTGAAGATCTTAGAACAGTGTTTGGCACACGTTGAAGAGTATATAAGTGCTGGCTACTTAAATTGCTAAAAGAAACACAAGATAAGACACCTGGTCCCCAAGTGAGCAATGTTTGTTTTGACGTTATTTGTCTTCATTTATTGATTTATTTAATTTCCCCCAAAGAAGAATTCAGTACCTTTCTCTTCTAATCCCTTTACTATGTGGATAAGGACACAGGCCTGGAGGGTCTAAATCTCTGTGTTTGGCCCCTCAGCTGGCTGGGGCATACAGGAGACCCTGCTCTGGCAGTCCTTTCTCTGTGGAAGCAGGCTGTAGGGGTGGTGCCCTCTGGGGAGCAGCAGCAAGCCAGCAAGGGCAGCAAAGGAGGACAGAAGGCAGGGCGAGACCTCCAGGGCTCAGGGCCATCTCTGGGAGCCGGTCCTTCCTCCTCTGCCGGAGGAATGCCAGGTTACACCACCTTCCCCACAGGCCAGGCTGCACTGCCAGAAAGCACCGGGGCCACTGAGACTGGAGTTAATTGGCTTTTATTTAGTGTCAAGACTGGTCTGATCTGCCTCTTTAACTTGGTGGTTGTATGGTGGTTTTTAATGAAGAGTCTTAATTTGTCCAGTTCTCCATTTAAACAAAGGCACCTTTGAAAATCTCTAAACCACCCTCTGATCAATTTCCACTTAGGAAAAATCAAAGTATTCTGTGCTGGATGGTCAGGGGCTGAGCCAGGATCTGCCAGCTTCCTGCTTCTCTGGCCACCACGGGTGGGAAGGCGTCAAAACTGTGCCCAGCAAGAAGGAGCCGCTCAACACAGCAGAGGGTGCAGCGCTGAAGCCCTGCCGTCTTGTGAGCCAGTCCCCACTGTGATCCCTGCAGGCGGGCCAGCGCTTTGAGTGGAATGACTCCTCGGTCGGCAGTGCAGGTGAGGAGCTGCCTGCTGCTCTTTCAGACGATGGCTTATAAGAGCAGCCTTCTTAGCAAATGTGAAAAAAAATATATATTTTCTGGACCCCTTTCCACTGAGGGAGAGTCAGGGGAACTGAGAGGTTTGGGATCAGCCCTCTCATGACGTAAACAATAAGGGAAGTAGCAGCTTGGTGCAGCAAATTCAGATGTCTGTGGACAGCAGGTGGGTAACGTACAGGTGGGAACTCAGCCTGCTTTAAGGCAAGGGGCTGACAGGAGGGTCCTTCCACCAAGGGGCAGCCATTAATTTCCGCCCAGGATTTTGTAGCAATACAGATCCCTTGTTGTCAGATCTTTGGATTTCTCAAGCCAGAAGTCTGGACACGTGGTAGGTGTGCGTGTAAACCACAACCCATTGGTCAGTTTTTGTACTGTGGTGGCTTGCATGTTGCTGTGATGCTGGAAACTACACCACCAGTATTTCAAATACCAGCAGGGTCACCCACGGTGGACAGATTTCAGTGGAACTTCCAGACTAAGAAAGTCTAGGAAGAAAGGCCTGGTGATCCACTTCTGAAAACTAGCCAATGAAATCCCTACGGATCACAACAGAATATTGTCAGGTACAGTGCTGGAAGATAAGGCCCCTAGGGTAAAAGGCAGCAGTGGACGCATGCCGCCGGCGTTATGAGGACGGCATGGCAGGCAACGTTTGTTCTGTCGTCCGTGGGGTCTTAAGGAGTCGTCGCCAACTGACAGCACCGAATAACAACAACATGTGTGTATGTAAATCCTCTCAATTTATAAACATTAGCAACTATTTCAGTTTCAGTTGCTTTTAAAAACTTGCGGGCCTACACTTTTTCAGTCAAGTGTCTGAGACGGCAGCCTGCAGGCTGTCGGGCTGTGGCCTCTGAGCATGGATGCCCTGTCTTAGTTTCATCCCTTTTAATTCAACATCCAATAAATCTGAAGAATAGAGTGCCCCCTTTCGGCCAGGCACCTGGCAAGGCACAAGAGAAGTACCATCTACCTTCAAGTGTCTGTGATATAAACAGGGAGAGCGGTCAGTTAAACAAGCCATCACTGCTCAGCGATGTGTGTGCACTGGCAGGGAGAGCAACGACCTGTGGGACTGTCAGCCAGGCAGGCTTCCTGGAAGCGGTGGCCAAGACAAATACGGTATTGATGCATATCTCAGCAAAACCTACTTCTCCTGTCTATGCTGTCTTCTGACTGGAGGTATCAGCACTTGTGTTAATGTTTAGCTGGGTGCCCCACTAACTCACCCACTGGAAATCACCAGCATTCTCAGATTAGCTCACTGAAGCCTGAAAAATCATAATGGCATTTTCCCCACATTCCTAAATATATCCCAAGACAATTAAAACAAAAATGACAGATAAGCAGAAAGAAAAGCTCTCAACATTGACTCACAATTCTTACAATATATGTTAGTTGTTCCCTTTGTTAAAAATCTCTTCATCTTTCAAATTTTTATTTCTGGGACTTCCTTTGCAAGGTACTAAAGGGTCAAAGTCAGGAGACAACTCCTTGTCTCACCTCTCTCATTGTATGTCTTCAAGGGTGCTCAGGGGACTCAGCGATAACAGCCAGGACCTCTGGCATTAGTTGTCCTCTTCTGACAGGCCACTGAGATCATCCTCAATGCTCATCCCTAGGGTGCTTTCAGCTCACCTTCATAGCAGGCCTCGCATGGTCTCGTTCTGGTAGAACATGTGTGTGTGTGTGTGTGTGTGTGTGTGTGTAGCTGCATTGTTCAGAAAGTCAGTGCATGAGTTTCCTGTGGCTACCGTAACAAACTACCCAAAACTGGGCAGTTTAGCAGAATTTTATTCTGTCACAGTTCTGGAGGCTAGAAATCTGAAGTCAGGGTATGAGCAGGGCCATCCTCTCTCCAAAGGCTCCAGGGGAAGATTCTTGCTTGTCTCTTCCAGTTTCTGGCAGCCGCAGGCATTCCTTGGCTGAGGCCTCTGTGTCCTCTGTGTCCCTCTACTTATACAGGGATCAGGGCCCACTCTGATGACCTCATTTTAACTTAATTAGTCAACAATAAGCTCTCATTCACAAGTACCCAGGGTTAGGACTTCAACATATCTTTTTGAGAAACACAATTCAACCCATAACAATAACCACACTGACAAAAATGCATCAAGTGAAGGACAGATTGACTTGAATCTTAACCTAAATCAAATGCAATAGAAAAGCGAAGTTGTTTTAAAAAACATCAAAGAATGTATCATAAGAGCAAGTATTTTGATAGCATTACCCAGTGTGCTTGGGAAACCTAAGCATGTCTCTGAACTTTAGACTCAGTTTACATTTCCTACTACATATTCCCCCTCCTCTAGCAAGGAGAGAGCTGAAAGAGACTGCACACACATGGTCACCCAGCGGGAAGGGCAGAGAGGGGCTCTGAACCAGGAAGCAGGCACTGGACTCTCACTGAGCCTCTGCACCCTGCGCCCTGGAGAAGAAACCAGCTCAACGTCCCGATGAGAAATGGTGAGGGCCTAAAACTTCCAAAAAAGGTGGAAGAGCATGTGTATATGTTTTTTCTTCCAGAAAATGTCTCCTTACAATTTTTTCTTCTGCTTCTTGTAGACAGGTAGGACAGGGTGTGATTATTCATTATTTATTTCTTCTGTCTCGCTCAACAAATATTTGCTATTTATTTTTGTTTTCGTTCCACAAGTGCTGAACAAATATTTACTGCTATGTGCCAAGCACTGTACTGTTCAGTTTATTAACAACCTATCAAACCCAAAAGATGGAAGAAAAGAGGATTCTCATAAGCAGCCTTCCATTCACCCAAGTCAGTTGGGACAGGGGCCTCTGCAAATGAACCTGCTCAGCAAACACAGAAGAAGAGAGGTGAACCTTAGGTTGTTTCAGCCTTCAGGCTATTGCGAATGCCCAGGTGAATGGAGAAACAAAATGCAGTACATACATACAAATCAAATGCTACTCTACCATAAAGAAAAAGGAAGTCCTGATGATACATGCTACAACACTGATGAACCTTGAAAACACTATGCTGGGTGAAATCAGTCTGTCACAAAAGGACAAATGTGTGACGCCATCTGTATGAAATACCTAGAATCGGCAAGTATATATAGACTGAAGTTTATTAGTGGTTACCAGAGGTGGGCAGGAGGGAGAGGAAAAGGGAGTCTTTTGCTTAGGGACTCTGAGTTTCTATTAAGGGTAAACTAAAATGGATAATGGTGATGGCTGAATATGATGAACATAACTAATGCCACTGAATTGTACATGTAAAGTATATTGAAATAACAAATGTTTTGTTACATACATATTTACCAGAAATAAACAAAAAAGTAGAGAGGTGGGTATCTGGCTCTGCTCTGACATTGACAGCCACACGAATTTAACAACCTTCCCTGAACATCTGCCTACTGATGCAACGCCCTGTACTGAGACCTGAAGACTAACTCTCTTCCCTGAGTGTGTACTCTAGAAAGAAAGGCAACAACATATACATGAATAGCTACAATACCAGAGAAAGAGAAACAAGGGCCAAAAAGAGGCTTAAAAGCAAAGAGCTTTGCTTAATAGCTTTAGAGAGGATAGGCTTATCCTCGACCATAGAAGATTATAAAAGGTATCAAGGGAACAGTAGCCTTTGTTCTGGGTCATGTGGATGGCAGGCAGGATTTTAGATACAGGAGACAAAGAAAAGGACAGTTCTGGCAAGTAAGGAAAGCACAGTGTGGAAGGGAGACAGAGTATGACAAAGCCTTCGAAGATGAGACTGGCAAGATGAACCAGGACCCTGGAAGGGTCTTGGATAACAGACTACAGCTGATTTAAATGAATTGTCAGGCAATGGAGAGGATACAAAATAGCTTAGTCACACAAACTGAGCTTTGTTTTAGGGTAAGTAATTTGGCTGCTGTTTTTTTTTTTTATCCAGTGTGGCCTGGAAGCAAGGGAGAACAGCAGGGAAACCATTTAAAATGATGGCAATAATAACTAATATTAAAACAATAATTGCAACACTTATATAGCACTTATCACAGGCCAGACATCTTTCTAAGCATTTTTACATATAGCAATGTACTCCTCTCCTACACACTATGGAGTGGATAACATCATTCTACCTCCTCTACCAGTG
This sequence comes from Elephas maximus indicus, assembly GCF_024166365.1. Lineage (NCBI taxonomy): Eukaryota > Metazoa > Chordata > Mammalia > Proboscidea > Elephantidae > Elephas > Elephas maximus. The sequence goes on from NC_064826.1 coordinate 129,366,988, forward strand.
AGAAAGCTGAAAGAGACTGCATGCTCATGGTCACCCAGCTAGGAGGGCAGAGAGCAGTTCTGAACTGGGAAGCAGGCACTGGACTCTCACTTAGACTCTGCACCCTGCTCCCTGGAGGAGGAGCCAGCTCAACGTCTTGATGAGAAATGGTGAGGGCCTAAAGCTGAGGTGTCCCAGAGGGCTGGGAGTGGGAGAGTTTACACACAGGGGCTGGAGCAGAGGAGGCCACGAAGCAGCTACAAGAAAGGTGGAAGAGAGTGCAGAAGCCAAGGTGTAGAGGCTTTAAACAGAGGGAGGCTGTTTCAGAGGGTCAAAAGGTACAGAACAGGTAAGGCAGATCAGAGTTCTGAAAAGCTAGCAGATGCGTGACTTTCAGGTCAGCAGTTTTGGCACAGAGGCAGAGGAGTGGTTTTCCAGGAGTTAAGAATGAAGGGCACTGGGGAAAAAGAGCCATCAAATACAGGTCATCCAGCTAAATACCAGTTAAGTTCTGTGGAGCCAATGCTGACTTATGGCAACCGTGTGTGTCAGCACAGAACTGTATTCCATTGGGCTTTCAGTGGCTGATTTTTGGGAAGCAGATTACCAGGCCCTTCTTCCAAAGAACTCTGGGTATACTGAAACTGCCAATCTTCTTCTGAGCATGTTAGCTGTTTTCACCACCCAGGGACTCCTGGTAAAAGAAATCCAGAAAAATTGCATGTGGGCTATACCAAAAGCAAAGAAGTTGCCTGAATAAACTAAACACTTCAAAGGCCAGAGTAGCAGGGGTGGGGGTTTGGGGACCATGGTTTCAGGGGACATCTAGGTCAATTGGCATAATAGAAACTTAAGAAAACATTCTGCATCCCATTTTGGAGAGCAGCGTCTGGAGTCTCAAACGCTAGCAAGCAACCATCTAAGATGCAACAATTGGTCTCAACTGACCTGGAGCAAAAGAGAATAAAGAACACCAAAGACACAAGTATGACCCCAAAAGTCAGAATGGGTTGCATAAACGAAAGACTACATCAGCCTGAGACCAGAAGAACTAGATGGTGCCCAGCTACAACCGATGACTGCCATGACAAGGAGCACAACAGAGAACCCCAGAAAGAGCAGGAAGCAGTAGAATGCAGACCCCAAATTCCAGTAAAAAGACCAGACTTAATGGTCTGACTGAGACCAGACGGATCCCATAGGTCGTGGTCCCCAGACCTTCTGTTAGCCCAAGACAGGAACCATTCTTGAAGTCAACTCTTCAGACAGGGATTGGACTGGACTATGGGATAGAAAATGATACTGATGAGGAGTGGGCTTCTTGGATCAAATAGACACATGAGGCTATGTGGGCAGCTCCTGTCTGGAGGGGAGATGTGAAGGCCAAGGGGGACAGAAGCTGGCTGAATGAACACGGAAACACAGGGTGGAGAGAAGGAATGTGCTGTCTCATCAGAGGGGGTATATATATAACTAGGAGTATATAGCGAGGTGTATATTAAGGTATTGTATGTGAAACTGACCTGATGTGTAAATTTTCACTTAAAGCACAATAAAAATTAAAAAAAAATCATATTTTTTTTTATTGAGAGACTTTACCTGATGTGTAAACTTTCACTTAAAGCACAATAAAAATTAAAAAAAAAAATTGTATGTGGGACACTGAAGGAGCTAATTCAATGATAGCTTTTTCATCGTCATCATTATTGTTATTACTGTGGCTTCTGTGATTATTCAAGGCGAAGAACCTTTGCAGGAAGGTTGGCAGACAGAATACCAGCAGTAAGTAGGAATGGGAAGATACCACCTGAGATTCTATGAGCTCAGGTTGAGTGTCTGGACACATCTGAATGTACAATCCTAAATATGAATCATCATAAATATGCAAGAATTGGACAACATAGAGACCACCATTCAGATTCTGAACTGAATTTCCCAGGATTTATCTGAAGGTTTGGCCCAAGTATAACCAATCTTTATATGGTCCTTTTTTTTTTCATGAGGCAGGTCCCTGGATTCTAATGTTTCTCTGGATGAAGTTTGGTAAAAATTAGGAATTGGTGGCCATGAGGCAATCTGGGCCCTATGGATGATGCTTCTCTGCATGTAACACTCATGGCAGATGCTAACAGATCTCCACTGTCAGATTCTTACATGGCCGCCCAGGAGAGCACGGCCATCAATGCTTCTTCTTCACTTCTCAGGGCAACATGGGAACCTCACCCCCTTTCAGTTCCTGGCAGCTTGCACAGTTTTCAGTGGCAACCAGGAAAGAGATCATTCATTATATTGCTTGTCAAAGCATAGATACCCTTGTTATTTATCTCTAGGAAAACATTTATTTAGACTTCATCCCTTGCGTTTTTCCTTTAGTAAATAGTTGCCTGGCTAAATTATTCATCACAAAGTGCTTTGCAGAGAAAATAAATTAAAAACACGCTATAACACTTTCAGGTAATGCATGTCAAAGCCTGAATGATCACTAAGGCATAAAGATAGGCCCTATTAGGAGTTTGTCAGTGTGTGAGGGAAAAGTAAGCTGCTCTGGGGATGGTCCAATATCACCATCAGTAAAGGTAGATGGCCACTAGGCCAAGTTTTTCCTTTTAAAATAAACCAGTTAGCACAGTGACTGCCTTTCAAAATTACAACTGTACGCTCCACAGGATAAGTGGTTATACATGAAAGTTGCAAGGATAAAGGGCTACCAGCCTCAAAAATTCAGGACCACAGGGACTATCTTTTATTCTCTTTCACATGACCTGCTTTCCTAGGAATAAATGTCTTATGCTTCACAATATATGTTGAGCCAAAGACACAGGAGACTGGGCATTTCAGGCTAACATTGTGGTCACTGGCATTTATCACACAGAGTTACTAAAACATGAACCAGAAGAGAAACATTTTCTAACTTACTCTGAGAGCCAGGCAAACCAGGGAACGCTGAAATAAACAGCTGATCAAAAGAGGGATTATTAACAACTTTTAATATTGGTCAGGCTTTCCTCAATATTTATTCTCTCAAAATGAAGTACCCTGTGTGGTTAAATTCATGTTTTAGTTCTTAAGTTAAAAAGCATTGCATAAATAACAAAAAAAAAAAAAATTTTTTTTTTTCAACAGTTACCATTAATTGGTATTATTCCGGGAATTTCCAGGTACTGCCCATATATTATCAGCAAATCTCAAGCGAAATATTGACACCCAAGTACCATCCGCCCTTTTTTAAGATGTGCAAGCTAAATCTCAGAGACAGAATGTACAGCACAGGTTATACAGCTATTAAGAAGCAAGTCCAAGATTTACACCCAAATGTGTGGACTTTTCCTTGTGACTCTCCCCTTTTCACCTCCCGTGAAACTGTAAGTTATCTACATCGCTATGGCGTTGTTGTTAGGTGCCCTCAAGTTGGCTCCAACTCATAATAACCCTATACACGACAGAACAAAATACCAGCCCCAGCGTGCACCATCCTCACAATCGCTGCTATGCTCGAGCCCATCATTGCAGCCACCATGTCAATCCATCTCATTGAGGATCTTTGTTTTTTTTTGCTGACCCTCTACTTTAACACTCATGACGTCCTTCTCCAGGGACTGGGCCCTCCTGATAACACATCCAAAGTATGTGAGACAAAGTCTCATCATCCTTGATTCTAATGACATTCTGGCTGTACTTCCTAGATAGATTTGTTCATTCAACTGACAGTCAATGGTATATTCAATATTCTTCTCCAATGCCATAATTCAAAAGCATCAATTCTTCTTCAGTCTTCCTTATATATTGTCCAGCTTTCACATGCATATGAGGTGATTGAAAATACCAAGGCTTGGGTCAGGCAAGTGACATCTTTGCTTTTTAACACTTAAAACTTTTGCAACAGAGTTGTCCAATGCAATGTGTCATTTGATTTTTTTTTTCATTGTGCTTTAGGTGAAAGTTTAGAGCTCAAGTTAATTTCTCATACAAAAATTTATACACATATTGTTTTGTGACATTAGTTATAATCCTCACAACGTGACAGCATACTTCCCGTTTCCACCCCAAGTTCCCTGTGTTATTCAACCAGTTCCTGTCCCTTCCTGGTTCTCATCCTGCCTCCAGACAGGAGACACTCATTTGGTCTTGTGTATCTGATTGAACTTAGAAGCGCACTCCTCAAGTGTATTATTTTTGTTTTACAGTCCTGTATAATCTTTGTCTGACGAGTGGGCTTCTGGAATGGTTTGGCTTTAGGAATGGTTTTAGTTCTGGGTTAGGAGCGTCTGGGGGCCATAGTTTCCGGAGTTCCTCCAATCTCTGTCACACCATTAAATCTGGTCTTTTTACATGAATTTCGGGTCCGCTCTGTACTTTTCACTCACTCCAGCCAGGACTTTCTGTTGTGTTCCCTGTCAGGGCAGTCATTGGTAGCTGTTGGGCATCACCTAGCTCTTCTGGTCTCAGCCTAGTGGAGTCTGTTTTACGTAGACCTTTAGTTTCTTGGGCTAATATTTTCCTGGTATCTTTGGTGTTCTTCATTTTCCTTTGTTCCAAGTGGGTTGGAATGAATTGATGCATCTTAGATGGCTGCTCGCAAGCGTTTAAGACCCCAGATGCCACTCACCGAAGTGGGATGCAGAACATTCTCTTAATAAACTTTGTTATGTCAATAAGCCTACATGATCACCGAAACTATGGTGCGTAGTTTGATTTCTTGACTGCTGCTTCAGTAAGTCCTGATTGTGGATCCAAGTAAAATGAAATCCTTGACAACTTCAGTCTTTTTTCCATTTATCAAGATGTTGCTGGAAACCCTGGTGGCACAGTGGTTAAGTGCTACGGCTGCTAACCAAAAGGTCGGCAGTTCGAATCCACCAGGCGCCCCCTTGGAAACTCTCTGGGGCAGTTCTACTCTGTCCTATAGGGTTGCTAAGAGTCAAAATCGACTCGACGGCAATGGGTTTGGGTTTTTTTGTGTGATGTTGCTTATCGGTTCAGTTGAGAGGATTTTTATTTTCTTTACATTGAGATGTAATCCATACCGAAGGCCGTAGCCTTTGATCTTCATCAGTAACCGCTTCAAGTCCTCTTCACTTTCAGCAAGCAAGGTTGTGTCATCTGCATATCGAAGGTTGTTAATGAGCCCTTCTCCAATCCTGATGCCACATTCTTCTTCATAGAGTCCAGCTTCTCAGGTTATTTGCTCAGCATACAGGTTGAATAGGTATGGTGAAAGGATACAACCCTGAGGCATACATTTCTAGTCTATAAATCACGCAGTATCCCCTTGTTTTGTTCAAACCACTGCCTCTTGGTCTAAGTACAGTTTCCTCATTAGCACAATTAAGTGTTCTGTAATTCCCATTCTTTGCAATGTTACCCATAATTTGCTATGATCCACACAGTCGAATGCCTCTGCATAGTCAATAAAACACAGGTAAACATCATTCCAGTATTCTCTGCTTTCAGCCAGGATCCATCTGACATCAGCAATGATATCCCTGGTTCCATGTCCTCTTCTGAATCTGGCTTGCCCTTCTGGCAGTTCCCTGTCAATGTACTGCTACCACCACTTTTGAATGATCTCCAGCAAAATTTTACTTGTGTGTGATGTTAATGATATTGTTCAATAATTTCTGCATTCTGTTGAATCATCTTTCTTTGGAATGGGGTAAAAATTTGGATCTCTTCAAGTCAGTTGGCCAGGTAGAGGTCTTCCAAATTTCTTGGCATAGAAAGTGAGCACTTCCAGTGCTGTATCTGTTTCTAGAAAACAGTGATATTCCGTCAACTCCTGGAGTCTTGTTTTATACCAGTGCTTTCAGTGCAGTTTGCACATGTCCCTTAAGTATCATAGGTTCTTGATTACATGCTGCAACCTGGAATGGTTCAATGTCAACCAATTCTTTTTGGTACAGTGACTCTCTGTATTCCTTCATTCTTCTTTTGATGCTTCCTATGTTGTCTAATATTTTCCCTTTACAGTCCTTTAATATTATAACTCAAGGCTTGAGTTTTTTGTTCAGGAATGCTGAGCGTGTTCTTCCCTTTTGGTTTTCTATCTCCAGGTCTTTGCACATGTCATTATTAATAGTTTACTTTGTCTTCTGGAACCTCCCTTTGAAATTTTCCATTCAGTTCTTTTACTTCATCATTTCTTCCATTCACTTTAACTACTGGAAGTTCAAAATCAAGTTTCAGAGTCTCTTCTGATATCCATTTTGGTCTTTTCTTTCTTTCCTGTCTTTTTAGGCATACCTTTCTAGTCTATAAATCTCTTTTTTCTTCATGTATGATGTTCTTGATGTCATCCCATAAGTCCTCTGGTCTTTGGTCATTAGTGTTCAATGCATAAAATCTGTTCTTGAGATGGTCTCTAAATTCACGCGGGATATACTCAAGGTGATCTTTTGGCTGTCATGGACTTCCTCTGATTTTCTTCAAATTCAATTTGAATTTGCATATGCACAGTTGATGGTCTGTTCCACAGTTGGCCCCTGGTCTTGTTCTGATTGATGATATCAAATTTTTCCATTGTCTCTTTTCACAGATGTAGTAGATTCGATTCCTGGGATTCCATCTGGCAAGGTCCACGTGGAAAGTCCCGTTTATGTTGTTAAAAAAGGGTATTTGCAGTGAAGAAGACGTTGATTTGCAAAATTCTATCATGTGATCTCAGGTGTTGTTTCTACCACCAAGGCCATATTTTCCAATTACCAATTCTTCTTTGTTTCTGACTTTTGCATTCTAATCACCAGTAACTATCAGTGTATCTTGACTGCATGATTTCAGACTGCAGAAATTGGTACAAATTATCAATTTCTTCATCTTTGGCATAAGTTTGAATAATAGTCATATTAACCAGTCTTCCTTGTAGGTGTATGGATATTATCCTATCACTGACAGCTTTGTACTTCAGGATAGATCTTGAAATGCTCTTTTTGAAGATGAATGCAGTGACATTCCTCTTCAAGCTGTCACTTCCAGCATAGTAGACCATATGATTGTCTGATTCAAAATGGCCAGTACCAGTCCATTTCAGCTCACTAATGCCTAGGATATTGATCTTTATGTTTTCCATTCATTTTTGACAAGTTCCAATTTTTCTTAGATTCAAACTTTGAACATTCCACGTTCTGATTATTAAGGGATCTTTGCAACTGTTTATTCTCGTTTTGAGTTGTGCCACATCAGCAAATGAAGTTCCCAAGAGCTTAACTCAGTCCATGTCATTAAGGTTGACTCTACTTTGAGGAGGCAGCCCTTCCCTAATTGTATTTTGAGTGACTTCCAATCTGAAGGACTCATCTTCTGGCAGTATATCAGACAATGTTCTGCTGCTACTTATAAGGTTTTCACTGGTCAATTTTCAGAAGTAGGCTGCCAAGTCCTTCATTCTACTCAGTCTTAGTTTGGAAGCTTCACTGAAACCTGTCCGCCATAGGTGACCCTACTGGTATTTGAAATACCAGTGGCAAAGCTTCCAGTTTTACAGCAACACACAAACCACCACAGCACAGCAAACTGACAGACACATGGTGGCTACATCACTCTGCATACTAATAATTGAGACCTTCCAAAGCAAAATACATGAGGATTCAAAGTATGGAAGATAAGCTATAGAATTAAAGAAATTTAGATTGAGAAAACACATCAAAGTCCATCTATCCCACTGCAGTTATTTTTCCAATTAGGCAAAAACACTTCAAAAAATAAATAAATACATAAATAAGTGAATTGCCCAAAGACCGTGCTGGAACCTGGGTCTCCAGACTTCTAACTCAGTTCTTATTGAATTCCATTCTCCATCTTTCTAAACTCTAGCTCTCTCTCACAATCTCTAGCTTCCGTAAGTGCGTGGAAGGATGTAACAGGTTGATTAAGGCAAAAACCTTCTTAAAGAGCTTTGAGAATACCTGAGCTTCAGATAAAAAAACCATAATTAGATTCCCTGAAAGTCTAATAGCATAAATGCCATTGTGATGATAACCATGGCACTAGAAAGTGTTACAGGCCAAAAGAAAAAAGCCACAAGGAGGCCTTTATGCTTTTGGTGGGGTGGGGGGAGTGGGGGAAGACTGTTGGTGCCGGAAAGGTCATGGGATTCTAAGTTTGTTGCATCAGATCATATAAGGAAAGTATTTGCATCACATTGTTGTTTTTGTTGTCAGGTGTCCTTGTGTTGTTTCCTACTCACGGCAACCCTATGTACAACAGAATGAAACACTGCCTGGTTCTTCACCAGCCTCACAATTGTTGCTGTGTTTGACCCTATTGTTGCAACTACTGTGTCAATCAATCTCATTGAGGGTCTTCCTCTATTTCACTGACCCTCTACTTTACCAAGCATGATGTTCTTCTCCAGAGACTGATCCCTCCTGATAACATGTCCAAAGTACATAAGATGAAGTCTCACCATCCTTGCTTCAAAGGAGCATTCTAGCTGCACTTCTTCTGAGACAGATTTGTTCATTCTTCTGGCAGTGCATTGTATATTCAATGTTCGTTGCTAACACCATAATTCAAATGCATCAATTCTTCTTCAGTTTTCCAATGAATTGTCCACCTTTCACATGTATGTGAGACAAGTAAAAATACCATGGCTTGGGTCAGGCACACCTAAGTACTCAAGGTAACATCTTTGCTTTTTAACACTTTAAACAAGTCTTTTGTAGCAGACTTGCTCAATGTAATACGTCATTTGATTTCTTGACTGCTGTTTCTATGGGCATTAACTGTGGACGCAAATAAAATGAAATCCGTGACAACTTCAATGTTTTCTCCTTTTATCATGATGTTGCTTATTGGTCCAGTTGTGAGGATTTCTGTTTTCTTTATGCTGAAGTGTAATCCATACTGAAGGCTGTAGTTTTTGACCTTCATCAGTCTGTGCTTCAAGTCCTCTTCACTTGCAGCAAGCAAAGTTGTTTGAGTCTTCCTCCAATCCTGATGCTGCTTTATTCTTCATATTGTACAGCTTCTTAGATTATTTGCTCAGCATAGAGACTGAATAAGTATGGTGAAATGACACAACCCTGACACACACGTTTCCTGATTTTAAACAACAAAGTATCCCTTCATTTTGCTTGGTCTATGTACATGTTTCAGATAATCACAATTAAGTGTTCCAGAATTCCCATTCTTTGCAATGTTATCCATGACTTATGACTCACACAGTCGAATGCCTTTGCATAGTCAATAAAACACAGGTAAACATCTTTATTGTAGTCTCTGCTTTCAGCCAAGATCCATCTGACATCAGCAATTATATCCCTTGTTTCACGTCCTTTTCTGATTCCATGTTGAATTTTTGGCAGTTATCTGTACTGCTGCAACTGTTTTTTAATTATTTCAGCATAATTTTATTTGCATGTGATTTTAATGATACTGTTCAATAGCTTCTGTGTTCTGTCAGATCATCTTTCTTTGGAATAGTCACATGTGTGGATTTCTTGCAGTTTGTCAGGTAGCTGTCTCTCAAATTTCTTGGCATAGATGAGTGAGTACTTCCAGCATTGCATTCATTTATTGAAACATCTCAATTGGTATTCCATCAATTCCTGGAGCCTTGTTTTTTGCTAATGCCTTAAGTACACATTGGACCTCTTCCTTCAGTACCATCAGTTCTTGATATTACCCTACCTCTTGAAATGGTTGGACATTGACCAATTCTTTTTTGTACAGTGACTCTGTGTAACATCTCCATCTTCTTTTGATGCTTCCTGCTTCGTTTAATTTTTGGCCCATAGAATCCTTCAGTATTGCAACTCAAGGCCTGAATTTTTTTCTTCAGTTCTTTCAGCTTGAGAAATGCTGAGTGTGATCTTCTCTTTTGGTTTTCTAATGCCGGGGCTTTGCACCTTTCTGTATAATACACCCAATCCTCACTTATTGACATGGTCGGGTTCCAAAGACTAGGTCATTATGCAAATATCAGCATTACGTCAAAATGGAGGAAGATCACATCAGATCAAAAAATGGAAAATTGTCAGATAATGAGATAGTCCGTAAGTGAGAAGTAGGTGTGCTTTACTTTGTCTTCTTGGGCCACCTTTGAAATCTACTGTTCAGCTCTTTTATGTCATTATTTCTTCCATTCACTTTAGCTACTCTGCACTCAAGAGCAAGTTTCAGAGTCTCTTCTGACATCAATTTTGATCATTTCTTTCCTGTCTTTTTAAAGACCTTTTACTTTCTTCATGTAATGTCCTTTGATGTGATCCCACAACTCACCTAGTCTTTGGTCATTAGTGTTTAATGCATCAAATCTATTCTTTAGATGTTCTTTCAATGCAGATGTGATATACTCAAGTTCATATTCTGGCTCTCATGGATTTGTTTAATTTTCTGCAGCTTCAGTTTGAACTTGCATGTGCTCAGTTGGTGGTCTGCTCAGCAGTTGGCTGTGGCCTTGTTCTGACTGATGATATTGAGCTTCTCCATTGTCTGTTTCCACAGATAACTTTATTATCTATAAATCTTTTCAGCCATTTCAGAAAAAATAGAGTATCATAATCACCTTTAAACATAAATTTCCAGGCAAACCTTCATCTGAAATTAAAATTTTCCTATTAAATGCTATCTTTGAGAATACTATACAACCTCTGATAGCAATTTCTGTCCTTTCCCATGTAAAGACACAACTATTGTAGACTCAAAAAAGAAATATAAATTTTACACAAAATTACAGCTCAGTTAAGCAGCTTCTCCAAAGTGACAAGCTCAGTGTAGTAGCCTGAAGTCAGGATCTAAACTTTGAAAAAGAAATCAATTCAGGAAAATAAGAAAACTCACATACTTTAATCCTTGTTTGATAGTGACAATACAAGTTGAAGGATTAGCTATGTTTCTTCAGAACTCGATTCTGATTTCCAGGATAGCTGTTGCAAAGGCTGAATTCATTCTGAGTCTTGATCATTAGGATGTGTGATTTCATTTTTGTTGCTAGAAAATTTTATAGTTTTCTCTTTAACCCTAGTGTTATAAATTTTCATAATAATGGGCCTTGAGTAAGTCTTTATTTATTGTCCTAAGGTACTTTTGTTCTAAATTTTGGGCAAATTTTCTATTTCTTTGATTGCTTCTTCAATTTCTCTTTCTTTTCTGTTAATTTACAGGCTTTTCTACAGATATCAGTGATGAATGTATATCCCCAATATGTTGGTTTTTCCTTGTAGTCTTTATTTTTCACACATTGTTTTGCTTCTGATTTGATTTCTCATTGTGCCAACATATCACTTTATCTTTGGATGTGTTCTCTCCAGTATGAAGCAAAAGCCAAACAAAAGAAATGAGAGACTCGGTAAAGCCCTTATACCATGGTGGACAGAGAAATTTTGTGGAAGGAGAAACATACTCATATATTGTGTTCTGTTTGAGATTTTTTTTTTTCAATTGATTTTCTTGAGGACCAAGCAGGTTCAGTTTAAGGAATAAGGGCAAAAGAGGTTATTATCAGTTCCTGCTCAAAAAGGTCAGACAGTAGCTAAAAACTCAGGAAAAAATCTCAGCAGGAAATAGACTGTGCATTGACTAAGAGAGTTCCCCTTTCCAGTAAAGCAAAAAATGTAAACTAGGCAGAGATGACCTGAGAGGGGTGGATGGGTCCCCTGGTGAGAGGCTCAGAAACTCAACATGGGGCGGGGGGGCACATTTACTGCTATCTCTTGTTTTCCCCATTCACTCTTGCTCTCACTCACTCCCCTACCCTCTCTTTCCATTTCATATCCTCCACACCCCAAACACAGGAACCCCAAAGTCATCTTCTACTGTATGAGTCATTAGCTCTTCTCAGATCTCTTCCCAAATTTGAATATACAAGCCTATGCAGAAACTTCACAGAATAATACCTTCAGAGTCTACCATTCCTAGAAAGCAGACACGCATATAAATAGAATTTTTCTCTTGCCCCTTCAAACCATTTTAAATTCACAGCACTCCATTTAGGATTTAGCAGCTACTCAAAGGTAAAATAAATGTCTCACAGAGGTGAGTATCCTTATCGGTTTTGGCCATGGACAAACTCTTAGGATCTAAAACAAAAGATGTCTTTAAAGTGCTAAAAAGCAAAGGTGTCACTTTGAGGACTAAGGTGCACCTGACCAAAGCCATGGTATTTTCATGGTATTTTCACTATGTAAGCATGTGAAAGCTGGGCAATGAATAAGGAAGACCAAAGAGAAATTGATGCCTTTGAACTACCCTCTTGGCAAAGAATATACCATGGACTGCCAGAACAATGAACAAATCTATCTTGGAAAAAGTACAGCCAGAATGCTCCTTCAAAGTGAGGATGGTGAGACTTAGTCTCACGTACTTTGGATGTGTTATCATGAAGAAGGAATTCTGGAGAAGGATAGCATGCTTGGTAGAGGGTCAGCAAAAAAGAGGGAGACCTTCAACAAGACCTATTAACACAGTGGCTGCAACAATGGGCTCAAACATAGCAATGATTGTGAGGATGGTGTAGGACTGGGCAGTGTTTCCTTCTGTTACACATAGGACCGGTGTGAGTCACAATCAACTTGACTGCACTTCCTAACAACAACAACAAAACAGTTTTGGCTCCCTGGTCCATTCATAAATGCTCTATAAATATTTCTTGATCTACACGTTTCTTAATTCCCTCATGATGTAAATTAGATACCATCCCTTGCAAACAACAGTAACATTAAGGAATTGGGAATTTTACATCTAGAAAGCTCTAGATATGGAAAAGGAAACAAACAGAGGTACTCACAAATGAAGCTGGGTTAATTTTCTGTCTCTCCTTAAAACATCACTTGTATTGCATGGGTTCTCACTTTTTCCCATCCCATTGTTGAGAACGACTTAAAACATTTCTCTTAAAACAAACTCATTTAAGGTACACCCATTTCTCACTTATTGGCAAGGTTAGGTTCCAAAGACCAGGTCATTATGTGAAAATCAGTGTTATGTGATAATGGAGAATGACCACATCATATCAAAAAATGGAGGATGGCTACGTCATTATATAACTGCCAAGTTACATCATTACAAAACTGCCAAACCACTGAGAATCATGGCTCAGCTAAGTTGAAACATAACCTTAATCATCATAGCCAGCGTTACTCTCACCTTGCACCTCTGTGTTTGTTCCTGCCAGATACATGTCATTAATACACACAAAATAGTCAGATAGCAGGATTTTTATTATTGTCACAAATGTGACATGTCAGATAACTCACTAAGTAAAGAGTAGGTGTATATGTTTTTTTATGTAAAAATATTTTCCTATTTTGAAAAAAAAAAAACTTCCTTTTCTTGCTTATTTGAATAAGCAAACTATCAACCAGGTATGTGCCATGAATTTACTTTAAGTAACCTTCAACTTGGTGCTTCTCAAACTTGTTTGAAAGGAGCATAAGTGATAGAGCCTTCCATTCTACTCAGCAAAACTCTGCAGAGGGGCTTTTTGTTGTTTTACCAGATGTAATTCACAAATGTATACTGTGAACAATCGTGAGGTATTTCCACAAGAACGACCTTTCTGTAATTCTTACAAAACATTCCATTCTTATATTTAACTGGGACAATTTAACTTCCATCACTTAAGATAATTAGTTTGACCCTGATAAAACTATTAATCCCACAAAAGAACAAAGATTACAAGATCAATGTAAATAAAGGTAAATTATTCACTTTGCTAAAGAAGTATGGGCTTTCCCCTTTTGCCATTAGTCATAGGCAGACAATTAAAAATGTATTAAGTGCTAAACCAGCTAAAATAAGCAATTTATCTTCCTTATTGTTAAAGTTAAGCTTAGTTGTCTTTAACATAAGAGTCTGGAAAGGGGGGTGATAAAGAGAAAGAAAAGAAAACCAGAATCTGTCCCAGCTAGGTAGAAAGACTATCCCTTGGCTTACTGTCATGGAAGGGCATTTCACAGATAAGGGCACAAGCACTTAGAGTTGTAACTTGACTACGTGTTGCCCTCCAGTCGATTTCAACTCACAGCAACCCTATCAGCCCTATTGGACAGAGCAGAACTGCCCCAGAGGGTTTCCAAGGAGCAGCTACTGAATTTGAACTGTCAACCTTTTGGTTAGCAGCCTGAGCTCTCAACCACTGCATCACCAGGGCTCAACTAAGTTCTCTAAAAGAGAAAATGGCAGAGCGGGGATTTTATTTTCTGTATATCAGTGTCTCCTATACACTACTGCTCTCACTAAACCTCTACTAAGACAAAGAAACGGTATTTTCAAGGGATGATTGTAAAATGTTTTTATTATTTGTATTCTATCCATAACTTGTTTAGATTGCAATGCTGTCTTTTTCACAAGCCCCCCCGCCCCCACGTCTGTTTGAGTAGATCGCTTCTAACACTGCTGTAGTATTTACAGAAGGTGTGCA